>NC_138500.1:6979042-7579042 GCF_964252035.2 Podarcis erhardii
TATTCCTCTGTCCATCTGGCTGGATTTCCCCAGCCACTCTGGGCAGCTCCCAACAGAACACCAACAATAATAAAAAAGCAACAACATCAAACATTAAAAGCTTCCCTAAGCAGGGCTGCCTTCAGATGTCTTCTAAAAGTCAGATAGTTGTTTATTTCCTTGACATCTGAAGGGAGGGCGTTCCACAGGGAGGAGCAGGCGCCACTACCGAGAGTCAAGGGAACCAATGTATAGGAATAGCTACTCGTATCCTGCTTCCAAATCTGGAGAGTTGCATGGGAGTGTAGAATCATATAATTCTATGACACTTGTTGTTGTTGTTTAGTCGTTTAGTCGTGTCCGACTCTTCGTGACCCCATGGACCAGAGCACGCCAGGCACTTCTGTCTTCCACTGCCTCCCGCAGTTTGGTCAGACTCATGTTTGTAGCTTCGAAGACACTATCCAACCATCTCGTCCTCTGTCGTCCCCTTCTCCTTGTGCCCTCCATCTTTCCCAACATCAGGATCTTTTCCAGGGAGTCTTCTCTTCTCATGAGGTGGCCAAAGTATTGGAGCCTCAGCTTCACGATCTGTCCTTCCAGTGAGCACTCAGGGCTGATTTCCTTAAGAATGGATCGGTTTGTTCTTCTTGCAGTCCATGGGACTCTCAAGAGTCTCCTCCAGCACCATAATTCAAAAGAATCAATTCTTCGGCAATCTGCCTTCTTTATGGTCCAGCTCTCACTTCCATACATCACTACTGGGAAGACCATAGCTTTTACTATATGGACCTTTGTTGGCAAGGTGATGTCTCTACTTTTTAAGATGCTGTCTAGGTTTGTCATTGCTTTCCTCCCAAGAAGCAGGCGTCTCTTAATTTCGTGGCTGCTGTCACCATCTGCAGTGATCATGGAGCCCAAGAAAGTAAAATCTCTCACTGCCTCCATTTCTTCCCCTTCTATTTGCCAGGAGGTGATGGGACCAGTGGCCATGATCTTCGTTTTTTTGATGTTGAGCTTCAGACCATATTTTGCGCTCTCCTCTTTCACCCTCAATGAAAGGTTCTTTAATTCCTCCTCACTTTCTGCCATCAAGGTTGTGTCATCTGCATATCTGAGGTTGTTGATATTTCTTCCGGCAATCTTAATTCCAGCTTCGGATTCATCCAGCCCAGCCTTTCGCATGATGAATTCTGCATATAAGTTAAATAAGCAGGGAGACAATATACAGCCTTGTCGTACTCCTTTCCCAATTTTGAACCAATCAGTTGTTCCATATCCAGTTCTAACTGTAGCTTCTTGTCCCACATAGAGATTTCTCAGGAGACAGATGAGGTGATCAGGCACTCCCATTTCTTTAAGAGCTTGCCATAGTTTGCTGTGGTCGGCACAGTCAAAGGCTTTTGCATAGTCAATGAAGCAGAAGTAGATGTCTTTCTGGAACTCTCTAGCTTTCTCCATAATCCAGCGCATGTTTGCAATTTGGTCTCTGGTTCCTCTGCCTCTTCTAAATCCAGCTTGCACTTCTGGGAGTTCTTGGTCCACATACTGCTTGAGCCTTCCTTGTAGAATTTTAAGCATAACCTTGCTAGCGTGTGAAATGAGTGAAATTGTGTGGTAGTTGGAGCATTCTTTGGCACTGCCCTTCTTTGGGATTGGGATGTAGACTGATGTTCTCCAATCCTCTGGCCACTGCTGAGTTTTCCAAACTTGCTGGCATATTGAGTGTAGCACCTTAACAGCATCATCTTTTAAAATTTTAAATAGTTCAGCTGGAATACCATCACTTCCACTGGCCTTGTTATTTGCAGTGCTTTCTAAGGCCCATTTGACTTCACTCTCCAGGATGTCTGGCTCAAGGTCAGCAACCCCACTACCTGGGGTGTACGAGACATCCATATCTTTCTGGTATAATTCCTCTGTGTATTCTTGCCACCTCTTATTGATGTCTTCTGCTTCTGTTAGGTCCTTACCACTTTTGTCCTTTATTATGGTAATCTTTGAACGAAATGTTCCTTTCATATCTCCAATTTTCTTGAACAGATCTCTGGTTCTTCCCATTCTGTTGTTTTCCTCTATTTCTTTGCATTGCTCATTTAAGAAGGCCTTCTTATCTCTCCTTGCTATTTTTTGGAAATCTGCATTCAATTTCCTGTATCTTTCTCTATCTCCCTCGCATTTTGCTTGCCTTCTCTCCCCCGCTATTTGTAAGGCCTCGTTGGACAGCCACTTTGCTTTCTTGCATTTCCTTTTCATTGGGATGGTTTTCATTGCTGCCTTCTGTATAATGTTGCGAGCCTCCATCCATAGTTCTTCGGGCACTCTGTCCAGCAGATCTAAATTCTTAAACCTGTTCCTCACTTCCCCTGTGTATTCATAAGGGATTTGGCTTAGATTGTATCTTACCGGCCCAGTGGTTTTTCCTACTTTCTTCAGTTTAAGCTTGAATTTTGCTATAAGATGCTGATGATCTGAGCCACAGTCAGCTCCAGGTCTTGTTTTTGCTGACTGTATCGAGCTTCTCCATCTTTGGCTGCAGAGAATGATTTCGATGCTGCCCATCTGGTGATGTCCACGTGTAGAGTCGTCTCTTGTGTTGTTGGAAAAGTGTGTTTGTGATGACCAGCTTGTTCTCTTGACAGAACTCTATTAGCCTTTGCCCTGCTTCGTTTTGCTCTCCAAGGCCAAACTTGCCAGTTGTTCCTTTTATCTCTTGGTTCCCTACTTTAGCATTCCAATCTCCTATAATGAGAAGAACATCCTTCTTTGGTGTCACTTCTATAAGGTGTTGTAAGTCTTCATAGAATTGGTCAATTTCAGTTTCTTCCGCACCAGTAGTTGGTGCATAAACTTGGATTACTGTTATGTTAAAAGGTCTGCCTTGGATTCGTATCGAGATCATTCTATCATTTTTGAGATTGCAACCCAGTACTGCTTTCGCAACTCTTTTGTTGACTATGAGGGCCACTCCATTTCTTTTGCGGGTTTCTTGCCCACAGTAGTAGATATGATGGTCATCCGAACTGAATTCGCCCATTCCCGTCCATTTTAGCTCACTGATGCCCAGGATGTCAATTTTTATTCTTGCCATCTCATTTTTGACCACATCCAACTTACCCAGGTTCATGGTTCTTACATTCCAGGTTCCTATGCAATATTTTTCTTTACAGCATTGGACTTTCCTTTCGCTTCCAGGCATATCCGCAACTGAACGTCCTTTCGGCTTTAGCCCAGCCGCTTCATCAGCTCTGGATCTACTTGTACTTGTCCTCCGCTCTTCCCCAGTAGCATGTTGGACGCCTTCCGACCTGAGGGGCTCAATTTCCAGCGTCATAACTTTTATATGCCTGTTGTCTTTGTCCATGGAGTTTTCTTGGCAGGGATACTGGAGTGGCTTGCCGGTTCCTCCTCCAGGTGGATCACGTTTGGTCAAAACTCTCCACTATGACCTGTTCATCTTGGGTGCCCTGCTCGGCATAGTTCATAGCTTCTCTGAGTTCTTCAAGCCCCTTCGCCACGGCAAGGCAGTGATCCATGAAGGGGAATTCTATGACACTAAAGCATAAGAAATTCAGAAGGCACCGGTAACTGGATCAGGCCAAAGGCCCATCAACCATTGGCCAATTACCTGCCTCCAGGAAGTCTGCTAGTAGAACCCAAATGCAGTAGCTATCAACCCACTTGTTAGTCACATAAATTGATACTTTCTTGGACAGCGGAAGTAGAACAAGTTCATCCTGGCTAGTAGCCATCAACAGTCTTATTCTCTATGAATCCTTATCCTTGTCTTAAGTATGTAAATTGACACCAATTTTAACGTGGGCGCTCTAAGCGTCTAAGTTGCAGCTGCAGTCTCTCAAGTTGGAGATGACTTTGTTTAACCCCCTACCTTGTTTCACTTACTATGAAGTCCCCACTGAGAGGGGACTTTGCTCCCTTTCTCTCCCTCATTAGATCTTTTATTAATACATAATTTGGTTTAGAGCCAGAATTACAAATTCTTTAGTGTCTGCCTGACCTCAGACAGCAGTAGCCAGTCTTAATGAATGTTGGTGTTTCATTACTGCAATAAATGTAGATTTTAAGAGAAGTTTTATGCGTCTCCCTGCCGCACTGCAATGTAAGTCGGCTATTAGTATTTTAAACTAATACATTTCAAGTGCTTTTCTTTTCCATGGACACCACGGACTGACCCAGAGCTCTCACAGGCAGACGATAAATCTTACAAGTATCTCCCAAATATACGTTCGGTTTACTTGGACCTCCATATTTAGCTAAAAGCCATGAGCAAGTTCATCCAGCTCTTCACCATTTTAACTGTTTATCCTGGAGGGCCAAACTACACATTGTCATAAATATATGGCTGACACTGACCCACATTTGCTGTGTCTCCTGAGAAATGCTTATAGACTACCTTGTTGCAATCAGCTTTCTCTCCTCACCCCCAGTTCCACTTCAGAGGCTGCCTCTTGTGGGGACTCAGCTGGGAGAGAAAACTGTTGAACACAATGGCATCAAATCGTGCATTTTCTTCACTCGAATGTTACCAAGGGGATGGCAGAGGTGCTTATGGTGACATCTGATTTGGCCCAGAATCATACCAAGGGAATGGCCTTTCCCTGCTTGATCTTTTGATGTAGCGTCACATGATGAAGATCGCATCTGATGTGAGTCTTGTGGGACAAACGCACTGCTTGCCCTGACACACCACAGCCTCAAAAGACTGAGGCCGCCCAGCACTTTGAAGACTTATCTGCTGTGAATCCCGTGGGGCCTTTTCTGTGGTGGCTCCCATCTGTGGAATGCTCTCTCCAAGGAGGCTTATCTGACGCCTTCATTATATATCTTTAGATACCAGGCAAAAATGCTCCCTTTTAACCAGGTCGTTGGCGCTGATTGACATCTGATACACTTTCAAATTAGTTGTGGAATTGGGGGGGGTATGGGGTTGTCTTTGTTGTTGTTGTTGCTGTTGTACCCTTTCAAATTTGTTGTGGAATGGGGGGGTTATTGGGTTGTTGTTGTGTATTCTGTGTTTTTTACACTGTAATTTTATGTTGTGAATTGCCTTGAGATTTACAGGTATAGAGTGGTATGCAAAATAAATACAGTGGTAACTCGGGTTAAGAACTTAATTCATTCTGGAGGTCCGTTCTTAACCTGAAACTGTTCCTAACATGAGGTATCACTTTAGCTAATGGGGCCTCCCGCTGCCACTGTTCTCATCCTGAAGCAAAGTTCTTAACTATTTCTGAGTTAGCAGAGTCTGTAACCTGAAGCATCTGTAACCTGAAACGTCTGTAACCCGAGGTACCACTGTAAAGAAATAGGTAGGTAGGTAGGTAGGTAGAGCAGGGCAAGAATAGCAAGGCTTTGAGTTGCATTGCCACCAGGCAGGAAACTGAAAATGCTTAGCACTGTTCCACTTGCACCTTCCTTCCTTCAGGTCCAACTGTTCACACTGGATTCAGTGCAATCTGGCCTTGGAGACTGCTGGCCCTTAAACGCCATGAGCAGGCTAGTCTTGCCTTCTACGTTCTTGGGACAGTGACTAAAGAAGCCAAACCGTATCCTCTTCCAGCCTGGCTTGGTGCTGAACCTGCAGAGATCCTACCAAGGACACTGGGCAGAGAACGTTCCTCTCTATTTTTTCCTCCCTCAGCGACGGTCCAACTTCTTAGTGGGGCCTTAGAAAAAAGATTGATGCAGAGGTTATTAGCAGCCGGAGCCCTCCTGAACCTCTGCATCAAATATTTAACAGCCAGAGAATTAGAAATCAGCTCTCCAGCCTCCAGTGCACAGAGTTGATAGCCTTCCTTCCCAGACACTGCACATCTTGCTCTCCTGGAGATTGATCTTGTGTCCTGGGATCAACGCTCGCGCTTGAGGTTATGATTACGCTAATTGCTCCTTGTCCTACTTTCCTCCCCTCCCCCCTCCCCGCCCTTCAACCTCCTAACCCTCCATATACGTGGAGAACTATCACATATGCAACTGAGTTGGTGGTGTAATCAAAACTCTGGCTGCAGAAACTGCGCGGCTGGACTTCAGGGTGACAGGTTCGCGAACTATAGAGTGTGGTGCGGCAAGGGAGAAATGATACCTTATTTTTTTCTCAGCAGTTAATTCCGGCTCATGCAGAGACTCCATAAACACTTTCTAAGTTCTCTAAAGCTTGGTCCGTTCCTGAGTAAACTGTCGGCCCCTTTCCATGACCCAGAAGCAACCTACCAGGTGCTTTTCTTGTGCCATGTTTATTTTATTTATCAAACGTGTGAGTCTCAAAAGAATTTCAAGGCAATGGACATGCACAGCACAGTAAGTTCAGAATAAAACAGCTCAAGAAGTGCATTCAGCAATGAAAGGCACCATTGTCACATAGCACAACATAGGTGAGATCTGCTAAGTTTGCATGGGAAGAAGAAGAAGAAGAAGAAGAAGAAGAAAAAGAAGAAGAAGAAGAAGAAGAAGAAGAAGAAGAAGAAGAAGAAGAGGAGTAGTAGTTTGGATTTGATATCCCGCTTTATCGCTACCCGAAGGAGTCTCAAAGCGGCTAACATTCTCCTTTCCCTTCCTCCCCCACAACAAACACTCTAGTTGTTAGATTGGTGTGCGTACATTTCCAGAGCTGTAGAAGCAATTGTTAAGTGTTATCTTGGACAATAAATACTTAACTATCTGCCATGTGCATTCTTTTGGCTGAGAAGCACCCCTGACAATTATCTACTGATAAGGAGCCTCTGCTACAAAAAAGAAGAATATTAATTCAGCCAGATGAGGTAAAAGTAGGACTCAAAGCAAACTCTTAAAAAGCTAACAGCTCTGGGTGTGCTCCTCTTTCAGATAACACACTCACAAGATGATCAGTGCTTATTAATGCAGAGGCAATCAACATAATCAGGGCCTTGATTGCACAAGGATGGGAAGGAAGATGGTTTCTTGGTTAAAAGACGAATCCACCAGCTGAAGAACCAACTCCCCCTTTAGCTGATGTAGGGGCTGAGTTTGGGTGGAAAGGACTGTACTATTAAATCTCTTAAAAACAAAATAATACAGTGGAAGAACATTTACCGAAAGTGGGGCACCTGGCTTTGCAGATTCTTGTTGGTGGTTTGCAATATAAAATCTGATATCAGAAAATATAAAAAAGAGAATTGAGGATCAGTGTCCACGAACATTCCTAACACAGCCCAAATCATGAATTAATCACCACCACCACCACTCTTGGTGAATTTAGCCGTGCTGGTTTAAATCTTGATATCAGTGCCTCAACATTCACATAATGGGCTTAGAAATCCCAGAAGGTAGGAAAATCATAATGAACGGAGACTTAAACAAACATAAACATATTCTAGGGTGATCTGCATGCACACACAAAGCATATTAATGCCACACACTGCCCCTTCTTTAGAAATGTCAGGAGTCTGGAGATAGAATTGGGAACTTCTGGATCTATGCTCTGCTGCATGAAGCATTCCTGGGCCTACGATGTCCTCCTGATTCCACAGTGGCTCCCTCTAGTTCTAGCAGCAACAGAAGCTCCTGAGTCTGGCTTAGGTTTTGATCAGGCAGCAGTCTGCCTTGTGTCCCTGCCCACTTGGCTATCTCTGGCTCCCCAGACTGCTTATGGCCCAGAAACACAATGTGAAGGTACAAGATAGCATCTTGAAGCGTTTTAGGGTTGCACTTTGGATTCTCTAGCATGGAAGCACACCATGGTAAAGGAGCAGTTGAGGACAGGTGCTAAGTAGCTGCTGCCTAGCTGCCCACTGGGAAAATGGCTGTGCGAGGAAAGGGAAATGGTCACTACAGCCAACTCATCATGTTTCTTGTACGGACTTATTCTCCGCACACAGCCTGAACTTTCGCACAAGCAGTTGTTCCCCAGATCTTCAGAAAATGAACCTGCACTCAAAAACAGGAATTCTAGAAAGGTAAGCTTTCAGGTAGCCAGCCAGCCAATGTTAAATACCAAGAAATATTCAAGGTTTATTAACCTGAAGCAACCTGTAATCCTCCCTAAATAGGGACAGGAGACAGAGACAACACTCCTAATGAGCGATTATGCTGGGCACAATAAATCTTTGGGTATACACAGGATTATGCATATCAACACGCCATGCGAAGCAACTGTCCCAACCCTGCTCCTGACGGTTTCTCTGGGGAGAAAAGGCAATTCTGTTCTTGCGCTAACCCTCTTTCTCTCTCCCCACTCTGCATTAACTGGCTGCTCAAATTTACTAAAGGGTAATTTTAAAACTAGCATCCCAGGCCCCAAAAGAAGAGATGCAAGAGGTTTGTGAGATAAAGAGTCAAAATCTGATTCTCCTTTAAAGATGATGAGTTGTGTCTCTGTATGCCATGTGGGGTGTGTGTGTGTGTGTGTGTGTGTGTGTGTGTCTGGTGTTGAGCCTCCATATGGCAATTCCTATCTCCGCATGCTTTTCTAATACCTTTCCACCATGCTCTCAGTTTTAATTCTGGAAAAGCCTGCCTCAGTGACTAGAAATCTGGGGAACACTGTGCTCAGCTCACACTCTTTGTGTTTGCACAGTAAGGTGCCACACCAAAATACAGTCTAGATGAAGGCCATAGGATAGTCCAGGAGGGAAGAGATCCCCACAGTATACAGATGCAGTTCACAAGGACAATATTCTGAATGCTGTATTAGCACAGAATTCCAAAGTCTGCAGATAACATAATAATAATAATAATAATAATAATAATAATAATAATAATAGTAAATTTTTATTTATACCCCGCCCTCCCCAGCCAAGTTCATTTAAGTTGAATGATTACAAGTTAAAAACAAAATTAAAATACAACATTAAAATATTGAAACATTAAAATATTAAAATGCAGCCTCATCGCAGGAGGAGAAGGAAAGGAAAAAAGAAAGAGGGGGAGGGAATCAAATTGGCTCCAAGCCAAAGGCCAGGTGGAACAACTCTGTCTTACAGGCCCTGCGGAAAGAAATCAGATCCTGCAGGGCCCTGGTCTCATGAGACAGAGCGTTCCACCAGGCCGGAGCCAGAGTTGAAAAGGCCCTGGCTCTGGTTGAAGCCAATCTAACTTCCTTAGGGCCTGGGACCACTAAGGTGTTGCTATTTACGAACCTTGAGGCTCTCCGTGGGGTATACAGGCAGAGGCGATCCCCTAGGTACGAGGGTCCTAGGCCGTGAAGGGCTTTAAAAGTCAAAAGCAGCACCTTATATCTGACCCTGTACTCCACGGGGAGCCAGTGCAGCTTGAAAAGCACTGGGTGAATATGCTCCCATGGCAGAGACCCGGTGAGGAGCCTCGCTGCAGCATTCTGCACCCTCTGGAGTTTCTGGGTCAGCTTCAAGGGCAGCCCCACGTAGAGCGAATTACGGTAGTCAAGCCTGGAGATGACCGTCACATGGATCACTGTGGCCAGGTCAGGGCGGGAAAGGTAAGGGACCAACTGCTTGATGCGGTGAAGGTGGGAAAATGTCGCCTTGGCTGTTGTTGTAACCTGTGCCTCCGTGGAAAGGGAGGCGTCAAGGATTACACCCAAACTCTTAACGGAAGGCAATGGCACTAATTGGGCCCCCGCAAGAGAAGGGAGTTGGTCCCTCATCCCCATGCCATCCCGACCCAGCCATAGGACCTCTGTCTTCGAAGGATTTAGTTTCAATCGGCTCCCACGAAACCATCCAGCCACAGCTTCCAAGCATCTGGTCAGTGTGTTCGGGGCCGAGTCGGTGTGGCCATCCATCAGCAGATAGAGCTGAGTGTCATCAACATATTGGTGACAGCCCAGCCCAAAGCTCCAGATAATCTGGGCAAGGGAGTGCATAAAGATGTTAAAAAGCATCGGGGAGAGAATTGCGCCCTGTGGCACTCCACACACCAAGGAGTGGCGCGACGACATTTCCCTCCCTAGTGCCACCCTCTGTCCCCGACCAGAGATAAAAGAGCACAACCAGTTACGGGCTATGCCCTGTATCCCCACGTCTGCGAGGCGGTGGTCCAGAAGATCATGATCGACCATGTCAAAGGCTGCTGACAAATCTAAAAGGATCAGCAGTCCTGACCCGCCTTGATCCAGTTGTCTACGGAGATTATCTGTTAGGGCAACCAGAGCCGTCTCCGTCCCAAAACCAGGACGGAAACCGGACTGAAATGGATCTAAAGCCGATGTTTCCTCCAGAAACCTACCAAGCTGTTCAGCAACCGCTCTCTCAATTACCTTACCCAGATATGGAAGATTTGAAACTGGGCGGATAACATGACACACTCATGAAACAAAGAGGGAAATGCTTAAAAGCTGCTTGCATTTAGCCTAGATTTATTGAGCATCCGCTCTGATTTGCATGCACAAAGTTTACGTGGAGGTTAGATTGTTGCACATTCGATTTCTACTCATTCCGTACTCAACCTAATTTGCTTGTGGAATGTTCACATCTTATTCTCCCCTCTGCCTTCAGCCTCCTGGTCTCTTATCTCCATGTCCCTTAGCTTCACTACTCCTTGGGACCTCTGCTAAGTCTCTAGCCTGAATCTGTGAGAAGTTTTATTCCCAGCAAAAATGACAGCTTACCCTTTCCTCACAGTTGTTGGCCTGCAAACTGCTTTGCTTCCTGAACAACTGAACATTCTAAGACAACATTCCTGCTCAGCCAGTCAGTAGCAAAGGCTTCTCCGCCATAAACTCAATACAATTCAGCTCTTTGACATAGTTTTTGTTTTCAAATATCACCACCAGACCCAAGTTCTCAGGAAGTGGTGAATGCAAAATTGAAATCAATGAATGAAAAAGAATTTGCTTGAGCACTCTGTTGAGTTTAGCTACATGCTGCAACCTTAGCATCCAAACAGTTATTGCTAAGAGTAAAGTTTGCATTCTTTGCGGGCGGGGGAAGAGAAGGAAGAGGAAGAGGAAAAACAAACCAGGAGAAGACAAAAATGACTGTGTCATATCTGACTGGTTTGGAAAATACAAAAATCCAATTCTGAAGAAGCACAGATAAGGGGAGAGCTGTGGAAGTGCCATCAGCTTAGCAAACACTAAATAATGAACGAGGGAGAGACTGTGGGGTGTGATAAAACACTCCATTAGCTGGGCTGGTTTTAAATGAGTGATAATTGTGGCAGAGACACAGAAAAAAAGGTTATTGAATTTTTATCTGTAGGAAGGGGAGGCCTTTGACAGATTAACTATAAAGTCACTCAGCCCAGTTTGTATATTGTACAAATACTGTAAAAAAAAGAAGAATAAATAAATAATAAATGAATTTTTATTTATACCCCGCCCTTCCCGGTTCAGAAAACCGTGCTCAGGGCAGCTAACAACAAATTTAAAACACTTAATTGTAATACAACATAGAAGCAGCATAAAATACAGTATAAAAGCATGAATAACAATAAAATTCAAAGTTCAAAAATCAATTTTGGGGAAATCCATCCAATAAACATTAGACAGTCACCAAGGCTAGTTGGCTGAATTAGTCCTACTTGGGCCAGCGAGGAGGCCAGGGGAGAATTAGCTGTGGGGTCCCAGACTCCACGGGAGAATTAGCTGTGGGGTCCCAGACTGCAGGAGCTGAGGAGCTCAAGGTGTTGGGAACATAGGAAGCTGCTTTGTGCTCTGTTGTACCATTGGGTCCATTTAGCTCAGTATTGTCCACACTGACTGGCAGCAGCTCTCATTCCCAGCCCTAGCTGGGGATACTGGGGACTGATCCCAGGACCTTCTGCAAGGCAGATGCACTGAGCTACGACCCTTCCCTGTAGTAACAACCAAAAACAACACCTCCCACAGTTTAAAAGGACATCAAATTGTTTAATTAGCCCAGGGGTCAGCAAACTTTTTCAGCAGGGGGCCGGTCCACTGTCTCTCAGACCTTGTGGGGGGCCGGACTATATTTTTTTTGGGGGGGGGGGATGAACAAATTCCTATGCCCCACAAATAACCCAGAGATGCATTTTAAATAAAAGGACACATTCTACTCATGTAAAAACACACTGATTCCCAAACCGTCCGTAGGCCAGATTTAGAAGGCGACTGGGCCGAATCCGGCCCCCGGGCCTTAGTTTGCCAACCCATGAATTAGTCAAAGGCCTGGGAAAAGAGGGATTTATTTGTCTAGAGTTGACTCACTTTGTGCCACTGGAAGGTTGGAGAAAGCTGCCTTCATACGGCTGGAGAGCCATTCCAAACTTTCATGCATATTGGCCAAGGCCTTCAGGTCGCTGACATCAGAGAGAATCTCTTGTGTGGGAATCAGTTTATCACCCAGGTTCCCAATGAGCACTTCGGATTCTTTGCCAAAGGCGGTTCTAGAACAAGAAAAACACAAGGCACATATAAAATTAATACAGAACTCAACAATAGTGCAAAGAAAAGGATTTTCTCAGTCAGATTTGTCTAAAGGGCTGTTCCTGGTGTGGGATTTTACATGTCCATCTGAGCCCATGCTGCTCCCACATCAGCCTGTCAGGTGCTTTTGATTCCTAAAACTGGAATAACCTGAATGTATTATTTATCAGTGCAACCAGCGACGTTACAATGGAGTTTTGAGGCTAGATCTGTACCGAGTAAGAAAAGATCAGACACCAGGATAATCTGAATTCTAGCCTCACTGAAATCCATGCTAGTCGTGATTCACTTGCCTCACTGATTTCAACAGGACTAAAGCACAACTAAATCTGGATCCGACTCATTTTTACTGAAGTTTAATGTATTTTAAATGATTTGATCCCACTATTCAGCTAGACGCGGGTGGCGCTGTGGGTAAAACCTCAGTGCCTAGGACTTGCCGATCGTAAGGTCGGCGGTTCGAATCCCCGCGGCGGGGTGAGCTCCCGTCTTTCGGTCCCAGCTCCTGCCAACCTAGCAGTTCGAAAGCACATCAAAGTGCAAGTAGATAAATAGGTACCGCTTTATAGCGGGAAGGTAAACGGCGTTTCTGTGTGCTGCACTGGTGCTGGCTCGCCACCTGCAGCTTCGTCATGCTGGCCACGTGACCCGGAAGTGTCTTCGGACGGCACCGGCTCCTGGCCTCTTAAGCGAGATGAGCGCACAACCCTAGAGTCGGACATGACTGGCCCGTGCGGGCAGGGGTACCTTTACCTTTACCTTTTATTCAGCTAGAAGCAGCTCATGTCCAGACATTGAAAACAAGAATCAAACAACAGGAGGTCAAAACAAGATTGGAGTGATCATTTTGTAGTATTATGGCAGTGGACAAAGCTGTAGTGTAACTTTTGAATAAATGTGTTGTTTTGAAGAAGAAGAAGAAGAAGAAGAAGAAGAAGAAGAAGAAGAAGAAGAAGAGACACAACTTCATTACAAAATTTATACCTGCAGCAAGTTAACGTGTATGTACTGTCAAGATGGAAATAGCCCTTTTTTTGCATTATATTTCTTTTTGCATGTTATATCATTTTGAGTTGTATTCCCCCCTAAGTTAAAAAATAGAATAGAATAAGTGGCACAACAAATCAACAATCCATGCTTTCTTCTAAATCATGTGAAGGAGTGTGACCCATTTCAAAGCTCGACCAGGCTGGCTCCAGACTACAAGGAAGGGTGAAGAATTCCTTAACATAATTTTCCTAATGGATTCCGGTAAGTTGTAATAACAAGCCTCTCATTCATCACGAGGGATTTCTAAAACAACTTAGTAGCTCATGAACAGGCTTTTTCGGATGTCCCAGAGGGAGGGGCTGGGCGGCTGGACAGAGAAGGCTAGTAAAATTGATCACGGGGTCAGGCGGTCAAACACTGAGTCATCCACTAAAGAAACACACATTATTAAGTAACTTACAATGCCCAAAGGGAACCCTCCACAGTTCAGATCTATTTCCTGGCAACAGGCAACCCTGAAGAAATTCATCCTGCACACTCAAAGGAATTTGAGGGCTACGCTTGTCTGCCCTGAAAGATAAGACAACCCATTCATGGCAAGGCTACCTGTTGTTGCCACTACCATTTAGGATCATTTTAGGAATAATTTACCTTATGAAGTCCTCCTCTTCCTCCCTCTTTGGTCGCAATTGCTTGGGCTGGGCCATGTTGATCCAGTTTGGAAGAGACTTCAGGAGTCTGGTGATATCATCATCTTTTGCCCAAGACGCACTGATGACCAGCTTTTCATCAGATTGAACAATGCTCCTACATCAAATGAGAAATGGTGATGTAAGGAAGAGGTGAGGTGTATTTCCTGATTATTTGATATTCCAGCTCACATTATGAAATAAATAAATAAACCATCACTCAAATGTGAAGGGTGCCCAGGCTGTGGAATAAAGTGTGCCCCTATACCATACCGTAGAGACAATTATAATCAACTCTATTATTATTATTATTATTATTATTATTATTATTATTATTATTATTATTAAAGATTTTCTTGGTTTACAAAAGTTTGAGCAATCTCTCTTTCTTTCCAAGTTACATTTTTACAGATCAGTTTCATTTGTTGAGACATTAGTGTTTCAATAGGGAGAAAAGGGGGGGGAGGTGGAGGGGGAAAGGTGAGTGGGGCGGGGGCAGGTAGCGATGTTTCTATTTTACTTAATATATGTTATAATCAACTCTGATCTCTGCATAACTGAAAATCAGCAGTGTTGATGAAGAATTCTTTGCACCTCAAAAGGTTGTAAAGGGTTTTAATCAACAGGTTGGTTCAGTGGGAGATACTTCTTAGTTTCTAAATTCAATCTGCCAAAAGCAAAATGACGCAGTCTGAGTTTTCAAATGCTGCAGGATCCCAGAGCCTAAATCTCCATTTCAGACTTCACTACTCTCTGGAACAATGTGCTTTCCCATTTCCTAAACTATCAACCCCTGAGCTGCATCAAAAATCAACGCAAAATTGAAAAGCAGATAAAAGTAAAAGCTGTCTTGAACAACAAATAGCCCTCCAGCTCAGACTGTAGAAAATCCAATGGTTCTGCCTAGTATTCTGTTAAAAATATCAGAAAAACATAGTTATTTTTGAAGGAAGAGAGGAATTTGGTCATTTCCCCCATTTCCTCCTCATCGAGGGCCTATTTGCTAGACTACGTTAACCAGTATGCTTTGACCACTCAAGTCTGAAATGACAACAGCAATGAGGCTGCTACAACTCTGGGGCGTTTATTTCACAGTCTAACAAATACAACTGCTTTCTTCTCAATCCTGCATCTCAGAATTATAGTCTCAGGTTCATTTTATCCTATGTGCCTCCTAGACATAAGCCCTTGCAATACTCTCTCTGTGTTTTCAAACTTTTATCTAATAATTCAAGAAGGGAGTAATGAAAAGGAGAGCCCTGGAAAGTCACCATGCCATGTAGGATGGAATACAATAAAATAGTTATTTGTCACAGCAGTGGGGATGCCATATTTAATTCAGAACTCCACCCCAGTTTTGTCATTCCTTGCCTGTGCCACCTGGAGCAAGCTGCTCCATTTATGTGATCAGCTGTGGCAAACCTTGGTCTGGATTGTGTGGATTGATGGGGTGGGCAAATGATCGTCCCACTGCATGATGGAAGGTCGTGCTTTTGGTCTCCTCAAGGATTCCAGTTTGGGACTTCCGGGTTAGCGCGAACGGCTAATGGCGGATTCCCTCCGAGCTCCGGAGGGAATCGGCTCTGCTGAAGACGGGTCTTGCCGTGCCGGCGACACGGGGACCCTCAGAAACCGCAGGCGCGGAAGCCTGCGGACTTGGTGACTCGGTGGGCACCTTAAGCGCCCTCCCCGACCCACGAAGAGCCTTTTTAAAGGCTACGGAGAGGGTACGGAGAGTGGCGTGGTGCTGAGAGTAGACCGCTACTTCAGTGGAGCGAAGCCGCAAGCCATGGCCGGAGAGCGCTGACTTTCTTCCCAAAATTTGGACTGGATAACAAAGGACCCGTGAGTAGTGGAATTTGGACTTAAAAAAATTTCTATCCTTTGAATTCGGCACGATCGGGGGATGTGTTAAAGGGAAGTCCGCACCCCCCCTACTTATAGACGATTTAAAGCAAGGAACGGAGAATTAAGGCGGAATGAATATTGTTTTGATGATTTAAAAAGTTTTTCACAAATTTGATAGAAGAAGATTTTGTGCTGGAGAGAAAGGGAGGAACTTTGGAACTTTGTGTGTAATCCCCCCCAAAAACCCGGGAGTGTCCTGTTTGGGTGCCGGAGGAAGAAGTGAAAGGAGTTTGACAGCTGTCAAAGAAGCTGTCAAACGGGCGGACAAAGTAAAGAATTTTGTTATTTAACAACTCTCTGAATTAAAGGTGATACATTTGAACTGAGGCGATTGGAAACAAAGTACTGATAATAACAAAGTAACAGATTATTGGAAAAGGACTACTAAATAATTGAAAGCCCCCTAGGGGGAATTAGTGACATTACAATGGCTGCAGAGGGAAAATTACTGGCGGAGATAGAAAAAATGTTCTTTCTCGTGGGAATCCTGCCAAGAGCAGAGTATGGCTCTCAGTAAAGTATTTATGACCTTGAATTCTGAAACAAACAACTCTGCTGAATGCACAAAGGAGACTTATGACAAAAACTCTGCAGCTGAGCAGGAAGAGATGCCTTTGGAATTGACAGAGAAGATAGAAGGAGTGCAGACACTACAAGTGGAAAATATCAACCAGGAATCTACATTGTTAGAGTATGAGCAAGAAGACCTTTGGATTACAAACCTGCGAAAGATGAGAAAGAAGAAGAGGGAAGTCCCTGGAGTACTTGGAATATTAAAACTAAAAAGAATAAAGCAACATGATTGGGACTTTCCTCTTGAGTATGGAAAAGTAGATGATTCTTCGCAGCAAACACTTTTTAACATTCTGGATGAAAGAAAATATGATGTGACTCTGACTGAACTCCTTCGGGGTCTTAGGACCAACAAAGAGGACTACCAATATAGTTGGCAGAGAGGGACTAACAGAGAATCAGACGCCTCGGACGTGAGGAATCCGGGCTAAGAACTATTTTTTGTTTGTTTTTTGGACATTTGTTTGGGAAGGGACAGAAACCGGGGCAGGGGGGGGAGAGAGAATAGAACTATAAAATGTTATGATTTGTTTTATTTGGTCAATGTGACCTATAATTAATATAATAAAGGGAAAATTTGTGGAAGGGAAGTTAGATCGACCTTAAAAAAGAAAGAAATTAATGATTATAAGAGAATTGGATAAGTTGAATATAGATAAACAAAAAGAATTAAATTTTTAAAAGCAATATGAATATGTTTAAGAGGTTAGGTAAGAACTTGCTGAATTAATTATTGGAACTGGGATGTAAGAGGAGGGGGTGGGGGGAAGTCAATGAAAGTGGGTAAAGAAAATTAGGGTATGTAATTGTATTTGTGTGTTTTTTGTCTTTGTGTGTGTGTTTGTTGTAATAAAATGTAAAAACCCAATAAAAATTATTAAAAAAAAAAAAAAAAGGATTCCAGTTTGGGTGACGTAATGTAAAGGTAAAAGTAAAGGTAAAGGGACCCCTGACCATTAGGTCCAGTCATGGCCGACTCTGGGGTTGCACACTCATCTTGCTCTATAGGCCGAGGGAGCCGGCGTTTACCTGCAGACAGCTTCCAGGTCATGTGGCCAGCATGACTAAGCCGCTTCTGGCGAACCAGAGCAGTGCACGGAAACGCTGTTTACCTTCCCGCCAGAGCAGTACCTATTTATCTACTTGCACTTTGACGTGCTTTCGAACTGCTAGGTTGGCAGGAGCTGGGACCGAGCAACGGGAGCTCACCCTGTAGCAGGGATTCGAACCGCCGACCTTCTGATTGGCAAGTCCTAGGCTCTGTGGTTTAACCCACAGGACCACCCACCCCCCTAAAACTCTAACCACTACACCACACTGGCTTGACGTAATGCACAGCAGTACAAATGTGTCTCTGAAGGTGAGATGTACCCCTCAGCATTCCTATGATAAAGAAGTAGTCAACATGGTACCCTCCTATTCCATGCTTCCTGCTTTGTTGTTGTTTAGTCATTTAGTCGTGTCCGACTCTTCGTGACCCCATGGACCAGAGCATGCCAGGCTTCCTGTTTTAGGTGAAGATAAAAGGAACTGAACCAGGGACCTTTTGGACACACAGCAGACACTGTACCACTTAGCTAGGGTCTCCTCCTTGCAACTCCATGCTTTGGTGCATGTTATGTGTTTGGGGCCTGAGACCTGCTTTATTTGTGGATGAGCATGAATTTCTCATATTCAGTCATGTTGAATCTGAAAGTGAAATCTGTCGCTGACTCCTGGGGTGCTTCTATCACTAAATACCTGAGTCTCAATTAGCCCCAGCAGCCTCCAAATGTTCCCTAATCAAAGTCCCGAGCCACTCTGCTATTTTGTTTCCAGGGGTTATTAGCAGCCATTTGAATTTTGGAAGCAGTGTAGGTTCTGGAGCTGCTATGCCATCTCAAGCAGATGTCTTATGCACTCAACGCACTGAGCCGTGAAGGGAATTGGGCCTTTCTCTGCAATGCCCTGTCACCTGTTTGTCTGTTACGCCCCTTTCCTAGCCCCCTCCTGGGAGCCAGATACAACACAGCAACACAGATGGCTCTGTCTGTGGCCCAATGAGCCAAAAACCAATTATTAGATTGTCGTGCTGGTGATGATGATTAACCCTATTACCAGAACAGGAAAAATTGCATAGCTAGCTGCTTTGAGATAGTGCTGGTGGGTGGATTCCGGTATCAGTTTTAAGATGACAGCTCTGTACTTCAATGAATGCCACCTCCTCAAGTCTGTGGTGTCTCTGTTTCTCCCACCCAACCCCTTAAATGGTCCTTGCATTTTCTCTGCCACTTCTGACAGCTGCTGGCATCCTAGGGCTGACCGCCACATCCCCTAGTTAATATTCTGCATGGAGATGTAGCACATCGCCCTCGGGAAACATGGCCATTAGGACAGAGGGGCACCACAGACATGGAGATGCCAGCATAAACAAACTTCATGAGCCAAACCACAAGGAGTGTCTGCTGCTTCTCCAGCCATGAGACTCCAATTGCTTGCCATGCAAATAGCTGTGCCCAGGTCACACTTCAAAAGGGAAGTGTAGGATCAGCACCTTAGCTTAAACTTAGATGTGCATTTAACCTCTCATGCACCTGCTGAATCCTTTAACCTGCAATTTGCCTTATGTACTAATCTGAAGGGACGTGGGTGGCACTGTGGGTTAAACCACAGAGTCTAGGACTTGCCGATCAGAAGGTCAGCGATTCAAATCCCCGTGACGAGGTGAGCTCCTGTTGCTCGGTCCCTGCTCCTGCCAACCTAGCAGTTCAAAAGCACGTCAAAGTGCAAGTAGATAAATAGGTACCGCTCCGGCGGGAAGGTAAATGGCGTTTCCGTGTGCTGCTCTGGTTCACCAGAAGCGGCTTAGTCATGCTAGCCACATGACCCGGAAGCCGTCTGCAGACAAACGCCGGCTCCCTCGGCCTATAGAGTGAGATGAGCACCGCAACCCCAGTCGGCCACAACTGGACCTAATGGTCAGGGGTCCCTTTACCTTTACTAATCTGATAAATGCACTAAAACCTTTGGCAGGACTGGAGGTGTGAGTTTGAGTTCTTCATATGACCAGGAAGGCTGGGACAGCTGAGAATAATCCCTGGCCAAGCTCTTGGGAGAGCCACACTAGGATAAATGGACCCGTGGTCTGATTCAGCACGAGGCAGCTTTAAATGACAGGAGGATGGGCTATGAATCAGAAGTGGGGGAGAACAATCCAAGGTTCAAGACTTGGCACCTCCAGTTAACGGGTTCTGGGTAACTGGGATGGGAAACGCTAAAGACATGCAGGGCTAGATACATAACTAGCACAATGCAGTTTCTTATACACATTCTCTCCCTCTCTCACAATGAGTTAGGAGAACATCTTGTGCCCCCATTATGCTCTTCCAATCACATAAAGGGTATATAATGACTTCTATTTGTACCTAGCATGAGTTGGTAGATCAAGAAGTGTATTTTCTGTGATTTTTTATGTCCTCCTCTTCCTGTAATCAGGGATTGGACACCGAAATGAGGGCTGACCTAATTGTGTCACTGCAAACGCAATAAATAAAGAGTTCACTTGTAACTTCACTTGTAGGTAAACAACTTAAAGCAGGGGACAGGTAAGTTTTGTATTAGTGGGAATGGAGGTATTAACTATGTATGTGCAAATAGGCTAGTTACTGTCTCACCTTTATCCTTGTAGCTGTACCCCTGCTTTAAGTCGTTTACCTACTGTCTTCTCCTGTGCATTATTTACTACAAAAAGGTAAAGGTAAAGGTACCCCTGCCCGTACGGGCCAGTCTTGACAGACTCTGGGGTTGTGCGCCCATCTCACTCAAGAGGCCGGGGGCCAGCGCTGTCCGGAGACACTTCCGGGTCACGTGGCCAGTGTGACAAAGCTGCATCTGGCGAGCCAGCGCAGCACACAGAAACGCCGTTTACCTTTCTGCCAGTAAGCGGTCCCTATTTATCTACTTGCACCCAGGGGTGCTTTCGAACTGCTAGGTTGGCAGGCGCTGGGACCGAGCGGCGGGAGCGTACCCCGCCATGGGGATTCGAATCGCAACCTTTCGATCGGCAAGCCCTAGGTGCTGAGGCTTTTACCCACAGCGCCACCCGCGTCCCTATTTACTACAAAGGTATGCCTTAATTATGCATTACATGGATGGAGCATTGCTCCTCCTACCGCCACCATTAAACCCAACCATCACCAACAGGTCCCAGGGCACGCTACAGCAATTTAAAATTCAGTATTAAAAGCAGTCAAAACAAATTACAATACAGCGGTAGTCTGTATTTTACAATTTTAGGACGTCCTAATGGTTTTATTGCACACTGCCATGAAATCTTTTTGAATGAGTTGGCAGTGTAGAAATACACTTACAGGTAAAATAAATCTAAACTTATTCCCTTATTTGCCTTTTCTTCCTAAAGAAGAAAACCTCCAAATACTTCAGCACGTCCTTGAAGGGAAGGACCTGAAGGGTGCTACCTGGCCCTCAAGCAAGCCTTACCTGTAGGCCACAGTGCAGGTGTCCTTGTATTCCTGGAGTTTGACACACACCATGTTGAGGAACTGGTCAGAGTAGGCGCTCAGGTCATGCATCAAATTCATGAGGTCCTGGACAGTCTTTTCCACAATCACTGTGCTCTGCCAAAAGAAAGAAAGAAAGAAAGAAAGAAAGAAAGAAAGAAAGAAAGAAAGAAAGAAAGAAGTTTTTTTAAAGGCTTGTCATGGTGGGCCCCTGCCAAGAAAAACATTTTTCAAGCCTTTCTAAGTTTATTTGGCACAAGCAAGCAAACCAAGAACACCATAGTTAGTCTTAATTAAATGCAACAATTCAATACAATGGCGTAAAATTCTTGCTTTCATCTTTGGGTACTTCATGCAGAATAAAGTTGAATTAACCAATTCACTCTCACAAGATGTGGTGATGGCCGCCAATCCTCTTCTTCAGAGCAAATTCAGGGAGGGTAAGGATATGGCTACTAATCAGGATGGCTGTGTACAACATCTACTGTTGGGTGCAGTGTTTCTGAATACAGTGGTACCTCGAGTTAAGAACTTAATTCGTTCTGGGGGTCCGTTCTTAACCTGAAACTGTTCTTAATCTGAGGTACCACTTTAGCTAATGGGGTCTCCTGCTGCCGCCGCATGATTTCTGTTCTTATCCTGACGCAAAGTTCTTAACCCGATGTGCTATTTCTGGGTTAGCGGAGTCTGTAACCTGAAGCGTCTGTAACCCAAGGTACCACAGTACCAGTTTCTGGGACTCACAAGTAGAGCAAGCACTCTTGCGCTAAGGTTCTGCTTGTAGGTTTCCCATAGGCATCTGGTTGGTCACTGCGAGAAAAGGTTTTTCTTTCTTTCCTAAACTAACCCATTCCCCAAAACGCACCACCCTTTCTTTGTTGGCGAAGTGCTCCAGCCCCCAATCATTTTGCTTTACTCTATAACTTTTCCAGGTAAGCAATTTTTTTTAGTTGGTTTCTATGAGAACCTCCACAACCCTTTCTCAATTTGTGTTGGCCCTGAAGAGCCAGTGGTTCAAGCCAAGATCCCCACAAGTCAACTCAATGCAGCTGGTTTGCTATTACAGCATTTTGTACGCTGTCTGGGTATCTGCACACTTCTCTTTTGTGTAAGCCCTACTGATGGGTGCAGGAAAGAAAAGAGAAAGGTAAAACTAGCTTCCAGAGGGGCAATTGTGTTAGCTTCTTGCAGCAAAAACAAGAGTCTTGTGGCACCATAAAAATTACTAACCAATTTAACACGCTGCAAAATAATATTTCGCTTCACAGAATAGCAGGATTATTTTCTGAGCCGTGCACTTAAAAGCAAGAGGCTGAAGCATCTCCCAAGCCCTGCTTTGGTTTACATATTGAATTAAAGTCCTCCGTGTAGCTGATTCCATTGACTGCGACAGGTGAGGCATTCTCTCCCCGCCTCCCTTGCAAGAGAGTTGGACACTTTTTGCATCTGAAGTTGCAAAACCTCATCAGAGTCAAAGCCGGAGCCTCTCCGCTACCCTCCCCCAAGCCTGGCTTCCTTCTCAGCATCGATTTTAAGATTAAAGTACTGCAAGAAGGACCCAGATCCATAATCCTGTTCCTGCAGATTTACCGGTGAGTGACAGGAATTGATTCTGCTCTCCAAGCTGCTAAAAAGAATAAGGAAGCCTCCCCCTCTCTCAGCGCTGCAACCCGGCCCTTTGCATGTGCAGCACGTTATTCCGTGGGAAGTTTGACAGCCGTCAAAGGCACTTTGCAGAGAGTGTCCTTGGCTGGGAATATAGGGTGGTGAAAAACACCAGCTCTGCACATCGACTGATATTCCACAGCTGCCCTGTACAACTCATGACTTTCTGAGCTGAAGGTATCCCTTCAGTCATTGCCTCAGTCCACCTGGGGCTTGAGGAAGCTCCTGCTTTTCAGAGGCTGCCTGGGGCTGAAGGAGGTAGAGCTGGTCAAGCACCTGGCCAGCCAGAACACTAAAAAATATATATGTTGGGACTGAGCTTTGGACTGAATCACAAATTGTGCATGGCAGCCCCCAGTCAGAAGCACTAACAGATCCCACTCCTGGGTTTCAACAGGTCCTTTGGGGCATTGACCCACAGACCTTCTACTGTCCTTCAAAACGTTCCATCTTCTCTTTATCCAACTTTATGTTTGTGTGTCATGTTCAATTGTCCCTGGAGGAATATCTAGTACAGTGGTACCTCGGGTTACAGACGCTTCAGGTTACAGACTCCGCTAACCTAGAAATAGTACCTCGGGTTAAGAACTCTGCTTCAGGATGAGAACAGAAATCAGGCTCCGGTGGAGTGGCAGCAGCAGGAGGCCCCATTAGCTAAAGTGGTGCTTCAGGTTAAGAACAGTTTCAGGTTAAGAACAGACCTCCGGAAACAATTAAGTTCTTAACCCGAGGTACCACTGTATTGTAACAATTGCCCCAATGAAAGTCACCAGATGCTACAATAAGGGTGAGAGATGATGCATTCGAAAACAAAAGTCTTGGGTTGCATGTGCTCTGGGCAAAAAAGAAATTAGGTTTATGAACTCGAACACCTGTCGTAGGTTTCTTGGACTCACAATGAAGGTAAAACCAACAAAATGTCAAGCTTCCTTGTTTTCAGAAGCCCTTCAGTTGACAACTGTCATGGATTTGAGCATGCCACTGGTCAGATCTCTACTGCAGATAAAACTGATGTTTTGAGTGTGACTACAGATCACTGGCTGAGCATCTGCTTTGTAAGACCAGGGTTCAACCCTGGAAGTATTTCTTTAGAAGGATCCAGAAGGAGGTTGTGGGAAAGACCCTCTTCTGCCTGAACTCAACCTTGGAGAGCTGCTGCCAACCAAAGAAGGCATTCTAGGCTAGAAGGAGGTTGCTGCTGCCATCAATAGTTTTTGTATCTTTTCGATCTTATTAAGATTTAATGTGGAAACTGTTAATTTAGTTGTGTACCTTCCAATGTGTTTTATTTATCGTTTACGACTATTTTTATTATATGTATTTTTTTCATGTTGTAAGCTGCTATGAGGGACGCGGGTGGCACTGTGGGTTAAACCACAGAGCCTAGGGCTTGCCAATGAGAAAGTCGGCGGTTTGAATCCCTGCGACGGGGTGAGCTCCCGTTGCTCGGTCCCTGCTCCTGCCAACCTAGCAGTTCAAAAGCATGTCAAAGTGCAAGTAGATAAATAGGTACCGCTCCAGCGGTAAGGTAAACGGCGTTTCCATGCACTGCTCTGGTTCTCCAGAAGCGGCTTAGTCATGCTGGCCATATGACCCGGAAGCTGTACGCCGGCTCCCTCGGCTAATAAAGCGAGATGAGCGCCTCAACCCCAGAGTCGGCCACGACTGGACCTAATGGTCAGGGGTCCCTTTACGTTTACCTTTAAGCTGCCTTGAGCATGGTTTTCACTATGGAAAGGCGGCATGCAAATACAATGGTGTACACATGCATGCATCTATGTATGCTGTGGTCAAATCCTGCTTGCTGGTTTCCCATAGGCATCTGGTTGGCTACTGTGAGAACAGGATGCTGGACTACACTGGCTATTGACCTGATCCAGCAGGATCTTACCTTATGTGCTCCTTAATGAGGAAGAGCACACCTCACCAGGGAGGGCATTCCACCAATGGAGAACCCCCACCAAGAAGGCCCTGTCAATGAGTCAGTGCCAACCAGGCAGCACCCAGCTGTGGTACCACCAACAAGGGCCTCCTCTGCCAATTGTAGGACCTGAGATGGTTGACACAGAGGGTGGTGATCTTTTAGGTATTTGAGTTCCAAATTGCTTGGGACTTCACAGGAGGAAGGCATGGGTTGTTGTGGTTTAAAAATTAGGAGGACCACACACAGGAAAAATAAAAATAAAGAAGGTTGCAATATTGCGTCTGGAGCGCATGTATCATGTTTTGAAATGATTTCCTGGATAACATTTGCCCAAACAAGAGAAACAGGGATTGACTGGCCCATGGCATGGAAGAGAGGAACCTTCTGATCTTTGATCCTGTATGCAGACTTCTGGTGTCCGTCAAACAACAAATTTGTGTAAGCCAGATGAAAGTATTTCAGCCTCACAGATATTGTACTTTACCATGATGGTGGATGTAATGGTTGTAAGGGGTTACTTGTGCGTAAGTTGCCTTCAGCTTTGGTTAGATTGCCTGGCCAACCATGCTTTGGCTGACAGCTCACACTCCGTGGCCGGTCAGTCACTTGTCACTTGCAGAATTCGTCAGTGGGCGTTTCTTGAACCTCTTCCAGCATAAGAGCTGTTTGACGCCAAGTCTCCTCCTACTTTCCCTGCGCGGAACTCGTCTGCGCAAGTAAGGGTAAGGCAGGGGCGTGTCAGCACTCTCCCCACTAGTCTCTGGTGAAGGGTCTTGGAGACCTGTCTCCAATTCCTCTATCTCCCTCTCTTCTCTACTGGTGTTACGCTGAATTCCTTCCCCCCTGCTGGTCCCCTCTCCGGCATCGCTTTGGAGCCCTGCCTCCGCCTCTTGCTCTGATGTCAGTTCCCTGACAGTGGATTTTAAAATTCAAGCAAACTAGAGATGAAAATTTCGCAGAACCCAGCACCCTGTATACGTGTATGTGTAATTTTCCTGCTGGGACATTTGGCGGGGTGTGTTTGTGTCAGTGTCCTGTGTATATCTGGGGTTTTTAATTACTTTTCCTTGGCTAGCCTCCTGCAAGTGTTCAAGCGCATAAATTCACAGCATAAGGCTTTGGGAAGCATGATTCATTCCCTCGATGTGGCACTGATGGGGTCTATACAGCAGGGGGCTCCAGTGACCCGTGATGGGGCACTATTCATTAGGGAAGGGAGCCGCAAATATATAAATCAACATGTCAGAGGAAGGAGCCCTGGCCCGACCCAGCGGGAATGTGCGATACATACAGATTTGTTCCACTCCACGCCATTTCACCTGTCGTCAGCAGCGTGTACCGCGCAGTAATCAATTAGGCTGACAAGATTCTCTACAAATCGGCTTAGCTCCAGCTCCTCCTGTGCCTTTAGGGTGTAGCACAGAGAAATGAGGCTGCAGCTAAAGGGAGAGAGAGGGATGCTCCCCTATAAGAAAGCAGCAGTTGTAAAACTTAGCACAGTGTTGCTCTATCAACACCTCTTAACAGTAACAGCCAAATGGAGCCTCCATGGTGAGAGACAGTATACCTTTGAATGTTAGGGAGCAAAGACCAGGAGAGGGCTGTTTCTGTTTGTTACTATGCTGCTATGTATTTTTGTGTTTTCATATTGAAAACTGTCCTTTGATCCTCGAATGAAGGGTGGTATAGAAATTATTATTATTATTATTATTATTATTATTATTATTATTATTATTATTATTATTCTAGAGGGGCCTCTGGCTTGATCCAGCAGGGCTCTTATGTCTTATAAGAGCTATTCAGGGGAACTGTTATGCTGGGTAGAGGGAAGGCTTCGGAAGACAGACCCAGGTTGCAAACTCAACATCACTTAAAGGTTAGTTGAGCCACCCTGATATATATTCACAGGGAAGGTGGTTGAAAAGTGGCAGAAAGGTGGATTTTTTTCCTGCCCTTTCAGTGCACACTTAGGAGGACAAACAAAAGGGGATTCAAATCCTTGTTAGTGTCATCACAAATATTCCTTGCATAACTTAATTCACACAAACTGACTATTCCCTCAACGTAGGCGACACAAAATTCAACTGTGTAAACTCTAAGGAAACTAAGATTTTGGTTACACTACCAGGACTGGGGAGACCTAAATTCAAATCCAACATCCACTATAGCATTTACTATTGGCCTTAAATATCTCTGTTACTTTGCTTCTTCCTACCTCCCTTCTCCACCTGTGCCACCTCTTTGCTCATCTGCCACTGATCTCTAAGCCTAACATTTCCACAGCTGCCCTGTCTGTGGGCATTTTCCTGAGCTGCTACTGACCACTGGAATACCCTGACACACAGGAGCACAGAAAATGGCCTTATACTGAGTCAGGCCGTTGATCCATCTAGTTCAGTATTGTCTATACTGCCTGGCAGCAGCTCTTTAGCGTTTGAGCCCGGAGTCTCCCAGTCATGCCTAGAGATGCCACAGATTGAACCTAGAATCAGGCATGGCCAAACTTGGCCCTCCAGATGTTTTGGGACTACAACTCCCATCATCCCTGACCACTGGTCCTGTTAGCTAGGGATGATGGGAGTTGTAGTCCTAAAACATCTGGAGGGCCAGGTTTGGCCATGCCTGACCTAGAGCCTTTTGCATACAAAGCAGAGGCTCTACCATGGGAACAGCCCTTCTTTGACACCTGCTTTACTCTTTTCCACATTTCCCAGGAGAGAGACAGGACTCATCTTCTTACTCGGGCCTTCCTGTAAGATTTGCTTACTGCATGCCTTTCATTTTCTACCTTTTCGTCCTTATATGCTGTATCGCTCTTTAGATTATAAGTGTGTGACTGGGCCTGCCAGTCCATAATCTTTCTTATGTACCCATTTTGCTTTTTGGTACTTTATCATATAGATCAATCAATATCTATTATATTTATCTATCCATAACTACCTCTCGTTATCTCTTGGCTAGAGATATTGGGCCCAGAAAAAGACTTCCAGAGCTTGCAATCCTTGCTTTGAAGCAGAGAAAAACATCAGACGCTTCTGCAACTTCAATTAAAACAAGAGCCTGAAGTCTGAAGGACAGCTCTGAGGAAAACTGCGGCCATTTTGAAAGGCTGCCCCAAAGCCAAAGACCCTTCTCTATGGGGGCCCCTTGAACTAGAGAAGGGAGAAAACTGGCTTTGGTCAGCACATCAGGTCCCTATTGCCCCATCCCTTCTGGGCCAAATTTGGCAGGTGGGCTTCACATGATATGGTGCTTTGAAGTCCCCCAAATCAATGGATTAATTCAAAGTGCACACAAAGTTCTTTGCAAGCCCCTTTGAAGGATTTGCAAAGAGCCCTGCCCTCAGCTTTGAAATCCTGCTGCACAGTAAGACTTCAGGAGAAGTATGCTTGGGGCTTCTGAAGTGCCGCCAATCAACGTAAGAATTTATTTTAAAAATCCAGGAAAAGAATATGAACAGAAACAGGAAGGGGAGAACAACTGAACCTCTTAAGAGCATTGTAACAACAAATTCAACTGAGTAAAGTAGAAAAATATACTAAGAATATCAAACAAAAATGGCTTCAATATGGGAATAAACCTTCAAAACTTAAAGGTTTATCAATGGCATTGATAAACGCCATTATCAACATACTTAAAAAAGTACAAGTGCCATGCCTAACACCATCAATTAAGTATAAGAACTAAACAGTTGAAACCTCACAAGATATAAGTGAACATATTTGGCAAGTTTACCAAGTACCAGGAAACACCCGTCAACAAAACAAATAACAGAATATTTTCACCACTGTGCCCAAAGTCACTAATGGAGATATAGCAATGTTGGGAGTCCTAATAATGGAAAAGGAAATTAATGAGATAATAGCTGACTTCATAACAAAGCATCAGGACCAGATGGGCTGAGTTTTTAAAAATCTTTTGCGGGGAAAAAGCACTTACATTACGGGAAAATGATAAATAAGCCTTTGCAAATGGGAAATTTGCCAACATCATAGTCAGAAGTGATTGCAAAAGTACTTCCAAAAGCAGGAAAAGATTTGACGATTCCACAATCAGATGGACCGATTTCCCTCCTTAATCAAGATGTAAAAATATGGAGCCCTCTATTGGCAAACAGGTTAAACAATATTATTCCAATATGCGTACACCAGGACAAAACAATGTTTATATGAAACAGAAAATTACAATCTAGTGCCACGAAGGCAGTGGATTGAACAGAACTATGTAATAAACAAACAACTACCAGCCTTTATTTTCCTGGATGTGGAAAAAGCCTTTGATAAGAATGAACTGGAAATTTGTATCAAGGATGCTACAATAAAGAAAAGAAGCAGGAACTTTTAAAACATGGGTGGACTTGCTTTACTCTAAACCAATGCCCAGTGTACCACCCAGCTACATGTATAATAATAGACAGAGGAACAGGGCAAGATTGTAATTTCATAGAATTTGTCATCGTTATTGTTTACACTCTATTTGAATACATACAGAATTGGCAGCACATGCACAATTCACTCTGATCACAGAATCCAGGCGGGAAGGCCTGCTTGCTGGTGCAGAATGGGATGGCTTCTGGTACAGAGCACACTTAATTTCTCTTCCAATCTTTCTCACACTTGTCATTCATTCAAAGGTCATTTCATTATAGGCAGAGACAAGCAGCCTTCCCCAGCCCTCTCTTTGAGCCTAAGGCCATCCTACTTTGTGATACTCACAGAGATTGACAGGATTTCAACACTGGTGTGAACACTGCTAGGAAAGATAGCACCAGGGGCAAAATTGCCTTCACAACATCTGCATCAGTCTATCTGGCTAACATGCCCAGCCTGAGTTCAGCCACCTGGGTTCAAGGAATCCAATGCTTTGGGTTCCCCCACCCCCAGTATCTGGCACTCAAACATACTTGGGTGCCAGTTGTAGTGCTGGGATTATTTTCCTGATGTGAAATTTAGTGAGCCTCTATAATTTGTGTGTGGCAGTGCAGAAGCTCATTTGCAGGAAAAACACTAAGGGATGTGGGTGGCGCTGTGGTTTAAACCACTGAGCCTCTTGGGCTTGCTGGTCGGAAGGTCAGCAGTTTGAATCCCCGCGACGGGGTGAGCTCCCATTGCTCGATCCCTGCTCCTGCCAACCTAGCAGTTCCAAAGCACATCAAAGTGCAAGTAGATAAATAGGTACTGCTCCGGCGGGAAGGTAAACGGCGTTTCCGTGCGCTGCTCTGGTTCGCCAGAAGCGGCTTAGTCATGCTGGCCACATGACCCGGAAGCTGTACGCCGGCTCCCTCGGCCAATAAACCGAGATGAGCGCCGCAACCCCAGAGTCGGCCACAACTGGACCTAATGGCCAGGGGTCCCTTTAACTTTACCTATAATTTGTGTGTGGTAGTGCAAAAGCTCATTTGCAGGAAAAACACTACAAAAAATGTTTGCAGTGGCCATAAGTGTGGTCTGCAGGCCACTGAGATCAAGGTATGAACAACACATACCAGAATACTGGGAATTAGGTGACCCTGGAGGGTCACTGCCAGCTACAGTGCTGCAAGAGTGGATGCACACAGGCAGTCTATTTTTTTATTTGCTTATTTAACAAAATTTATATACCTCTTGGTTGTAAGAAAACCTCTAAGGCGCTTAAAAGAAATACAAGGATATCAATAAAAAAGGTTAAAATGATCAACACACTTTATAAATAGTTAAAATTAACAGTAAAATAGATTAAACCATGTCAGCATCTACATGGTTGGATACGTTTGCCTCAACAAGCAAGAGCAGAAAACAGTAGAGAGGTTTCTGCCTCATCTCTCTCTCTCTCTATATATATAAATATATATATGTATATAATATCAGTATTTCCCCCCCTAGCAAACTGTTACTGCTCTCTGAACTTCCAGGTTGTAGACTGGCTGCAAATATTGTACTATTTTTTTTTTTTTTTTAAAAAAAGAGAGATTACTGAGGGAGAAACATGATACAGGTTTATGTGAAAAGAATAAATATTAAATGTAGGACTGTTAATGGACAGGCAGTAGGCTGAAGAGCAGAAAAATTGCTTCACACAGTACGACTCAGTTTGTGGAACTCACTTAGATTCATAAAATTGTAGAGTTGGAAGGGATTATGAGGGTCCTCTAGTCCAACCCCCTGCAATACAGGAATCTTTCACCCAACATGAGGGCTGGAACCCATGATCCTGAAATTAAAAGTTTCGCGTTCCACTGACTGAGCCTACCCCATGGCTTCTTACTTTCTTTTAAAAAAGTATTAGACCAGCTTCACCAACCTGTTGCCATCCAGATGTTTTGATCTACAACTCCCATTGGCCCCAGCCAGCACAGTTGACTTAAATTTTGGAGGTGTCCCTTGGCAAATGGGGTGGTGTGAAACTGCGGAGGCCAAACTCACTATGGAAGTTGAGGTAGGATTTTCGCTCAGAACTGACCTCTCCAAAGCTGGTAGCCACAAAAGTTCAAAATGATCAAAGGCACTGAATGCCAGGGATGAAGCAAAGGATGATTACCACCATGCTTCCAAGTTTCCCAGGGCATCTGACTTGCCATTTGTTTATTTAAAATATTTATCTCTTACAGTTCCGACCCTGAGGCACATAACGAGAGTCCAGAAACAAAAGCCCATAAATTCTTTTAGGAACAGAATGTGTATCTATGTAGATGGACCTTGGTAGACCCAGTGGGGCAACTCCTATGCTCCTCAGAGTATGTCAAAATACCCTGAGTTTTGGTACTGGTCTGAGCCAACGGTGCCTATGGAACCATGTAGCTATTCTAAGAAGGCCCCTAGACAGAATGGCCTTTTCCCTTCCTGATTTATGTCTGCTACCAGTGCAGATGGCTTCCTGCCGATCTTGCTCTACAGAACTCCCAGGCAGTTGTGGATTTCACAGAGTAAGCATTTCAATTCTGTCTTGCTCTCATACATTATTTCCCCCATGCTAACGACAGTCAAGTTACTGTCCTGTGAAAAAATCCATTTAGCTCTAGCGAGGCTGGCTGCAAAGCGGGAAATGAAGGGCACCGGGGAAGCCTAAGCTGGCACCAGGCGAGCGCGGGCACAGCCATCCGCAAAGCACTCATCCATTACCCAATCAGTGGCATTTCCAAACCCAGCGGGGTTCAGCTGGGGTCCTGCTGGGAAACAGAAATTAACTTGGAATGGAGGTAATTCATCTTCAGAAGCTAGTCATCTTTTTAAAGTGCTCCTTGGCAATAAAGGGGAGAGATCCAACAGCAACTTTGGCACCACGAAAGAAATGCTTACTGTGAAGTCTGGTGGTGCTCAAGAACAGAGTGGCAATCCATCTTCATTTTGCCCATCTTCATTTTGTCCACTTAAAACATAACATGACTGGTCAGACTGGTGGCTGGGAGTGGCCGCCGAGACCGTATAACACCGGTCCTAAAAGATCTTCATTGGCTCCCAGTATGTTTCCGAGCACAATTCAAAGTGTTAGTGCTGACCTTGAAAGCCCTAAACGGCCTTGGTTCTGTATACCTGAAGGAGCGTCTCCACTCCCATCATCCAGCCCGGACACTGAGGTCCAGTGCCGAGGGCCTTCTGGCAGTTCCCTCATTGTGAGAAGTGAGGTTACAGGGAACCAGGCAGAGGGCCTTCTCGGTAGTGGCGCCTGCCCTGTGGAACACCCTCCCAGCAGATGTCAAGGCAATAAGCAACTATTTTACTTTTAAAAGACAATTGAAGGTGGCCCTGTTTAGGGAAGTTTTTAATGTTTGATGCTGTATTGTTTTTAATATTTGGTTGGAAGCCACCCAGAGTGGCTGAGGAAACCCAGCCAGATGGGCGGGGTATAAATAATAAATTATTATTATTATTATTATTATTATTATTATTATTATTATTATTATTAACATGCGCTGCGGGTGGCACTGTGGGTTAAACCACAGAGCCTAGGGCTTGCCAATCAGAAGGTCAGCGGTTCGAATCCCCGTGACAGGGTGAGCTCCCGTTGCTCGGTCCCTGCTCCTGCCAACCTAGCAGTTCAAAAGCACGTCAAAGTGCAAGTAGATAAACAAGTACCGCTCCGGTGGGAAGGTAAACGGCATTTCCGTGCGCTGCTCTGGTTCGCCAGAAGCGGCTTGGACATGCTGGCCAATAAAGCGAGATGAGCGCCGCGACCCCAGAGTCGTCCATGACTGGACCTAACGGTCAGGGGTCCCTTTACCTTTTAGTGACATCTATGGCAGCATTGTTAGGCCATGTTAAAGGTAGATTATCTTCCTTAGCCCCACCTAAAATCCGACTTGCATCACCACTGCACTGTAAGCCAAATGCAATGCAGGTTAAGTAGCTACAAAGGAGTCTCCATGTAGCTGGAAGCCTTCAGGTGGAGCCATTGATGGAGAAGCCCCTTGCAACTTCTTGTAATGCCACTGGCGTCTTCATTCACACAAGGAACAAAAAGTCACAGAGAAAGTGTAGCATATTTCTTAGTCCTCTTCTACTGTTGGAAGCTGCCAGGTCTTTCTGAAGAGTGAGTGAGCCAATGGGCAGACATGTGCCCAGGGGGGAGCATGTGGGGCATGGAGACCAGACTGGAAGTCAAAACCCAGGCAGCTTTAGCAGCTGTCAGAATCAACAGCAAATATAGTCACAGAGCATCTTCTGACCACATGAAGGTCTCAAAGATTCCAAATTACATATTTAAAGGAACCTCCTACGTCTGTTCAAGGCCTTTAACGTCTGCATCTCAGTCCATCTGGCTGACCTTTTCTGGACTTTTTTCATGATCAGTTATTAAGGTCAAATTATTATTTATACTGGACAGATATTCTGTCAACACTGAAATGTCACCAGAGTCGGACAGCTGGCAATGAAGTATACTAACTACATATTTACTGTCAAGGGATCTGGAGGCTTCATGGCGTTTTCTACATTACAGGGCATATTGTATAGCCTTCAGTGCAAAAATGCAGGATTTGAGAATCTTAGTTTCAATTTTTTGGCAACAACAGTAAAAGTGAGTGGTGTGTCCCCATGAATACACGGGGGGGGGGGGGGGAGAAAACCAAACTGGCATTTTTTTGCTAGAGGTTGAGGGCTTGTCTATACCACAGGTTTCCCATGGGCAAAGTTTTAAGTTGGTCTGCGTTGCCTATATTACTAATCAAGGCAGGTGCAACACCTGCCATTTATACAGTAAGAGGGGAAATGATAGAGGCACATTAAATTATACTAGACCTAAGGGACATTCAATGAAGCTAAATATTGGGAGATTCAGGACAGACAAACAGAAAATACCTCACATATTACGTAGTTAAACTATGGAATTTGCTTCCACAATTTGTAGTGGAGGGTTAGAAATGGCAAAAGCCGCCACCCCCTCTATTTTTCCACATATCCCTTGAAAAGTAAGTGTGCATCTTAGTCTTAGACCTCCCAATAAAACTGGCCACCCAACAGATTGATCCGTTATGCCTATAGACTGCCATGGTGGCAGTGGTGGGGTCTCAGGTGAGTAACAGCATGCTTGGAACGGATCCATTAAAGCCTCTTTACAAATCAAGAGCTCATATCCCACTCATCAAAGCATCTCAAAGATTCCACCAAATTTTGAATCTTCAAGAGTGCAGCCATGTGGTCAAGTATGTGTGCAATCTTTTAATCTCAAATAGTGTTATTTATTTTCTGTCACAGAAAATAAGAGGCAGGTTTTTTTAATCGGCAGGCTTCACATTCCTTAGATGCTATTTAGCACCAACATGTTAAAAATGAACACTGGGACCATAGTGCTTGTGCAATTTCAGCTTTGTTTTTTCTTGGCAAAATCCTCCCTCTCAGTTGTGCCTGGGTGTGTGTGTGTGTGTGTGTGCTTCAAAAGATAACTTATCAAGCTTTGTTTGAAAAGTGATGAATCTTTCTTTTGTCTCTGCAAGATTTTGCCGTCGGATTTCACATTACTTGAAAAACAAAGTCCACAAAACAACCAGGTATAATTATGTGCCTTATAAGCTAGGAGGAACTTGGAAACCTGAAGCAACATAGTAGTAGATACTTTGCAACTTGTAGACTCGCAGAAGTCCTTCTACCGGCCTTCTACTTCACACTGAAAAGTACTTGGAAAACCGGGGGGGGGGGGAATGTAAAGTGTGAACAATGTAAACTTGTGCTTGCAAACATTTTTCATGCAAAACCCCTCATTAGAGAGCCATAGCAGGGCACCTGAAAACTGTGGCTTTAATGGGAAACCCAGGGTTCCCACTGTTCAGTGTACAGTGGTACCTCGCAAGACGAATGCCTCGCAAGACGAAAAACGCGCAAGACGAAAGAGTTTTCCGTTTTTTGAGTCGTTCCGCAAGACGAATTTCCCTATGGGCTTGCTTCGCAAGACGAAACGTCTTGCGAGTTCTTGCGAGTTTGTTTCCTCTTTCTTAAAGCTGCTAAGCCGTTAATAGCCGCTAAGCCGCTAATAGCCGTGCTTCGCAAGACGAAAAAACCGCAAGACGAAGAGACTCACGGAACGGATTAATTTCGTCTTGCGAGGCCCCACTGTATGGAAAGGCCCTTATGCATGTTTGAAACTTGACCACAGCATCAAGTGATGGCTTCTTTCTGCAAATGAGCTATTAGATGAATCACTGCCACGAGAACTATGATTTCACCTGATGCCAACTCAAACACAAGTTTTCAGCTGAGAGTAAGACATTTCACATATTCAGCTGACAGTCATCAAGTGATGAGTAATCGACTGAATGTGTGACGCAACCAATGTTTACTCCAGCCTCTTCCTTGATTTCATGCACAATTTCTTATTTATCTCTGGCAATTTTCCAAACGAGTGTATCTCTCTGCATTTATATATGCTGCTTTATGTTATGAGCATTTTATGTGACTGGCAAGAGTTCTGGTTTTTGAACAATGCAGAGATATACAATCAAGCATCAAAGGAAGGAAGAAGAGTTTGGATTTGATATCCCGCTTTATCACTCCCCTTCAGGAGTCTCAAAGCGGCTACCATTCTCCTTTCCCTTCCTCCCCCACAACAAACACTCTGTGAGGTGAGTGGGGCTGAGAGACTTCAGAGAAGTGTGACTGGCCCAAGGTCACCCAGCAGCTGCATGTGGAGGAGCGGGGAAGCGAACCCGATTCCCCAGATTACGAGTCCACCACTCTTAACCACTACACCACACTAGGAAACAGAACAAATGAAGAAAGATTGAGGGTGGTGTTGTGGAAGAGGACTCCTGATTTGTGGGTACCCTCCTCTAACTGGTTCCCAGTCTACCATGGAAGACATCTGTTCTGTATTTCCTATCACCCTCTAAGAACTTCAGATGAGATCCAAATTCACAACTACCAACAACAAAGCACAGCACTGATTAATTATTGCCTTCACTAACCAGCAGGATATTCCTACAACTGGATGCACCACTGGTCATTAGAACCGATAGCAGGACGTTATGGCTATAGGGTTCAGATCAAGAAATTGAGGGCAGAAATATCAATACCTGCTGGTGAAAGGTTAAACCTCAGAGTTTTGAAATCCAGAGCTGATGGATACAGATTACTAATATTTCCCTTTGGCACCCAATACCAAACACTGGTCGAAGCAGGATAATGACTTAGGTGGGCATCCGTTCCAATGTGGTTAAGGCGGCTCATTCATTCTCAGAATTTCAGCCTTGGTCTGAACCAAGAAACACCTTTAATCAAATCTAAGCAGTTCCCAGCAAAACAGCTCCTGGATGTGGACAAGGGGATGAGAGCAGCTACACAGATATGGTCGAAGGGGTAAAAATGAAGATTTATGAGCACAATATTTGCCTTGTGAAGGCAAGCTTGTCCATGCCGTTGGGCTAATTAAAATAATCCATCACACAGTGTGTGTCTGAGGCCAGGTCAGCTGAAAAGCTGGGTATAAACCAAATGTCAAGATGTGCCGACGGAAAAGCATATTTGTATGTGAATATCTGTGTGTGAGCTTGCACATGCACATCTGTGTGTGTGAGTACCAGATTGTGAGAATGTTTTGTTGGTTTTACTGCTCTATCGACAGTAAGTGTTTGATAAATAACACTCCAAAACAGTTGCAATGGTGCAACAACAACAGCTGCAATGCTGTGTGCAGAAGGCCTTCTTTCTACTTAAAGGATCATAGAAACATAGAATTGAAGAGTTGGACGAGACCCTGAAAGTCATCTAGCCCAACCCCCTGCGATCCAGGAATCTCTGGAACCTGACCTAGACCCGGTTCTCCATCTACTTGCCCCTGCAGCCTCTAGCTCTAGGACCAGGTCACTGGACAAGGGAAATGCCATATTTTGTTCTATCCAAGTTGCACTGGGTAATATGTCCAGAACACTGGAAAACACTTGTGTGAAACTGCACATGCATCCCCAAGGTTTGCCTGCCCTGGGTCCAAAATTAAGGCTGTAAGCAGGAGAACAAACACTGTAGAAAGTAACAGTGACCAAGTCCAGCCTCTTCCTGAAAGTAGCTTCCAGTTATCCTGGCTCCAAATCATTTAGGGTTTTATAGAACAGAACAAGCATCTTCAGTTGTGCTCAGACTGAAAGGCAGGGTAAGTGCTATTGTCCATTTGGTCCCTAAAGTGCACACCAGTCACAGTCTGGCTGCCACATTTTGCACTAGCTGAGGTTTCTGGACACTCTTCAAAGGCAGCCCCACACAGAGCACACTGCAATAACCTAAAGGAAGAGATGATTCAGGCATGAATCACTGGGGCCAGATCATCCCCCTTCTCCTCCACGAAGGGTTATAGCTGGAGTACCAGCCAATGCAGCCACTTGACCCTCGAGGAGTAATGCTGGATCCAAAATACCCTTCAGGTTGTGAGTGAACCTAGAGCTTCTTTTCCTCCAGAACAGGCTTGCCTACTGCCCTTCTGTCTTGTCTGGATTGAGTCTCAATATTTAAGCCCACACACAATCCATCAAGTATGTCCAGGCAGTCTAGATTCAGTCCAAGTCACAACTAAAAAGAAACATGCCTTTCCTTTCTTGCACTGTTTCATGAGGAAAGTATTTTCCCCTCCTTGGGTTAGCTCTTATTCTGTAGGGAGCCAGCAGAAAGGTTTAGAAAGATTTTGCAGGACTCATTAACACAACTGTACTATGTTCTGCATGCTCCCTATTGAATGTACTTGTAAATTATCTATCTTGGTTTAACAACAAGGTGCCAAAGAAAGCACACAACTTTTTTTTTTTTAAAAAAAACCTACCTAAGTTGACCAAATAATTGTAGATGGAATATGAAGAACGAAACTGTATTTGTAAATTAGCAACAACCAGTGAACATGGTTTGTTTTAAATGTGCTATTTTTACACTGCTAGTGCAATTATTTGCTGTGGGTATTCAAACTGGGATCAATGGGGGGAAATGAAGGCATAAACACCCCAAATAAATTTGCATTTCTCCATTTGCCCTTAATTGTGGGTTAACCTCAAACTATGCCTGTGATTGCATCCAGGCTACCCCTAGTCTTAAACAACCTCTTGGTGTCTCAGTTTAGCCACTAATAATTTACGCTTACACATATATATATAAGGGGTGCAAATATATAAAAAAGCACTTCAGATGAGACTGAAAATCACTACATTGCGCAAAGTATTATCTATTGATCAGAATTTTCACTCGTGTCTCAAAGGTCACGTTCACCCTTGAGAAGCATGGAATGCACAATTGATCGGCTACGACTGCAGCCTAATAGTTTCTGATTATGGCTGCAAATGGACCTGAAAGAAAACTCATTTGTTTATGGCACTAAACAACAAAACTCGCTTGGCAGCTCTCCGTGGCCATTTGAACATCTCTCGTCACCAACATCCATCTGATTAATGTACAGTAATTTGACAAGATGAGAACAGTATGCCATCGCGGCTGGTAATGACATTTTCTTGGGAGAGCCACAAGTGATCTCCCCCAGAAGCAAGAGAGAAGGCCAATCCCAGGAATGGCCTCATTATCATAAGCAACTCATTATGGCAGAAGCAGCTGTGCAGGCAGCCTTCAGAATGAGTTTTACTGGGCTATCCGCTATCATGATGCCTCTGTCAAAAATGCTTACATTCTACCATGTATGATGAATCTGGAAGGAATGCTTCTCAAGGGCATATTGGAATCGCAACTTATTCTAAACAAGCATGGGAACATCGAGCATTGAAGCTTCACCAGTGCCTTCGCGGGGAGGCCCCTTTCTGAAATGATGCAGCTTTCTTACCTGCAACAGAGGCCTCTGCACGCCCAGCATCTTCATGGTGTCTGCGCTGGCCAGTATCTTTAGTGGCTCAGTTATCTTGGTGACTCCTTCGATTTCCTTGTTGATTTCTCCCAGGACTTGGCTAAGAAAGATGTTCTTGATGTACATGGTGAGGAATTCCCGGAGTGGGCACTGCTTAGTTGGGCTGAGTCCCAAAGCGTGCTCAATCTCTTGAATAAATCTGAAACACATTAAAGAAGGGGAAACTCACTGTTACTATGTTTGCCAAGTCAAATGGAACTAGATTTCAGCTAACGGTTTCCAGACATTTTATGGAACAAGGGGTGAATCCTTACCTTATCTTTCAGAAACACGCTCCTACTAGAATTGATAGAAGTCCGTTTATCTTACAAAGCTTATCATTTGTACAGCTCCCATTAAAACAGGGCTGGGGAACCACCAGCCCAGGGGCCAGATGCATTTGCCAGGTTGTGGCTGCTGTCGCATGATGACAGTTTTTAGGAGCCATGGGTGAGAGCTGAGTGCAGGGTAGGGACCAAAGGTGGACAAAGTACTCCAGAAGGATCATGACATGACCCCCACCAGAGGTACTACCGCTCCTCTAACACCCCATACAATTTTATGTGTAGTTCGAGCCTAAAATGGCATCAGGGATGTGGGTGGCGCTGCAGTCTAAACCCCTGAGCCTCTTAGGCTTGCCAATTAGAAGGTCGGCGGTTCGAATCCCCGCAACAGGGTGAGCTCCCGTTGCTCTGTCCCAGCTCCTGCCAACCTAGCAGTTTGAAAGCATGCCAGTGCAAGTAGATAAATAGGTACCGCTGCAGTGGGAAGGTAAATGGCGTTTCTGTGCACTCTGGCTTCCGTCACAGTGTTCCAATGCACCAGAAGCTGTTTAGTCATGCCAGCCACATGACCCGGAAAGCTGACTGTGGACAAACACCGGGTCCCTTGGCCTGAAAGCAAGATGAACGCTGCAACCCCATAGTCGCCTTTGACTGGACTTAACTGTCCAGGGGTCCTTTACCTTTACCTAAAATGGCATCATTGGACAGAGAGGGTTTATGGGATTACTCCTTGGATACACTGGCTTGGGGCAAGCAGTAGGGTAATAGTTGCATTATTGGGGCACCCAGAGGACAGCCAGTGCATCAGAACAGCCCATTACTGTCTGGAAGGAAGAAGGTGACCAAGCTAAAGTCCCTTTCAATTACTTGGCAGCCGCAATTTGTGGCTGACATTCTGCATATGGCTGAGTGGGTCCAACGTGACATGCAGGTCTATGCGGGAAATTGTTCTTAAACCATTTCATCAAGAAAAGAACCATCCAGATGTAAATTTCCAAGGGAATCAAACTCTGCTCTCAGCGGTCCCAAATGAAACTATCTCGCACTGGCAGAGGAAAACGGAGGAAAAACCCATAAAGGTAAAAAGCCCTGTGGGGTGTATTTTCTCAGTGTGAGAGAGCAAGTCATATGGCAAGTCAAGGATGGAAAATTCCCTTAACGCATGGTAATTACACTTATTTAACATAACAACTGCAGTGCTTATTCTTGTAAAATGCTAAGGAGATTTCTGCAAATCAAAATGCAAAGCAAGGAACATTTCTGGGTTGCTAGACCATGGCCCCAGTTGATGAGGGGAGCTGGGAGGGGGGAAAGGGTCCAAAAACCTAATGAAGCTGAATGCGGGAAGGGGGGAATCTCTTGCCTGTTCTCATACTGCTATGAAATGCCTGAAGGGAAGAACAGGGTCTAGGAGGAAGCCCTAAAAATGCAGGAGGAAAAGCTGAAATCTCCATCTCATATCCAATTCAGAGGCAAGCGCTTGCCGAGTGATATACAAATTTAACTTGTTTTATCTTTCTAGGAAAGCTTTCAAGGTGATTTGTGACTACAATTAAGCAGTCCCTCTAGACAGAAAAGCACTTGAGGTAAAATCAGGTGTCTCTCTTCTCCTGCTTCCCCCCCACCCCCCATGGCAAGTCATTGTATTTTTATTGTTATTCATGTAACAACTTGTTTCCGAAAACTTAATTTTAACTCCCAACTTTATTGCCTCAGCTAGCCTGTAATACGGATTTATTAAGAAAACAGATGACTTCTGCATCTTTTGCAAACTATGTCAGTCTTTGCTTTTTCTGTTGCAACACTTCTTAGACAAGAGATGTTTAAAAACGCAGTTTTGCTAAATTATTGTAAAAGAATATTGCAATAATAAAGAAAATATGATAGCCATCTTCAAATATCTCAAGGACTGTCACATGGAAGAGGAAAATATCTTGTTTTCTCCTGATCTGGAGGGTAGGACTCAAACCAATGGATTCAAGTTACAAGAATGGAGATTCCAACAAAACATATGAAGAACTTTCTGACGGTAAGAGCTGTTTCACAGTGGAACGGTCTCCCTTGGGAGGTGGTGGACTCTCCTTCCTTGGAGGTTTTTAAGTAGAGGTTGGATGATCATCTGTCATGGATGCTTTAGCTGATATTCCTGCATTGCAGGGGGTTGGACTAGAGGACCTTTGGGGTCCCTTCCAACTCTATAATTTTATGATTCTATGATCTATGAATTCCTCTTCTATCCCAGCACCAGTAGTTTGATGTAGCTGCCAACCTGATCATACAACTTGGTTTTATGAGGCCAGTGATGTTCAAAGTTTGTTCCAGCAAGACTTGTACAGTGGTGCCTCGCAAGACGAAATTAATCCATTCCGTGAGGCTCTTCGTATAGCGGTTTTTTCATCTTGCGAAGCAAGCCCATTGACAGCTTAGCGGATTAGCGCTATTAGCGGTTTAGCGGCTTTTAGCGGATCAGCTGATAAGCGGCTTAGGGCTTAGGAAAAGGGGGGGAAAGGGAAAAAACCCCGCAGGAACTCGCAAGACATTTTCGTCTTGCGAAGCAAGCCCATAGGGAAATTCGTTTTGCGAAGCGCCTCCAAAACGGAAAACCCTTTCGTCTAGCGGGTTTTCCGTCTTACAAGGCGTTCGTCTTGCGGGGCACCACTGTAGTCCTTTGGGATAGTTATCAGAAATTCTGCAATGACCTCAGACAAGCTTATGTGAAAAATGACCTGTTCTCCATCACCAGAGCAGGCTACTCTGGGCTGTAGGCTAGGGTTACCAGATGTCCCTGGTTCCCGAGGACAGTCCCCAGATTTGCAAATCTGTCCCTGGATAAATTCCGTTCCCAGAATGTCCCCAGATTTGCAAATCTGTCTCCGGGAAACGTGGCAGCGGCAGCCTCAGCAGCCCGGAGCCAGCCTGGTAGCGCAGTTGGCTCTGGCTGGCTTCAGGAGCTGCTTGCTGCCATGGCACCCACCACTTTTCCTTGCTGGAAGTCCCCATATGATGTGTTGCGCACAAGACACATCACATGGGGACTTCTGGGAGGCAAACTGGTGGGCGCCACGGCAACGAGCAGCTCATGAAGCCAGCCAGAGCCAAGTGCGCTAACAGGCTGGCTCTGGGCTGCTGACTGCCACCGCCAAAGGGGAACCGGGGACGTCCGGCAGTACAGATCTCCTGCCCCCTTTGTTTTGACTGATCGGGGGAGGCTCGGGAGTTGTGGGCGGGCGGCCGTTGCCCAGTTTTTTAAAAAAACTGTTCGCATTTATGTTTCACAGGGTGCGAAAGAAGGGCTTTGCACCTTTATACAATATGCATGTGTGCTTGGGCCCAGGGTCTTTTGCCTCACCATCCCCACTACTGACTCCCTGTTGTTACTCACCTTCAAAAAGAAAAAGAAAAAAGTGTCTCTGGATTCATTGAAAAAAATCTGGTAACCATACTGTAAGCCGACCTAGTTTACTGTGTCCACCTGAGACCACGCCGTTCCTCCTTCCTGGTCATGACTGCTTTTGTTTCAAGAACTTGCGTTTTATTCTGCTTTTATCTAGTACACTGTTTCAATGGCTTTGTGTTATGAGACTGCTTTAGCAAGGGGCAGAAATTGACACCATTCTGATGCAGGGACAGCCACATAAATATTTTCAGAAGTCATCCTCTGGATGGCTGAATGAGCCTAGGAGATCTTCCTACTGAAAGCTAACACTTCTACGGAAAGAACCAAGGGGCAGCTCATACGATCCATTACCCTGGAATAAAAACCCTTGAACATAACTTCGGCTTTTGAACTTCTTACAAACCCAAGAGGAATCTTTTACCTATATGGTCCTGTGAACAAGACTATAACTATTATCTATGGCAGATAGCATTTAACATTCCCTAGCGTAGCAACCCCTGCTGACACCTGGGGCGGACCAAAGTTCTTGAGCTTTCCTGAGGAAATCAAAGTCGTCAAGCTTATTTTAGGGCAGCCACCAATTTGTGCTGACCATAAGCCAACATAAAACACTGCTGCCCTACAGACGCCAGCCCAGTGTGGGTCATTCCCTCCTGAATGCCTTCACTACTGCCCATATCCTTCAACGTGTGTGGGATGAAACACTCTGCAGTTCCTTGGTTGTGCAGATAGAAGTAAAAGTATTAACTTCAGGATAATACTCCTTTCATGATCATGATTAAGTAGATTTACAAACCCAGAATATCAAGGAGTTCTGCTTTTTATGGAAACACGATAGTCCTTGGCATGTCTTTAAAATATTCTGTCAACTCATGGCCCTTGAATGGCTGCAGCTGAGTCCAACATTGATCTAAGCATTTTATAATGGCTACGTCCAATCCAAGAAGTGCCAAAGTGCTAATGGTCCCCTTTGTGTAGAATGAAAACACCATATTGCTCTTTTTCTCTTCCAAAAATACAGCAGCCATTTCAAGTGGACAAAGCTGCATTTGGCAAAACTAAGTTGATGAAAGCTTCTTTCTCATCGCATTCCTACACCATCTCCTGCAGCCTCCCTCCCTTTCTTTGCAGAAAAGATCTCTTACTGAAGCTCTGAAAGTGTCAGAGGATGCCGACGATTAAACATGCAGGCAGCTTAATGCATATAATGAACATAAAGCATCCACCTTACTGGATGCGCCAGAGATCATTTGCTACTGAAGACACAGTCATTGAGGAGGTACTAAAAGGAGAAATGCACAGCATTTGAAGAGGGAAACTAGACACTAGGGAATTGGGCTACAGTATTATCACTTATTACAGAGCAGATATTGCTTTTAAGAACAAGCTGGTGACAAATACTTCGGTGTATGGAAAGATAAACCATTCTGTCTGCACTGTGTGCTCCCAAATCTCCCCCTCCCCCTTAACAGCTCTCATTCTACTCAGCCTCCAGATTTTCCTACCATGAAGTCATAACGCTGAAAGGAAACCAACAATTCTCTGAATTCAACACCTTGCTTGAAGGTTGACCATGTATGCTTGCAACCCATTTTGGGCTGTTGTGGATGAGCCGGCATCCATGTGGATCACTCTCTTGGCTCCCTCCCTCGGATCCAGTACTAGGACTTTCAGCTCAACTCTTCCCACAAATTCCACCGCATGGTTTAAACATATATAGCTTCTGGTTACACAGTTCAGAGTGTAGAGCTCTAAGCTACAGGCCTTGGCACAAACCAAGACGTTGCCCCAACACCTGGCACACCCCTTTGAACCATGGGATGGGCACAGACATTTCTCCTCCCATGGTTCTCCTCCCAAGTGAAGGGGCTGAGCAAGCAAGAGGGCACTTCGTGAATAGGCTGGGTTTGCGTATGCCACCACATCCAATGGGATGTCCTTGGAGACAGGGTCAGAGTCTGCCCAGCCGACTCACTGAGTGACCCAAGCTCACACACACAACCCCCCCCCCAGTTGCTGGGACAACCTCACTCCCAGGAGGTGGGATGGGGCTGGCTTACTCGGCTTTCCCTCCCATGCTGGGACATCCGCCACCAACAGGACAAGGAAGTTGTCTAGTGGAACTACTCAGATGCTCCCTGCCAACAGTCTCAGTGCTCCCATCCCATTCCTCCTCCTGCTCTGCTAAATCCTGCCAAGAAATCCCCATGGGGCTCACAACATTCATACAACGTATGAAATCAGACCAGACCAGACCAGAGGTGACTACTACTCCACCATCCAGCCATGATGGGTATAACCAACTTCTTATCCAAGATGCATGTGGTACAGCACACAAGACGTATCCCCACAGCTACCCTGTGAGGTAGATAGGACAGGAGAGATCAGCTTATCTAAGGCTGCTAAGAGATGTTCGTGGCTAAGCAGGGATTCAGATACAAGTATTGTCTACATGGGCTGATAGTAATCTCCAGGGTTTCTGGCAGAAGTCTCTCCTTGCCCTACCTGGAGATATCAGAGATTGAACCCGGGGCCTTCCACATGCAAAGCGGGTGCTCTACCACTGAGGTACACCCCTTTCCAGGTCTCCCCTGTCCACGTGGCCAACATCCAATAATTTGCCCCACTAAGTGTCCAAGACAAACCTGCTGGCAATTTTTAATGGGTCCAATGATGTTAGATGGTGAACAGAACATAAAAGCAACTCAGAATGCTTGCAATCTATGTTAGACTGGGGACATAGGAGTCAGGGATTGATAAAGGGTAGAATGCTATATTTTATAATATATATTATAGATACGCTGCCACCTCCTTTTATAATATGCTTGCTCACACAGGTGTGAAAAAGATTTCTTTGAAACAGAAGATTGAGCCAAGTGCTCAGACAAATCTAACACTTAAAAGTTTACAACTTGAACTTTTGGCTACTTCTCTTCAAACTAGCTTCAAACTGAAACCACTTTGATTTTTCAAGGGCATTTTCTTCCTTGAAGATGATTTTCCTTATGTGAGAAGGATGCAGATTATTTTGAGTACATCTGTTTTATTGAATTGCTGTTGCACTCCGTATTCATTTGTGCTTTCTTTTTGTAACTGTTGTTTTCTGATTTTATCCAGTAGTTGGTTGGTTGGCTGTTAATTAAACATATATTTCACATTTTGTTAGCAGTACTTTTCTCAAGTGCCCTGGATAAGGTCAGGGAGCTGAGGTCAGGAAGTGGCAAGGTAAGGCTTGGCTGTTTTGAGAAAGGCCCAGGAAGCAGCAGAAGGAATTCAAAGACTGTGGTGTCGAATGCAAGCTGCCAATATTCAGAGGCTCAGTGATGAACCTGAGTATCGAAGAGTTGCTTTAAAGAAATACTCTAAACTATACCCAACACTCATAGTAGTATAATGTGTCAAGGCAACTGCTGCAGTAGAATTCATCCATCTTTCTAGACAAATCTCTAACTACAGCCTTTCCCTTTGACCAGGGGAGTGCTGAGCTATCATATTATTAGCAACAATAAACAACTGTAATGCATAGAACAAAAGTGGAGCCTGGGGAGCAACATGAGATGGCAATTCTAGCTAAACTGTGTAGCAACTAAACTCAAGTGCTTTGGAGCACTGAGGTTTTCAAAGATACAAACTGTCATCATCATGCAACTTCTAAGACAGCAAGCACACTGTAAGAAAAAAACACAATGCCACAGAGCACAGATGTTAATGGGACTAAAATACAATGGATCTTTCTTGGGCTGCCGCGCCCAATATCAAGTAAATATTTGACTGAATACACACAGACACAGATTTAACATGAAGAGGGTTTAAAATAGGGTTAAATAAATTCATGAAAGGTGAATAGTCAAGCATCTGGCCTAGCCAGGCTGATAGAAAGAGAGAGGGCCTCACTCCTTCTAAGAGCTACAATGGTGCAAATGATCACTGAGGAGCCATTTCGGTCTGAACCTCTCAATCTTAGAAGTAACTTCCGTAATCCTAAAGGAAAAAGTGAAAGGCTGTACTCACGGAAAGGGATCTGGTCCACCATAATACTTTCTCCATAGCCTATATAAGTGTTTGAACCATTGCCTTCCATACCCAAGTCCTCGCATCACACTGATCTATTGAAGATGTCAGCCTTATTAGCTTCCTCTTACCTGTAGCTTAATGCTACCAAAAATGTCCCCCACAGCACTGCCAGCAGATGGCCCAGTTCCCCTCCCCATGCGCTCAATTCGTTTCAGTTAGCCTTAATGAGAGTCAAGCACATGCACTGAAGCGTGAAAGGACTTCATAAAAAGAAGGAATTGGCTCGTGGTAAAGCTAGTTTTCGGTCCACTTCTCCTACCATAGGAAATATTCATTAAGAGGCTGCGGCCCAGGTGCCAGACCAAATGGCTTCTATTTTAGCAGCATTCCTCCTAAGACTCTTTGAAAGTAGCGTTGGAGGTAGCTTCATTACAGAAGTAATGGAGCCTGCACAGAGAAATCAGTGCCTTGCGACTTTAGCAAGATCCAACCTAGATATCCCACCCTCCCTTTGCTACAGACTCAATTCCTGCCCCCAATAATAAATAATAATAATAAAATTGCCCTCTGCACCATCACTGAACCCCTCGGGTGACTGGTATGATTCAAGATGGCAGTACCAAGGATCAAATGGAGGCCTCAAGACCAATGGTGGAGAAACTAAGAAAATGAGACCATAGGCTTTTTAATCCTTCAGAGATCTTGCTTTGCCCTAGTTATATTCTTGTCAGTAATTGCCATTAAGAGGAAACTTAGCGCATACAAACAAACTGATGATTTTTCTGTAGATGACTGGCAAATATGGAGAAAAGTGGCAAAGTTGCTGTGCAACAGGAACCTGTTCCACAGGCTAGAAGCAGCACAATTGTTTGCCTGTGGGCAGACACAACCAACACCCTTGAGTTTACTCAATCCCCAAAACATTCCCACCCTCGCACTTGTGTGTTACACAACTTCACTGCATTAGTGTTGTATGGAAGCTGGGGGTTGGTTTTTTTGGCAACCATGTGATCATATCCCTAATGCCTATTAAAAACTAATGATTGGTGAATTGTAGATACTTTTTTCTATGTCTACCAAAACATAGCTGAGTAACTTCAACATGAACAACCAAATAAGAAATGCATGTATCAAAAGAAGGATTAAAAGAAAAAGAAGTAAGAGATGACCTAAAAGATAATAAAGAATGTCACCCACCACAGACATACTTCAGGGAGATGAGTGATGGATTGTAAGTCATGTCCACTGACTTTGGAAAGAGAAGTTCCAATGTACTGTGAAGTTAATGCTCATCATATGAAAGGCTGCAGCCAAAAACATGGCTCTCTCTTTCCCTTGAAATTGCTTTGCTCTGTTTCCTAGTTTGTTTATTGTTCTAGTAATGGGCTCCATTTTAACATGTCAGATATTGCATCCTCTTTATAAATGGGAGCCATCATTATGCATCGGACGTTCAATGAGAATGGACCATAACAACATGTTGGGCATCTAGGGATGGCTGGAATGGTCTATTTCTAGGATAAGTCAGTTTCACATGTGTTTATTTTTAAATCTGTTCTGTCCTGTTTCCTCATTAATCTACAGTTGTTTTCTTAAAACTAAACTGTACAACCCCCCCCCCCATATGTAAAGATGTACTTAAAACAAAACATTTAATTATTTCAATTTATAAATGTATTTTAGTCTCAAATATGGATTTTTGTTTTCTACCTTTTGACAATGCTTTTTGAGCCAAAACTATAAAATAATTATTTTCTGATCAATGTATTAGTTTGGGAGATGTGAATTAGAGTCATTTCCAGAAAAATATGGTCCAAACAAAATTCTCTACGCGTGCATTTAGAAGAAATGGAAATTGCACCAACTCAAAAGGGCTGGGGAACTTTGAATTGCCAACCATCTCCATGGTGGGCCACACATGCCTACAGTGCCAGACATGATCAGATCAACTCAATTACTGCTCCCAGCTCCCCTGCCTGCTGCTCCCCCTTCCCACTTCATGCCCCCCTTTTCTAATCAGATAACAAACAGTCTAATAACTGGCTGTGTGTCTGTCAATCCAATTATTTCCTATTTGGGATGTGCTGACACTCCATTAAATAAAGCCGACAGATGGCAAGATCTTTCATTATCGTTCAACTGACTGATTAGCCGCTTATGCGCAGCACAGGAGCGCAGAAATCAATGCAATCAGGTGTTCGTCGACTGAAAGCTCCAGAGGGGCAAATGCCAGAGGGCAGGGGCGAAAGCTGCATCCAGCATACCAACACAGCTAAAACTGAGCTCCAACACCTTCTGTGGTCCCTTCTCAACTCACGCTCACACATCTGGGGCTGAGGAATGCAGGGTCGCTGCTTGCTATTTGTAACCAACGGCTTATTAATATGAATAGAAAGTGGTGGATAAAATGCCAGAGGGGTAGAATACCACTGTGATGCCTGTTGCATCACACGTAAACACTCCCAACCCACATCCCAGCAATGGCTCCATCATGCACCTTTTTTCCACATCACCCAAGTACCAGACACACACTGACTTGGACGTAGAGCTCTCAAGCAAGCTGCCTCTCTTTTGAGAGGTACAAATACCCCTGGACGCAGGAAGGATTTCTTAAGGGATCGACAACTCTGCTTATTTGATCTGCAAAACAGGAAGCGCACCATCCAATTTACAACATTATTCACAGAAGCTAATCCTTTGACCAGTCTGACTGTCTTGGTTTACTTCTTCTAATACGCAGAACAAGCAGAGGTTTCCGTGTGTGATGATGACGCAATGCTGCTACTGTTTTGTCTATTAACTTGGTTTCTACTGGATCAGAGTCTGGCTACTCTCTTTAGAGAAACATAGGAGTCCAGGACTAATTCTGTTGCATAGCTGGTTACAGTCAGAATTGAGCACAACAGCTTTGCCTGTGGCCATGACTGCACTCTCCACATCTCAGAGCTCCAGTGAAATAAAAAGCTGCAACTGGAAAGAGCCCTGTGTTACATCTCTGAGCACAGACGAAAGGAGAGAAGGGAGCAGGTGAATCCACAAAAATGGAGTACTATATTAGAGACCACTTCTTTATAGTAGGGGGGAAAGTGAAGAGAATTAACCATATCCTTCCATGAGGGTAAAATGTTTGTGGGACTAAAAAATTATTATTTTTATTTTGAAAAAAAATGTTTGTGGGACTGCATTTAAAAGTTGGAAAGCACAGGGTTTTATATTTCGGTTATCAAAAATCTATACGTTTTTCTTGCATTGGAAGCCATCAATGAAATTCTAACATTTTCAGAAGATCTGGTACCAAAGCAAGAAAAATGGTATTCTAAGAGCTAAAGAAGTAGATTAAGGTTATAATACGGTGTTAGATTCAACTTTGATATGCACCACAAAACTGGAAGCAATGCTAGTCTTTGACATTTTCACATTTGAAACAGAATGATACTCTCTCTTTTCTAACACTGGAGTCCTATTTGTTAATACTGCAGGCAGGAAAATGGTAAGTACTTCGGAATCCGATGCTGCTAGCCGCTGCTACACGACAAGATCAGTCTTAATCAAGATATAATCCAATTGCAACTCCACCCTGGAGAAATACGTCCAAATGGTTGTATTCGTCAAAGAGCTACTCAGAGGAGACCCACTGAAATTAATGAACCTGTCAGGTCTATCAGTTTCTAAGTAGGAGTAGCACTGGATACAACCCAAAACGTCAGCAGAATGACCATCCTTTTTATTTTAGATCTTTATTAATTATGTATTTTGTATTCTCATTTTGTTTTTTTCTATTGTGACCCACTCTGGCAACTTTGAATGAAGGGCGGCATGCTAATGTAATAAACAACAATAATAATGTGGGAACTGCATCTGATGTTTAGGCACATGAAACAGCTGGATGGCGGCAGACATGTGCTCACCAAATCCAAAATCCATCTTTCACTTTAAAGCTAAGCTATGCTTGAGCCAAGTACTATTTGAACCTTGATCAGACTCATTATTGGGTTGGCAGAACAACGCAGCTCAATGGCACTGAGCAATATTGTGCTTTAAGGAGGGAGGGGGAACCCATCTAAAGCAAACAGCTGCGCCCCACACTACAGTTTCAGCTGAGCAGGCCTCTCATCCAGCAAAGTCTGGAGGTTGAGCATCACCATCAAATTTTATTGCTTGTCCTAGGAGGCAGCACATGCTAAACCAATAAAGTTGATGATGATGACCAGAGGGGCTCTCCTCGTATGTTTATTCAAAAGCAGACTGAATTTAAGACTGAACTCTTGCCAAATCTAGAAAAGCAGCAGCAGTGGAGCAGTAGTCATAGAATTTGCAAATTTTTTCAACCTAGGTGCAAGTTGCTTAAAGGAAAGTAACAGTGGTCCATCATACTAAAAGGAAACCATGGAAGAAATTATAAGGAAGCAAAAAATAAGTTCCAAATGTGCACAAAGCTGTAACATGCACTAAAAAAAGAATGGTGGAACCACATGGGCCTTTGATCTGATCTATCACCATTTTTCGCTATGTACTTACAATACAGAAAATGTGCATTTTCACATGTTGTTGGACACTAACTCCCATCAGTCTTAGCCAGCACAGGTCATTGTCAAGAATGGTGTGAGTTGTGCTTCATTTGCAGGGCCACAAGTTCCCTTTGCTTCATGCAGCATATTCTTTTGAGCACAGCTTGGTAAGCAGTGTCTTGGCCCAATCAAATCCCATACTCAGTGGGTCTCCTGCGGTAACTGGGGAACGCTGCCACTCATTTTTGCCACTAATGATCCAGGAACTGCAACAGAAGAGCCTCTGACCTAACCTTATGCCCATGTGGTTTCATTTATGAATGAGACAAAATTGGAATTTTCTTAAGTAAGGCCACTCCTAATGTAAAGTGATTCTGGTGGCTGACGATGCGGCATAACTCAGAAAAAAGAAACATTCTGCTGCAACAGAAGGAATCAAGGGCATGTCTTTCATGGTACCACTTTCCTTGTTCCGAAAGAGTAAAGAGTGATGCATGGCCTTAGGTAAAGGTAAAGGGACCCCTGACCATTAGGTCCAGTCGTGGCCAACTCTGGGGTTGCGGTGCTCATCTCGCTTTATTGGCCAAGGGAGCCAGCGTACAGCTTCCGGGTCATGTGGCCAGCATGACTAAGCCGCTTCTGGCAAACCAGAGCAGCACACGGAAACGCCGTTTACCTTCCCGCTGGAGCGGTACCTATTTATCTACTTGCACTTTGACATGCTTTCAAACTGCTAGTTTGGCAGGAGCAGGGACCGAGCAACGGGAGCTCACTCCGTCACGGGGATTTGAACCACCGACCTTCTGATCAGCAAGCCCTAGGCTCTGTGGTTTAACCCACAGCGCCACCCGCGTCCCGATGAATGGCCTTACTTACCCTGTAAAGAGTAAACGTACTACAGAATGCACAAGAAATGCAGTTACTGAGGCTAATCTACATCAGATGGAAGCTTATGCATTGCAATTTGCTGTTATTTCTATTGTTACAGATTGGTAATTCTTTATTGGGGTTGATAAGTGTAAACTTTAATAATTATTTGCTGATGTCTTTAATTTCACTGTTTACTATTACATTCCAATGGATTGCTGAATGTTGCTTTGCTTGATACAAATTGTTTATTTCAAAGTTATTGTGACTTTTTATATTGGATCAGATTGTTACTATTAATGTTTCATGTTTTAACATGTGTTGGAAGCCGCCCAGAGTGGCAGGGAAAACCCAGCCAGATGGACAGAGTAAAAATAAGAAAATTATTATTATTATTATTAGTAGTAGTAGTAGTAGTAGTAATAGTAGTAGTAGAAATAGTAGGTTGGCAAGTAACTCAATGAACCTTGTCTAAGACAATGACAAGGGATGGATCAGAGATGCCAAATGAAGCCTTGAACTCACAACACTTCAGACATGTAAACCGAGAATGCCAACCACACAACCACTTTGACTCACATATCCAGAGCACACAATCAACCTTCAAAAAAATATAGTACGTTAATTTACTGCAGTCATTTAGATATTTAGCTTTATTAACATTTTTCCACATTTAACTCCCTTTCAGGGGGCCCCTAACCTGCATCATAACATACTCAACCCTTAAATCTCTTAGAAATGAATAATCATCAATTGAGGTTTACCCTACTCTGTGGCTTTCCGGTGGCAGCATAGTGACCTGTGCTTCTTTTTAATACCAAGTAACAGTTCTTTTGCCTTTAATGGTACGTTTTAGCCTCCTAACTTTTACTACCAACACATTTAAAGCTCAGCAATGTTGTTTTAATTACAGGCTCAAAAGGAAGAAAGCACAAAGTATGGCTGGAACCAGCCGGCGCTCACAGCTCTCCAGATGGAGAACACAAACTATGCCATATTGCTTGGGCATGCCTCGGAGTGGGGGGAAGTCTGTAAATGAAAAGACAAACCAGGAGCGAAAGTTGTTGTCTTTCCCTAGGGCGGGGGAGGGCAATGCTCTCTTCTAAAAATCTTTTGCTTAAATAGGAGTTGGAACTTGACTATCATTCTACCTGTTGTTTAGTAGCATGCACTGTCAGGATCACACTGAATTGTGGAATGTGGCCACCAGTTATTTCAGGTCTCTGAAGAAAATCTAAAAGTCTCCACTTCATTTCAACAGCAAAAGAGCATCTTCCCCACTTCCAAAGTTCCAGTTTCTTTCCCCTCTTCGCCATGTCAAAGGCCTGGAAACGATGCCTTATGAGGAACGGCTAAGGGAGCTGGGCATGTTTAGCCTGGAGAAGAGGAGGTTAAGGGGTGATATGATAGCCATGTTCAAATATATAAAAGGATGTCACATAGAGGAGGGAGAAAGGTTGTTTTCTGCTGCTCCAGAGAAGCGGACACGGAGCAATGCATCCAAACTACAAGAAAGAAGATTCCACCTAAACATTAGGAAGAACTTCCTGACAGTAAGAGCTGTTCGACAGTGGAATTTGCTGCCAAGGAGTGTGGTGGAGTCTCCTTCTTTGGAGGTCTTTAAGCAGAGGCTTGACAACCATATGTCAGAAGTGCTCTGATGGTGTTTCCTGCTTGGCAGGGGGTTGGACTCGATGGCCCTTGTGGTCTCTTCCAACTCTAGGATTCTATGATTCTATGTTTAATCCTGGTATTTCTACAGTCACGGTTTACCTGCAAACCACTGTCACATATTGGGGGAATCCCTGTGCCCATCTGAAGGGTCAGAGCCTTTGAGGAGGAGAAAAGGGCTTGCATTTTCACAGGACCTATATGTAAGCTGCATGTTATAGGTCAGGCAAAGGCAAACTCCAGCCCTCCAGATGTTTGGGACTACAATTCCCATCATCCCTGACCATTGGCCCTGTTAGCTAGGGATGATGGGAATTGTAGTCCCAAACATCTGGGGGGGCGGAGTTTGCCTATGCCTGTTATAGGTGCTTTATTGCATAAGGGGTTACCCTACATCTTATATACAACAACTCAGCTCTGCAAAAAAAGACAGCACCTTTTCAAAGTCATTTTGAGAAAGGCATAGACATACACCCAAAAGGCAGCTTCTGGAAGTGCTGCAATGGAAGGAGGAAGAAGAATGGCAACACGTGGGGGTAAAATAAGCTTTTTCTTCCATTTTTTAATTCCATGCTCAGCTTTGAGCCAACTGACTTGCACCACAGGATGAAAAAACACCCATCTTTTGGTCCTGCGCTCTGGCACAGAGAATGGAGAATCCAGGATTGAGATCAGAAGTAGGGGAGGCTTCTCTCCATCTGGGATGCCCCGTTTAAAATGGGACAGTTTGCAACATTAGATACAGTGGTACCTCAGGTTACATACGCTTCAGGTTACATACACTTCAGGTTACACACTCCGCTAACCCAGAAATAGTGCTTCAGGTTACGAACTTTGCTTCAGGATGAGAACAGAAATCGTGCTGTGGCGGCGTGGCTGCAGTGGGAGGCCCCATTAGCTAAAGTGGTGCTTCAGGTTAAGAACAGTTTCAGGTTAAGTACGGACCTCCGGAACGAATTAAGTACTTAACCTAAGGTACCACTGTAAAATGTTTTGTAACATTAGATTGAGGAAGTGTTAAGAGTCTAATTGCTTCTGCAAGCTTAACTGTTCTCTCTCCAACGTTTTTCAAGCTCAATACCATCAGGCTACAGCTGCACACATTTAGTTTGGTCCAAAGTCTGCTAGCAGAAAGGGGACATTTGCACAAGGGTAAGGAAGGGCCTGTAGTTTTCTACAGAGATGCAGTGGTTCGAAAGAGCTTCAGCCCAGATCTTAGAAGATCTGCAGTTCTAGTCTGCCTGTGGCCAATTACAATTGACAATTAGGTTTATGAGATGTTCAGTGCATTATGGAATACACTGCTATCTGTAGCCATAGAATAGTGTGGCTGGAAGGGATTTTAGCATATTATCCAGGTCGTGTCTCCTGTCCTAAAAGAGAATATACATCTTATTGCTCCTAAATTGCTTGTCTAGTCATCAAGAGCATCAAGGTGGATGATCTCACAGCGTCCTTTAGGCAGTTTGGCTCAGTCCTAAGAATGTGCAATTTGAATGACTTCCGAGTAACTTAAAATTGTTGAATCTTGTCCTGTATTCAGTGGACAGGATTATATATTATATAATACAGAAAGAACTATGAACCTTTGGGGGAAAGTACAGTAGCGAAATACTGCGTTGCCCATTCCCTGGAAGGCTGCTTGAAGAAATACTGACTGCCTTCATAGAAACAGCAGGTATGTTGGTAAAACTGTTCGTCAACCATTTTGAAATGTGTTGTGTGGAAGAAAGGCATAGGAGAGATTGCTCCTGCTTAAAAAAAGAAAAGTAAAGAACAGATTTTCTGTGCATGCAAAAATAATTATTGCCCAAATTCCCCTATCCTGCCTTGCATTGATATACTGAGTTTTTATATGTGTAGGAAACATCTTCTCCCCCCCCCCCCGCCCGTTCCAGGGAACATATAGATATGTGGTCTCCTCCCACCCTTTTGCAGGCTGATGTGACAGAGTCCCAGAACAGTTTTTTGCCAGTTTACATGATGTTAGTGAGAACCTGGCCTTGTTCTCAGTGTGCCAAAGAAATGAAAAACAAACCCTGCAGCAGTTCCTTTGCCCTTATCACGATCAAGTATTGTAAGCTACTGATTTTCTCATGAGCCATGGGTATTTTAATAAAATGACTTATTCAAAAGTTTTTTTAAGGTTGGACCTCAGAGGCAAGGCTTTTTTAAAAAAAGGTTCACATCCAGACAAGAGATTAAAAAAAAAAAAAAAGTAGGAACTACATTGACTATATAATTTTTAAATGGCTCATTTTCAGTGACTGTGAAATTCTAACCACTGTATTTCAACTTTTTACTCATACATACAATGGAAGAAATGCTAAGTGGATAGAAATTTCACAGCGTCTGCAAAGGCAACACGCACAAACGCACACACACATCCTGTAGCCCATCAGGAAACATGAAAACAATAATTTTATAATGCAACTTTGGAATGGAAATTTAAACTCCCAAGGTAATTTTCCATTGACTATGCCCGGTGATGCGTGAATTACACTTGCAGGGATGGGTAAATAGGATTGGGCTTGATTGCTTCATCACCCCTCCATTATTTCAAATCTTCTGAAGGGGGGAAGGGGACTTCACAGAGATGAATGTAGATTCCTTGTTTGAAAGCACAGTGGGGGAGACAATCCCATCAGTCCTACTGAGGAACACGGTCCTTGCCGTGAAATCATAATTAATACCGTAACAATCTACTTATAAGCCTCAAAAGCGGCCCAGATGGGGATAAATTAGGAGCAGAATATTGTTAGCATTTTATTTAAATTAAACAGAAGTGTCTCTGACAGAACGCAAATCGTGTTACGGACTAATAAAGGGATCAGATGAAGCAATTAAGGTGTAAGCAGTAGTTTGTTAGGTTTGTGTGTGCGACTGTAAGGCCCGCAATGTGCAGGATACATAAGAACACACAGAAAATGGGAATGGTATACCAGCAGCTGTTGAAACCGTCCAGGAGAAGTGGTAATCAGTAGGAAAGAAGCAGAGGATCAGTGCCGCAGTTTGAGAGACTCTGCAAAGTTGCTGGGATTCCTATTGAGGAAGAGGGCAAAGGTCCATGGTGAAGCAAAAGCCTTATATAGTGGTACCTCGGGTTAAGAACTTAATTCGTTCTGGAGGTCTGTTCTTAACCTGAGGTACCACTTTAGCTAACGGGGCCTCCCGCTGCTGCACCACCACCGCGTGATTTCTGTTCTCATCCTGAAGCAAAGTTCTTAACCCGAGGTACTATTTCTGGGTTAGCGGAGTCTGTAACCTGAAGCGTCTGTAACCCGAGGTACCACTGTAGGCCAACAGCGTGGTACTCCTTGACTACACAGTGGGTAATGACCATGGCTCAGTGACAGAGCATCTGCACTGCCTGCAGGAGACACTAGGTTCAATCCTCAGCATCTCCCAGTAGGGCTGGGAACATCCTCTGTCCTAAAACCCTAAAGAACTGCTGCCAAAAACGGAGCTAGATGGACCAATGGTCCAGTACAGTATAAGGTAGCTTCCTATGTTCCTATGACCTTGCTTGAGATGACTAATGGTCTGGTTTCTGAGAGAGAATCTCCAGGGCGCATATGCAAACAAGCGTAATGGTTTAGGAACTGGATGCAAGGTTCTTCTCTTGCCTATTCTATGAATTTAGGCATGGAGGGCAATTTGTGGCATGTACTCCAGAGGTAGGGAGGTTGCTGCTGGTGGTTTAATGCTTAGATAGCCCTGCGGACTCAGTAGATCAGAGGGTAAATCAAGCCAAGGGATAGGGAGGAATTTTATGCACTATAGTGGGTGAAAGGGTGGCACAATCCAAAACTGTGGACTAGATTTTGGGCACACTTGCAGAAAGATTGACCAGGACTGAACAAGGGGAACAATATTAGTAATAGCTAAGGAGCAACAACTTGAGGATCCAGCAAAATATATTTTGATGGGCCCGATGTGCTAACTCACATGTACATAATGTTTCCAGAATTTTAGGGCTATAAATGGTGCCCAATGCTCTATTGCTATAATCATGTTGGTCACAGGAGACTGGCATATGCTGTGCTATTGAACAGCTTCCTAAAAATTTCTGAGTGCCATATGGAGGGGCTTCACTGTGCCAGCCTCTTAATGCCTATTGTCTTTATGAGTCTGCCAGAAGAACAAGGGAGAGGGTGAGCCTTCAGAACTCTGGCTGACATTTCCGCTAAAGGCTTTTCTTAACCTTGGTTGGACTCAATCGAGGTGGCAATGCTGCATCCAACTGTTTTCGAATCAAGACAGTTCTTTGCTTCCATGACTGATATGGGTGCTATACAGTATTTTACTCCTTTAAAAGCTAGATTATATATTATGGTTGCCACAGGGAAATTTTCTTTAAATTGCTTTGTGCAATGGCTATTACCACATTAGCTATTTGCATGAAGGAACTTGTCACATAGACTTCTGTCCACAATATTGTAAAGGAGCAAAAAAGAAAAGATGTGCAATGTCTGAATCAGTTGCTGCATATGAGCAGTTTTCTGTGGAATAATGCTTGCTGCATGGAACAATATAAAGTTGCCTCCATATCAGGCACGCATAGCAGGCATGCACCTTTGGGATGTTCCTGCATGCAGCTTTGCTGCTGCAGACTCAAGTGGCCTTGGTGGCTAGGGGTCTCTTTCATAGGCTTCAGCCGGTAAAACCTCTGTATCTGTTCGTGGACCAGGACAGCTTGACCACAGTGGTTTAGGAATTGGGAACTTCAAGACTGGTCTACTGCAATGAACTCTACATGGGGCTTCCCTTGTGCTTGTTTCCAGAAAATGCAAAATGCCGCAACACTCTGTTAACATATTACACCTGTGCTCAAAGAACTGCACTGGCTGCCAGTTTGTTACCATAGTACAGTGGTGCCTCGCAAGACGAAAAGAATCCGTTCCACGAGTCTCTTCGTCTTGTGGTTTTTTTGTCTTGCGAAGCAAGCCCATTGGCAGCTTAGCAGATTAGCGCTATTAGCGGCTTAGCGGATCAGCTGATAAGCGGCTTAGCGGATCAGCTGATAAGCGGTTTAGCGGATCAGCTGATAAGCAGCTTAGCGGATCAGCTGATAAGCGGCTTAGCGGTTTAGCGGATCAGCTGATAAGCGGCTTAGCAGCTTAGAAAAAGGGGGGGGAGGAAAAAACCCCCGCAGGAACTCGCAAGACATTTTCGTCTTGCGAAGCAAGCCCATAGGAAATTCGTTTTGCGAAGCACCTCCAAAACGGAAAACCCTTTCATCTAGCGGGTTTTCCGTCTTGCGAGGCATTCGTCTTGCGGGGCACCACTGTAAGTTCAAGGTGTTACAAATGAAGGTGTTACAAATGGTACATAAAGCCCTTTACAGACTGGGACCAGTTGAAGGGATCACCTTACTCCATATGTTCTGATCTGATCACTTCCATCTGTGCAATCTGCACTTCCATTCTGTTACAGATAGGTAGCCGTGTTGGTCTGCCATAGTAGACTATGGCAGACCAACACGGCTACCTATCTGTAACTGGAACTATGGAAGGCACCACATTGAGCCGCATGAAATGGAAGTCCATCAACCTCACCAAGAAACTTGCACAGGTACAGACTGATATTTCCATTCTGTGTTAGTAAGGAGTTACTCCTTTAAGGTGGCAGCACCTGTACTTTGGAACTCCCTCTCTGCCTTTTTTGATGCCTGCTGAAAGCTGTTCTGTTTTTGCAGGCCTATCTAGACCCATGATTCGGTTGCATCTGTTGTATTTGTTGGTTGCACCAACCAATTTCCAAGGCTAGTCGTAAGTTCAATGTGGCCTGCCAGGGGAGAGAGGAAAAGAAAGAATATGTATTGGGAACACCTTAAGCATATCAGAATAGGATGATAGCTCTTCCTCTAAAGCATAAGAAAAATAGCAAAAATGGTTGGGATACATACGAGCATGACTGATGGCAAAATTGCTTCAGAATTTGAATGGTTTTAAGCCAAAATCCCAATGGTAATGACTTCTTTGCCCCTTGACTGTGCAGGAGTTCAACTAGAAGAGATTTCTTTGGACTCAATGGTTCTGAATTTTAAAACTCCATGACAGGTAACAAACCTGGGAACAAGGTGTGGTGGGGACAGCACAATACCCTCCCTTGCTGCAAGCTACTCTTATCCCCAAGAGCACACAAGCAGCTTGAAAGAGACTTATTAAAGGGGCCCCCACTGGCTGGCATGCAAAAGGGAGTCTAGATTAATTGTCAAACTAACACTTCATATATTCATTGTTAATTTTACCAACTGATTTCTTTTCAGGGGGAAAGCCATTGGCAGGGCGGAGGAGAGGAAGAAGGGTGATTCTCCTGTCCTTCAAGTTTCTAGACATGGATTAGAAATGACAGCCTATGATTGCATTAGACAACATCTAATTAACTGTCATTATAAAACACATGTCAAAGCCTGAGGCCTATGCTGGATCTGCTGTCTAATTTAGCTCCAGAATATTAAAAAGGACCCTTTTCCTTTTGCCAAGCTGGTGAATGAATCTTGTTGTCTTATTAAACAACTTGTTCCTTTTGCACCCCTCCTCCTGCACCCCCTCCTCAAACTCTCTCCCTGCTGCTTGCATGAAGGGGGGGGACAGGGGGGTGATGGATATTTAAAACCACATCCATGCCTGCTCCCGACTCTGCTGACTTGGAGGAGGATCAGAGCGCAGATATGACATGAAAGGGGAAGCTGTCTGCAAAACTATTAGATGACTAATGAAACAATTATACCCAAACAGCCACCGCAACCGCTTACGGGGCTTATTTTCGCAGTACTGCACAGCACGGTTAGACCTTACTTCTCCTCTGTTATTAATTAGGAGAAAGGGGACGCTAATCAATCTCTGTCTCTGTTCAAGTGGCTGGTAGGACTGGGAACTGTTTCACATTTCAATTACCAATCCATTTCACCCTCTTCCCTTGCTGGATGAGGTCACCCAGAACGCTGACCAATCTCGTTGCCACCCTGGGAGGTAGCGGTGAGAGGAGGAATCGCAAGTTCCAGAACAGTCGCTCAATTACCCAGCATGCCTTGGGGCTCACTTCCACGGGAAGTGGAAATGAAGTAACTACTAAATGGGACAACCGGTCTCCTGTTTTGCCTCCTGCAGCTGCTCCATTGGAATATACTGTGATGGTGAAACAGGGGTGGAGAAGTAAGCTTTACTGCGATTTTGCAGCCCACAACTGATCAGCCACAGAGCTTTAAAGCACTGAGCTGTGCCTGGGAAGTGTGGCACAAAAGGTAATCAGGATGAGCCCTAACTTGCTGCTGGTTCTGGATGGAAGGTTCAGTAGAAAGGGAACCCTGCATCTCCCAAACTGAGAGGAGGTCTAGAAGAGGACAAGGCTCTCAAGCTGTCTGTTTCCCTCCCTCCCTTCCCTCCCTCCCTCCCTCCCTCAATGCTCTTCTTCTTCCTAAGGCCATATCTGCTTTCCCCTTTCACTACTCCCTTTTCAATCTGGAGATTTTCTTCCTTTGCCAGGAAAGTTTAATTGTGCAGCAACAGTTTCTGCTCTTCCAACACAGACCGTATCATTCCAACCACCATCTCCAAGCCCCAATTTGCAGTAATCAACACCATTTCACTGGTGTCTCCTCAAACTTGGAGACTGTTCCTGTCTATGCCACACTCACCCTGCTTATGTGCCAATCCCATGCCAAAGGGCCAACAACATATTTCCATTATTCCTTGCAACAGTTTCTACAAAACTTTACCTGGCTTTTCCTTTGAAGAACTTAGGGTTACAGAATTTTCCTTCCCCAATCTCATCCACACAACAGTGGGTGGAAGGGCAGGTTGAGAGGGTCCAACAGACCAATGGTCCCCCATATTTTTTTTTTGGTTAAGCAGGGATTTGACCTTCAGTCTCCTTAGTCTAAGTCTTACCCCAGCACCACCACACTGGTTCTCCTTATAGAGCTGGGTGCTGTACAAAACAGAGATGTAACTTAGGGCTTATCCATACTTACCTTTCTTCTGCTCTTTCTAGGCATAGTTTGTGCTTTATAGCTCCATGTCTGAGCACCCCCCAGAGCTTCCCCTGTAAAAACCTGCTCTTTAAAGCTCAATCAGAGCAAATGTCACTCCACTGAAAGTCCAAACTGATGTTTGCTCCAATTGAGCTCCAAAGAGCAGGTTTTTGCAGTGAAAGCTCATGGGCAAAAAAGAAGAAAAAAGAAATGCTTGGACATGGAGCTTTCAAGCACAGACCTGGGCCTGGAAAGAGCAGGGAAAGGGGTATGTGTGGATCACCCTTTAGTCCCTAGCCAAAGACTTGCAACCTACAACCAACAGACAAGTCGGGAGTGGTGGGAGAGTACTGGGAATGACATAGAGGGTGGGTGGAGAAATAGAGGAGTCCGGAGTTGTACACTGCTTAGAGGTTGTAGTACAGTCAAGTGTTGCGTACATTTTGTTAAACACAAAATAAAAAAATAGAGGGACAGCAGCTGTGGCAGAGAGACTGAGAGGGGTAGATGCACAGAAGCAAAGAAAAGCTGACAGAGGATAGGATAATACAAACACAGCAAAGCGAGTATGAGAAAATGTCTTCTCTAAATCACCTAGAAAGGGAGGCATGGCAAGGTGGAAGATCAGCATGAAGGAGCTGAGATAGGAGATGACCAGAATGTCAATAAGGCTCTTAATATATGTGCAGAAAGGAAGGAATATAACATGGAAGAGTAAAAAGCATCAGAATTTTGTTACCACAAAGGCCTAACTAGGCATATACTACTTCTAACAATGTTAAAAGAATGGAATTAACACCATCAACAAATCACATGTTTTGAAATATAACAGTCAAAATATTTATACTTCTTCATATGATTTTAAAATCTGCATTACAATATGTGGTTCCCAAGTTGGAGAAGAAGAATACGATCCACATAGCCATAAAATAACCATAAAATTGACAGCAAAAGGAATAAAATGACAATTTCAAACCACAGCAACAATAAGCAATTGCAACTCTAACTGGGGTTGGACAGTTGTGATCCATGTCCGGGTAACCTCCTCTTTAGACTACAGTACTCTAAGGTGAATGGAAAAGCCGTTTTGTTGAGACTCCACAGCATAATAAAAATAACTTTGTGCAAGTGTAGATGCTGCTGCAATACTTTTATATTTGAATGTATTGTTCAGATTATATATTTCCCTATGTTTTATATCTGCCGTAAGACACCCAGAGTGGCTGGAGAAACCCAGCCAGATGGGTGGGGTATAAATAAATCATCATCATCATCATCATCATCATCATCATCATCAAAGGAAAAGTCTGTAACGGGGCAACAGGCAGCTATCTTATTTGATTTTCTGAGCAACAAGAGGGATCCAATAATTTCTGTTAGTTCAAACTCTGTGTTTGAAACCCTAGATAGTTTAGAGTGAATTTTGCTTACATTAAAGAACAGCAGCACATTATTGGACAAAAATGATATAACCACTCTTTAAGTGCACGAACTCAGTAAATTAACTCGGAAGCATGCCGCTTTTCTGAGAAGAAGTAAACTGCTGATTGTAGTAAGCAAATAATAATTAACACTAGTACATACAGCACTAATTAACAAGGAATTTAATTAAACTACTACGCCAACATAACAAGATGCACGACAAAGTAATTGTGGTTTGTCATGTTGGCATATTCTTATGCTACTTCAAAGTTTGCTTTGTTCTATGGGTCTTGCAATGTGAACTCTGAGGAAACGTTTAAGAAATTGAAAGCAGGCTTAACATGGCACATCCAAAACACACAAAGACATATATGCTAAAGGAGAAAAAGAAGGAGGAACATATTAATGTAAGAACAGCCTGGTGGATGAGGCCAATGGCCCATCCTGTTCTCACAGGGGCTATCCAGGTGCCTGGGGGAAGCACACAAGGCGGTTTTGAGCACAAGTGCTCTCTCCCCTCCTGTGGTTGCCAGCAATTACCATATGTTTCTGTGCATAAGACTAGGTTTTTCTTTACTGAAAAATTACTGTATTTTTCGCTCTATAAGACGCACTTTTTCCCTTCTAAAAAGGGAAAATGTGTGTGCGTCTTATGGAGCGAATGCAGGCTGCTGTTCTAGCTTGGGGTGAGCTGCACAAAGCCTCTGAAGGGCAGCGGGGTAAAGGAACCCGCTGCCCTGCGGAGGCTTCGCAGGCTGTCCCCGAAGCCAGAACAGCAAGAGGCTATCCCAGAAGCCAGATCCCTCTCTCTGTTCTGGCTTCTGGGGTTCAAAATTTTTTTCTTCTTGTTTCCTTCCCCCCAAACTAGGTGCGTCTTATCCTCCGGTGCGTCCTATGGAGCGAAAAATACGGTATGTATAAAATAAGGCAGGGGTACCCAAACTTTTTCCAAAGAGGGCCAGATTTGATGAAGTGAACATGCGTGAGGGCCGACCAAAGCTGTTAGTTGCTGGGCATTTTTTAGGGCTGAGTTGTTCAGCCTTTTTTTAGGATTTAACCCCAAAGTCAATGAGTTTTATTTACAATGTTACCCCAGAGTTGCTGAGCTCTTTTTTAGGATTGAAGTTGCTGAGCTTTTTCTAGGATTCTACACCAGGACATATATTGCCACGGGGACCGGATTAAATCGACCAGCGGGCCGGATTAGGCCCCCCCAAATGGACTTTGGACATGCCTGAAATAGGAGGTCATCTTATACATGGGAAGTGCCAGGAGGGGGGGGGGGCTGGGATTGGTTGATGCTGCAAACCAGAGATGGTTTGCAGCGTGTTATTGCTGTCTGCTGCAAGGGGTGGAGTTGATTGGGTGTTGCTGCGGCAATTGGGCAGGCAACAGGCTGCTTCTGCCAGTGTGGGGACAGACGTTAGGAAGCTCAACAACTCTGGGCAATCTCCTCCCATTTTCATAATTTTTAGTCCCCCCAAATGGGGGGCGTCTTATACACAGAAAAGTACAGTAGTATTCAGAAGCATTACTGTTTCCAACTGTACTAGCCATCATGGCTAGTAGCCATCAATAGCCAAAATTGTTTAATTGCTCTTCTAAAATCATCCAAGTTGGCGGCCATCACCGCCTCCTGGGGGAATAAGCACTTTCTTTTATTTGTCGTATATCGTCCAACATTCAGTTTCACTGGATGGCCACAAGTTCTAGTGTTAGAGAGGGAGAAAATCCTTTCTCTATTCACGTTCTCTTTGCCGTTCATAGTTCTATAACTTTTTAAACATGTCATCTCTTACTTGCCTTTTCCCCAGGCTCGAAATCCCCACATGTTGCAACCTTTCCTCATAACTGACCCCCTCCTTTGGTAATTCTTCACAGAACTCTAGCCCAATGGTTGCCATTAACTTGATTTGAATTAATTTTATAATGAAATGATTTTAGAATGTTGTATTATTTTAATGTTGTTAGCTGCCCTGAGCCTGGCTTTGGCTGGGGAGGGCGGGATATAAATAAAATATTATTATTATTATTATTATTATTATTATTATTATTATTATTATTATTATTAGAGAGTGGCTCCATCCCCTTTTGGCGGCCCTTCTCTGACCCTTTCCCATCTTCACAACATCCTTTTTGAGCTGAGGCAACCAGAAATGTACACAGTATGCCAAAAGTGGCAGCACCATGGATTTTTTTATAATGGCGGTATGATATTGGCAGTTTTATATTCAATTTCTTTCATAATGATCCCTAGAAAGAGGGAGGGGAGAGAGACAAGTTCCTTTATGGAAGGTGGCTTCAGAATACCTTTAAGTTTCTCAGGCATGAACAGCAGGTACTTAAGCATGTCATAAATAAACATATTGTACTGTTTCATCTGCGTTCCAGATTAGAGAGAACGGAAGTTGTCAAGAAATTTAACAAATCAAAATATAAAAAGACAGGCTGCTCTGGGTGTCATCATTACCACACTGTCTTTTTCATATTGTCTCTTCTCAAAAACAGCAGAGAAGGGAAGAGGTTCCCTAATCTTCAGTCAAATTGGGAGGTGAATGAAATGTGTAAAAAGTGCACTTAATAAAAAAAAAAAGAAAGCACTGTGTTTGGAAAGAGTAGGCAGTGACCAGTAAGGAAAAGAAATTGTTAAAAACGACAAAAGAAGTAGACATCCCCGCTACTTGTTTTCGTTTCATTTGTTTTGATGTAACTGCGCTACTCCAACAAACTATTTTTGTCTTTCCTTGACTCAAACGATGACTCCCCCACAGATGAAATTCTGAAAAATCTGTTGGCTATATTTCATAGTTTTTAAATTAGTGGCAGAAGCAAGAAAACGGAGCCCTCAAGACTTGTGTCAAAGATGTTTTAAGGTCAACTTCTTAATTAGTAGCACTTAATTAGACAACAGATTGATTTGAGCATCGCCAGAAAACAGACACTTTGCCCAGCCAGTTAAGTGTTGAACATTCAGAGTGTAGGTGCTGGAATTGACTTTCCCTCCCCACCCCCAAGAAATGTTGAAGCAAAGAGACTGAATTCCCCCTTTAAACACAAATAATGAGTTGCTTTTGAATATTTCTGTTACTAGCATTTCCTTGTAAAGGGCGGGCATACATACTTGGCATCTGCCTTCCGAAGAAAAATCAGAATAATATGAAATAGTAAAACCTTAAAAGAAATAGTTCACACAAACGGTTTTGAAAATGCGGGAGGAAATTCTAAAGTAAAGGGGCCGCCAACAAAAACGCTTCTCCTACAAACCTAATTTGGCGTGTGGATGCTGAACTTAAGAGGGTGCTCCTACTGGAATTTGGAGGCAACAATGGGTCATAAAAACTGAGGCAGACTCTAAGGAATGTTGGGTCCCAGATGCTTAGGAATTTATAGGTCAATCAGCACCTTGGAATTGTGCCCAGGAGACAATGTGGAACCAGTCCAGGTGTGAGAACCTTGAGCTATGTTTTCACCGCAATCCATTCCCATCAGGAAGTGGGCTCAGCATCATCCGCCAGCTGAAACATCATTAAGAGTAGCACCCTTTACAATAGCTCACCCTGGCTTTAAACAAAAACCTGAATTTGCAAGTGACCTGGGAAAGCAAGTGTGTGCCCCTTGCTTCCCTTCCTCAGGGAGGTGACCAAGAGTTCTTAGGAATGAGAGAGCTCCCCCAGGTTTGTGGACTGGCTAACAGTGAGAGTGAGGCAGGGTCTGGTTGGCAGAAGGAGACAGGACACTTGGGGAAGATTAGAAGGCTGTTGGGGGTGTGAAGAAATAACAACAACAACAACAACAACAATATTTCTACCCCGCCCTCCCCAGCCAAGACCGGGCTCAGGGCGGCTAACAACCAATAATAAAAACAAGTTGATTAAAATACAATTTAAAAGATTAAGATACAACATTAGAACAATTAGGGAGTAATCTCTTCACAGGAGGAGAAAGGAAAAAGAAAGGGGGGGGGGGAATCAAACTGATTCTGAGCCAAAGGCCAGGTGGAACAACTCTGTCTTACAGGCCCTGCGGAAAGAGATCAGATCCTGCAGGGCCCTGGTCTCATGAGACAGAGAATTCCACCAGGCTGGAGCCAGTGTTGAAAAGGCCCTGGCTCTGGTTGAGGCTAATCTAACTTCCTTAGGGCCCGGAACCTGTAGGGTGTTGCTATATACGGACCTTAAGGTCCTCCGTGGGGCATACCAGGAGAGGTGGTGCCGTAGGTACGAGGGTCCTAGGCCGTGAAGGGCTTTAAAACTCAAAACCAGCACCTTAAATCTGACCCTGTATTCCACCGGGAGCCAATGCAGCTGGAAAAGTACTGGGTGAATATGCTCCCATGGCAGAGACCCCGTGAGGAGCCTCGCTGCAGCATTCTGCACCCGCTGGAGTTTCTGGGACAGCTTCAAGGGCAGCCCCGCGTAGAGCGTATTACAGTAGTCAAGCCATGCAACATGGGTTGCATGTGGGGCTGCTCAAGTGGGAGACCTGAGTGCTCTGTGGGATGCAGCCGTGTGAAGATTTTATCATGCAGCTCCTGGGCCACCTCCACAGGAGAGAAAATGCTGTCTGTGGAGCTCATCTCTCCCACGCTTTCTCGCTGCAATAAGCATTCTAGGGGCTAATTAAATCAATTCATCTGTGCGGTGCTTGGACATCTCTTGAAATGCTCATTGGGGCTTCTCTTCTAACTCACTCACTGGCTGTCCCCGTGAGTTTTGGAGGTAAACAAGTGCTTCCACAGTAGCAGCAAAATGCTAATTTTACTCACGGAATGCTCAGCAGCCAGCAAAGGCCGAAGCCCCAAAGATGCATTGTTCATGCTGAGCTCTCTGCTCATTTTCAGCCTCAGGCTGTGTACCAGCATTGCACAATGAGCTCCCTATGATTATTTGCATTGTTTATTATTTCAAGTGTGATATTGCCTGAGGGGCTTTTAGGTGTACAGAGCTTTAATTTTTCTCATCATTTCTTGGCACCAGGTAGGGAAATTGGCTCTTGCATCCTCGCCGCATTTGCAAAGCATTTCACAAGCCGTAGCTATAAATAAACCTCTTTCTAATGTGCCTTCAATGTCAAACTGCCTTATCTGGTCAAAACAAAATAAAAAAATTCCTTCCAGTAGCACCTTAAAGACCAACTGAGTTAGTTCTAGGTATGAGCTTTCGTCTGAAGAAGTGTGCATGCACACGAAAGCTCATACCTAGAACTAACTCAGTTGGTCTTTAAGGTGCTACTGGAAGGAATTTTTTTATTTTGTTTTGACCATGGCAGACCAACACGGCTACCTATCTGTAACTGCCTTATCTGGTGGCATCTTTGGCACCTCTCTGCAAAGCCATACAGCACCATTATGGCACATCAACAATGCCGGCATAGGAAGTGCTGGTGTAACTATTTTTATTTGAACCATTTACAGTTAGTTATATCAGGGATGTGCAAAGGTTGCAGGTGGAATTATATCAGCAGATATCCTACCCTGGCCAGAAAGAGCAGGTTTATGTGACAAATTTATCTGTCTGTCTGAAATGTGGCTTCCAGTAGCATAGGGTGTCTGGCTGTTAACCAGCAGGTTGATGGTTTGAGCCCACCCAGGAATGGCTGTGGGCAGGATTCCTGAATTGCAGGGGTTGGACTAAGCGATGCTCAGCCATCCCAATTCTTTGATTCCAAGTTCTAATTCCACATCACACACTAGCAAGGTTATGCTTAAAATTCTACAAGACAGGCTTAACCAGTATGTGGACAGAGAACTCCCAGAAGTGCAAGCTGGATTTTGAAGGGGCAGAGGAACCAGAGACCAAATTGCAAACATGCGCTGGATTATGGAGAAAGCTAGAGAGTTCCAGAAAGACATCTACTTCTGTTTCATACAAAAGCCTTTGACTGTGTCAACCACAGCAAACTATGGCAAGTTCTTAAAGAAATGGGAGTGCCTGATCACCTCATCTGTCTCCTGAGAAATCTCTATGTGGGACAAGAAGCTACAGTTAGAACTGGATGGAACAACTGATTGGTTCAAAATTGGGATAGGAGTACGGCAAGGCTGTATATTGTCTCCCTGCTTATTTAACTTATATGCAGAATTCATCATGTGAAAGGCTGGGCTGGATGAATCCCAAGCTGGAACTAAGATCGCCGGAAGAAATATCAACAACCTCAGATATGCAGATGACACAACCTTGATGGCAGAAAGTGAGGAGGAATTAAGGAACCTTTTAATGAGGGTGAAAGAGGAGAGCGCAAAATATGGTTTGAAGCTCAACATCAAAAAAATGAAGATCATGGCCACTGGGCCCATCACCTCCTGGCAAATAGAAGGGGAAGAAGTGGAGGCAGTGAGAGATTTTACTTTCTTGGGCTCCATGATCATTGCAGCTGATGACAGAAGTCACGAAATTAAAAGACGCCTGCTCCTTGGGAGAAAGGCGATGGCAAACCTAGACAGCATCTTAAAAAGCAGAGACATCACCTTGCCAACCAAGGCCCGTATAGTTAAAGCCATGGTTTTAAAGCCATCAGTAGTGATGTATGGAAGTGAGAGCTGGACCATAAAGAAGGCTGATAGCCGAAGAATGGATGCTTTTGAATTCTGGTGCTGGAGGAGAGTCCCATGGACTGCAAGAAGATCAAACGTATCCATTCTTAAGGAAATCAGCCCTGAGCGCTCACTGGAAGAACAGATCGTGAAGCTGAGGCTCCAGTACTTTGGCCACCTCATGAGAGGAGAAGACTCCCTGGAAAAGACCCTGATGTTGGGAAAGATTGAGGGCACAAGAAGAAGGGGACGACAGAGGACGAGATAGTTGGACAGTGTTCTCGAAGGTACAAGCATGAGTCTGACCAAACTGTGGGAGGCAGTGGAAGACAGGAGTGCCTGGCATGCTCTGGTCCATGGGCACGAAGAGTCGGACACGACTAAACGACTAAACAACAACAACAATTCCACAACTCTTCCTCTAAAGTGTCTAATTGCTTCTTCCAAGTAACCCTCAATTCTGCTTTTCTTTGGCGGTTGAGGGAGCATATGCATGTTTTTATTCACAGTCACACTACATTATGGGTTTGTAGTCCTAAGATTGAATAAACACCTGGATGGTTTTGCGCATGCATGTCTTGTGGAATTTCATGAGATAAGGTACAAAGATTTCAAGAGATGGATACATTTTTTAAAAAAACTTTTCCTGATTAAAGATACAGTGGTACCTCTGGTTGCAAACGGGATCCGTTCTGGAGGCCCGTTCGCAACATGAATAGAATGCAACCCACAGCAGCGCATCTGTGCATGAGCGGGTTGCAATTCGCCGTTTCTGAGCATGCGCGTGACGGCATTTTGCGTGTCTGTGCATGCGCGAGTGGTGGAAGCAGGGACGCAACCTGAAAAAACTTATCATGAAGCAAATGTAACATGAGGTATGACTGTACTGAAAGTATTCAGTGATCCCTGCAGTAGAACTGGAAAAAATATTATGATAACTTACTAGAAGAATGCACAAAGGAATAAAAAATCTATTTACCGACATAACAGCTACATCTGATTGGTTTAATGTCTTCCCCTGTCATTGCCTGCCCCCCTTTGATTCTAAAAGGTAAAATGAGTTTCTTTCCTATAAAGGTGGTCATCCATCACTGGACAACCTGGGTAACACTTGTGACTTGTACCCCACATTTGGAAGCCTTCTTTAGGATTGTCTATTGCAGATTATTTAGACAGCAATCATATTGTTTCCTTTAAAACTACCTTTCTGAGTCTCCTTCATTCATTCATTTTAACTTTAAAATACTTTCCTACAACTCATTCTCATGGCCAAAATCTGTATATGAGAAATGTTTATATTTTTTTGCTTTGCCCTTTTCCAGCAGATGATGAGCACAGGGCAGTCTTCATAGAAAGTTCACTTTAAGGCTTGCTGTATCATTGCAAGGACCAATTCATTTAGAAATGTTAAAAAGCTGTGCAGGTAATGTGAGAACCCAACAACAAGCAAACAGGCAATGCCACTCAACCCTTAGATAGGCCTTTGGCTGTTAAACAATCTATGGCCTTTAAAATGTGTTGTGTGTTGTGTGTTGTTGTTGTTGTTGTTTTATGCATTTTTTGTTTTTATGCTGTAAACCATTGAATAAAGTGTGGTATATAAATTTAATAAATAATGATGATGGTAATTCACACTACAATATCAGTTCCAGCCAGTAAAAACTCAGATTACCTCCAAACATGATAAAATCAAAAACTGTCTTGAGAAAACTGTCCTGTTGTTGTTGTTTAGTCGTTTAGTCGTGTCCAACTCTTCGTGACCCCATGGACCAGAGAACGCCAGGCACTCCTGTCCTCCACTGCCTCCCGCAGTTTGGTCAGACTCATGCTGGTAACCTCGAAAACACTATCCAACCATCTCGTCCTCTGTCGCCCCCTTCTCCTTGTGCCCTCCATCTTTCCCAACATCAGGGTCTTCTCCAGGGAGTCTTCTCTTCTCATGAGGTGGCCAAAGTACTGGAGCCTTCTCATGAGGTGGCCAAAGTACTGGAGCCATGAGGTGGCCAAAGTTCTGGAGCCTCAGCTTCACAATCTGTCCTTCCAGTGAGCACTCAGGGCTGATTTCCTTCAGAATGGAGAGGTTTGATCTTCTTGCAGTCCATGGGACTCTCAAGAGTCTCCTCCAGCACCTAGCAACTGTCCTAGCAACCAGCAAATCAGACCCGGAACATGGTTTCAACCTACACCTCATCTTGAGATCCAGGAGAAATAAATAATGCTAGGGGCTGAGGCTGTTGCAATCCTACAGGTGAGCCAAGAATCCCAGAATTATGTTTTTATCAACTGCAGAATTTGTGGTTTTCATGTTCGCCAAGGGACGTCAGCTCAAATCCCTTGCTAGGCTGGCTTCGCCCTTCTCAAACATCAGAAGTGAAAATCACTTTGTAAATTCCTCTTTTGCCTAGAAATCTGATGAGCGGATTTTTAAACCTGGTGTCACAAGAGAATTTCTCCTGCTCTGTGCCTCTGCCAACATTGGGCATCGCTTACAAAATCCTCCCGGTACCTGTCAAACTTCTGAACCACAGAAGCAGCAAGCAGAGTGAGGGGCTGAATGAAAATGGGAAGCCTCAAGCCTAAACCCATTTACTGCTGTTCCTCTCATTTCTCCTCCTCCTCTTCCAAAAAGAGGGGGGAAAGGCAACTGGAGAAAACCTCTGAGCTGCTTAACCACAGCTCTAAAAGACTGTTGTGTTCAATGACTGACTTTCAGTATCAAAATCTTTTCCCGGCCCTAATCTAATTCTAGAGTTGGGATTTTGCTATCTTTCTATGAAAGACACTCATCCCAGAAGACTAGCCTCATCTGCACTAAGCCAGGATGTTAGTGCTTGCTTATCCTCTCTCTTGCACAAGGCAAAAACCACTTAATACACAATTTAGCACAAATACGCTTTAAGAAAAACTACCAGAAGGATGCAAGGAATGTGCATCCTTTCTTCTTTTTAAAAGCATGAATATACTATACAACTGCATTAAGCTGAAAGAGCCGCTTTAGGCTCTGATGTTTTTTAAAAGATGCTAACCATACTATCAGCACAGTTAAATAATACTTTAAATAAAGCTAGAGAGATTGGTGGTAATCCCCCAGTCATACACCAACATACATAATCAGTGCCGGATTTACGTATAAGCTAAACAAGCTATAGCTTAGGGCCCCACTCCCCCCCCCCCATTTCACTATTAATATAAATAATAATAATAATAATAATAATAATAATAATAATAATAATTTATTATTTGTACCCCGCCCATCTGGCTGGGTTTCCCCAGCCACTCTGGACGGCTTCCATAGAAACCAAAAATACACTAAAATATCACAGATTAAAAACTTCCCTGAACAGGGCTGCCTTAAGATGTCTTCTGAATGTCAGGTAGTCATTTATCGCTTTGACATCTGATGGGAGGGCGTTCCACAGGGCAGGCGCCACTACCGAGAAGGCCCTCTGCCTGGTTCCCTGTAGCTTTGCTTCTCACAATGAGGGAACCGCCAGAAGGCCCTCGGCGCTGGACCTCAGCGTCCGGGCAGAACGATAGGGGTGGAGACGCTCCTTCAGGTATACAGGACCGAGGCCGTTTAGGGCTTTAAAGGTCTTAATTATATTTCAGTTCAACTTTGATAAAATACATATTTTGTTATGTGCAAATGGCTTTAGACACCTATTAGGTCCATAAATAAAATATATAGCATATATTCAACACAAGAAACAGCGACAATATGTTGTTGACAAAGGACAACTGGACATATAAAGGGCCCCATTACCTTCAGTAGCTGAGGGCCTCATCAAACCTAAACCCAGCCCTGTACATCATATCTGAGAAGAAGTTGCAGCAAAAATTAGGGGTTCATGCTCTGCAGAGCTCTCAGTTTGTAGGGTTAAACCACAGAGCCTAGGACTTGCTGATCAGAAGGTTGGCAGTTCAAATCCCCGCGATGGGGTGAGCTCCCATTGCTCGGTCCCTGCTTCTGTCCTGCCAACCTAGCAGTTCGAAGGCACGTCAAAGTGAAAGTAGATAAATAGGTACCACTCTGGCGGGAAGGTAAACAGTGTTTCCGTGCACTGCTCTGGTTCACCAGAAGCGGCTTAGTCATGCTGGCCACATGACCCGGAAGCTGTACGCCGGCTCCCTCGGCAAGTAAAGCGAGATGAGCGCCACAACCCCAGAGTTGGCCACGACTGGACCTAATGGTCAGGGGTCCCTTTACCTTTACCCTGTTATTTAGCCTGCCAGCGAAAGTCACTGGGCTGGCAAGGTGCTAGGCTCTCTCAGTGGTGGCCCCAGATCTTTGGATCTCCCTCCCAAACTCATCACCTTATTCAAGTCTGTGTTTCCATGAATTATGCTGCATTTGGAAAACAAATATTTAGCTGCTCTGGGCATATGTGAGAATTTCATAATTTTATGTTCCAGTGTTTTAAAGTCTTATAAGTCACCTTGTGATGGCAGTGTGCGCTGAAGGGCAGGTTTCAAATAAACAGATAAATAACTTCTAAGCCACTCTGGGATCCCTGGAGGAAGGGTGGGATAAAAATGTAATAATAGTCTCCCAATCCAACCTAGCACTTTCGAGAAATCTGGAGAGGAAAAGCTGTGACCTATTATTGGCCTCTTGTTTTATTTTGGTGCTTCCTCCCCCTCCCTGCACCACCATGCCCCAGATATTTAGCTAATTGGAACTGCATATTTCCAGCATAAGTCTTTGGCTGTAATTTGGTGCAGCTGTTTTATGGCTCTAAGTAGGAATCTGAAATGATTTAATTATAATGCGCAGGCATCAGGAACGGCAAGGCAATTACAAATAACAACCATAGAAATGCTAATAGACACAGCTTTGTTAGGGAGGAGGAAGACAAGAGACTGTTTCAATGTGAGCAATTACAAGGGCCCGCTGTATGCTGGAAAATGAACTGGCCTTCAAAACATTTTGACGCTTTCATTTGTACATAAAATAAAAGGTCTCCGAAGGGGGCTGCCTGACAAATCGGGGTAGTGGTGGTAAAGGAGGCGGGATATCCCTCATGTGAGAAACATGCAAAAGAACAGAGTCGCGTTGTGCCATTTGCACATGAAAGTCAGCATGGCTGCACTGTCTGCCACACTCATGTTCAACATGCGCTTTAGTCCTCAGTGTAGATCAGGCCTGCTGTGTTTGACGCTGCAGTTCAGGCAACTCAGAGTCTACCATTAAATATAGATTTAATGCTTATTCTACAGAGTCTGACTGTGGCTGCTCTGTTGTTACCACTTTAGACATTAGAGCACCCAAGTTACTACAATGTTGCAAACCTGAATCTCTCCCCTGAAAACAGAGGATATGAAGCACTCTCAAGAATGCTGAAATGTGGAATGCCTTGCAAGGCATCCTGAAAACGAATCATCTTTCCCACAAAACAGAGTACATGAAGTACATTCCCACCTTCATACCACCGCAAAAGCTGAAATTTCTTACATACATATTCCAAAATGGACCAAGTGGAAAGTATGAGACCATGACGTTAATAACAAAAAAACCCACCACCTTCATTCTAAATGGGAGACATGAGGTATACCCTCACAAGGGTTAATAGATTTCTAGGCCAACCAGAAAGCTGAATTTGAAGGTTTATTTATACCATTTATTTGCTTATTATCTATGTAGACCATGGCATTGCAAAGTGGGGGAAGAGGTATGTTTTAGAAGCTAAATACAGTGGACGCTCGGGTTGCGAACGTGATCCGTGCGGGGTGCACGTTCGCAACCTGCAGCATTCGCAACCCACGTCTGCGCACGTGCAGGTTGCGATTCGGCGCTTCTGCGCATGTGCAAAGCGTGATTTAGCACTTCTGCACATGTGTGACTGCCAAAACCCGAAAGTAACCCATTCCAGTACTTCCGGGTTTCAGCAGTCCGCAACCCAAAAAAACACAACCTGAAATGGTTGTAACTTGAGGTATACACTCTTTCTCACACTCACACGCTATTATTAAAACCTTTATGGGTGGGGAAACATTCATTTATTGAATAAATGGAGACCTGAATTTTTCAAAACCATGCTTTCTGCCACCTTCCTTGTATCACAGAACTTTCTTTGTCAAGCTGCAGGGTGGCTTGTGGAAGTCCTGCTTCTTTCAGTTCCGTAGCTAGTGTTTACATTAATGTGGCCATTAACAAATCAATTAAGCATCTCCCCCTAACATTTTGTCATCAGAATCAAGAGGCGGCAGGCTGTGCTCTGCCATGCAGAATCTTAGCGCTCACATGACCAGAGGAATCTGCCTGACTTTACTGGCCCACAGAGCCCAGTCTGCTTTCTCTCTGACTGGTAACAACTCTCATGGGTCTCAGGCAAAGAGATGCTTTTCCTAGCACTGCTAGCAGAGATTCGAGATGCCGGGGATGAATCCTGGGACCCTTGGCATGCTGAGCATGTATTTGCACTCTTTCTCCCCCCCCCCCCCCGCCACTAGAGCTGCAACGAGTTCAGGTTGGACTTGGTATTCCAATTTAAAACTTGGGAGCGAGAATGTATTATTAATAAAACGAAATAATAAAGCCTTGACCGTCTCTCCACAGATGTCTACATTCTGGCAGCCTCGAGTCCCTTTTGCACAACACACTTCTCACTCCCACTTTTAAATTAATTCTGACACTTCCCACACAGAAGCAGAAGTGCTTGGAAGTGGGAGGGGCGAGTGGGTGTGTGTGTGGAATGGCAGAATATAATAAATAGAGATATTACAAATCTCTTTCCCCTTTAAATCAGTTCCAGTTAAGAGCTATCTACCCTTAGAGCAACATGTTCCATTTCATGGCCCCAAACAGAGTCAGAAAGAGATCGGCGGCTGTCGCTCAGGGAGGGATAATAAAGAGGATAGGCAGCTTGGTCGCTCCCCACCCCCACCCCGTCCTCCCCAACGACTTTGAAATATTGGAGAGAAAATGAAAAGGACCCGGCGCGCTTCTTTTGAATTAGCTCCACTATCAGTCCCTTGGCTAGCAGCTTTGTGTTGCTCTTGCGATGCAACCTGCCTGGGAAATGAGATTTGGGAATACAAGACCCTTTCTGTGAACCCTGGAGTGACAGGTCAATTTCGACAGAGAAGTGAAAAAAACGTGTACGGTAATGAAACATGGCTTTTCTCTGTGTGAACACACACACATATTATATGTTCCAAGACAGACAGCCTTCAAGCAGGGTTGGCACATAAGCAGAGGGAAGATAAAACGTTATCCTGTTAGTGGATGGAGTCGGCGACTGGCAGATAAGACACGGGGACTGCATGAATCCAGCTCATCTGGCGGCCATCTTTTGTTCAGCCCACTCAAAAACAAGAAGCCCTTTCCTTAAACACAAGGTTAAATGATCCCCCCCCATCACACTGGAAACCTTTATCCTTATTTCCACGTAGTTAGGGATGGGCGCTGATTGGACAAGGGGAAAATTGGTTGTGGGCAAGAGAGATGGAGAGGAGGAGTGAATGGCTGTTTCCAGGGGGGGGTCTGTGATGCAACTGCCCCCCAGCAGTGTCTATTACCCTTCCCTACGTACCAGTCCAGGAAGAAGTTGTGTAGGGTGTCACTGAGCGCCCACATCTCACACACTTTTTCAAGCTGCTCAGTCGGAAATCCGTCACTCTCATACTGTAGTGTAGGTGGAGATGCGGCTGAATGCTCTGATGACTGAAATCACCATCATCTCATCCCCAGACAGAAAGGCTGAAGTTAGGGAGAAGGCTTAGCTGCTCGTCCTCAACATGCTTACGGAAGAAGGGCAATTTCATCATAATAGGTTCTTCCTGCTTCCCTGAAGTGGCACAGCACAGACACAGGTGTAGCGCAAAAGGGAGAAGTTACAGAGACAGCTGGAGAAGGAGGATGGAAGGAACATGTGAAAGGAGAGTTGATACAGACTGGAAAAGAGTTTGAGATCTAAAGTCCTTTTTGGGGGTGCACAGTCACCTTGTTGATGAGGGCTGCCATTCCTGTGCAGTTCCTGGCTCAAGGAAAGGATACCTGAGCAAGGCACGTTGATAGGGTGAAGCTCCCACAACACTCATTCTTTATTGCTGGGAGAACCTGCCACTCACCATCTCAGACAGGTCCCCCGCAAAGAGATAATGGCATCCTCTTTCAGAGTCATCTAGTGGCAGCTGAAGAGAGACATGAGGCAGAGCAAGATGAGGCAAGAGAGCCTGGCAATGGGATTACAGTCAACTTGCAGGAAAGTTTCACGGCCTTGGAATGAAAAGGTTAAAGGGAGGATGACAGACGACAAGGCATCTGTCAAGAGGTTGAGCTGCCACGACAACAGATTTTGCTAAGCATGAATTTGCATGCCCATTTTTTGCAAAGAAACTAAGTTCCAGTTTCCAGTCACATGGGACACATTTTTAAGAATATTGCCTTAGGCACATAGAAAAGATAAGGCCTTGTTTGTTCTGGCACCTCCCCAATAAAATCCCCTCCACAGAGAGGCCCAGCAAGTCTGTGCTGTGGGACATTGAGTGAAAAAAGTCCCTTGTTCCACCAGGCCCTGAGAACTGGGAGGCCGCAAAGATGACACCCTACTGCTGACTTTATTGCAGTACTTGGCTTTTATTAGGCTGCTTTGCTATGTTTTAAAGGTTGTTTTTATTGTTGTAGTTATTTAGGGAGGCTTTAACGTGCTGAAAGGTGAAATAACAATGAATGAATGAAGCAGGCAAGCAATCTCCCTCCCTCAGAAGAATATTTCATGTGATTCACTTGTAAGAAATGAACAGTCACAGCACCTTTAAAATTCTGCTGTTGCAATGGAGTTACCAAGTCTTGAAAGGGTGGTCCTTACCAGTTAACTCTTGCACATGGTCAAGACAGCAACAGTCCTCTCATGTAGAAAGTCATTTCATTGAACCCCATTTTTTCTAATTCTTGGGGTGACAGCAGACCAGTCACGCTGCTGAAATCCAATTCTGCGCTCATTCCAGAACAGATTGTTTTTTATCCGCAATTCAAACATGCATATGCACCATAAGAAGGATTTAAACAACTGGGAGGCCATACTCTGCAGATACTGGAGTTGCCCACTGAGGCATAATTGCTGCTCCAAGGCTCTAGACCAGGAGTGGGGAACCTACTGGCCCTCCAGATGTTGTTGGACTACAATTCCCATCACCCTCAGTCCACAGGTTCCCCATCTCTGCTCTAGACCATCATGCAGGCACCTTCCATATGTGTCATGAACTGGCACATATTTAAAAGTCTGGCTTCTGCTCCACTAGGGGCTCAGAAAATGAGTTCTAAGATGCATTATCTATAACACAGTGTCCTAGGTTTCCCATCAAACTGGTGGGCTGACAATCTTGCACATAATCTGAGCCAATCTTCTCAGGAAGAAAACTAAATAATGTTTTACTGTGGTTTTATAATTTGTTGGAAGCTGCCCAGAGCGGCTGGGTCAACCCAGTCAGATGGGTGGCATATAAATAATATATTCTTCTTCTTCTTAGAATTCCTTTAAGGTATCTAGTGCCAAAAAAGAAGGCTAAGTAGAGGAGGAGGAGGCTGGAAGCAGAGGCTCAAAAGGTCTCAATTCACTTCCAACCCTTGTCAGAGGAAGTTGCTTCCTCAGAAGCTCTCCACAGATTTGTGGCAACTGACCAGCCTTGCTTTGAGGGTTCCTCCATGGAACCTGAACAGGTCACCAACCTTCAGAAACATGGCGCTTCCTTGGCAGGTAAATGGAATTGGACCATTGGGGCTAAGACATGTGAAAACCATTAAGGTCAAAGAGGAGGCCAAACAGGTAACAAAGAACAGCACAGTTGCAAACCAGTGCAGCCTAAATCAAGCCTATTGTTTCCTTGCCATCCTGTGCAGCCCCCATTTAATGTGCCAAAAACAAAAAGACACTGATTTTACTTCCTGCTTTTCTTTGTGGAAACGTTGACATGTCCTCAGTCAAACATTATCCACTCCTTCAATCAGGCCCCATTTTTCTCAAGGCTCAGGCGGGGTGGTGGAGGGAGGAGGCAGGAAGTTAAAAGTAATTATTGAAAACTCATAAGCCACAGCTTTAGCCTAATTACCCCAACTCTCTTTTTTAATTTTTGTATTGATTGCCTCCAGCGAACGTACAATTATTGACTGAACTCGTGCAGCCTGCCAGTATGGCGATAAGAACAGCAGCCAATGAGAAACAAAATGAAATTAAATGACCCATAAAACTGGGCTACCCCTCTGCAAAGTTAAAATAAACTGCATAAAACATCACCATGGGACTGAGTTTTCACAGATGGTGTGTCATGGCCTCCATCTGGCTGCATGCGGTGCTGCTTTCAGAAGACCTCCTATTGCCACAGCAGCCTCACCACTAGGGGGCAAAGTTTCATGGATGTGCTAAGAAATAGAGCATAGAATGTTTAAATTCCCCTCTCTCACATACACACACGAAATCCCAACATCTCTCCACACATAAGAAAAATACATGTGAGGGACAGATCTAGAACCACCTCCCAGGCACGCTTGTTCTTTATGTGCAGAGATAAAATTACAGTAATTAAAATTACTTGTCAAATTACAGAGTGCAAACACAGCAAAGGGCTGCCCTCAGGTATTCTGCAAAGCACTGTGCACATCAATGGTACACTATAAATGCCACCATGTAGGGCAACATTCAAATGTTCACCCACCGCCTAAAATCTTCAACGAGCTGCCATATACCAAGCCAGACAGCTGGGCAGTCAAGCTCAGTACTATCCACTCTGTGTGGCAATGGCTCCAAGAGATCTCAAATAAATATGTTTTCCATTACTGAGACCCTTTTGCCTGGTGATGCCAGGAATCAAAGCAGAGACCTTCAGCATGCAAAGAACTTCCTCTTTTGCTGAGTTATGACCCCACCCCCTGGTATAACCTAGCAACAGATGCTTAAAGGGAGGTGAGCTTCTGTAGCTCTACGGCTAGATAAAGCAATAATAATAATAATAATAATTTTTATTTATACCCCGTCCTCCCCAGCCAAGGCCAGGCTCAGGGCGGCTAACAAGCAATAATAAAAACAAGTTGAATGAATACAACTTAAAAACAACATTAAAATACAACATTAAAATATTGAAACATTAAAATATTAAAATGCAGCCTCGTCGCAGGAGGAGAAAGGAAAAGAAAAAAGAAAGAGGGGGAGGGAATCAAATTGGCTCCAAGCCAAAGGCCAGGCGGAACAACTCTGTCTTATAGGCCCTGCGGAAAGAAATCAGATCCTGCAGGGCCCTGGTCTCATGAGGCAGAGCGTTCCACCAGGCTGGAGCCAGAGTTGAAAAGGCCCTGGCTCTGGTTGAAGCTAATCTGACTTCCTTAGGGCCCGGGACCACTAGGGTGTTGCTATTTATGGACCTTGAGGCTCTCCGTGGGGCATACCGGGAGAGGCGGTCCTGTAGGTACGAGGGTCCTAGGATGGACCTACACCCACAGACATCAACTGCTAGGTATGGGAAGAGATTGATCAGACTGGAATGTGGAAATATTGTTATTCTGGTCCACAGGGGAGAACTGAGGGACATGTGGGGAATGTGTCCCACTGATCTGTTTCCTCTTTGCTGCAACAGCCCTCGGGGTCTCAGGTGCACCCAAGGCCACTTCACCCACCTTTCATGCTAATACCCCACTTGTCATCTATAAGCAGGGTCAACACTTGCTGTCGGAGCGCAAGCAAAAAAAAGCCTGACGAATTATTCTCAGGTAAGTGAGCTCCAAAAGATCCCATTTAAATTCTGCCACTTCTTGTTTAAGTAAAATGAAGCTGGCATTTATGAAGCACAGTCCTCCCATCTTGCTTAATGTGCTAATGATTGTAGGAGATGAAAATTCATTTCAAACTGTTCCACCACCTCCCCACCCCCCTGCCCCGTAACAGCGTACAAGTAAATTTATTCAATAAAATCCCAAGCCAAGCCACCGGACAAGGAGCAAGCTACTCTGGTGTCACGCTGACACTCTCTTACAACCTAAAATAAACAAATTCACCCACTGATTCCAGCCTGATTTGCCAAAGGTGCTCTTTTCCAGGGCTTGGTAAATGGTTTGGATAAAAATCCATATATTGAACCCAGTAGATGCAAAAATATAGCATCAGCCATGACAGAATGTCAATGGCGAGGGCTTGTACAACCACCTTCATCATTTTTGTTTTGTTTTCATTTTCATTTTCATGGTGGCTCACTTTAGCAATTTCTGAGATCAGGTGAAACTGCATTTCAACAGCTCACTCCACTGTACTACAGCTGTATTTAAGGGCCAAAAGGGGGAATCAAACTAATCTAATCTTGCACTGTGTTCCCCACGAGCAACTGGTGTCTATTGCCTCAGAGGAAGCATGGAAGAATGGGGACAGGTTTCTCACTGCTACGCATTTTTTTCCCCCCAGAGAAAGGAGGAAGCTGCAGCAACTAGCAAGCTGGGCACAGCCATGACCACAATGCCATTATGATACTTTGCATTTAAATGTGTAACATAACTAATAAATAAAACAGGAATGCCTGATAAGGCAGGCTGGACTTAAATGTCATGCAAACAGCCTGAGAAACGAGATGCCATCAAAGTTCCTAGCTAACACCCACAGACGTGGTCTGCATGTCACCATCCTTCATCCTACCTCTCATCTCTAAGCTGGGTCCCCTACAATTTACAAAGAAGAATGTACAGTGGTGCCCTGCAAGATGAATGCCTCGCAAGACGAAAAACCCGCTAGACGAAAGGGTTTTCCGTTTTTCGAGGCACTTCGCAAGACGAATTTCCCTATCAGCTTGCTTCGAGTCTTGCGAGTTTTTTCCCTCCCCCCCCTTTTTCTAATCCGCTAAGCCGCTAATAGGGATGCTTCGCAAGACGAAAAAACCGCTAGACGAAGAGACTCGCGGAACGGATTATTTTCGTCTTGCGAGGCACCACTGTAGTTGGAAGGGACACTCAAAGGGTCATCTAATACAGACCCTTGCAATGCAGCAATCACAACTAAAGCACCTGAATTCAACTAACGTCCATCACTTCTGCCCCGGTTGTGCCCACTGCTTCCAGCATATGGCTCCAGAAGGGTTTGGATTTGGATTTGATATCCTGCTTTATCACTACCCTAAGGAGTCTCAAAGCAGCTAACAATCTCCTTTCCCTTCCTCCTGCACAACAAACACTTTGTGAGGTGAGTGAGGCTGAGAGACTTCAGAGAAGTGTGACTGGCCCAAGGTCACCCAGCAGCTGCATGTGGAGGAGCGGGGAAGTGAACCCGGTTCGCCAGATTACAAGTCCACTGCTCTTAACCACTACACCACACTGGTCCTCATGCTGTGGGGAGGAAGTACCCCACCCCTGTCTGAACGGGAGATGCCAGCAGGGATTGAAGTGGCAACCCTCTGAATGCAAAGCAAGTGCTCTCTACCCACTGAGCCACAGCCTGCTGCCTTCGCTTCAACACATCCCTGGCCCTGCTCAGCCCCTTTCCTCTGCTGCTGCTCTCTTCATTACCTGTCAGGATGGACATGTCCTTGTCCAGTGCTATTTTTCTAGAAAAAGAGGCATCGGAACTCACCATGAATGCCTCGCTTGTTCTCTTATAATGGCAATGGTGGCCACTTGAAAGGTGCCAGAATTGAGTTCCGGCGAGTTCCGAATGAAAAAAAAGCCCTGACCTGGTCATCCCCAGCAGAGGAGGACCGGCTGGGAAGGCCACGTCCCACCGGCCACTTCCCCGCATTGCCCTCCAGGTCACATCTGCCCTCTTGCACAAGCAATAAATTCCCCATGCAGCCAGCCAGCCAGCCAGCCAGCCTCCTCTCCTACTTTCTGCCAATTCAAAGCTTAGAATCATAGAATCATAGAATCATAGAGTTGGAAGAGACCACAAGGGCCATCGAGTCCAACCCCCTGCCAAGCAGGAAACACCACCAGAGCACTCCTGACATATGGTTGTCAAGCCTCTGCTTAAAGACCTCCAAAGAAGGAGACTCCACCACACTCCTGGGCAGCAAATTCCACTGTCAAACAGCTCTCACTGTCAGGAAGTTCTTCCTAATGTTTAGCTGGAATCTTCTTTCTTGTAGTTTGGAGCCATTGCTCCGTGTCCGCTTCTCTGGAGCAGCAGAAAACAACCTTTCTCCCTCCTCTATGTGACATCCTTTTATATATTTGAACATGGCTATCATATCACCCCTTAACCTCCTCTTCTCCAGGCTAAACATGCCCAGCTCCCTTAGCCGTTCTTCATAAGGCATCGTTTCCAGGCCTTTGACCATTTTGGTTGCCCTCCTCTGGACACGTTCCAGTTTGTCAGTGTCCTTCTTGAACTGTGGTGCCCAGAACTGGACACAGTACTCCAGGTGAGGTCTGACTATAAAATTGGGTTTTTATAGTTGCTTGTAGCCATCAAAGCAAACAACAACAACAACAACAACAAAACAAAAAAAAAAACACTCCACCAGATCTCTCCTCGTTTGGACCCTGAGCTGATGATCAGCAGTGTAAGCATCACTTTCAGCCACCTCCCTGTTGCCCAGCCGCCCCAGTAAGCAAGGTGGAGTCCTGGGAGGACCCAACACTGTGAGCTGCACAGATCTGGCCCTGACATTGGCAGAGCCCAGCCTGCAATTCAAGAGACACTAACACCCCAGATTTGCCATGACCAGGTGGTGGAGGGCGAGGAGAGCTGCATCGTGGTCTTGCCTATCCAGCCTGCCAGTACAGTGTAGGGCCGTAGAAAGAACCAAAAATCTACTATCAGAGTAATTCCAGTATTTGGCATTAATTTAATAATAACCATTTCAAATAATGAATTTTATGCTAATTTCCCCATTCTGAATATTAAATTCCAGCTGCAAAATTGGGTTTTTATAGTTGCCGAATAAAACATCTAATACGAACCTATACATAAGGGTATTTGCTATATATAAATTACACTAGGAACCCAGAGGGAAAACAATCTTTAAAAAGCTCAATATTAATACTTTCTTTCCGGTTTTTATTAAGTGGCTTTTAATGGACTGCTCCAAAACCCTTTCTTGGTGCAATTAGAAGGTTTAATGAGCTATCCCAACCACTGTTATTGGAAAGTCAACAATACAGGAGCCAACAATAGGCAGTTTTAATTGAAAGTAGGGTTCCACGTATTTTGTTGGGATTTTAAATTCCACTCAGAAGCAACAGCACATTTCTAGCACCTGGGGGAAGCCTTGTCACTCTTGTGATTTAAAACAACATTTCTGTCAAAAAAATAGCTTCCTCCTTGAGCACTTTGCACTTCAGTTTAGGGGAGGGCCTTCAGCTCAGTGGAAGACCTATATACTCTGCATGTAGAATATCTCAGGTTCAATGTATGGCATGATTAATTGAGAAGGAACACGACTTTCAGATGTTTCATTTTGGGTTGTAGAATTTGGGGTGCAAAATGGTTGATTTCAGAGGCTGTCTTGCACAGAGGAAAGTGGTGTATAAGAGGGTAAAAAGGTCACTGGAGAAAGGTTTGCACAGGAAGGTCAAAAGTTCACCCTAGGAACCCGGCAATGATGGAGAGATAGGATATGCAGGCAGGAGGCAACTGTTCTTCTGATTGGCTAAAAGGTTTGCGGAGGGGAGTGAAAATATTGCACAGTGGTACCTCGGGTTACATACGCTTCAGGTTACAGACTTCGCTGATCCAGAAATAGTACCTCGGGTTAAGAACTTTGCTTCAGGATGAGAACAGAAATTGTGCTCTGGCGGCACGGCAGCAGCAGGAGGCCCCATTAGCTAAAATGGTGCTTCAGGTTAAGAACAGTTTCAGGTTAAGAACGGACCTCCGGAATGAATTAAGTAATTAACCCGAGGTACCACTGTATATGTAGTCCAGCTGGAAAATAGGGTAGCTAGAGGTGAAGAAATGAAGACTTAAAGAACTGAATTGATGGAGCTGAAATACTGGATCACTGTAGAAGAAAAAGGGCAGGAGGGCCAACAAACTGACTATCAGACCTGGAAAGATGAAAGCACGGTGGGTGGGTGGGTGGGTGGTTTAGTTGCTTTGAATGGGGTCTCTCTCTCTCTTTAATAGCAGGTTCTTAGTCAGGGGGTGTTTCTGTATACACTAGTGGCCCAGGTGACCAAAGTGGCTTCAGAAACTGGTAAGTCATTTCTAATAATGTTATTATGTCATTTATAAGAATTGTATTATCGTGTATTAAGTTCTATACTGTCTTATTTTTGTAAACTGCCCTGTGAACATCTTTGGTGAAAACATTGTGTAAATTTCTAGATATATAAAAGAAATCAAGCATATTAACAAGAACTTTCATAATGTTTAAGTCTTGTTCACTATCTTATTTGCTACTCTCTATGCCACTGTCGCGGGTGGTGCTGTGGGTTAAACCTTAGAGCCTAGGGCTTGCTGATCAGAAGGTCGGCAGTTCGAATTCCTGCAATGGGGTGAGTTCCCGTTGCTCGGTCCCAGCTCCTGCCAACCTAGCAGTTCGAAAGCACGTCAAAGTGCAAGTAGATAAATAGGTACCGCTCCGGCGGGAAGGTAAACTGCATTTCCGTGCGCTGCTCTGGTTTGCCAGAAGCGGCTTAGTCATGCTGGCCACATGACCCAGAAGCTGTACACCGGCTCCTTCAGCCAATAAAGCAAGATGAGCGCCACAACCCCAGAATCGGCCACAACTGGACCTAATGGTCAGGGGTCCCTTTACCTTTATGCCACTGTCAACACCATCTCACCAGAGATGACAACCCCACTATTGTTCTGCATGCTCATCTATTTTCCCCAAGGATGAAAGAGACATGATTCTCCTTGAATTATACACAGAAACCAGAGGTTGTTCTATTTGGAGTTCTTGTCCCTAGATGATCAACTGTACTGCAAGAGTCTGAATACTAACACACCGAATTGCGAACATGTTGAGCTATTGGAGAGATGCACCCTTGGAGATGGGGTAGGCTTTAACTCACTCTGAATGAAATAATGTGACTCAGCTGGACAGCATTTGCCATGTTCCATGAGAAGACAACGAGGGACTACAATGCAGAATTTTAATATTAACCCCCCCCCAATTGCCAAGAACAGATTAATGCCATTGGTGCAAACAGCAGCCTAGCAAGAAACTACATGCCAGCACCAATCGATTACTTTCGCCCTCATCAACAAAACATTTTTGTCCAAGGGGCTTTGTCACCAAAGCAGCTCTCAGCCTGTCAGACATCATTCTCTTTGCACATTGCCATGGGTGAAAAGAGTTTCTTCTGAAATGCAATGCTGTAATACTGCTGCTTAGTCTTGTGTGTTGCTGTCACAATGACAGTAATATTGCTCTCCTCACTACTAGTTTGTATCATGTTTTCTACTTTGATTACTGTTTATCATTTGCATGATGTTTAAGTTTGGTATTTACACTGTGTGATGCTTTGGGCTTATCTATAATTTGGAGAATGCAGTACAAAAAGCTTAGTATAAGAACAGGTTCTGGCCAACTGCCTGAAAGACAGAAGAGAGTTTCAGTTTTTAAGATATTATAGAATAAATACATGTTAGAGATAAGCCAAAAAAGTAAATAAGGGTATTCAAAGCACAATATGAGTTTTACATTTTATCAACAGCATCCTAAAGCTACGCGCACCCCCTAAATCTACTCTAGAGGGTTGGAGAAAACCCTGGAACAGGTTTTTGGGAAATACAGGGAGATGAGAACAATGATAAGTCCCATTTTGGGAGCAGACCTTGTTCCACCCAAACATACCCCGATAAACGCTACATTGAATTCCAACTGAAGAAAGTCTTATTCAAAATGCTAATAAGGAAATTAGTAAGAACAATATACAGTCATACCTCGGGTTAAATACGTTTCGAGTTGAGCGCGTTCAAGTTGCGCTCCTCGGCAACCTGGAAGTAACGGAGTGTGTTACTTCCGGGTTTCGCCGCTTGCGCATGCGCAGACGCTCAAAATGACATCACGTGCATGCGCAGAAGCGGCAAAAAACGATGCGTGTGTGCGCAGTTCTGGGATTGACCTGATTTTTGTTCTGTATTTCCTATTCCTGTTGACATTTTTTGATGCTGTTGCTAGTTTTACCATTTTGTTTGGATTGTTTTAATATTTTGCTTTTTTGTGAGATGACATCTGGATTTTTCAAATGGAAAGGTGAGGTGCAACACAAAGGTATGAGATATACGTAACATATACATATATACATACAAGCCTGCCTTTCACAGTGTCACACCTTTGGTTCATCTCACCGGATAAGATAAGGCCACTGTTGTCAACTTTGTATTTCAGATGAGCAGCTGAGTGGCTTGTTCAAGATCACCTAGAGAGGTCACAGTCAAGGTGAAATTCAAACCAGAGACCTTCTGTATCAGAGCTTAAAGCTTTTAGTCTCTACATGCCACCAGTTCACAATACCGGGATGGGGAGAAAATACCTATAAACCTCATACACCCAGCTCATTTACTCTATGGGTGAGGCTGATATTCTAAAAGTACTCCCCTTTAGAAACAGCGCTAGTAAAATATTAGGAATGCGTTGGATCAGTTTTGACATACTAAACTCAAATTCCTAAACATGTTAATAATGCATTAGAATTAAATGTAAATGATAAAGCAACATTTGGCTCATAAATAATATCCATAAAGCAAACCATCTTCTCCCTCGATGGGATAAGAATAAAAGCATTCTGAAAGCAGATGATGGTTGACCTGGGGAAAAGCTTTAGCACACTCTTAAATAATATATGTAAACCTGCAATTCACACTGATGCGCACTCATTTTTCTTGCTATGACACCAAAGTTGAAATAATCCAACCGACAAGACAGAGTACACTTGGTGAAGCTATTACTCAAACAAAGGCGTTTCAGATTTCTCTCTTTAAAAAAATGGGGATGGGGTATATGCCGCAATTTGGTGCAATTTAGAGCAGTGATATTATGTGCCATTTTGCATTGCAATCAGCTGAGAAATGCTAACATTGATCTTTAAATAACCTGGCTAGTAAACCATTCCTCATGCATGGATTTTTCCTTCTCTTGACCTCTTTGTAGCTCAGAAAAGTTGCATTAAATAGTACAATGGTTCTCACCTCTGCTTGTGGCAACAATCTTATTATCAATATAGCTGAAGCTTTGAAAGACCTATCAAAAAGCTTGCAGGCAAGAGATGGGAACACTTAATTACCCAAATCTCTGTTTAAGAGTACCACTTTTCCCTTCCAAAATGACATTTTCTTCCCTGTCACTTTTTCTTCCCTGTCACAGAATACATTCGATTGCTTTTCCTTGACAATAAGCTAGCCTGAACAAAATATTATAGAAATTGTTCTAGGGGAACAGCTCTTAAGAAGAAGGAGAAACCTGTGTATGCACCAACTGGAGATCTAAAACCACAAATGTACCAAGACTATTCAGAATGCATCTTTGAGCATATGGTTGTGGTGTCCTCAAACCCTGGTCAGAAAAGGCTATAGTAGGCAGTGGCGTGTATGCAACTTTCTTGATGGGTGAAGGGAAGGGAGCAGCACCATGCCAAAGTGAAGCTTCACTTCAATATCCTAAAACAAAGAAGGAGGAGGATAGCTCAGTGGGCTAGAGTGTGGTGCTGACAACACCAAGGTTGCAGGTTCAATCCCCATAAGAGACAGCTGTGTGCAGTGGTACCTTGGGTTACAGACACTTCAGGTTACAGACTCCCCTAACCCAGAAATAGTACCTCGGGTTAAGAACTTTGCTTCAGGATGAGAACAGAAATCGTGCGGCGGCACAGCGGCAGCAGGAGGCCCCATTAGCTAAAGTGGTACCTCAGGTTAAGAACAGTTTCAGATTAAGAACAGACCTCCAGAACGAATTAAGTTCTTAACCCAAGGTACCACTGTATTCCTGCACTGCAGGGGGTTGGACTAGATGATCCTCAGGGTCCCTTCGAACTCTATGATTCTATGAGAAACACATTTCTGAGTATCTCTCCTACCATAATTTCAGATACAACAGTACATGTGCTCCTGACCTGCCAATTTTAAAACAAGGTTAGTGTTTTTTTCAGAGCACACTTACAATACCAATTCCCTCCTGCAAATAAGGGTTGATGCCATCTAACAAAAATAGTAGATTTCCAAGTTACCTCTTTCAAATATGGGATGGCTCCTGTGTACAATTAATATGCCTGGTTGTTTTTTTGTATGGATGTGGGTCATGAAAACTCATTGGCAAACCTACAGACAGTGATGTTCCCTGTTTGTGAATTTGCTGAGGAGTAAACGAGGCTCCTTATCAATTGCTACAAAATAGATAACTCATAGACTGCATCAGCTGCCCATTAATCAATCAAAGTTTCTACCAGTCAGAGGTTTAGAGCCACTTTGCCTAGAAAGCTATATTCTTCTGTGCGCTGATTGTACTTTAGCTTGTCAAAACTGCCAGCAGATCCTTTGTGCTGCTGGTCATCAACATCAGATTATAAAAGACGAAGGCAGACCAGTAAGGCAATTTGTTATGTTCCTTCTTGAAACATCGCACACTAATAGAACACTAGGCACTATGAATAGGACACAAAACACTAGGAAGAGATTCCACTCTCAAAAAGCAGGGAGAGGCCATGTCATCCCTGGGAATATTTGAACAATTCTGCAGTGCCAAATGGGTGGATGACCTGTTAAATCCAGTTGGTTAATTCTGGACTTCAGTCTGAGAAATCCTGATTGGGCAGCAAAGGGGTCTCTTGCCAATCTGCTGAAGTCTGCAGTGATGGAGGTCAAGCATTAAGAGGGTTGCATCTTCCCTTTAGGGAGCCAAAGATATTTTTCCTGATCAGGAGGAAAAGTTGGAGAAAAACACTATTATTACCTAAAGAGGATTAAATTTCAGAGTTATCATTCTCTGCAATGGCCTCTTTGTTTATAATTTCGAATCCCAGCAGGCTTAAAAGTAGAAAGGAGGAGGAGGTAGCCTTGCCCTTAGTTCTGTTGAGACAGCTTCTCTTTTCGCAATAGGTTTCTCCAAGCAAAGGGAAGCAGCAAATTGCAAGGTGATGGAGCAGCTGACAAATGTGCAAATTAAGAAGGTTGTTCTTAACCAGGGGTCAGCAAACTTTTTCAGCAGGGGGCCAGTCCACTGTCCCTCAGGCCTTGTGGGGGACCCAACTATATATATTTTTTTTGGGGGGGGGGATGCAAGAGCACCATAAACCCCAGTGGCTGCTTACCTGTGTCTTGCAAGTGGCAGGGGCTGGCGGTGGTGGGAGGATGAGTGGCACACAAAAGGGCTCTGGAGAGGGGCTGCTTTATTATTATTATTTTTTAAATAATATTTATTAAAATTGTGAAAGTTACAGAAAGGAAAAAAAAAGTAAAACATAACAAAACCATACAATACAGTATAGAAACAAAAATATTACATATGCATAACAAAAATAAAACAAAAACAAAAAAACAAAAACAATTTAAAAAACCACATAACCTATACTTTCAATTATTAACTTTCTTTTACTTGTTTCAGCGACCTCCTCACACCTCCCTTTTTTTTATTATTATTTTAAAAAAATATTTATTTATACAACAAGAAAAAACAAGAAAACACACGCACACAAAAAACCCCACAAATACCAAATTACACACAAATTACAAAAATAACCATAGACGCATAATTTTCTTGGCAAACAATAAAACATCTATTGGTCTTAACACTAAAGACCCAACTTCCCTTTTTTGTATTCCACTTCGATTAATTGTTTCAGCAAATCCTTTCCATCTTCCTCAAACTTCTGTCCTATCATTTAACTTAACCAATTCTAACATTATTTTTTCCTTTAATCCAATTACAATCTATTGTACTTAATTCTTTATAACATTTCTGCTAAGGCCATGTAACTTCATTCCAGCATCCTTCTAACATTCATTAATTTTACAATGTTTCTGTAAGTAGTCTTTAAGTTTCTTCCGATCTTCCTCCACCGACTCTTCTCCCTGGTCTTGGAGAGGGGCTGCTTTAAATGGCGGCCGCTCAAGAGCTGCTGCTGCTGCTGGCACCAACAAAGCCCAGCCCCCTTCCTCCTCTAGGCAGGGCGGGGAGAAGCCAGGAGGAGGGAAGGAGGAGGCACTGCCACGTGAGGGAGAGGGAAAGAATGCGCGCGCTGGCGATCCACAGACCGTCCACAGGCCGGATCCAGAAGGCAATTGGGCCTAATCCGGCCCATGGGCCTTAGTTCGCCTACCCATGTTCTTAACAGTCCTGCAGCAAAAAGAAGGCCTGTTTGGTTGTGGTGTGTGTGCGCACACGCTGACATCTGACCACAAAAGACCCACTCTTAATTCTGCAACAAATTAGATCCAGGCTTCTCCAGGTCCCCTTCCCTCTTTAATTGGATCCATCAAGAAGGGATCCTGCAAAAATTTTACTCCTATGATCATCACTATACATTTAATTTAGCATCAACACTGGAACTGGGTGTTGTATGAAACATAAATAATAGGCAAATTTGGGAAGCAGAATTCAAAGATAAAAAATAAGTGCTAGATGACAAACAAGACCTGGACTAGATGACAGTTATGATCCCTTCCAACTCTACAATGAATGGAACAGAAGATAATCAGGAGTGAAGTTGCCTGGAGAAGACAGGTACGGTCTTGATGAAAGTCTTGATCAAAAACAAAGTAAACCCCCCTCCAAAAAAAAAAACCCCTTGCATTTGTTTGGTCTCTACTTTAGGATTATGTAGCACTATAAGTTTTAATCTTTGAAAAGAAAGGTCTTTGGGGTTTTTTAAACTGAAGCAACTTCTTTTGATTTAGGGTTTGTACACAGGTTTTCAAAATCACACAAGTAACTTTTCAACTGAGTGGTTCTTAGATCCGCAATATTTAACTTATGTTCTCAAACAAGGGTGCCTACTCTGATGACTTAAGGCGCTTACTTGTTAAGAGACCCCAAGTACGCACTCTTGCTTTGTAAATGTAACACATATTAGTAGACCACAGGACTTCTAAAAGAAACCATATAGAACAGCTCACCCTATTCTTAAGCATGTGCAAATTATTCCCCAACAGCACATAACACAGGGAAAACGTTTCCAGTTGGCAGAAAAGAATAGACTTATTTCTCTATAAACATCACTGAGCTGTTGTCTACTATCTGGTGTGTATGAGAGACATTCACAAGCAAATTGTGTCTCGGTCTTAGCATTTCAATGCAATGCCTTATTCATAAATCCGAGGAGCCTACTCAATCTGTGTCTCCCCCCCCCAAAAAAAATAATAATTCCTCTCTCTCTGTCGCCTGAGCCTTTCAATCCAACTCTACAGGTAGCAAATTGAAATGTTTAGTGGTCCATTGCAGACAGATTGAATCTGAAAAGAATACGGCAATAAGAACGAAACCCGGCATCAATATCATATGGTAAAGCTCTCATGCTCAAGATGGCAATGATGTCGGATGAATGACTGAGCATTTGTTAAACTCCTACCATTGTGAAAGCAACCTATTATTTTCCTGGTTGTGCTCCGAAATGCCTCAATCACTGACTGAACAAAGTGAGTGAGAAATAATACAGTTCATTTTCTATTGCCTTTGTTCAATAGAACCATTGTGGTGCAGCACAGCCTCCATGCCGTTTTTTCATCAACTTTCTAATATCCTCCCCCTTCCCTCTTTTATCCTTATTTTCCATATGGAGCTCTTCTGATGGATAACTGTTCTGTTTAAAAGTTGTGTGTGTGTTTTTAAAAAAGCACCACAGCCACTCCCTTAAAAAAAATTGTGCACAGGTGTCTAAAAACACACAGTAATATGTCAAAGATCTCTCTTAAGGATTTGTCTGGCAAAGAAAGCTATAATGTTAATATTGTCTGAAGGTTACCATTTCAATAAAACTGAAGAGCTTCACAGCTAGAAACTACTCCTGTCTAATGACTGCAATATAAGACAGTTCACTGTGACAGATGACCAGTGACTACCCATCCAGTTCTATGTTTACATCTGAGAGGAGTGATGTTTCCAGCTAAATTCCCCCACCTTGTGGAAATTTGGTTCTTTCCAGAACTGTAACAGATTTTGTAAATTATTAGGCATGTTGTGATTATGTTGCACCATCCAATCTTGGAGTTCTGCTGTCCAAGCTGGTCAGTGTCTTGATCCATTGTGATGTCTACCAATAAGGGAAGATAGTTCAAGAAAGACAGGCTTTTAGAACAGATTGAAAGTTTAAGATTAAGGAAATTCAGGACCTTGGACAGGGACTAAGGTGCTCATTGGGGGCCATGATCAGCAGTTCTGAAACTAAGAAAGAAAAAAGCAAGTTGTCTTGAGTACTGGAGCAGCTGGCTGAACTTTATAGTCTGGGCTACATAGCTCCAAATCAAGTCTTCGCTTTGGCTCCAACCCACGATTAAGGTCCAACAACTGATCTTAGGGACTCTGAATTGTGGGACACACACCCTAGGTCTGGATTCGGGTGAAGCTGCCATGGTCTGGCTCCAACTAACTCACAATCATTCACAAGCAGGGCATGATAAATATACGAAGCTATTTTATACTGAGCTATACTATCTAGTTGAATACATTGGCTCTTCAAGGTCTGAGGCAGAGGTCTTTCCCACCCTGCTATCTTAGACATTTAACACTGGAGATTGCCATGGGTTGAGTCTGAGGGCAAGAGCATGCAAAACATGTGATATCTCTTTGGTGATCACTCATAGCAAAGCAAGATTGTCTTCCATGAACATGGTCTTAATGGTGTGTCCTTTACTGTGGAGGCCAATTCTGGATCCACATGTGGGGACATAGGTTTCCGGGTGGGAGTTGATCATGGTGAGGATTTGCCAAATGTATCTTCCTCTTAACCCGTTTCTCCCTTTCATCCTGAATTCAGACTTCTTCAAATTTCATGACGCCTTTAGTAGAGGCTATTCTCCAACTGGAGCAGTCACAGCCCAGTGTTTCTCAATTATCTGTGCTTATATACTGCATTTTTTTAGATCTGCCTTGAGAGACATGTGGTCTACAAGTGTTAGTCACCTTCCTACACCCATTCCCCTGCAATTAACTTACAGTATCTTGCAGTAAGATGCATCCTGCAGCAGCTCTGACTATCAAGGGTAACAACCATTAACTAAATTCACCCCATCAAATACAGTTTTCCCTCCTTCAAAGCAAAGGTTGTGGCTGTAGTATGGCTCAGATTAGACCAGGACTAAGAGTCTTCTTCTTCTTCTTTGGCGATCACTCGTAGCTGAGTAAGATTATCTTCCATAAACACGGTTTTAACAATGAGTCCGTAAGTGACTGTGGAGGCCAATTCTGGATCCACACGTCCTTCCACAGTGGGGACATTGGTTCCCGGGCAGGAGTTGATCACAGTGTGGATTTGCCAAGCGTGCCTTCCTCTTAGCATGTTTCTCCCTTGCGTCCTGAATTCGAGTGTCTTCAAAGTCCATGACACCTTTGGTAAAGGCTGCTCTCCAACTGGAGTGCTCACAGGCCAGTATTTCCCAGTTGTTGGTGTTTATACTACTTTTTTTTTTTTTTTTTTTGCCTTGAGACAGTCTTTAAACCTCTTTTGTTGACCACCAGCATTACGCTTTCCATTTTTAAGTTCGGAATAGAGTAGTTGCTTTGGCAGACGATAATCCACACAACACGACCCGCACAACATGACCAGTGGGGAGCCCATTTCAGCATAATTCTTAAACCTTTGAACATGTGAATCATGAAACAAATAAGGGTATGTGCTTTTCATAGGATCATAGAGTTGGAAGAGATATGAAAAGCCTTCCAAGCCCAATCCACTGCTGATGCAGGAGATCTACTGCTACCACATCCCTGACATGAGGCCACATCTAGCTTAAAAACTTTTAATGAAGGGGGCGGAAATGCCCATCTCTATTCAACAGCAACAGTAAACAAATTTGCTCTACCATCTATGTAGCAGCCCTTCAAGCATCTGACTGGGGTTTGAGCATGTGCAGAGTTACTTTGCCTCACTATTCACTATTGACTTAGTCACATGTGGGATTAGGAAGAAACGTTTTCTAGCAAAATGTATTATTGGATGAAATTCAGCACTGGCTATCGGCCATCAGAACAATGAGCTGTCTTACACGGTAACAAAAACATTTATAAAAGAAAAGGAAAGTGGAGAAAAGCTATTTTCAAAGCTTGCTCTAAGGAGTCTTATCTGGCCCTAGGAAGCACAGTGCTGTTGTTTCCTCCAATGCTGTATCCATCATGGGGGGCTTTTGTTTATTCGGTCTCTGAGTATGAGCCTGATAGCAGCAGGATTTAAATCCCCCTGAGGGGACCCACTGGTACCACAGACAACTAATGCACATTCTAGTCATTATTCTGCCTTTGTGTTTGAATAGTAGGAGACTTTTTTGTTTATTTATTTTTATTATTGCATTTCAAAAGCATTTCCAAAGTGTCTGACTAAGGCATCAGTTAACCAAAGCTTTGGACAATCCAGAGAAACAGTGGGTGATCCTCCACAGTGATGTGTGCTTTGCAGGGGTTTCAAAAACAAAAACAGAGGAAGAAACAGGCTTGTTGAAGATATGACTAGCTAAGAACTGGGACGTTAGTATTGCTTGAAGCAGCGCAAGATACAAGATGTAAGAGAAAGGTTGGCACATTCCAACCCTTGGTTTTGTGTGTTAGCGACCATATACACTTAACAAGTACATGGACCGGTACTACAATATCTAACCGGCTGCCTCTTCTGACAAGAATAGACCTCAACCATATGAGTGTCCTGCAAGGCCCCTTCTCCGTGAGACCCCTATGAAAGAGGGTGGCAGCAACAGAGAGGGGGCCCTTTGGGTTGTGCAGCTCACCCTTGCCCTTTGGAACGCTCTCCCAATTGACCCCCACCTGTGGCCAATGATGACATTCAGAAAAGTAGTAATTAATTGCACATTCATTCAAAATCCAATAAAGACTATTTGATTTAATTAATTCAACAAGACCGATGAACTCAATTTAGTGACGCCAACTTTTTAAAGTCCGGTAGTCATTTACACCTCCAACACCCACCTCCTGCCAACTCTTCTGGATCTCAGGCAAAAAGGTATTCCCTGCCTTACTATTTGATCTTTTTCCTGGAGATGTTCGGGGTTTAGATTGTGTCCTTTTGTGTGTGCAATTCACACCCATTTCTAGGGGCTGGGCACCTCCCTGCATCAGTTCCTGTTTATTAGTAAGCAACATCTGGTTTATCCTGCTTCACTTATGAGAAAATCTTGGTAAGGAAATAATGGAATCATAGAACTGTAGAGTTGGAAGGGATCCTGAGGATCATCTAGTCCAGGCTTTCTCAACCTGTGGGTCCCCAAATGTTGCTGAACTACAACTCCCATCACCCCTAGCTAGCAAGGCCAGAGCTCAGGGATGATGGGAGTTGTAGTCTGACAACATCTGGAGACCCACAGGTTGAGAGCCACTGATCTAGTCAAACACCCTGCAAAGCAGGAATGTGCAGATGGCCCATATGGGGATTGAACCCACAACCTTGGCATTATCAGCACCATACTTTAACCAACTGAGCTAGCTGCCTTGGAGAATATCTTCCACAGAGACCATATAAGAAAATAACCATGTAAATACTGTATCCACTAGTGCCTGAATTTAATATCACCGTGTGTGTGTGTGTGTTTCTCCTAGCTTTTGAAGGTGACTTCAAACTTTTGGAACAACCCTCATTCTGCAGTTAAATCAGGTGGCAGGAGGTGGTGCCTTCCCTCATAAAGGAGAAAACGCCATAGTAATCTTTTCCCAGTGTTCTGTCTTTTGTCTGACATGAAAATAAAAGACTGTTGTTCTTGATCCATCATAAAGATTCACGGGATTTCACCACCTTTTCCACCTCTGTGGGGCCTACTCCATTTCATCATTCCTCCAGCCTTTTATTGTGAGCCAGGTACTGAATTTTTACAAGGCCAATCTGCTTCTAGTTAAACACAAGCCTTTGATTGTGGTTTAATATAATGGCCCATATGCTCTCAGGCAGCTGTCTCTTGTGCTCCATATCCACAGCAACATGGAGAGTTCTTCTCGACAACAATGTTATTTCCCTGAGAGGGAAAGAGGTAGTCTGCGGTGTAATTTATTCGAGATTGGGCATCTGGTCTCCAGCACAACGATAGAAACTCTGTGGCAATCAGCTTAAATCAAAAGAGGGCTTCACTGAAATGTAAATGATTATAGGATCCCTCCCTTTCTGGCCATTGGGAAGGGGGTGTTTTGTGGCACCAGATGAGTTTAAATTTTATCTCGTCATAAAATTGTCAGATATATATTGTTTGCATTATTACTATGTTTTTATCCTGTCCACCCCCTCAAGCTCCAGCTGATGCATACATGTCTCCAACCACTTTTATCCTGTGTGGTAGGCTAAGGAAAGAGCTATTTTTAGTCAAAAGAAAAGAATAAAATTTTGAGTCTTTTTTTTTTTTGTAAAGTAGCGACGTAACAAAAAGCAACCTTTAGAGCTTGATCATGAATGAATGATTTATCGCATCAGTCTTTCCTTTGCAAAACAAGCTCTTGCCGTTAAGCTAGCTAAGTAGTATTCAAAATTATTTGCTTTTTCATATGCCTTGATCAGAAGCCTCTCACAAAATAAAATACAACATATATATTGAGAGTTAGAAACCACACATGAGCAGACTTGGTTCACATATTTGTCCAATATCTATTTTTTATGCCATTAAACATTGCTGGTTTGAATACGGGGCCTACGGAGGCCATATCACCTTCTAAATCTCCTCCCACCACTCGGTCCTGTATACCTGAAGGAGCGTCTCCACCCCCATCGTTCTGCCCAGACACTGAGGTCCAGCTCCGAGGGCCTTCTGACGGTTCCCTCCCTGCAAGAAGCCAAGTTACAGGGAACCAGGCAGAGGGCCTTCTTGGTAGTGGCACCCTCCCTGTGGAATGCCCTCCCACCAGGTGTCAAAGAGAACAACAACTACCAGACTTTTAGAAGACATCTGAAGGCATCCCTGTTCAGGGAAGCTTTTAATGTTTGACAGACTACTGAATTTTAATATTTTGTTGGAAGTCGTCTAGAGTGGCTGGGGAAACCCAGTCAGATGTGTGGGGTATAAATAATAAACGATGATGATGATGATGATGATGATGCCTGGGGAGGATCCATACTTGAGAGGTGAAGCACATATCTGTAATATATAGGTTCCATGTTTAGAATTTAACACCTCCAGTTAAAAGGATCTCAAGCAGCGGGGCTGGGGACGTTCCCTGTAGAATACCCTAGAAAGTGCCTGCCAATCAGTGTAAACATTGGTGGACTAGACAGACCAGTGACCCAACTTGGAATAATGAAGTGATGTCAATCCCTCACTTGCATGTGGGAGTCCAACCCCCAACTGAAGAAGCAAAGTTGTAGCTCTCCTGCTGGGACAAACAGAAGAAGCAAACTCTTTAACTTAAAGGTCCAGCCATTAATTGCATAAAGCATTTGTCCATCACCACCATAAATTTTCCATGCAGATACACTGTCATTCGCAACAAAACAAAGCAAATATAGAGTCTGCTTAGCAGTATGCCTATGTGGCTTTGAGAGCACAGGAAGCCATGGAGCAGAATGCTTTACTTGGATTACTCTCTGCTGAGAGCCAATTCAATCTCAAATGGATTATATACTGAGTGCTGCTGAAGGGTGACCAGAGTAATTTCCCATCTTGTAGGGGCTTAAGGTGACATTCTTTTGAACTTTATGTGTCTCAGAAGCTTAGAGAAAAGCTTTCAATAAACTAGAGGGGGAGTCTGTACCAATTCTATGTCGAAAGTAGATGCATTCTTATCTGAAAGGTTGTGTCCTCTCCATGCCATATGCAAAGAGGCAAAATAAAAACCCAGGAAAGAAAACGACTCTGTGGAACTGAAATTGAGTTCATCCTGTGCCTATAATATAACATGGTATTTCAAGTAAGTTGTCTGAAATGTTATTATCCTATTTGCCCACACATATATATGGTAGCCTCAAATAGGGGTGTGGGGGGGGGGGGGAGAGAAGCCTCCTAACGCTTTCTCAGTTTACAAAGGTTTTTCTGTGTGATCACCAGGAACCAAATCTTTGCGTGGTGAGTTCCCGCCCCCCACCAGGATAAATCAAGACACCATAATTTAAAATAGGGCAGGCCAAGCCCCCCAGCCACCCGATTGGCCAGCTGAGGGGGGACTATGTGGACAGGATTCCCCTGCTCTCGCGGGGGCTGAAACCAGCCCCCACTCATGTGGGGTGGGCGTGAAGCCCGCAACCCCACCTCCTGGGCAGGCCGGAAGTGGCTTTCTCCCCAAAGGTGACTGGGCAAGTGGCTGTCTGCAAGCCTTAGGTACTAGGCTCTCCAAGTAGCAAGGGTGTAAAGACTGTGCCACCTCTAGGCTTCCAGTCTAACAGACAGGACTGAGCAAGCTGTGGCCCTCCAGATTGTGTTGGACTACAACTCTGACCATTCATTGGCAATGTCAGTTGAGACTGATGTGACTTGGAGTCCAGCAACATCTGAAGGGTCACAATAACATATCGCACATCAAAGGAAGAAAGAGAACATGATCTGTCCTGGCTATTTGCTTCCATTGCACATATATCTCTGGCCAGAATCACAACTTTGGCCCCAAGGCATGACTAGAGCAAAAAGCTTTATCAGATTGTCCCATCCATTTAACCACAAGACCAACACACTAGAGAACACTGGTTCTCATGTGCAAGTGCTGTGCTTTTTTTCTGACGGTACTCAACAGAACACAGTACTGCCACCTCCCTCCCAAATATATATAGTGATTTACTGAGATGGTGGCGAGGTTTTGTTGGGAAGTAGCAAACAGAAAGACACACAGAGAAAGAGAAGGAAGAGAAACTGACTCCTCTTTCTCCTCCCACTTCCATAAGAAACACAACTGTTTGTCTCAGTGGCGCTGGGGAAAGTTTGGAGAAGTTTCAGAGAGGAGGCATACAATTTGGGAAGGAGGGCAGGATGGGGGCTGGGACAGGGGATGGTTAGGGAGCCAGCAGGGTGGGGAAAGGACAAGAGGGAGAGAATTGGAGTCCCAATTATAAAGCGAGTAGGAGTCACGAGTTGTGACTGGAAGCATGGGCCTTCTCTTGCGCTTAATGCGGAGCTGCTTGGAGGAGCAGCCTCTGGCCCCTAAGCTCCAAGAATGCAGAGCAGCCACTACAATGACAGGACAGGAGACTTGGCTTGGATCTCTTTCCTTCTCTCCCCCCCCCCCCACTTTTTTTACACGACACACACAATGAATGAAGAACACCAAACGGAGGAGTGGAAAAGGGAGATAAAGAAACTGGACCCACTTGTCAAACCCAAGCCAAGGATGATGCCTTTCAAGTGTGGCTTTCTCCTGAGGAGGGCAGAGCAGATGTCAAGGGAGGGAGGGAGGGAGCCTGGAGGCATTTGTTGTTGTTTAGTCGTTTAGTCGTGTCCGACTCTTCGTAACCCCATGGACCAGAGCACGCCAGGCACTCCTGTCTTCCACTGCCTCCCGCAGTTTGGTCAAACTCATGTTGGTAGCTTCGAGAACCCTGTCCCACCATCTCGTCCTCTGTCATCCCCTTCTCCTTGTGCCCTCCATCTTTCCCAACATCAGGGTCTTTTCCAGGGAGTCTTCTCTTCTCATGAAGTAGCCAAAATATTGGAGCCTCAGCTTCAGGATCTGTCCTTCCAGTGAGCACTCAGGGCTGATTTCCTTCAGAATGGAGAGGTTTGATCTTCTTGCAGTCCATGGGACTCTCAAGCGTCTCCTCCAGCACCATAATTCAAAAGCATCAATTCTTCAGCGATCAGCCTTCTTCATGGTCCAGCTCTCACTTCCATACCTCACTACTGGGAAAACCATAGCTTTAACTATACGGACTTTTGTTGGCAAGGTGATGTCTCTAAATGTGGTGGCTTGGGATTATTATGTAGGAGGCACACTGGAGTAAATTTGCATTACCCATGGGGGGGGGGGAGAGGAAAGACCCGGTCACTGCCCATCCCAGTGTGAAGAAGCCTTGGGTGGTGACTGTGGGATGAGGCAGGGAGCAGTTGGGAATGGAGGCTTCGGGTCTGCAAGGGCCCTGCTGCAAACGAAAAAAACCCAGGAAGGTCACTGTGTGTGTCAGCAACATGGGAAGGGAGGTACTTCCCTTACTCTTAAGGAATTTAGGCTGCAGAGAGACAGGCTGGAAGAAGAAGTCAAAAGAAGGTGGTGCCCCCCCCCCCACGGGTAGGAGTAAAGGTATCAGCACCGTTTTTTCCTGGGGGGAAAAAACACTGGGCAAGAGGCCCCTATTATTCACATATGAACTCATATGAAGTGACGTTCTGTTCCAACATCTGTCTGCCTTAAACAAGGTAAATTTAAATAGGACTGATATAAGGGGATCCCAACCATTTTTCAACTGAGGGGTTAAGACCAGCAATAAAAAAAAATCCTGTGTTATGAAGATTTATTTCATCGCTTCAGCACAAAGCAAACACCATCTTCATGTCAATAATTTCATCTCCCTTCAAATAAAAACTTTATTCATTTAAAAGCCATTGCTCGACTCTGTTCTTTGGACTCCGCAGCCTGCAGTGACAGTTACCGCGCCGAATACTAATGAGCAGCATAATGGAGCACCATTTCGGTCTCTGGCGCTCTCCAGGGAAGAGCAATCATCTCTGAACTGTCATTGCTAATGCAAACGACTACCGCTAATCCACTGGGGCTCTGAGCAAAAATGCTGGGAGCTATTGTTTCACGCGTGCCCCCTCTCCCTTTTCAAGATCCATTTCCCTCTTGTAGAAGCCTCTCCAATTACATTAAATGCACATAAATAAAATAGATTAGAGCAACATACACATAAACTCATTAGGTATACACACCTCTCCCCACATAATGGATTACCCATGGCAGGGACCTAGCGTGACGTGGGCTTTCCTGAGGTCTGGTACTAAATGGCACAATTCCTGCAAGGGTGCTCTTTTTTAGATTAGACAGACTTTTAGCTATAACAGGTACAACTTGGGTGCAAGGGATCCCAATTTGTTTGTGCTGCTATTTGCATTTGCTGAAATGTAACGAATCATGCAGTCAAGGAGGTCTAGGTAATACACTAAGGGATGAAACAACATAAATGACACAGATCCTTGGTGTTTTGTTTTGGGGTTTTTTTAATGCAAGTTTGTTCCACTGGCATCAGTAGAGTTATCCTAATTCACACCAGCAGAAGATCTATACCAAATCTATCCGGACAATGAACTGTGGGATCACCACCCACTTTCAAATGGTGTGAATGAAGCTGTTTGAGAATAACTGCCACTTAATCACAACCAACTCACACTTTACTAATGAGGTGCAAATTAGCTTTTAAACTCATCTCCATATTGAACAATATGCATGTCTGGACATCTGTCCAACATTTTTGGTCCTCTTGGATCACAGAGGTAGAACTAGAGGGGCTGTATTTTGATTGGCTCGCAGTAATTTTCTCTCTTTTTATATAGATGAACAAAAACTAAACAAAAAACCCCCAATTATTTAAGTATTAAACTAAAAAGGAAATAACAAAACTTACCACAAGCCACTTAACTTGTGGTTCTTGGGCTTAATACAATAATATATATGATTTGCATTGAATAATCTTATTTACAAACTTTATTGCTAAATCCGATCTGTTGTTCTTTGTCATCTTCAAAGTTCTTAAGGTATCTCGTGAGATTGGGGGAGAGGCCATGTCTGGATATCCATCCAATATTTTTGGTCCTCATGGCTCACATAGGTGAAACTAGAGGATCTTTTAATTGCCTTGCATTATTTTTCCTTTGTGGAAGTGCAACACATCTAGGGATGCTAGGAGCAACTGACCAAATTCCAGAGTGTTAGTTCCATTTCAGAAACAGAAAACATTAGTAAATGCAGCAGACCTACTTGTGATGCAATGGGGTGAAAAAAGACAAATTAGGCAAACAGATTATGCAAAAAGCCCCCTATAACATTTTAATTCTAGCTCAAAATCCTCTGTGCATGGGCACATGGACTTAGTTGGTATCTGCAATTGTAATGATAGCACACCCATAAAGGGGTCACCAGATCAGGTTGCTCGCCATGCAGAGCAAAATTCTGTGTGTCAGTTGTGGGTTGGATTGGCAACGGACCAACATAATCACTTTGGTACCACCAGCTACGTGGCACAAAGTGGCCTGCGGGCACACTCAACTCTGCCTGGTGACAGTTACTCATGTATTGGAGCTGTGAAAGCTGGCAGGGTATACCTGGCCTTTTCTCTCAGAAACATGGGTAATTTTGAAGCTGAAATATACTCACAGTGCTATTGACCAGAACACAATGCATAGGACCCCTGAGAGCATCAGAGATTTATGGAAATGGCAAAGCACTAAAGAGCCAGTGGGTGCTAATGTATAACCATTACCGAGCAATCTACAAATCACATGGTTAGCCACCATTTCAGGTGCCCACTGGAGATTTGTTTGACAGATGGCAAAAATATTAAAATGAAATAAACAAACCCAAGGAAAAGCAGCTGTTGGATCAGAAATAGCAGTGGGAGAAAGCAGCTGAGAAAGCATGATAATGCTTGGCTTACAATACTATCAGAGCCTCCAAGCCAGAACACCAGAGCTCATTCTTTCTTTTTTGTCCTCTAAGTCAGCCAGTGCTCCATCATTCCTTTAAGTAAGTTCTTGCTGGTTTCCAACTAAAAGAAGTGAACACTGGAAATTCATCAGATGATTTGTTCCTGCAATGGTATGGTTCTGAAGTCTACTTCTCAAATAACATCGCTCCTACAAAATAAACAAGCTGCAAGATGCTCATTACCTCTGGTGATCTGCCTCTTCCATCTGCTACCACAAACAAAAGGTGTCAGGTAGCATGGGCCAAATATGGATAAACATGCTCCTGCCCCATTAAGAAAGCAGAGGAGGGAAGAGAAGGTGGTTCGGAAGAGGAAGAATCCCCAAGGGAAGAAATGGAACTGGAGAGCACGCAGGTGAAATTTCAAGGGGTGGGGGTCACAGTGCTGGCAGAAAATGATCCAAGAGACTGAAGAGTTTCAGAAGAAATGTAGACATCAAATAGATGCCTTGATTTATTTCTCCTCGCTGCAAATCTTACATTTCATAGCAAAATAGCTTTTCTGGTGTGCAACTGTCAGATTGCTGCAGCTTTCAGCTAGCCTTGAAAAGACGATTTCCTCTTCACCTGTCTCATCATGCTGCCTGGTGCCACATCCATATGGTCAAGCCTTTGACCTCAGCATTAATTAATCTGGAGTAATGACCAATTCAGAACAACTCAGATGAGCAAGAATCCCAACAAGCGTAAATTAAAGGGGTGAGGAAAAAGCCACTGAGGTTTCACACCCCTGATCAAGAGTACAATGGTTTATAAAAGACAAATAAAAGGGTAATTAATCTCTGATAAAATAGAAAACCAAAGGCATATGGAGAGGTGTTCTTGATGGTCGCTCCAATTTCTGGTTGCGCCTTCAACCTAGAATGTCTCTTAGAACACCTGCATGATGTCACCACTCTTACACACTTAAAACCCTCCTCAATTGACCCACTTTTTCCATGAAAAAACAACCACTTCCCCTTCACCCAACCACTGCTCCCCCAGTTTGGCACAAGAGAACTAAATTTTCCATCTGATGAGCTTTACCGAGAGACAGCCGTAAAAAACCACACACAGACCAGCACTTCACACACTCTCAAAGTGTAAATCACAGGCTGCGCATGGCAAATAGGCCAAGGCACTGGGTCAGATTGCTTGGGAATTGGTAACCACACAGATGTTTTCAATCACCAACTATATAGAAAACCGAGACCTATAACAGAACTTTTTGGCGGCTTGATCTCAAAATATATCACAAAACTCCTTTATCTAAGCTGGGCAAGCTTATTGAATAGGCATCAATCTTGAGTGTGTTGAGGAGGTAAGGATGATAGGATGTGTATCGGCATACACATTTTGATGGGTACCAACAATGGTTCAACACAAATAAAACAATCAGTGGGGTATCGTCTAGAAAACGGGGAAGATGGAAAATAATACAGAAGATATCCAAATGTCAGGTATATATTTGTAAAACCTAGAGAGTAAAATATTGATTTGATGATTGTTGGTGTCCACAAAACAAGGCAGTAATGCAAAATAACACAGGACAGACAGCTTAGGCAGTGTAAACAACAGGTCAGAGTTACTACTGCTATAGCAGTGAAAAGAGGGGACACATTCTTATTTGGTTTTGAAGCTCGCTGGATGGCCTGGGGCAAGATATACGCACATCCTCTCAGCTGTCTAGTCCCCACAGGGCAGCTGGAACTCCTGAGAACTGGGAAGAAGACATGTGAGAGCTTTGCTCCACCTGGCACCTCCTGTATCTGCCACCAGGGCTGTGGGAGACATCAGCAGCAGCCACCCAGTGAGGACATCCTGGCCTTTGGGGGACTAACATCTAACAGCTTCAACAGCCAGGAGATTCAGCGACAGAATGGCATCTGTTGGCAAATCAGAGAATGTGGGGAGGCAGGGGGAGGGGTTATATACATACACCTTTACCCTGCTGCAGTGACTACTGATCACTGTTTATTTTATTGTATTTTAAATATATTGTAAGTCAGCCCAAGAACTTCTGTTAGTAGAAATGCAGGCATTTAGTCTTGGACTAAAACTCCCATCACCCTCTATTGGATATGCTGTCAGTGGTTGATAGGCATTGTTATCCAAAACTTCAGGAGGGTACCACAATTGCTGCCCCTGAAAAATGCAGTGCACAGTCAGGGAACAGGATTTCATGCCATGGTATGTTTTGGAAGCCACTAGCATAAGTGACGTTCAAAGGTTATGCCTAGAAGATACTAGTAGCAACAGTCAGAAGTCCATTCCCCATGCTCAGGTATTGTGTACCAGATTTTGAGGTCCAAGAAAAGAGAAAAGATATTCCCCATCAGGTCCTGCTCATAAACTTTCTCTGTGACGCAGAACTGGACACCGAAGGGAGACAAAGTATGGAACTTATGACCCAGAGATTCTCGTCTTCATTACTCCTTTTCCAGCTGCAGATGTACTGCTGCCATCAACAAAGTTTTCAGGCAATGGTTATAGGAACAAAGTTCTTTAATTCCCCACCCACCAGCGCTCAAATTTCTCTCATTATTCTCCAGGATGGCCACTTACAGAAAGTTATGTTTAGAGATTTCATACCAAAAGTGACTCAACTGTACTACTCAGAAAAAAAAGTTTTCCTCGTTTTCAAAGCCCATGAGCAACATTCATGAAGAACAAGTCACATTAGTGAAGAGAGATTGACTTCAAGGCATTCCAGGCAAATTGCTTTTCCTTAGTTGTGTGATGACCTTTAACCTCCCCCATTACAACCTGATTCTAGAGACGTAAGGTGGAAAACACAGAAGGTAGAGCAGGGTCCCCCCCCAAAAAAAGTTATTGTGTGGTTTTATTATTATTATTATAACTGCAGTTACTGTTAAAGAACAAACATAGGATATTTTTCAAGTCTGGAGTCCACAACAAAAGTAGACAAGTAAGCAGCAGATGAAAAGTAACTGGAGATGGCTACAAAAAGGATGCATGTTGAAAAATTATGCTAAGGTAGAGCAATAAAAACTTGGACAGAGAGGCTGTGAATCAGGTATTACCACTCAAAAGATTTGGGAATGTTGATAGGTTTCTATCTACTGTCTGAAATTTTTAGATAGATGTGTTATGGGGCCCCAACAACAAAGCAAAAGAGAGGGAACATCAGTGCACCGAATGAAAGTGTTAAAATAAAACTGATGCTCCCCAGAATTCCCCACCACTCAATACATTTGATGGAAATGTGCCTGTTAAACCTCAGCTAAACCAACCACTCTTACCCATTTTTTCCTTCCCTGTGCAAGACATGGCTGCACCACAGGGCAACGTAAAGCAAAAAATTAAGGCATCAGATCTGGGGCACAACTAAGGACAGCAGAAGAGGAAACCACGCAGAGCTGATCCTGCAGGGCACCATCTATTGTGATGCTTTCTTGGCAAGCCTTACTGAAACAGACAGGAACTGCATCAGAACACAGCTGTCTAGGTTCAGTGAGGCCTGCATGGGAAGACTTGCCATTGGAATGTGGCCCCTGTTAATTAGCAAAAGGGGCTGGGAGGCCATATAGATTTTGCACATCAAAGCCCAAAACATCTTGGGCCACCCTTGCTTTTCATGAACACAACCTTCCTTACATTTTGTCTGTACTGTGCAGGGAGCTACGAGACAACATGCCAAATGGGTGGGAGATACTGTTAGTGAGAGAGTTAAGCACGTGACTTCGGTCCCTTGTGTAAAACCCATGCATTATGCATCTCTCATCTCCACCTCTTGATATCCAGATCCCACAGTTTTAGTACTGTACAGTGGTGCCCCGCAAGACGAATGCCTCGCAAGACGGAAAACCCGCTAGACGAAAGGGTTTTCCGTTTTGGAGGCGCTTCGCAAAACAAATTTCCCTATGGGCTTGCTTCGCAAGGCGAAAATGTCTTGCGAGTTCCTGCGGGGTTTTTTTCCTCCCCCCCCTTTTTCTAAGCCGCTAAGCCACTTATCTGCTTATCCGCTGATAAGCCGCTTAACAGCTGATCGCTAAAAGCCGCTAATCCGCTAATAGCGCTAATCCACTAAGCTGTCAATGGGCTTGCTTCGCAAGACGAAAAAACCGCTAGACGAAGAGCCTCACGGAACGGATTAATTTCGTCTTGCGAGGCACCACTGTATTTACGTCAACAGCCAGGTATATAAATGGCATCCTAGGAAGCAGAGCATTGTGGATCTGGATCATTATTTCTCCACTTGAGCTGTGCTTGTCTGCCTGCAGAGGAGATGATCACTGGCTTTACCCCCTGCACACCCCTGTGGGACCCATTATTTATTGCATTGCATTTTATAGTGCTGAGTAAATAAATAGCTTCAAAGTGCTAAATGTCTTCCTCAAAATGAGTTGTGTTCAGAGGTTGCAGTTCTTTCTTTGGCTTTGGAAAATGCTGTTATAAGGAACTCTATAAAAGACGTGTGTGTGTGTGTGTGTGTGTGTGTGTGTGTGTGTTAGGTGGGGGGGGGGAGGCATTCATCCTAATAGAGATGTGATCAAACAAGGCAGCCGGGATGCAAGAGGTGACTCTGTGGGAGCACATGCCTTGCACGTGTGCCTGTCTCACCACCACTCCTCTTGTGTCCTAGCCTGCTGATGTAACCTCCTATCCGCGCAACACCCTCACTTTGATCATTCTTGGCAGATGCCATTTCTAAAATGTTAATCTAGATCATTACTTGCTGTATGTGACTTATAAATGAGTATTGTTTACAGGGCTTGAGGCATTGCTGGGAGAGGGAAGGAAACAGTGACACTCATCACCACCTCATGCACATTCATTGTCACACACACTCAAAAATCATATCCCTTCCCCAGTCTTTGCCAGGTTGATTTCCTCCAGACATTTTAGACTACAGCTCCCATGTGTCCCTTCCAGCATGGCTGCCTTGCCCAGTGAATCCTCAAGAACATTGAAGAGTTTGCTAGGTCAGGCCAATGGACCATCTAGTCCAGCATCCTGTTCCCACAATGGCCAACCAAATGCCTATGGGAAGCATGCACAAGAGAAAGGGAGGGCATTCACTCTTATTCACAAAGCAGTTTTGATTCAGCATCGCCTTGATTTTTGCCTGTGGAATCTCTGGCCAATGTCTGACAAAATTCAAGCCAGGCCTGGGCTTTATTCCTCTAGTGTGCCATGCAGCTTGGATCTAATATACCATTAAATTCTGATAATTTCTACTTTTGTGCACATTGGCACATCTATCCAGACCCATGTAACCTAATCTAACCTAGTTTCTAGATTCTGCTCACAACTATGGAAAACTCTGAGCAACCTGGGGATGGGAGAAGGTCAAACTGCATGCTCATCTCATCTCAGTGTGCGTGCACACACACACACACACACTCCCACAGGTCTTGGCACTAGCTCATAACAGATCAGATTCCTTTTGATCAAAGTATTTCAGTGGGATCTGTACGTAGTGACAGAAATCTGGCAAACTTTTTAGGGGCGAAGAGTTCCATACTTGTGCTGTCTGGACTTTATAATGCTCACATCACTAAATATAGGCTTTGAAATTTCATAACAAACTGTGTGTTGCCAATTCCCCCCCCTTCCCCAAAACACACATGCACAGAATAAATCATATGTCAAAGAGACATTCAGTGTGTCTTAGCCATATGAGAGCAAATAATTTAACACTGGAGTGCTTTTAATTTTGTCTGACACTTAGCACATGGCAGGTAGGAGCCTTGAAGACAGCTGAGGAAAAGTGCTGGTGCAATTCCAAAAGTAATCACAGAAGTTAGTGACAGAAGGGGACCTTGAAGCTTATCTGACCCCTTTCAAGCAGATATACTTCTTTGCTTTGTTGGGAACCAAACTGGCCTCTCTCAATTACTTTTGTGAACACATTTCAAAGCTCATGATGACCAGCATTCAAGTTGCACCAAGATTTAGGATAACACTGGGTAGCCTATGAAGCACTATAGTGTTTGTGTGCCTATGAGACTCTATTCACAACATGAACAATTGCATGGCTTCTACATTATGTTACTACTTGGCCTTCGTCCAAGAAGTCGAAAGTGTCACTATTTTAAACAGCCCTCCTTAATTATCCAGAGAGGGCAGGTGGCAAAGAAAGATGTTAGATTAAGTCCTTTGTGGGATCCATACATGGTGGTGGTGGTTGGAGCACAACTTGTAAAGGCCTGGATTAAACCAGTCTTTCAACAACATCTGCACCGCATTTCTTCTCTCTTCCAAGCACAATTCAAAGTAGTTTGAAGTATTTATAACTGATCGATCTCTAAAAAGTCTGCCCTGATTTAGGAAATCATCATCTTCTCAATGTCCCCATTGTGAATTTAAAGTTCAGACATGAACACCCTATTATCAATAGCATAAGGTAAAGGTAAAGGGACCCCTGACCATTAGGTCCAGTCGTGACCGACTCTGGGGTTGCGGCGCTCATCTCGCTTTATTGGCCGAGGGAGCTGGCATTCAGCTTCCGGGTCGTGTGGCCTGCATGACTAAGCCGCTTCTGGTGAACCAGAGCAGTGCACGGAAATGCCATTTACCTTCCCGCCGGAGCAGTACCTATTTATCTACTTGCACTTTGATGTGTTTTTGAACTGCTAGGTTGGCAGGAGCAGGGACTGAGCAATGGGAGCTCACCCCGTCGCGGGGATTCGAACCACAGACCTTCTGATCAGCAAGTCCTAGGCTCTGTGGTTTAACCCACAGTGCCACCTGCGTCCCATTATCAATAACATACATGTAGCATATTGAGAAAAAACACTAAGACAATGGTTCTAGGAAATTTCCCCCAAATGTAATGTTTATATATTAATTGATACCACCTTTCTGTCCTCAAAAAAACATTCACAACCACTAACAATTACATTTTCAAGGTGCTTTATGCAGACTCCCTCAATAATTGCAACACTGCTGCACAGCTGGCTAGACTCTTATCAGCATATTATAAAGGGGGAGGCAGGAGAGAAAGGGAGAGGGAGATAGAGGGAATGAATGTTGCCTGATGAATTCATGCCCAATGATACATTTGAATTGAGGACAACCCAGATGACTGGTCTTCATCTTACCCGCTAAATAATGTCAACTTTGTACATAGCTTCCTACTCCTTGGAAACCTGTTGAACCCTCAAAAATTTTCAGGATACTTGCAAACCTAATTGAGTTCACTTCTCAGGATTGCAATAAAAATAAGTGGAAGAACAGTGGTTCTACTAATTCTGTAACACTGTGCATTTGCTTTTAAAAAAACTGTTGTGAACTGTCTTGCACTTTCAAGACAGGCTAGCGATACGTCCTCATCGATACCCATTCAGTTTCAACACTTGACAATGAAATTTTATTTTCTCATTTCTGTTTAAGGAGGGTGGGAGAGAAAATATTAGCTCCTCTGAAACCTGTTTTTCAAATCCTACAACTTCATTTTCAGTTCTTCTTTGCATGTAATTAACATTTCAAGTCTATCCTTTGTAATTCAACACAGACAAGCTCATCACAAACTTTTTCCTCTTCCATTTTTGCCCTTGAACTAAAAGGCATCAACTTTATGCAGCAGGAAGAAAGAACATGAGTGAGGGAGGGACTGGGATTAATAAGTTTGAAGTCAAAGCTAAATATCTACTAATGTTTCACAAGTTATTGCTACCTATCTAGGGACTAGAACAGTCTTAGGTTAACCAAAGTTTTCTTAAGATTTATCAATATCAGTCAAGGCTCCTGAGTGAATATTTGACTTTCTACTTGGGAGATGCTATTTGCATATCATCAGATAATTATGAGCCACAGGTACATTTCCTAGCCTCTTCCTCTGAATGTTGAAACTATGGAAATTCCTGAGATGAATGGCAATATTGGATGCTTTTTATTTTAAAAAATCAAGTCACAAGGGCCCAAAGGCGACCCATGCCAAGAGAAAAGGAAGGTAATTGGGTTGTGTCCTTTCCAACATTTGTTTTATTCAGAAATGTGTCAGATCACACTCTCTGCTTTGTATGCAATTCAGAAGGTACTATGTATATTAATGCCAATACCTCCTGGCACATGGATACTCACCAAGAACATTGCTATTCCCTGGATTGCCTCTACATTTGATATACAAAGCCATTCCAGACTTACAAACATAATGAGGAGGAAAATAAAGTTCCCATTATTAAGCCTATCAAACAGCCCCTGTGATATGAGCTTTGGAGAGACAATTAATGGCAAGCCAGCTGGTCAACGGCCCATGCCAGAAGGTCAGGCATTATCTCAATGGTGCTGCCATCCTCACAGCACATGTAGCACCCAAAAAGTTCAGATGCAGCATTGAAAAATCCTCACTTTTCATGCCTTGCCTATTCCAGGTTAAGTGGGGGGCAGTACTGCAAGTAGCAGCAGCCAACACCAGAAGCTTCAGAGTGTGCATGCAAGAATAGGTTGATCATGGTGCGATTCAGCCACCTGCCAGCATCCAGCTCCTGGCACTTAGAGGATTGTCACTCAGCTATCTGAACATGAATCTGAAGGCGCCATAAATGTCAAAGAACAATGTCGTTTTGACCTTTGCAGAACGAACATCATATTCCCTGCTTTGTGACAGACACATCCTGAGGGCAATATGGAAAACCTCATATTGACAAATGTCAAACAAATCTCGGAGCATGTAATATCAATACTCACCATTTCAGAAGTGAAATGAGCAACTGTCTACTTCTAATGTTCTACAAGGGAAGGCAACCCCAACCCATAGAAGTTCCACAAAGCTCTTGGTGCACCACTGTGACCAGAAGCTGTACTTTGGATCCAAATGTCAGCTGACCAACAAGGAGGCATGCTGGAACAGGGCCACTGTTCCAAAAGATGGCAACTGTAGAAAGAATGACAGAGGTACCCAAAGAGTGCACAACTTTCAGAAGAATGTTTATTTCAGGGATGGAGGCCAAACCAACCAGAAGTCACTCCATGCCAGCTTCCAAGTTAGTGTAATGAGAAACCCCAGTCCAGCCCAACAGGAGCCAAGGAAACAAGAACTATAAGGCTGTTACTTTATATATGACTGTCTAATGGACTCATATAGATAGGTAACTAGAAATAAGTTACCCATATAAGCTACCCATGCTTTGGATGCAGATCATGTAAATGCAGAATCTATGCAAAACTGAGCCTGTGGTACTGAATGCACGAAGCTCAGTTCCTGTGGAAAGACATGCATAAAGAAGACTTCCATTCTGTCGCCAGTTTTGCAGACTTTTACTTTCTCATTCTTTTTATTTTTATTGTTTTAAGGGTTGAGCGAATTCTTTCAGACATGTGGGGAAGCAAGCAAGATACAGAGACTGGTGTGGAGAGAGACACAAGTGGACAGCAACAACATAAGCAGCGGCGATCAATTCCGGATTCAATGTACTGCTTTATATTTGACAAGCACTCAAGTGGAGAGTGGGAAGCATAACTTGAAATGAAGTTACTATAAAGGCCTCAGAGGCAGGAGTGCCCCAAACTGATGGTCTTCCCAGCACACACAGCAGCTGCACTTTCCAACTGGCCCGAGGAGGATACAGAGGCCTCTCTCTCTCCTCCTGCCATGAACTTGACCACATTCGTGCCTCAAAGGGCTGCGCTCCATTCATCTCTGAACAACATGGACTTCTTGGCAGACCCAAAGTGTCACCATGTAAAGGCTTTCCAACAACTCAGTGCGAAGCCCCTCTGGGCCAATGACCATCCCAGCATGCTGCTCAAGCGACAGGCCCTCTAACCACAGAAGCTCACGACGTCCTTTCCCCTCCAATGCCTTATTTTGCAGGAGGGATCACTACGGAGCTTGCCAAAGGGAGAGGACCTGCCAAGCTGAACTACAAAATTTGAACAGCTAATGCCCTGTGACATGCCAAGCTTGTGTGCAGAGGATTCTCATAGAAAGCGAGGGTGTCCCCACCACCATCACCACTTTTGATTATGATAAGGATTTTTTTTTAAAGTTAAAGCCCCCAATGAGAAAAAAATCAGTCCAAGGTCAGGCTCAAAGTTATTTGCGTGTACTACTTTCTCTCTTTCCCCTTAGCTAGATTCATCTTAGTGGTTCAACCGTTTCTGAATAGAACTAAACAATACATAGGAAAGTAACCAAGATAATGGCTACAGAAGAGGAGCAAAGATTTGGTTGGCAGTGGCTTTAGGGTCCAGTCCATGTCCTGCATGGCTTGCCCTCTGCCTGTCTGGTTCTGACACCAGTCTGTAAACAAGAAATCCCGATAATGAGGGTGAGGAATGAATCACACTAACAAGCCGTACTCAGCAAAGGTGCATCCAACAGTTCTGAGGATTTCTAACCAAATGAAACTGCAGAAGCACAGCTCCTTGTGTCCTCCTTTGGTTTCAGACGAGTGACACCAAAACATCGTATCTAAGAAGGGAAAACATTTTCACTGTTGGCAAAATGAAAACTTCAGAGCCACAGACACCCAGCTGCAGTCGCCTAGGCATTAAGGTTGATTGTCCCAGTTACTTCAACTCAACAAAGAGGGCCATTCCACAAGGGTGCCCTGATGAAGGTCTTTGAAGTGACAATCCCAAACAGTTCTGACAGCTTGACTTTTGTTGGCATTGAGCTGCTGGGACTTGCCATGAAACACAGGGAAAGCTGCTGCAAATGTCCTCAGGTGACACTGACATGCCCTTATGCGGGGCTCACTATCTCATGCCAGCTCCAGCTGGAGCAGGATTCATGCCTATTAGGCTCTGTACATATCTGTACTGTCAAGTCCTTGCTCTCCTGGTTTCAAAGATGGAAGGGTGGGGGAAAGAAGGGTGTGATGGATGGACTTTCACAATTATTTCCTAAAAGGATTCAGTGCTGCAGCTGGGGGGGGGGGAGGTCTTGACCTAATATCACATTTGTTGTGGCCCAGATAGGGGAAAGTGGGGTGGAAGAAGTAGGAAAATTCAAATTCAGACTTTACTTATTTATTTATGGCATTTAGATGACAATCCAATAAAAAAAAGAGGAAGCTGACAATAAAAATTAAAATAGGTTCTCAGACTGTGGTATGTGCCTTTCAGGTGGTCCACGATGTGTCTGAATTAAATATTCATATTGATTTTTAATTGTATTTTCATTGCTTCTTTTATTTCTCATATTGTATTTTATTGTGTTCTGCTTAGATTTCTATTGAATTCAGATTGCTATGCAATGGAATACAATATTAGAAATAAAAGAAGCAACAAAAATACAATTTAAAATTACACAGCATCTAGCACAGCACACTACAGATGCTACAACTGGCAGAGGTCCACCATGGTTCTCAGCACTTTTCAAGCAATCCAAGGGTGGAGGAGGCAGTTTTAGGAGAGTCCACCACCTCTCATGGGAGTCTGATACACTGTCAAACAGCTCTTACCATCAGAAGGTTCTTCCTGATGTTTAACTGGAATCTCCTTTATTACAACTTGAATCCATTGGTTGCAGTCCTAGCCTCCAGAGCAGGAGAAAGCAAGACTGTTCCTTCTTCCATGTGACAGCCTTTCAGATATTTGAAGACGTATATCACACCTACTCCCAATCTTTTCTTTACCAAGCTAAACATACACATTTTCAGATCCCTGATAATCTCAGTTGCCATCTGCTGAACACGTTTCAGCTTGTCAATATCCTTCTTAAATTGGGGTGCCCAGAACAATACTGTCATTAATAAAACAAAAAACAAAGATTTTTTTGGGGGGGGGAAAGCTAAATCAAGGAGAATGTTAAAAGTTACTGAAAGGATAAAAAGCCACCTAAAAGCTGTATCTTCACTTGGTGCCAAAGTGACAACTGTCCACACCCAACAGACTTGTTAGGGGAGGGCATTCCACAGCGGATGCCACCATGAAAAAGGGCTCCACCCCATGTTGCTCCTCAACAAGCCTCTCCTAATCATGGAATGGTAACCTTAAGAGCTTGGGCAGGCAAATAAGGAAAATATGCTCCTTCAGGTATTTGGGCACCCCAAAACGGGTTGGAGAAAAGCAATGACAAACCTAGACAGCATCTTAAAAAGCAGAGACATCACCTTGCCAACAAAGATCCGTATAGTTAAAGCTATGGTTTTCCCAGTAGTGATGTATGGAAGTGAGAGCTGGACCATGAAGAAGGCTGATCGCCGAAGAATTGATGCTTTTGAATTCTGGTGCTGGAGGAGACTCTTGAGAGTCCCATGGACTGCAAGAAGATCAAACCGATCCATTCTGAAGGAAATCAGCCCTGAATGCTCACTGGAAGGACAGATTGTGAAGCTGAGGCTCCAATACTTTGGCCACCTCATGAGAAGAGAAGACTCCCTGGAAAAGACCCTGATGTTGGGAAAGATGGAGGGCACAAGGAGAAGGGGACAACAGAGGATGAGATGGCTGAATAGTGTTCTCGAAGCTACCAGCATGAGTTTGACTAAACTGTGGGAGGCAGTGGAAGACAGAAGTGCCTGGCGTGCTCTGGTTCATGGGGTCACGAAGAGTCGGACACGGCTAAACAACAACAACAAATGGGTTGATATAGCAAAGAACTTGGAGGTGAGGTTTAACAAGAAAATTGAAATCTGTAGAATAAAGGGAGTTGGAAAGAAGGTAGAAAGCTAAAAGAACGAAAAGAGAGGTTGCCTATTTTTATTTATAAATAAGGTGCCCATAGTGTATGTGACAAGGATTAAAAAATAAGAATAAAAGCAGGGGACAAAAATTGCTCTCCGGTCCTTGCACAGCTTCTGACCATGCCTGCACAAGGGAGGACAGAACCTGATGCAGCTTTCAAGGAAATAATTTCCTTTCCTCTGCTGTTGTCTGCAAAGGCCCTTAGCACAGTCTTTTAAATGAATTTCTTCCAAAGACAACTTTTCATTCAATGCAACCATGCTTCTTCTGTTCAAGATAAACGTGGCCGGGGGAGGGGGCCAGGGCTGCAATTGTGAAGCTTAACAGCACTGCATGATAAATAAAAAGAGGGAAAGTTGCTTCTAGGCTGAAGCTGGCCTTTTCGTGGAGGTGAAGTGCAAGCAGGAAATCTCCTATTCCCCTCCCTCCGCAAAACCTTACAAAAGTTGGGTGAATTTCAAAACTTTTCCATTGTGCACCAGGGTGTTTTGATCTTCTGCGCTGTGATCTCTTCATTTGCTCGGGCCCTAACTAGACCAGGGATCTCAGAAAATGCTGCCAGTCACTTTCATCAAAATGAAACCTGGCAGAAGAGCGAGTTTTACCTGGAGCTCTGGAGACCTATTAGGGGAAAACTGGACCTGGCAGTTCTTTGGATCTTTTCCTCCCCTCTCACAACACTTGAGTGTTATTTCCAGAGGGCTTTAAAGTGGCTTTTCATAATCACACTAATGATATTGACAGAGCATTCTCCCTGTTTTATCCACAATTTCAGCACTGCAAGGATACTAAAGATTTCCCAGGAACCCAGGCCAGAGCTTGGTCTCATTACTCAACAATGCTATATCATTGCTAACAGCAGCCAGGGCTGCTGCACTGCAATGTGGGGTACACTATCAGGTTTAAATTGGCCAGTAGGTCATACTAGAATTGTCAACTAACTAGGAAAGAGAATAAGGAGGGAGGGAAGGGGGGGGGAGACAGCTAAAACATTATTATTATTATACTTAGTATACCTATTATTATTTGATATTGTTGCTGCTGCTCCTGCCACCAGAATTTTGAGGGGTGTCCAAGGTTATTTGATTCAGCATTATCATCCCCATCTAGTACAGTGCTACCTCTGGTTACGTACTTAATTCGTTCCAGAGATCCGTTCTTAACCTGAAACTGTTCTTAACCTGAAGCACCACTTTAGCTAATGGGGCCTCCCGCTGCCGCCGCAAAATTTCTGTTCTCATCCTGAAGCAAAGTTCTTAACCTGAGGTACTATTTCTGGGTTAGAGGAGTCTGTAACCTGAAGCGTATGTAACCCGAGGTACCACTATATATGTGTTTGAAGTGTGCAACCACACATCGTTCAGCCCGGACACTGAGATCCAGCGCCAAGGGCCTTCTCCCATTGCGAGAAGTGAGGTTACAGGGAACCAGACAGAGGGCCTTCTCGGTAGTGGCACCCGCCCTGTGGAATGCCCTCCCTTCAGATATGAAGGAAATAAGCAGCTATCTTCTCTTTAAAAGACATCTGAAGGCAGCCCTGTTTAGGGGAGTTTTTAATATTTAATGCTGTATTGTTTTTAACACTTGATTGGAAGCCGCCCAGAGTGGTTGGGGAAACTCAGCCAGATGGGCGGGGTATAAATATTATTATTATTATTATTATTATTATTATTATTATTATTATTAACACACTAAAGAGGATTGATGGGCAAACTGAGCCAATTGGCTTGTGGCTAAGAGAGCTCTCTGCCTAAAAATGGAGAAAATAGTTGGGTTATTTCTGAGCCTTTTTAAAACCCCACCCCACAGTGGTGTTTGTGGCAACAGCAGGTAGATCCAGCCTTCATCCTTGGCATGTGAGCCATCAATTTTGTATTTCCCAGGGCATGTGGGCTGGCTGCTGCTGTCGGAAAGGAAGGGATTAAAGACCTATCTACCACTGCCACTACAGCAAAGTACAGGGGAGGCAAATTAACTGGGGTGGGTGATAGCTCAAAAGTGATGGGTAAAGAGGAGAAGCCAAGGTTGTAAGCAGAGGCTGAATGAAAGCCCTTACTTGGGAAGCAGAGTGAGGAGAGGCCTATGTTTTGGGAAGGGGGCAGAGAGGCAAGAAGGGATCAAGCTGCACATGAAGTCAAGAATGCTGCAGGGTTTGAATCTCACTTATTCAAACAGTGAAGCACATACATATTGTTATTTCTGCATGCAAGGAGCAAACTTCGCCACAGTCACAATACAAATGGCACTTCTGCTGTGTTCTTCCCCCCAGCAGGACACTCACTCGATAAGAGGTTTTCTACGAAAAGCCAGTATAAAAACTTAATAGAAGATGCTCTTCCATAGTTTAAAAGGCATCCCGGAGCACCCACTTCATTAGTTCTAAGTGCTGTTCTAGGAAGTAGCACTTAAGATGTTATTCTTTAAAATAAAAAAGTGACACGCCTGCATCCCTCTGTCTCATTTATTTCACGGTATTTGCAGAGAGCAGAAAGTCAAAAGCAATACTGCAAACCAAACAATATAAATAAGTCTAAATCACTGACATTAAGCTGTGCTCCTTGGCTTTTACAACACAGAGTCGCCACTATCAAGTGGCACAATTGAATTTAAAGGTTCATTTCACAAATTAAATCTTGGCTGTGTGGTACAGGCCAGACATCCTACAGAAACGAAAACAGTTTATTGGTGGTCACAGTCCTTCACATACAGTGTGATTCTCTGGGAATGCTTTTCATAAAGAGCCACCCCCTCTTTCAAGAAGTTAAAATGGAATCGTCAAGATTTGGGCCACAGCCGATTAGAAACCTCTCACATGAGCCCACTGAAATGAATGAGAGCGGGACAAAGGGCACATAATATTCTTTCAGTGGCTACTTAGGAAGTTGCCCCATGGTCTCTGGTCTCTCTAGTTCAGTACTGTCTACACTGACTGGCAGCACCTCCCCAGGGCACTCTCCCAGCGCTACCTGGAAATGCCTGGGATTAAGATGCTTCACCAATGAGCAATGGCCATTCTCCATTGACATGAGCCAACTTGACATGAGCCAACAGTGTGACGCGGCAGCTAAAAAAGCCAATGCAATTCTGGGCTGCATCAATAGGAGTATAGCATCTAGATCAAGGGAGCTAATAGTGCCACTGTATTCTGCTCTGGTCAGACCTCACCTGGAGTACTGTGTCCAGTTCTGGGCACCACAGTTCAAGAAGGACACTGACAAACTGGAACATGTCCAGAGGAGGGCAACCAAAATGGTCAAAGGCCTGGAAACGATGCCTTATGAGGAACGGCTAAGGGAGCTGGGCATGTTTAGCCTGGAGAAGAGGAGGTTAAGGGGTGATATGATAGCCATGTTCAAATATATAAAAGGATGTCACATAGAGGAGGGAGAAAGGTTGTTTTCTGCTGCTCCAGAGAAGCGGACACGGAGCAATGGGTCCAAACTAGAAGAAAGAAGATTCCACCTAAACATTAGGAAGAACTTCCTGACAGTAAGAGCTGTTTGACAGTGGAATTTGCTGCCAAGGAGTGTGGTGGAGTCTCCTTCTTTGGAGGTCTTTAAGCAGAGGCTTGACAACTATATGTCAGGAGTGCTCTGATGGTGTTTCCTGCTTGGCAGGGGGTTGGACTCGATGGCCCTTGTGGTCTCTTCCAACTCTATGATTCTATGATTCTATGACTCCATTAAGATACATTCCTGCTGAACTATGCTCCCTTTCCTTGTAAGGTAAGTCCAGAAGTACAGTAAAATTCCCTGCCAGTTTGATCCTACAATCCTAATTTTTGACCACATTTCTCCCCATCTGGAGAGAAGTATTATTAAACCGCACAAATAAAGGAAAAAGGCAGGCAGGCCTAGCTTGGTGGATAAACATGAAAATGTATTTATTTACATATATACTCTTTTCCATCCCAGGAGCAAGGATAGCAGCTATTAACTACACACATTTACAAAAAAATTCCAATAGCAATTTAATCCACAAGCCTTTAAGATAAGATGATATATTAAACACACACATATTTTTTATCTTGCTTTAAGATTCCCTAAATGCTTTTTATTCCTCCTAGGCTAAAAAAGGCTTGGGGAATGTCCCATAATGGGGCACTTAGTCAAAATGCTAGTGGGTGTCAACTTTTTTTATCTGGTAAGCAGCATAAAATACTCCTTGTACCAAAATCTAAGCCTCCTAAACATCATTTCTGAAGAGCAGCAATCTCCAGATCCAAAACAGGTTATTTTTTTTAATACTCAGGCTCCAACTTTGTCAGGTGGGGTTAAGTCCTTCAAAGACGTAAGTGTGCTTGGTGCGCCTTGTTTACTGCTCCCTCCCTTGGTCCTCAGCCTTTCATATGCATCTGTAGGGATCTGCTCTGAATTTTTTTTTTTAAAGAATATGCTCATTTTAAAATCTTTTAACCAATGAATGTTTCCATCCCAAAATTCTAATCTGAAACCTCCAATGCTATCGTCATATGATTGTCAGCCAATCGTTAAATGCAAATGCACTTACACAAAATGATTCCAACCATTCTCAATGGCACACCTTTTATACAGTTGCTCTGTGTACCCATTCAGCATTTGTAAATTGTGTTGGAATCTAATTTTCTCATGACATCCTCTGTACTGATCTAAAAAGACAGGGAGGCTATTGATAACAGACCCTGTGTGAGGCTGCCTTTGAAAAGTGCCCAGAAACATCAACTGGCTCAAAAAGCTGCAGTCAGATTGTTGGCTGGGGCTGGTTATATATGGGGCATATGACTCCCTTGCTAGAGCAGCCCCACTGGCTACTGCTGGCACAGTTCAAAGTGCTGGATATCGCCTATAAAACCCTACATGGCTTAGGTCCAAGCGATCTGAAAGATTGTATTCCCTCATACAAACTTGCATGGCTTTTGAGATCTTCAGGGGAGGCTCTTCTCTTAGTCCTGCCACCCTCACAGGCACACTTGGTGGGGATGCAGGATAGGGCCTTCTTGGTGGCTGCCCCAAGACCTCAGAACTCCCTCTTTAGAGGAGCTAGACTGGCTCCCTCCTTGCTGTCCTTCTGCCAGCAGGTGAAAACTTTATTGGTTCCAACAGGCTTTTGGGAATTGAAGAGATGGTACCATGCTGATTTTTTATTGTAATTACTGGTATGTTTTAAAACAGAATTTATATATGTATATATTTTTAATTCTATCAATGTTCAATTTTAATGATTGATCGTTCTATGTTTTTAGTGGTTATTGTTTTTATCTGTAAGCTGCTTTGAGTCACTGTCTGGGGAAAAAGTGGTGTATTATTATTATTTAATATTGTTATTATTAAATAATAATAACAATATAATAATAATATACAACTTTCCTAGGCAATGTAAGGTGAACTGGGAAAATGGCACAAACAAGCAGTGAATGGGTGTCTTCTTGCCACTTGGTTCCAACGATTGAACACAATGCATAGGCATTCATCACTGCTAAGAGGCTTTTGAGTCTAGAAATTTTTCCTAATGTTGTATTAAACCTGCAGCTTCAGTTCCTCAGTCAAAAGCTTCAGCAAAAAAAAATTACCCTGCTCTTTACATAGCTGGGCCCCAAAGCATTTATGCACCCAGCGTGATGTTAGAAATTGCATGCTGTGCGGGTGTTTTGACACCTTTCATCTCATCACTTCGATACATTCATTAATTAAGACTTAGCTCAACAGTATAATGCAGCAGGCACTGTTGGCCTGGCCCAGACACCGTAACCGTCATCTTGCTACTTTGTATATGTAGACCTAATTAGGTGATGTATAATTTCGGAAACACGAGATAGGAGGTAAATCATGTTAGTTAAATCATGCTAGTTACCATTAGATGAAGTTGTAAACAGGGGTCAATTGTCAATAACGTTCTTGCATCCACCCTGACTTGTGTTCCTCACTTTACATTGAAAGGAGAGTTAAAATGAGATAAAATGTTTGTTGTAAATTAGAATCCTGCAGGACTACCTGCAGGAAAAGAGCAAAGCCAGGTAAATGACTGAGAGAAAATAGAAAGCGGTATCAGAAGTGAAGTCCTTTTGGTGAGGAGTCTGTAAGAGAAATTTACACAGATTCAACAAATCCCAAGCTTTAAAGGGGCAATGCCTATGCACACTTTAAATAAAGTACCTTCTCACAGAACATCATTGTGATAATAGAACATGATGCTGGGAAATCTGGACCACTATGGGACTTGTAGTGCCAAAAAGATACCTATGCATCCAAATTAGTATAATCCGAGTTCTAAGAACATTGTTCAGGGTGAATAAAACTTCTTTTGCTAACGGTGGTTGGTCTTTTGATAAATGCTTCACCATTGTGGAATGTCAATTTCACATCAAAATCAAGCATTTAACCATTTATTTTTTTGCAGTGCTCCATTTGTAAGCCTATGAAACAATTCTTGATTTTTCATTATGCAAGATCTGGAAATATCTGACCAATATATGTGCAGGGTGTTATAGGGGACTGGTACCTCTGGTGTGGGACACACTATGCTCTTTCTGGGGTAGTCTGTCCACCTTTGGTCCTCACCCTGCACTCAGCTCTCACCTGTGGCTCCTAAAAGCTGTCAGCATGAGACAGCAGCCAATAATCTGTATGATGGGTATACCCTACTGGAAAAGATTACTGTTGATGATGGTGAGGTGATTCCTTGGAAAGATCTCTCACTAATTTTCTAAATGGGGAATCCAACCATTTTATATTTCTGTTTGAAATAAGGGCTTTTCTATAGGGTTACTTTCTCTCAACATGAAGGATTTATAGATGACATGCACGTAAGCTTGAGGAACATCAGATTTCCCACCAGAAAGAAATCGTTTTTATATTCTCCCCCTCCCCCCAAAAGGGTTAAGCTCAGGGACTTCTCTGCAAAATGCTTCAGAAAGAAAAACTAGCCACACACTGCAACCTCAATTGTTTTCTGGTGGTTGGTGCACCATGTCGGAACACTCTACATTTCTGAGCTACCAGGCAAGACTTTGAATGCCACATATGACTGTCAGGCACTCGTATTATCGGATGTGTCAAAATGTGTATATTGTTTAGTTCTGCACCAAGTTTGTTTGGGGAGAGAGCTGGAGAGAGAGGGGACTGATGACAGGCTGTCTTGATTTATAGAGCAGACAAAACATCTTTGCAAAATCCAAACTTGACTGATCAGATGTAGCACGTTCCCTGACAAGATGGGAACAAGACAAATGCATCACACAGGAAAGGGGATTTTGTTTCTGCTGCTTCCAGGTGCTCGTGTGTCAGTGGAAGGAAGGTGGGCTTTATTGGCTGTCGGAGGAAATGAACAGCCTCACCTGAAGGATTTTCATAAGCTGTCACCTCTAATAAGGCATGTGCAACAAGATTGTCAGCTCTCATAAAGCATTAACAGTGGCACACAAATGAACACAGTGGCACATGAAGCAGGCCATACACTGATTGTACAATGAGCTGTTTCTTAACAATGTCAGGTTTCTTCACATTTGTTTTGTTGTTTAAATTGTCCTTTATAATTTGGTTATATACAGCACAGAATTTTGGAGACCCAGAAGAAAGAGAAAACAAAAGGACAGATGATCCAGTTCTAACATCTGTTGCTCCCTCCCATAGACTGTCTGAAGTTTCATGCGGGGCTGCAATTGGGAGTCAGATGGAAGCACTAAACATGGGCTCTTTGCAACGTTCTGTCTACTAGTACAAGGGCTCTCAAGCTAGTTTTAATGTTGTGCAACTGTTGTGCTAACAGAAACTCATTGCACAATCTACTGTGCAACAAATCCACCAATAACATGCCTCTGTGTTATCTTGCGCAACAGCTTTCTGCAGGCACAAAATATTTTGCTAGCAGAGCATGTATAACACTATGCTACTTTAATGGTAAAGGTAAAGGGACCCCTGACCATTAGGTCCAGTCGTGGCCGACTCTGGGGTTGTGGCACTCATCTCGCTTTATTGGCCAAGGGAGTCGGCGTACAGCTTCCAGGTCATGTGGCTAGCATGACTAAGCCGCTTCTGGCGAACCAGAGCAGCACACAAAAATGCCGTTTACCTTCCCACCAGAGTGGTACCCATTTATATACTTGCACTTTGATGTGCTTTCGAACTGCTAGGTTGGTAGGAGCAGGGACCGAGCAACGGGAGCTCACCCTGTCGCGGGGATTCGAACCGCCGACCTTCTGATTGGCAAGTCCTAGGCTCTGTGGTTTAACCCACAGCGCCACCCGTGTCCCTATGTGACTTTAGCTTAGCAATAAATTAGATACAACCCCTTTTGAATGCACAGTTTATGTCATCATAGGACCTTTTGCTTTGTTTTGCAATAGTGATCATGAACCTTTTGTGTGTCCAATCTGGAGGCACCTGTTTGAACACTTGGTACCTTCCCCTGATCTTCTACAGAGAACCACAACATTCCTGCAATGAGAGACAGAAAGTGGGAGATGGCTAGATCCCCTGCTGGAGTGCATGCCCCAGAGTGTCTACAATGGGTAAATATGGCCCTTGGGTGGGAAAGTGTTAACCAGCCTTGTCCTGAAGTCTCCGAATGAATTCAACCAATCCACACCTACCCGAAATCTCATGACAAACAAGCAATACTTAGAAGGTTTAATATAAGTTTCTCACTAACTTTCAAAATCCAGTTCTAAGGTCTCAAAATCCCTCTGAGCACTCATCACTCAAGCTCTTCAGGGCAATGACCCTCTGTGACAACAGCACAGCTAAGCCAATGGCAGCCAGAGAGGCCATGACATCTCTGTATGCCAAGCCCCACATTTACAGCATATGACAAAAAAACTCCCCACAGAACAATAGGAATACTGAAGAAATAACGAAAGTCGCTGTTATTACAAATGGTTCACTGTCTGAAAAAAATTAAAATTAATGCCCGGTGTGTTCTGAATCAGAGCAGAATCTCTGGCATGTGGCCCCACCTATCACAAATACGTTCTTCCTTTGCTATTACATCACTATGGTGCAATAGAGGTTGCTCTGATCTCTCAAACAAAAACAAAACAAAAAATCCACCAACATTTAATGAATAAGGGCAAGAAATGTGAAACAGAAGCTGTCATTTTACATTTGGAGGACTCAGGTTCCCCCAAATGTAAAATATTGTGAATCTGATTGCCTAAAAGCAGTTCTGGGTCATTACAAAAAGGAGCTTTCCAGCAGGCTAACACCCCTGAAGATGGCAGCTTCCTGCCACTCATTGAGTTTATCCAAGACATGATATTGGTGGTTATTTAGCCTTCCCTCACTATATCAGAGGCAGAGATCCAAGAGTCAGTGATGAATGTACCACCGTCAGCTTTCCATCCAAGCAGTCTGTTGCCTGACAGATGCTGTCTCCTCCAAGACAGAGGAAAACTGGGGTGTCAGGCTCATTTAACTTCTCCACCCTTTTGTGACATACAAACAAAGTGATTTGGATAGAACTACTGCTTCAATAAGCCCCTTTGCTCTTCACTCCTTTCCCTGCAACCATTTTTAATTGCTGCCTGATATTAATGAAGTGTGGCTGATACGGAGATATCCTAGCAGCCTTGGCACCCAGCATTCAAAGGATTAGGACTAACAGCATTTGCACAGTCTGAAACGCTATGATCTCCACCCCTCTCCCTCCTGTTTACAGCTCCTTCACTGCCTTCCCTCCACCAGCCTTGAAACGGCAGACATCTGTTATCCAATTGTCTGGTAATAAACATACTCCATAAAGCATATGTAAAATTATTATTACCCTGAAGAGCCAAGTGCCTTTCAAACGGCAGCTGAAACCAACAAAAGGAAAACTCATCAGTGTCAAACAAACGCTACACCCAGCTTGGTGGCCAGGCTGAGATTCCTTAGCCCACCCAGCAGCTCACAGGTTTTGGTCAACCTCATTTCCTTCCCACCAATGGGAAATGTGCAACCATAGAGCAGCACCACCCTCTTCCGAGATTACTAGCATCTGAGCAGATGTTGGCTTTCAATGGATGACAGAGACAGTGACCAAACTTCTTTCATAGTGCTAATTTTCATACTTCAGCACCTCCCACAATATCTAATCAAGGAAACATCATGTGTGTGTATTCCTCATCAGGCTGGATGTCTAATTAGCTTTTCATAACTTTGTAAAAATCTATTCCCAGGAATCAACTCCTTTCAAAGAACCACTTGCCCGTTAGAAAATAATATCTGCTATTCATTTATTACATGCAAGTGAGCCCCATTAAGCGCTGGTAATTAATCTGGGCCTTTGTGCATTACACTTGTCCTGCTGGAAATTAGGCTGTCTACTTCAGAGCCAACACATCCCTCCACTCCCCATTTCTGGCTTGCTGTTCCCAATAAAAGGTTGAGAGCTTCAATGCTTTGTGTTCATTCATATATTTACAGGTGGGAGTGCTCGTGTCGACCTTATTCTCTAGCACAGGACTTCCCAAACTGTGTTCTGTGTGGTCTGCGGGCTCCATGCAAGTGGTCCACAATATGTTTGTAAAAATACCATTAATAACCATACAGCATATAGGTAAAGGTAAAGGTACCCCTGCCCGTACGGGCCAGTCGTGTCTGACTCTGGGATTGCGCGCCCATCTCACTTAAGAGGCCAGGGGCCAGCGCTGTCCGGAGACACTTCCGGGTCACGTGGCCAACGTGACGAAGCTGCTCTGGCAAGCCTGCACCAGCGCAGCACACGGAACGCCGTTTTCCTTCCCGCTAGAAAGCGGTACCTATTTATCCACTTGCACTTAAGGGTGCTTTCGAACTGCTAGGTGGGCAGGAGCTGGGACCGAAAGACGGGAGCTCACCCTGCCGCGGGGATTCGAACCGCCGACCATACGATCAGCAAGTCCTAGGCGCTGAGGTTTTACCCACAGTGCTACCCCGCGTCCTATACAGCATATAGGACTCCACATTACAATTGCTACAACTAGCAGAAGCGGTCTGCCGAGACTCTCCGCAATTTTCAAGTGGTCTATGGGGAAAAGGTTTGGGAACCTTTGCTCAAGCACCTATACTCAAGAATTGGTAGGCTAAGGATTGGCACCTGCAGAGTATCATGAGGATGAGGAGCACTGACCATAGCAAGGCTGATATATCCTTGACATGCAGGATTACTCAGAAGTTGTTCCCAGTGATGTTAATGAGCCAAACTGCCTAATATGCAGGGTTGAGATAGAATCATAGAATCATAGAGTTGGAAGAGACCACAAGGGCCATCGAGTCCAACCCCCTGCCAAGCAGGAAACACCATCAGAGCACTCCTGACATATGGTTGTCAAGCCTCTGCTTAAAGACCTCCAAAGAAGGAGACTCCACCAATATAGATTGCAGTCTATATTGAACTAAAGTATCTCTGTGTTAAGTATCTGGCTGGCTACTGCTGAAAAACAACAATAACAGAGTAGATGAATCTTAGTTTCAAATCCATCAGAGACCTATGCTGCTGGTCATTTTTTCTTTAGATGCTAGTTCTTAACAGGTCTCCTTTATTGGCTCCCCAGTTCTGGATTTCCAGCATTGTACCATTATTGTCGCCCTGCGAGGGTAATTCCTTGCAATCTTGGATGGATGTACTTTCAAGGATGGGTCCAGAAAATGGTCTAAGGCAGTAGTTCCCACCCCCTTTCCCCCCAACAGACCACCTGAAAACTGCTGATGGTTTTGTGTGGACCACTTAATGGCTTTTCTGCCTGTTCCAGCAACTGTAATGCACTGTGCCAGATGCTGTGTGATTGCTTCTTTTATTTCTTATGTTGTATTTTTATATGTTGTATTACATATAATGCAATATAATGCATGTAATATAATTCTTATGTTGCATTACCATTTGCATCCCATAGAATTCTAGCTATAATAAAATACAGCAGAAGTAATATTAGAAGCAATGAAAATACAGTTAAAATCAGCAGTGTCTAGAATGTTTGTGAACTACTTCCGGGTTAGCGCGATCGGTTAATGGCGGATTCCCTCCGAGCTCCGGAGGGAATCGGCTCTGCTGAAGACGGGTCTTACCGCGCCGGCGACGCGGGGACCCTTAGAAACCGCAGGCGCGGAAGCCTGCGGACTTGGTGACTCGGCGGGCACCTTTAAGCGCCTTCCCCGACCCACGAAGAGCCTTTTTAAAGGCTACGGAGAGGGTACGGAGAGCGGCGTGGTGCTGTGAGTAGACCGCTACTTCAGTGGAGCGAAGCCGCGAGCCATGGCCGGAGAGCGCTGACTTTTTTCCCAAAATTTGGACTGGAAAACAAACAACCTGTGAGTAGAATGGAATTTGGACTTTAAAATTTTTACCTTTGAATTCGGCACGACCGGGGGATGTGCTAAAGGGATGTCCGCACCCCCCCCTACCTACAAACGATCTAAAGCAAGGATTGGAGAACTAAGGTGGAGAGATTACTGTCTTTTTGGTGCTAGATAAAAGATATTTCCATGAATTTGACAGAAGAAGTCTTTGTGCTGGAGAGAAAGGGAGGAATTTTGGAAGTTTTTGTGTAACCCCTCCCCCCGAACCCGGGAGCGTCCTGTGTGTGTGCCGGAGGAAAAAGAATAAGGAGTTTGACAGCTGTCAAAGGAGCTGTCAAACGGGCGGTTAAAGTCAAGAACTTTGCTATTTAATAACTCTCTGAACTAAAGGTGTTACATTTGAATTGAGGTGGTTGGAAACAAAGTAGTAATAAACAACAAAGTAACGGATTGTTGGAAAAGGACTATTAAGCAATTGGAATCCCCCTAGGGGGAACTAGAGACATTACAATGGCTGCAGAGGGAAAATTACTGGCAGAGATAGAAAAAAAATGTTTTTTTCTCGTGGGAATCTTGCAGGAGCAGAGTACGGCTATGAACAAAGAACTTATGACCTTGAATTCTAAAACAAACAACTCTGCTGAATGCATAAAGGATTCGACTGATAAAAAATCTGCAGCTGAACCAGAAGAGACATCTTTGGAATTGGCGGAGAGGAAAGAAGGAGTGGAGAAAGTACAGGTGGAAAATACCAACCAGAAGCCTATATCGTCAGAAAATAAAGAAGAAGATCTTTGGATTACAAATCTGCGAAAGATGAGAAAGATGAGGAAGGAAGTCCCTGGAGTACTTGGAATACTGGAATTTAAAAGAATAAAGAAACATGATCGGGACTTCCTCTTTGAGTATGGGAGAGCAGCTGACCTTTTGCAGCAATTGCTTTTAAACATTTTGGATGGAAGAAAATTTGATGTGACCGTGACAGAACTCCTTCGAGACCTGAGGACCAACAAAAAGGATTACCAACAAAATCAGCAGAGAGAGACTGACAGAGAATTGAAGGCCTCGGATGTGAGGAATCCGGGCTAGGAACTGTTTTTGTGGACATTTGCTTGGGAAGGGATGGAAACCGGGATAGGGAGGGAGGGGAGAATAGAATTTCAAAATTTTATGATTTTTGTATTTGGCCATTGTGACCTATAATTAATATAATAAAGGGAGAAATTCGTGGAAGGGAAGTTAGGTCGACCTTAGAAAAAGGATTTAATGTTTATAAGAGAATTGGATAAATTAAATGTGGACAAGTAAAAAGAGCTAAGTTTTAAAAATAATAATAATATGTTTAAGATTATAGATAAGAACTTGCTGAACTAATTATCGGAATTGGGATGTATGAAGAGGGGGTGGGGGGAAGTCAGGGAAAGAGGGTAAAGAAAGTAAGGGTATGAAATTGTATATGTGTTGTCTTTGTCTTTTTGTGTGTGTGTGTCTTTATAAAATGTAAAAACCCAATAAATTTTTTTTTTAAAAAAAGAATGTTTGTGAACTACCTGTATACATTCTGAAAATCGCACACATAGAAATTATGGCTTGTGTCTGTCTGTTAGCCCCCCTAGTCATTGGCTGAATTACTGTGATGTAACAACAGAAAGTTCACAAACACTCTAATTATTGAAGGGGGGAAAGGTCGGTTGCAGGAGATAAATAGCCCTGTTTGTTCCTTCAGAAAAAAATGCCACACCAGAGGAAGGAGGCAGAAAACATAGTAATTTCCCTGCTGAAATTTGTCACCACCCAAATCTACAGTCTCACCCACAAGACAAGGATCCCTTCAGCCCTCTGTAGAACAGTCCTAAACATCCATCTCAGCCTTTCCTACCGATGCAACACTTGGTCATTGCAGCACAGTAGCTGTAGGTGTGTCAGTCACAGAAAGAAGCCAGGTTTCTTGCCTTGATGGATACTGCTGGCGGCATCACACTGAAGACACCATTGTACTCTAAGCCTGTTCCTCCCTATCAGCCTCCACTACAAGGCTAGCCTGAGTAGGAGGGCTTCTGTTGTAAATCCATTTCTCCTCTCCCCCGCAGTTATTGATGTGCTACTTGGCAAGGGGAAAAAAGTAGGTTAAGATGTAGCAAATGCCATCTTTTTTCCTCCCCGTGTGACAAGCGTATTGTACAATGAGAAGAGATCTTTCCGTCGTAAATCTTGCCCTAACCGTTTTTATGACACACATTATTTCCCCTGCCTACCCATCAAGCTGGTAATGAAACCAAAGTGTGTCATGAAAATTGCTATTCAAAATGTGTCATCTGTGTTTGACAGAGGCTGGGGCGGGGAGGAGGCGAAAGGGGGGGTGGGAGAAGAGAGAGGAAGTTTTCATTATGCCTTACACGCTTGTTGAATGTCAGCAATGAAGATAATATCTGATCGCCCATGACAAGCTGACAGAAACGCTAAAGATGAACAGCCAGAACTACACGCCGCGGTGAAGCGGTCACTTTGGAGAAAGCGCTTCCCTAACAGTCGTCTTTCCTGTCACAACGCGGTGGCTGATGATTTTATGAAATGCGCTCTAAGCCAGCAAGAGTTTATTGACATCAGAGTCATTAGCTGCAAGTACTTCACAAACACAAGGAATCTAAACAGATTGCTTGTCAACTGGTGTTGCTTCGTTGTTGTTTTTAACAAGGCACGTAGGTTTGCAAATCAACGCTTCCCTTGCTTTAAAAGCACTGAGGGGTGGGAGGAGGAGGAGGAGGACCAAGCCTGGTGCCCTGCACTTTCTAATTCATGCAACGATTTTTTTATTTATTTTTACAACAGGACGCAACTCTGTGTGTGGCCAAGGAAGTCCCTGGGGCATTCTTTTTTTCAGCCATGAACCTACTCAATGGCTGCAGACAGGCTCAACCTCACCTCACACCCAGTCCTGGCTCATCCTAGTGCTTGTTGTAAGCAGAAGTAAGATAATGCAATGTATGTGAACATTTTGGTGGTTTTTAAAATTATGCATAAAGCGGACCATCACTGAATGGCAGGGTGCACACTTTGCATGCACAAGGTTCCCGGCATCTCCAATTAAAAAAGTATCAGGTAGCAGGTGATATGAAAGTCCTCTGCCCACGACCTTGGAGATCCCCTGCTGTCTCTGTTACTAGCTTCAGAGCAGACAAAAAGAAAGTACTGTTTCAAACAATAAGAGCATGGGTAGGCATACTAAGACCCAGGAGCCGGAGCTGGCCCAATCGCCTTCTCAATCTGGCCCACAGACGGTCCAGGAATCAGCGTGTTTTTACATGAGTAGAATGTGTCCTTTTATTTAAAATGCATCTCTGGGTTATTTGTGGGTCATAGGAATTTGTTCATCTCCCCCCTTCCAAAAAATAATAATACTCCGGCCCCCCACAAGGTCTGAGGGACAGTGGACAGGCCCCCTGCTGAAAAAGTTTGCTGACCCCTGGATAAGAGCATAGGAACAGCCCTGCTGAATCAGGCCAAAGGCGAAAGTCTAGTCCAGGATCCTGTTCTCACATTGACCAGCCACAAGAAGGATGTGATTGCAATAGCAGTGCGCTGTTCTCTAATTACTCCCATAAGCACCATTTCCTCTGCTCTGTTGTTCAGATCATCACCCTGCCCTCCTTTGAGTTCTTTCACAAGACTCGGACTCTCAAAGCCCAGCCCCTGAAACCATCTGACAGTGACTCTGAGCTGGGGAGTCCAGATCACAGGGGAGCTGCTGCATGCAATATCATCTCTAAGGAAGGAACTTCCTAGGGATCTCTGAAGAGGAGAGTGTGTTGGTTGCATCTGGAAGTGCTGGGTCAAGCCTTTCAAGTGATGAGTCTCAAATCCTTGCCATGCTGGCCCACCAACCATTTAAGGCTATCATTTCCCCTAGAAATGTCCAGGTGAGGAAGCAACAGGCACCAACTGAGGCTATCCAACAGCACCACCGTGTGACTCCTAGCCTTTCAATTTCTCATACATTTCAGCTGCTTCAGCACTTGCAACTGTTCCAGATGCTGCCGCCATTGCAGCTGACTGTGGTACTATCCACCCTACCACTCAAACGCTTCATTATCTTGTTTGCATATGTCCTTGCCCTGTTCCAACTAATTGCAAGCTGTACCCTCTTGCTGATGCCCATTCTCTTCATAGCCCTGGTCAATCATTTGCTATCCAGCCCTATCAAGGGGCTGCTGTCCCAACCTCCACCCAGATGACATGTCCGCACTACAAACCTAACGTGCTCTCAGCGGTCATTGCTTTGCCACAGGAAATCCTGCAACTGCAATCCATGAGTTGGCTCTTTGGGAAGATTTCCCATTTCATTCATGCACATGGCTTCTATATGTGAGCTCGTGTATTTTTTATTGTTTAAGAACATTTTATCTGCATCGATATAGAGTACATGATGAGTGTTAGATTTATGGCAAAGAGCAATAGAGTTTATATGGTTATGATGCATCATCCTTTTTGCATTGACCCATTCTTGCTTCTATCATATCGTTGTGCAACTTTCCTGGGAACTTTGCAGCAAATGCACTCTCTCTCTCTCTCTCTCGGCTTCTTAAAAACTCAATAGCTTTCTTTCCGGGTTTATTTGTCTGCTTGACCCCCTTTGGCGGCAAACAATGTAATTTATTATTGATCAAGAGTGGGGGAAAGTTTAGTTGTGGCTTGTAGCAAATTGTTTATCATTCACTGCCAGTTATGATTAATAAGCAGCGAGCGAATGCTGCAGCCGCTGCAAGGTAAGCTGATTTCTTGATAAACAGGTTTCAACTTTACAAGACTGCAAATGAAGGCCCCTCTGCCTTTGGAAGCAGTGTGTCAATTATTTAAATACGTTAGAAATTCTCAGCAGGAAAACTCATCGGAGCTGCTGGAACCTGCAAATACCTGAGCTAAGTAAGGTGGAAATGGGAAGCTTATTAGAGCACCATTCAAGTTTAATCTCCCTCCTTCCACTTTCCAGTATGATGATTAATTTTATTTTTATCATCAATTACTAAGCAGCAGCAGGTTTGTTTCCTAGGTCAGTAAATAACAAATTTTGCCTTCTGACGTTGTTCTTGTGCTTTCCTCCCAGTTTTGTCCTATATCACTTGTCTCCATTGCTTCTGTCATTATGCATTGTACTGGTACTGATCTGAAGTTCTGTTTGAAATATCAGATTTATTCAAAACATGAATCTGGCAACCAATCCTGGCTTCCATTTTCAGGCACAAAAATCAGTGACAGAACTGCTCAAACCTGCCTTGCCACTGTCTTCACCCAAAAGGAAAGCAGTGTCCAACCTGGTGATAACATAATAAACAAAGCAAGACGGGAGCTGAAGCCCAAGAAAGAAAGTGGTAGTAAGTAAGGGAACACCTAGCAAATTCAAATCTCCAGAACCTGATGAGCTGCAACCAAAGGTACTAAAGAAGCTTGTGGATGTAATTTCAGAGCCTCTGTCTATAATCTATGAGAATTCCTGGAGAACAGGTACAGCCCCTGTGGACTGGAGGCTGGCAAAGTCCCTATCTTCAAAAGTGGAGTGAGAAGATCTACCATATTTTTCACTCTATAAGACGCACTTTTCCCCTCCTAAAAAGTAAGGGGAAATGTGTGTGCGTCTTATGGAGCGAATGCAGGCTGCGCAGCTATCCCAGAAGCCAGAACAGTGAGGGGGAGTGCTGTGCACTGATCCCTTTTGCTCTCCTGGCTTCAGGGATAGCCACGCAAAGCCTCTTGAGTGCAGCGGGAGCGCTCCTCCCTCTTTGCTCAAGAGGCTTTGTCTTGTTTTCTTGTTTCTTGTTTTCCTCCTCTAAAAACTAGGTGTGTCTTATGGTTGGGTGTGTCTTATAGAGCGAAAAATACGGTAGCTGCTGACCGGTCAGCTTAATATTGATACCAGGAAAGGTCCTAGAACAGATAATTAAACAGTTGGGCTGTGAGCACTTAGGAAAGGATGCACTGATTACTAAGACCCAACATGGATTGCCATGCCAGACAAACCTAATTTCCTTTTTTGATAAGAGTTACAAACTTGGTGGATCAAGGGAATGCTGTGGACATAGCGTATCTTGATTTCAGTAAGGCTTTTGACTCCCCGTGATATTCTTGTGGAGATGCTTGTAAAATGTGGGCTGGATGAGATAACTGTGGGGTGGATTTGTAGCTGGTTGACTGACCAAATCCAGAGAGTGGTCACTAATGGTTCCTCGTCATCCTGGAAAAAAGTGACAAGTGGGTAGTTGCAGGGTTCTGTTCTGGCCTGTAGTTGTTCTACATCTTTATGAACAATTTGGATATTGAGGTATTGAGCACATGCACATCTAATTTGTAGATGACACCAAGCTGGGAGAGGTAGCCAATGCCACAGAACACAGAATCAGGATTCTAGATGACCTGGACAGATTGGAGAACTGGGCCAAAACTAACAATGGAATTTCAATAAGAACAAATGTCAGATTCTACACGATGTAGGTTAATGTAGTTAAGAAAACTGAAGTGGGGTGCAGTTTTATGTGCATCCTGCCCTAGCCTTTCTGTTTGGTAAATTCTCTTGGTTCATTTTACCCACACAGGTGTCAACCATAATTAATACTAGTCAGCCTATGCTCATATCCCATGATTTTTTTGCCAGTTTGCCTAAATTGTTTGCACAATAAAGTCTACTTCTGCTAGTTATGGAGAGGCGCAAGAAACTGAAGCATGATGAAACCCCCAGACCATCAGAAATCCTGTTCAGCACACCCCTCTTGGCTTCTGAAATTTCAGCAGTGACTTCCTCCACACTGTCAAGCCAATGTCACAGCTGTAATAAAGCAGATGCTTGACATTTTCTTCCTTTCCAGAGGAAGCAGAGGGCCACAAGATTCTGAATTCTATACACAATACAAAACAATAGGGTTTCACTGAACCATTGGGAACAGCCCAAAGCTTTGCTATAACAAACCGAATGTCTGAACACAGCCTAATAAATAAATGTATATTTTTTCCATTATTACATTACAGATACATGCTACACAAAGCAGTAGGATAGGGTTACCTCAGAAGCGGGTGAAAGATGACTGTGATATTTCGGGCTCCTGGCTTGCAGACAAACTTTGTCCCACCGCCTTCGATCAAGTTGTCATCAGGACCTCCTTAAAAAGAAACACACAAAACATGGAAAAGTTTGTTTTCAGGAACTGCCCTCATGCTCATCTAAATTAGTCGACCTTTGCTCTGAATAAATGCCAGTCTGAGTAGGATCAGAATGCTGCAAGTGTTTTAAGAATTGGTTACTCCCTTCCCCTTTTTTTGGATGTTGATATGCATGGGCAGATAGGCTGGTAACTTCTATGGAATTACTTAGAAGTCTACACAAGTGAGAAGCATACTACCAGTCAGTCCAGGATAGGTGCTTCTTTCCCCTATGCAATACACCGCAACCCCAAGGTTCAACACTGTGAGCAAAACTCATGGAATCTTCAAATGAGACATCTTTATTGGGGTTTTAATCCATCCTACCTAATGCCATGTCCACCCCACCTCCCAGAATTCCCAGTTTCTGATGCCCAAAGCGACAGAGGGGAACAACCCTTTCTGACCCAAGTAAGCTGCAATTGCTACTAGTCTAAGGTAATTATTCAACATTCTACTTTGTCACCAGCCTACGACTGAAATTTACAGACAGGACCAAACTTCTTCCAACAGAAACTGTAAGCCAAACCACACTATTACAAAACAATATTGCACAGTTTTCCTGAGATTTACCAGGCTTCCACCTCTGGATGCCTCTGAATGTCCCACAAACAGGACATGGACAAGAGCCCCCCTTTGTTGTTTGTCTACAGTCTTCTGCCTCCTATGCATAGAATTTTAACTCACCACTACCACAGTGGAAGAAGACTGGAAAAAATTCAAAATCTATCTTAAAAATTGTTGCAAAATTTCGGAATGTTAAGATGTCAAGGGATTGGATATAAAGAATTACAGCTGTAAAAATTGAAATTTAGGGGGGGGGAAAGCTTTAAAGAGAATTAAATATAAAAAGGGATGAAGGATTGCTAAAAAAAATTTTAAAATAAGGATGCAGTGAAGGGGAGGTTTGGGGAAGTCGTGTTATGTTTGTTTGTTTTTTGTTTATGTTGTAAAATTAATAAAAATTATTTAAAAAAAAAAATAGAATTTTAACTCACCAGTTTAACTTAGAAGGGAAAGGTCATGTTAACTACATTTTAAGTTCCAAGGCCTGGAAACAAAAATAGCAGGTCTTGGTACCTAATCAGTATATACGGTACTTAAATAAACCTTTGTTTGGCTGTGCCAGGGACTCCTCAACAACTAAACCTGCCATGCGAGGGCTTTGGAACCAAGGCGAGAAAATGCAACTTGATTATGACTGCATTGGCTTTGTGATAAGCTACCTGCCCTACCCAAATGCCCAACCTAGAACCAAGGAGGATGCTATATGCTACCTATTTTTTTTTTAATTGAGCCAAATCTCTCCATGTTATAAAATCGGTGGACCTTTCTCAGCCACATTACTTCTCAGCCATTTTGAAAATGATGGTATCTCTGCAATGCCAATAAGTCTGCAACTGCTACTATGAAGTCCTATATGAAAAACAACCTTCACCTTCACAGAATGCTGTTTTTACTTTTATGAATTCCAGGAACAGCAGCTTTTGTGACCTCCTCACCATTCCCAGAAATCTCGCATTCTTACTAACGGTTCTTTTATTTTTCATATCTTTATGGTTCAAAATGGGTTATGGCTACTTTTTACAGCAAGCAGAAAAGCTTTAAATATTTTCCAGCTGCTGTATCAAGGAAGCGTGCCAGTATGTTGATTTAATTTGCCTGGTGATAAACCAAAAGGTTTCTCTTTTGGGGGGAGTGCAGAATGGATGTGAAGCAAAATTTATCATAAACTGAAGGATAACTATAGGAGTGAAGAGATGGGGTCCATCAGCAATGTAGCTGAATATTTTCATAATGGACCCTGAAATAACAGTGCTATTTCGCACAGGCGTCTCCATGGGGAGAAAGAATTCGCTGCTACCAAGGTCTGCTGTATGCAACTTAATGATCCAACTGAGCCCAAAGCAGAGACACACAGCAAAACTGCCCACTCTCAATGGGGTTTCCTACTGACACTTTGCATAAGAATCTAAGAAGAGCCTCCTGGATCAACTTCATTGGATGTTCATGAGTTCTAGTGTTATGAGAGAGAAATAAAAACTTTTCTCTATGTACTTTCTCCATGTCATTCATCATTTTACAAACTCCTATCATGTCACCTCTTGCTTGCCTTTTCTCCAAACCAAAAGGCCCCAAACACTGTAACCTTTCTGCAAAGGTAAACCTTCCTTCTATCTGCTCGATCATTTGGGTTGCCCTTTTTCTAAACTTTTCCCATCTCCATGATATGCTTTTTGAGGTGAGGCAACCAGAACTGTACACAGTATTCCAAATGCAGTCACACCATAGATTTTTATAACAGCATTGTGATTATCGGCAGTTTTATTTTTAATTCCATTCCTCATGATCCCTAGCATGGAATTTGCCTTTTTCACTGGGTCAACATCTTCGTAGAGTTTATTCCTAGTCTGTCATCTCATGAGCATATCTGTGAAATTAGTATTTTTTGCCCCAACATACAACACATTACACTTGTTTACATTGTGTTTGCTATTTTACCACCCATTCACTCAGCTTGAAGAAGTCCTTTTGGAGCTCTTCACATTCTCCCTTTGTCTTTAACAACCCTGAACAAGTTAGTATCATCAACAAACCTGGCCACCTCTTTGCTCAGTTCTAGCTCTATACTGTTCATGAAAAAGTTAAAAAACACAGGTCTCAATACAGATCCTTGAGGGACTCCACCATTTCCCACCTCTCTCCATTTGGAGAACTGTCCATTTATTCCTACTCTTTCCTTCCTGCAACTTCACCTATTTCTGATCCACAAGAGAACCTCTCTTCTTCTTCCCTGACTTACTCAGAAGTCTTTGTCAAAAGCTTTTTGGAAGTCCAAATACACAATGTCAACCGGATCACTTCTATCTGTATATGCTACCGGCTGACACTCTCAAAGAACTCTAATAGGTTTGTGAATGTGCTCTGCACTTCCCTCCTTCCAATCAGAGGGCAAGCCTAAATCAGGTAATGTAGAAAGGAATGCAGGGATCAGACAAGCATTCTATCTAGCCCAGCCTTTTCTACTCTGTCAGCAGCTCCCCAGGATCTTGGGGAGAGGGTTCTTCCCCATCACCAGCTACCCTTTTTTTCAAATCAGAGATACCATGGATTCAGTTCAAGATCTTCTGCAGGCACCACACAAACACTACCATTGAGTTATTGTCCTTTTCCAAATACTTCCTCTGATACAATGTAGAAGTAGAGCACGTTTCACTAATTTTAGGTTGTTGTTTTTTTAAATAAAGTATGCTTCATTGGCCTTCTGAACCCCTTTTCCAGATCTCTTGAACATCTGAGACTTGTCGGGTTGGAACCAGTGTTAGGACTTGACCAGTTATGGAGTCCTGAATTTGGGACAACCTCCCTTGGTCTCTGATAGTTCACTCTGCAGCAAAATTGCTTTCATTCAACTGGCTTTTCTGGAATATTGTTTTAGACCATATGTTGTGCTACTGTTTTAAAATTTGATAGATACAGTTGGTTCTTGTTTTAGTAAGCAAAGAATTATTATTAGTAGGAATATTTATATGTTTTTAAATTTGTATGCTGCCATATGCTTTTAGAAAGGCAGAAGAGAAATTGCAGTAATAAATAAGATTAAATTAATATTGTTTCTATTATATTAACAACAAATTTCAAACTGCATACATTCACTCAGTCATCCTTTAAATAACACCATAAAAGTCAGCCAGACCAGCCACACATACACAAAAAACCAACTGGTTTTGAAGCCAATTTCTTTCAAGTCCTGCCACAAAATAAAGCTTGTTCTTGTATGCACAATAATGCAGAGAATTTGGAAATAAATTGTAGATAATTGAACCAATTTCTCAGCCTGGAAAGATGCTGTTTTAGAGTTGACTGGGAAATGGACCAGCCAACCTGTCTCAGCAAGGCTCTAGATTCTTCCAATTTTAAAACCTGCCCAACCTATTCCCATGTATATCCTGCTGGTTGTAATAATTGGAGGGAATTTGAACTCAGTGGAGGTTCTAAATATTTTAATACCAAAAAAAGGAGGGAGAAAATGTTACATCAGTTATCCAGTGGTACATAGATAAGGCAGCTAAATAGTATTGTTAGCCGTGGATTTTTTAGAACTTAATATGCTTAAGGAGCCATTCCTTGGTCACCTGCCAGCAGCACTGAAAGTGCAAACCCAGCATCCTAGCCAAGGAGTTTAGTGCCATGAGCCACTATAATGATAGATACATAGAGATGGTTTTCAGACTATGACTACGATTCCTATAACTGAGCAGTACAAGACATTTAAGTCTAACAGAGCAGCCGTTTGGGATGTTATGAGGGAACTGGCCACCCTCAAATATTTCTTGGGACTTTAAAAGACTGGTTTGTTTGAGGATAAAAACAAACAAGCACGAAGTCACTTCTGGAAGCTTATAAAAAAAAATAAGACATTAATCAGAGGTTAAAGAAAGCAAAAAAAGATCATCAACTATCTATGACAAGATCAGAAGCATTTTCCCCGCCTCTCTCTTACTTCAGAAGTAATTGTGCAGGGGTATTATCTCTATTGGGACGTGGGTGGCGCTGTGGTCTAAACCTCTGGCCTAGGGCTTGCCGATCAGAAGGTTGGCGGTTCGAATCCCCACAATGGGGTGAGCTCCCGTTGCTCGGTCCCAGCTCCTGTCAACCTAGCAGTTCGAAAGCACGCCAAAAAGTGCAAGTAGATAAATAGGTACCGCTCCGGCGGGAAGGTAAACGGTGTTTCTTTGTGCTGCTTTGGTTTCAGTGTTATGTTGTGCCAGAAGCGGCTTAGTCATGCTGGCAACATGACCCGGAAAAACTGTAAAGCGAGATGAGCCTCGCAACCCCAGAATCATCTGTGACCGGACTTAACTGTCAGGGGTCCTTTACCTTTAAGGTAAAGGTAAAGGGACCCCTGACCATTAGGTCCAGTCGTGGCCGACTCTGGCTCATCTTGCTTTATTGGCCGAGGGAGCCGGCGTACAGCTTCCGGGTCATGTGGCCAGCATGACTAAGCCGCTTCTGGCAAACCAGAGCAGCGCATGGAAATGCCGTTTTACCTTTACTATCTCTATTGGGAGAAGCTAGCAGTTTCATGGAGAAATGAAAAGATCTGTGAACCATCTAAGTTAACTAGAAACTATGTGTGCACCCAAAACACCATGGAATTCCTTGCTTGGGTGGGCAGTGATAGGATGTCAGAATTTCAACTCTGCAATGGTAAGATGCTGAATTTTGAGTGAATAATTTCCAATGCAATCTCATCCGTCTGGCAGTTCCTCCCCAGGATCTCAAAGAGAGGTCTTTCACAGCCATCCTTGAAACATGCAGCCTTTTAACTTGAGATATTATGAATTAAACCAAATACTTTTCAGTGCAAATAATTTTCTCTATTCTTGAACTATGGCTCTACACTTCTGATGAATAGCTCATGTGGCCTTCGATGCTGAAAAAGCTGTCCTCTCTTCCTAGATTCTTCTGCACTGAGAGAAGACCTTGCTATTTCCAAGGTTTTAAACAAGGATTTTGAACAAAAGAGAAGGGAAGAAACCACATTAATATTTATTGAGAGTAAGTACATCAGTGCACTCTTAAAATTCCCGCTAGAAGCAGAAAACTATAACTCCTGGTAGGATTTGCTTCCACCTTATCCAGGTGGGTGTAAATGGATGGGGGTGAAGGGACAACCCAAGGTACCCCAATCTGCTCCCTCTGACCACTCATCATCACCCCACCACCACTCCCCTGGTCTTCTTCCCCAGGAGTTCCCTTGGTGCCTCCCACCCAGCCAGTCCATGACATTCTCCAGGAAAAGGTCCTTTCTCATCAACTTCTACCTGATGACCATTTCACCTGGAGACTTTACTTACTGAGATTATTTTTTTCTGGTAGCCTAGCACCCAAGGTTTTATGAGGGAGAGCGAACATTTTAAAAATCCCTATTACAATAAAATGCCAAGGGGTTTATCTGCCGCATTCTGCATGCAGAGAATGAGCTCCAACCACTGAGCTACAGACCCTGTGCCCACCAAGAGTGCTCTCTATGATTCTCAAACACAGCAGATTGAGTGTTCAAAAATCCAAAGTCAGGACTTTTAATTCCTAAACATTGGAGGGATTCTCGATATAAATGTTAAACAGTAACGTAAACAGCTTGTTTCAACCCATCATATCTTAACACGCTTACCGGCAAGCCAATGAGTCTCCAAGGCTTATTGTGACAAAAACGTCACACTCCATGGGTTGGATTCCTGAGCATTTTAGTAGTCTATGTATACCAATAAGGTATAGTCCTGCAGTCGACTCGCAGATGTGGCTCTGCCATCATCTCCATCTTCCAGACTTACCACTGATTCTCCACCACACCAATTCCACTAAGCTGCAGCTTGCTATTCCAAAACATGATTTATTACTTTCTCTCATTCCATCTGCCCCCCCATATAAAGAATGGGGGAGAGGGAACAGCCTCAACTACATTTTATCATTTAATCAGAGTCAGACACACTTAAAATATTTTTTGACTCCATAATCCGTTTAAAATTCAAGCTGCCTTCCCCTCTCTTCTTATTTTTTGACCAGGATTCAGCAGGAGGAGGTTTGATTAATATATTTCCCATCTCCCGTATTTACTATTTTCCCTATCTACACCAAATGCCACTGAACAGCACAGTTGCGGCACAACCCTAGGCACAAACGCCACCAAGAGAATGCAGCAGCATTTTTAGTCATGATGTAAAATTAAAACAATATGGAGTATAACAGAAATGCTGCAAGCAATTAGACCACAACATGTCGCCTTATATTTGCATATGGTTTGCTGCCATTTCAAAACACAATAAAAGGCTGCCATCCACACACCCCCAACAACTTTTATTTGAAGTGAGCTATTCCACTCCCACCCACCCCAAATATCAGAAACAATGGCTTTTAAGTCTAGTGCTTTGTCCATTCCACTACTGGGAGAATTTACATTCCCAGTATTTCCCCCACAATCTTGTCAGAGCATCCAGTGAACATCCCTCACCTGTACAGCTCCTCTCAAACCTTTTAAGCTGGATATTTAGGCTTGTATTCACTGCTAGTCCCACTCAAAGTAGACCCATTGAAGTCCCACTCAAAGTAGACCCATTGAAGTTAATGGACATTACTAATTTAGGTTCGGTAACAGCAATGGGTCTGTTCTGAGTAGGACTTGGGTGAATACAATTCTCTGCTATTATTTGTTACTGCCAACCCTGAGCCACAGAGGAAACATGCTGAGCTAACAGTGCAATATGATGCATGTTTACTCAGAACTAATTCCCACTGTGTTCAAAGAGGTTTGATCCCTAGTCAATGTACTAAAGACCTCAGCCTAAATAGCTGGGCTGATGTGGGCAGCGCTCCTGACTTCCGACAAAGGGTTGCACCTTTTGGTCCTGACACTCTCAACCTCAGTCTCCAAAGGATGTACTGTTAAGTATGCAGAAGGCAATTAATGTAAAACATTTGAGCAATCATACTGAAATGAAATCAAGAACCAGGACAGAGGGCAGAAGCACCACAGAAATATCATTTCCCAAGGCAATTCAGAGATCTCATGGCTAAGCAACAAGGTCTTCTAAGCTCAATTCCAGTACTCTGTTGAGTGACAACAGGAAGCAGATGAGGCAAGCTGGGGGCCAAGTGGACAGGATAAGTGGGTCTGATGCACATAGCAGGATGCCTACTGCATCACATGCTCAAATGGCAGAATTGCCTCTAAACACACATGGGCCTCCAAATGACCAAAAAGCCAGTCACAGTGTGGCTGAAAACAACTTGAAATTTCATGCTGGTGTAGAAAGGTGTTGTTTCGGAATAGTGACCTGAAATCAACAAATCTATTATCATTTACTCTTAATTGCGCACACTGGGTCAATAAAACCCATACATAGTGTGTCCCCATATATAAACACTCGTAGACAGATTAAATATGGCATCGAAGATATTGGTACAACAAATACCTAAGGATTAAGGAGCTTTGCCAGCTCCAGCGTTGCTGAAACTAACAAACCCTTCAGGGGCCGGTTTAACAAATTGCTCCTGATACTGGTAAACTTGCTGGGTCCTCATCAAGCTAAGAAACCATTGCCAGTCTTGCTTGAAATCTGCTACATCAAAGCTCAAACAAGAGAAAATCCTACTTGGCTATTCTGAGCTGTGATATCTTTATCAATCTGCATGGGGGGGGGGGATTGCCATTACTTCAATGAACACAAAAAGAGTCTGAATTAATTCATTATCAAATAATGTGTACACAGAATCTGGGTAATAATATGGGCTTTTCCCAGAGGGAACCCTAAATGGATTGTCTATGCCAGCAAAGCACAAAGTACAAAGCTACAACTCCCATCTGCAGCAGAAATGATCAGATTGTTCAGAATTCGAGCTGTCAGATGGCATTACTCAACCTGTTCATCCATAATCTTTTTCAGATGGGCTTTTCCCCACCTCCTCATTTCATTGCTTTGTTTTGCCCAAGATTCAATCAAACGTGCATTAGGCATTCGAAAGCATCCAACACGCTGACTCCCCAGCCGCATTAGGAAACCTCAAGACCCTGGTGTTAATTTGGTTACAGCTTTAATCCTTGCATTTCAATGCAGAAGTAGCTCCCCTAAAGACGATGCTTACTGATATTGGTGAGAAAACACAGAGGGGCCCATATGTAGGAGAAACCTGAGCACCAATAACCAAAATGGTAACTCAACCCCTCAGCAGATATTAGCAATTGTGGGAAAGCAGCCAGAACTTTAATCACAATTCTTTGAAAACACAGTCAGGGATTTGGAAATACTGTTAGCCCTGGATATGATCCTAATACCATGCTTAATCAAAGCCATGGCAGGCAACCACAGCAACCTGCAGACTTTAATAAAAACCAATTTCATAAAAGTCACTGTGTCAAAAACATGCTGAACCCTAATTTAGTAGACTCTTGGGGAAAGGAGGAAAAGTTTACTTTTCCATATATTTCTGGGTGATCTATACCAAAAGCAACACAAGGCTGCTCCTACACTGAGAACACGGCTCGTATATAACCAGCATCTTCCAGAAAGGAACAATGATTTAATTTCCCCCTTCTTCTGCTATTTTTCTCCCCTTGTGATATTTCAAGGAGAAGGGCAGAGAATTCAATGTCAGCTGGAGCAGGAAGTAATAATTTCCTTGCTTATTCTTGTGCTGAATGACAAGCAGCAAGAAAGAGAGAGAGAATGGAACATGGAAACAGATCCTCTGCTTCACAAAAGGTGGCAGATTTTCTCTCTGAGCTGCAAAGAACTGGTTTTGCACAATCTGAAAGCCTTAACAGACAAGTGTCCAAAGGCTTGGTTCTGTGACTGTGTATCTGTGCATTCATCACGGTGCTTGAAACTGCAAGTGTCTCTCCACTAGCAAGACTCCCACTTCCCAGTAAATGGGCTCGCTGCCATGAATGCCTAAATCTTTTGAGGTCTTGTTGAAATCTGATTTACAGAATTATATTTTGGTCATATATTCAGTCTTCAGAGATATTCAGCCTAGACTGAATGGGTGCCTAGTAAAACAGGTGTATAGTCAGTGTAACACTGCCCATCTCTTAAATATGGTTCAAGGATCAGAAACAAATGGCTCACGATCTTTCACTCTTCTGCCTCCTTCTCCAGCACTAATGCTTCTCTTAAGTCCTCTGGCTTTAATCTTAGTTCATCGGTACACTTGCACTGACATTAAGCAGGGTTAGTTAACAAGTGCAAAAGCATCTAGCTAATGCTAACGATGATGTAAAACTAAAGCATTATTCAAGTCACCAAGCTCTGTCACACACCCAGGATATGTGTTACAAAGACATGGCTTTTAGGGTGTGCAGAACTACCAGGATTCCCCACAACACTTCTTTTCCCTTTTTTCCATGAAACCCTGTATGTAAGTGGCCTCCTTGGCCCTTTTTATCGGCCCAAGAACCTGATACTCCTCCCCCACCACTTAGTCTTCAAAACACAACTATTTCAAGGAAATATCAGCTTAAACTGATTACAGGATCATCTTTCTAGAACTAATTGTATCCTGAGGTGCCACTGTTCCATAATGGTCTGCCTTTCCTTTCTGCCTACTAAGTCAATTTAAGCTAGCTTGGGCCATTTCTGACTCCAAGGAAGTAAATTTTACCATTTTGTTTAGGGATAATAAGCTAGCCTAAGATTGGAAGAGGAGTTTGGTCAGGGGAGATTTGTGTGTGAAGAAATGTCAATTCCCCGAAGGACTGAGAGGGAAAAATGGCAACCCTGATTCAAGCTGAAGTCCAGGCACTATATTTTATAATGAAGTTTCATTCCACATTCAGCCCTCGGGGGAAACTGCTCAAACTAATCAAACTGTTGTGTTGCCTTTTTTTTTTTTTAAGTTCAAAATAAATACAATAATGTCTTCCCGCAGGTTTCGCTTGACAGCTCCTGGATATGTCCCTTTAAGGCTGGTTTTATACAGCCAGCCACCCAGTGCTACGAGTTATTTCATTATAAATGTATATGTCAGTGGTATATCAGTGTTCCCCTTTATATTTGCATAAAGGCATGCATTCATTTGCACTCTCTTGCTTTCTCTGGCCTGGCAGATAGCTGTAAGGGCAGACACAGCTCACTGTCGTACTGTGGCATAACCCACACATGCTGCTCCCACCCCCAGGGTAAAATACCCCGGCTTGGAGGTTCGTGTTTTCATCCTCACTTCCCTGAAGGAGATCAGCATGCAGTTGAAAGGGCAGTGCTTTGGCAGGGATAGCAGGTCTCCTACTGCCTCTGGTACTGGTGGGATGAAGAAGCAAGGTCTGTAGAACTGAATAATAATAATAATAATAATAATAATAATAATAATAATAATAATTTATTATTTATACCCCGCCCATCTGGCTGGGCCTCCCCAGCCACTCTGGGCGGCTTCCATGGAAACAAAAAATACAGTAAAATATCACACGTTAAAAACTTCCCCGAACAGGGCTGCCTTAAGATGTCTTCTGAATGTCAGGTAGTTGTTTATCGCTTTGACATCTGCTGGAAGGGTGTTCCACAGGGCGGGCGCCACTACCGAGAAGGCCCTCTGCCTGGTTCCCTGTAGCTTTGCTTCTCGCAATGAGGGAACCGCCAGAAGGCCCTCGGCGCTGGACCTCAGCGTCCGGGCAGAATGATGGGGGTGGAGACGCTCCTTCAGGTATACTGGACCGAGGCCGTTTAGGGGAAGACTCCCCAGAGTCTTCCCCAGACTTCCTGGGGAAGACTCAATGGTATCTGAGGATTTCAGCAAGGAAACATTCTGGCGAGCAGCGGAGAGAAAGAAGTGTCCCTCTGCGTTGTCGCTCACATTCACAAAAACCTCTGCCCCATTAGCTCTTTCCTAAAATTCTGTCCCAAAATGGAAGGAGAGGGTCTTTTCAAGTAACCATAGGGAGCCAGCAATGGGGGTTTGGGGGTGAGATACCTGCCTGGGAGGGGGCTTGCTACCTCTGGTAAATAGACTTAGTTGCTCCCCCCAATCCTGCCATTTCTCACTATAAACACTGGGTAGGTTTTCCTGGATTCTAAAATTTCAAGATAGGCTTCATCTGGCACCAACAGAACTGTAATCATTAAAACATGGCTGACAATTTAGCATCAGGTTGAAAGGCAGAAAAGGTTATTGTGACCACAGAACGTAATGCAAGACTACCGTAGGGCTACTACTAGCCAGTAAGGGAAAAGGACAACACTCTGGCTCATTTAAGATAGACAACCTTTTTTGGTTTATGTCAGGGCAATGAATTTGTAAGAGCTGCTACATTATTCCCTGTGCGGTTTAATTTGGGAAAGATTCCCGTCCGTTTTCATGCAAGCCAATAGCACCTATTTCTTCCTTGGAAATTGCTACGAAAGATAGAAAATAATGGTTTGACTTTTGTGCCCCTTCTTCTGTGTTAGACTCCTATTCGTCTTTCTCTTAGCAAGTTGACCTTTTCTCTTAAAAATTTCAATCTGTATGCCTCATTGACATTTGCTGGACCATCTGCTGCTCAGTTTCCATTCTGCCTTCACGAATATTTTTATTTCTTTCCTGTAAATTGGCACAGTCAAGGGAAGTATCTGCTGGCTAGTCCCAATAAAGAGATCCACTGCAACAGAGGTACACAAGTTCTTTGGGGTTTCAGGCTACTGATATCTCGGCTCTTAAGATTTTCTGAGCCAAAAAAGTGCTGCGCCTAGGGTAATTTTATTTGTTTAATTTCATTATTTATTCTTTCTAATTTATAACCCTCCATTTGTCCCTAAGGGGAGTCCAGAGCAGATGATAACCATGAAATTATGTAAAAAAATTCAAAACAACATTATAATATATTACAACCAGCAGTTACAACCAGCAATATAAAAAGGTCTTAAAACTATTGGCCAGAAGCCTGGATTAAAAAAAGAAAAAAAGCATTTACATGTTTTCTGAATACAGGTAAAGAGAAGGATTGTTTGATTTCTCTCAGGATGGATTTCCATAGCAAGTGCTACCCTAAGTGTGGTCTCCTGAAAAATGCCATGGTCCATGTTCTTTATATTATTTCTCCTGATGGGGATCACAAGTAGGGCCTTTCTCCCAGATGATTTGATTTCCGGTTGGACGTTTCCTGTATCTTTCATTCACCAAGAATCTGAGCGGTCCGCACAAGGAGATCTTGGTCAATGGACAATGAGCTTTAAATGAACTTATTTGTTTCATGAGGATTTGTGGAAAGCAATGGGATAGATCCTCCTGGTAGCAAGAAGGGCTCATCATGAAGTGTGGTGCCTCCTGGAGAAGTCATAGTGCAATCATAGAAGCACATACACTGAATGTACCACCAGAGTATAAGAACTGACTTATATCCAAGTTCGGTTATAGACTCATTTAGCTCAGTATTGTCTACAATGATTGGCAGTGGGACCTTCACAGTTCCAAACCTACCGTATTTTTCGCTCTATAAGACGCACCAGACCACAAGACGCGCCTAGTTTTTGGAGGAGGAAAACAATAAAAAAAAAAATATTCTGAATCTCAGAAGCCAAAATAGCAAGAGGGATTGCTGCGCAGTGAAAGCAGCAATCCCTCTTGCTGTTCTGGCTTCTGTGATAGCTGTGCAGCCTGCATTCGCTCCATAAGACGCACACACATTTCCCATTACTTTTTAGGAGGGGAAAAGTGAGTCTTATTGAGCAAAAAATATTTTTTTCCTACCTACCTAGAGGCGCCAGTGATTGAACATGGGATCTTTTTGCATGCAAATCATGTGCTCTAGTGGAAGGACTAAGATTCAGTGGTATACAAGGGGGATCACGGCATGGCTGAGAAAGACTTCTTCCTGAAACTTTGAAAGATTTTGCCAGTCAGAACAGGCAGGACTAGACCAGACTAAGCCAGCTATTTCTGCTCATATTAAGCATGATCTATGGATGAGTCTGATTATCATCATCATAAGAAATGGTGCTAAAAGAGTGGTCCAAAGAGAGGGTGAATGCAGAGCAGAGACTGTTAGGGGATCTATCTGAAGGAATACTACAGATCAAGGTAACACAAGTGGAAAGGTAAAACTTGGAAGACAGGCAAGCAGAGATAAGCTTGCAAGAAGAAAAGACAAGCCAAATGCAGCAAGGTTTTTCATTAGAGCAGAGCAACTGACTGGAATGCAGAAGGAAGGCTTGGTACATGCTCCCCTACAGCCACAATTCAAGCCCTTGACCCTGTCAAATGAGATGCTTTTTCTTCCACTGTGCTGTGCAGCACACTGCAAAGGATGATTCTTCCTTTGCCTCCACGTGCCATCCAATAAACCACAAGGTAATGAGCTCAGGTACCCAAGGAGAAACATGCTGAATAGTGTGACAGTCCTTGCTGGTCAACATTCTGGTCAACATTCGCCCACCCAAAATTAGAGAGCACAGAGCAAAACCTCCCTCGTTTGGCAATTTGGAACAATATACAGTGGTATCTCAGGTTACATACGCTTCAGCTTACATACGCTTCAGCTTACAGACTCCGCTAACCCAGTAATATTACCTCGGGTTATGAACTTTGCTTCAGGATGAGAACAGAAATCGGGCTCTGGCGGTGCGGCAGCAGCAGGAGGCCCCATTAGCTAAAGTGGTGCTTCAGGTTAAGAACAGTTTCAGGTTACGAACGGACCTCCGGAACAAATTAAGTACCTAACCCGAGGTACCACTGTACTGTACTTGGTGAGCCCTTTTCAGCTTGACCCACTCCCCAAACATGATTATTTGCAAGATGGGTCTCCAATTGATCGCTCCGTTGGCAGAAATGCAACAATTCATTTGGAAGAAATTACAGGAAATATTCTACCAACAAAAGAATAAAGAACCTACAGAACACAGCCATGAGGGTGGCATGCAAAATCCCACTGAGAGAGAATTAGCTGAACAGGGATGAAAGAGCTTCAGGAGGGCTCTACCAGAGCACACAGACATGTGTCCAGGTCTCAAAAATTTGTCTGCTATGGAGGAAGGAGAACTATAGTCTTTAGGTCTTCTTTTTCTGTTGCGATTACTCGTAGTCGAGTAAGATTGTCTTCCATGAACACGGTCTTAACGGTGTAGAACATGAAGCACAGGTTATGCTTCAGTCATGCCTCTTATTTTCTGCAAAATCAACATTGCTTCAGTCATTTCTCATCCAACCTACTGCTTATCAGCCCTGACATTCTTCCTGCTTGTTCTTCCACAGACAACTCCAGGAGCTGTGCATTTGAAATGCTAGACACTTTTAGGCACCTAGAATCAATGTATCTCAAAAATGTCAGAAGGATATCAAGGAATCTAGCATGTAGCACATGCTGTTTGACTTTGAGAAAACTGAAGCAGGGATAATGGAAGCCAAGGCAACTTGGCTGCTGAGAAGTATTAGCGTAGTAGCATTGCCAGAGCTAGAGAGACTATCAGAATTGTATGATGCATGCAAGAAGGAATATTTTTGCGCAGATGGAGGGAGCCCCCCATGTCTTCAAAGTAGATTCGAAATGGAACAGCAAACTTCAAGACAGGTATATCTCCTGTCTCTGATAAAACATCACTCCAACTGTGTATCTGAATGGGCAATATTTGCAAGGGTTTAACTGCTACATACTGATGTGCAAATAAATAACTGCCCATCTTTTGACTCTGGAACAAATACAAATCATCATCCCATCTGTAGGTGCATCGTTCTGTTGCTTCGTTTTCCACCTGATCCTTCCATTCTCCACACAATCCAAACTATTTATGGATGCTCAGAGTCCACAAAAGTACTGGTGTGTCATTAATATTTTAATTGAAAGCCATGAATATTCATAGCCATTTTGGCTTCTTTAGGGTAGACGGTATGATAACTAAATCATTCTAGTATGCAAATGTGATCCTGACATGACACCTTGCCTTCATCTACATTACAAAACTACAGCATTTTTAGCTCTTTCATTATTTATGTAATCCTGCCGGTTTATTTTCAGATTAACAAGAGCTCTTCAAGGCAGCCAGCATTTTCTGAGTTGGGGGCAGAGCTATTATGAAGAGTGTCATAAAGTCATACGTTTTCCTTGACATTGAGGATGGCAGGAATGGAGAAGAGGGACGGCTCACATTTTTATGTTTTCAAGTTAATTTCAACAGTATCTTGGTACCTGATATTTACCACAAGCCCCGGGGGAGAATGTGTGCAGGCAAAAAGTTATTAAAGTTTTCATCATTTTCAGGCCCCAAGAAGGCTTCAGCAAAAGCAAAAATGGATTGCTTGGTGTGATGAATCGAAGTGCCAACTTCTTAAATTCTATATTACTTTGATTTGTAGCGGTAACTAAATATTAGGAAACCCTTCCATGCCTTGCATGGTAGAATGAATAAGTTCATTATTGCATTTTCTTCTACCTGCATCTACAAGAACGAGACATTACTATCACACTCAAAAGGAAGCCATGTCAAGAAAGGCTTTTCCATTTTTCTTTGAAGAAATAAAAAATAAAATTGTTACCCTTCTGATTCCTGTGACAACAACGGCTTCATGCAGCACTGGAGGCAAACGGCGGCCATTAATACATTTCACAAAAACATCAAATACCTGATAAATTATTCCACACATAAACTTTCAATGGGGAAACTGGAGCACAACCAGGTATTTTCAGTTTGAATGACCAAAGACCACAATAGTTTATTACAACTGTCAAGCCGTCTTACACTGAATCATATAATAAATAATTAATTAATTTGCTTTAAATAAATATAGGACAATGCTTCTGTCAAAGAGCCCTTTCAATGACAGATAGTATTTAGATTATGACATCTGCTTATTTTGGCTCAGGGGTTGTTCACTAGTATCATCTATAATACTTTTAAAAGGTATAAGGAAATACCCACTCAAAAACCCACAATACACAAGAGCTGCTTGCTCTTCCTGTTCAGTCTCTGCTTCCATTGGCTCAGCATATCTTCCATTGACCACACACCTGCAGACATGCCAACATTTCACTGAATGCCAGGATTAGACACTCAGCTGCCCTCTTTTCTGAACAGAGGTGAAATGTAAAAAGTTTCTCTTGGTGAACAATTGCAGCAATGGATGCTGTTGGTGCATTTCCACTCCAAAGACGGGGGTGGCCAATAGGGGGAGATGCCCGCACTATTATATACCTGAAGGAGCGTCTCCACCCCCATCGTTCTGCCCGGACACTGAGGTCCAGCACCGAGGGCCTTCTGGCGATTCCCTCACTGCAAGAAGTCAAGTTACAGGAAACCAGACAGAGCGCCTTCTCAGTAGTTGCACCCACCCTGTGGAACACCCTCCCACCAGATGTCAAAGAGAAGAACAACTACCAGACTTTTAGAAGACATCTGAAGGCAGCCCTGTTCAGGGAAGCTTTTAATGTTTAACAGACCACTGTATTTTAATATTTTGTTGGAAGCTGCCCAGAGTGGCTGGGGAAACCCGGCCAGATGGGCGGGGTATAAATAATAAATTATTATATTATTATAGTCATGTCTCTTAATAACAATTATTATTATTATTATTTCTGCTTTTCTTTTTCTGCTTTCGGAGGTGTGGCAGCCATTATGCCACACCTCTGTGGCAGCCACTTTGGGGGCAAAGTTGTTGAGCTTCCAACTGCAGTATTCCAGACATGTCCAGAAAATTCTGGACACATGGCAACACTATGCTCTAAACCCTCTGCGTTATATGTATGGCTGCCTCTGAAGATGGTTCGGAAACTTTAGTGGCCAGGTTGCTCACCAGAGCAAGGCGGTTTGAGCATGTTACACCAATCCTGGTCCAACTGCATTGGCTACCAATTAGTTTCTGGACCCAATTCAAAGTGCTGGTTTTGACCTATAAAGCCTTAAGTGGCTCAGAACTGCAATACCTCAAGGACCACCTCTTTAAATATGAACCTACCTGGACCCTGAGATCATCTTCTGAGGCCCTTCTTCATCCTCGAGAAGCCCGGAGGATGGCAACATGAGAATGGGCCTTTTCTGCAGTGGCTACCCATCTGTGGAATGCCCAACTCAGGGAAGTTTAAAATGTCTGTGGGATTTTGAAGGGGGGTTATTGGGTTGTTGTTTTTATTTTGATTATGCATTTTGTGGTTTTATATTTTTATTTTATTCTGTGAACCCCCTTAGACCTCCGGGTATAGGGTGACATATAAGTTCAATGTTAAAAAAAGTTTAGCATTCCCAATCCATGACTTCAATTATGCTCCATGCTTATTTTCGGAACATTTGTTTGATCCCCTTTAAAAAATGTTGTGGGAGAAGGTTACAGTTACAGAAGGTAACTACTTCTGTAAGCCCAGTTTGAACATAGTGCTAAGCTATGGAATGTACCTAGATGAGCCTTGGGCTCAGATGCTGCCCCCCTTTCTGGCACTCTCACAAGGAAGAGATCAGAAACACACACTTCCAGTTATGTCCAGTAAGAACAATCTGTGGCTATGGTAAACTATGCTGTATTTACAAAATTCAAGATCAAACCACAATTTCTGATCCAGAGTTGTTTCAATAAACCAGTTTAAATTAACTGCAGTTCCTGATTTGAAAGTGATGATAAACCATGGTTAGTTTAAACCAATAAATTGAGGTTTCTCTTTCTATAGTGTATATCAGAGGAGGACAGGAGATGGTAGTACATTTGAGCCCAAGGAGCAGGATTTGCATAGAACCAAACTATTGCTTATTCTGAGGATAACTGATGAGACTCATATCATAGCTCAGTTGGTTAGAACATGGTGCTGATAACCCCAAGGTTACAGGTTTGATCCCTGTATAGGGCAGCTACATATCCCTGCAGTGCAGGGGGTTTGACTAGATGATCCTCAGAGTCCCTTCCAACTCTATGATTCTATGATTAATTTACCTGCCCATTTGATCTGGTCTAAATCCATAAAGCAGGCCAACTTTCTAAATTAAGTTTGCCTGTTTTAATTAACTTTGTCTGGGGATAGAGGCACTTAGGTACACAATTTATCTGCTTTCCAGGAAAAAAGAATAGTGAGCTACTTGTGTGGCACTTGGGGCTAGTCTGATTGGCATGGATTCCATTTTATTCCGGTGAATCTGATGTCCCAATATATTTCCAAAATGGTCCATTAATTTCGTGTGTCAGGGCACAGTATACTCTGAGTTTAGGAGGAAGAGGACAACATCGTAGGCATAGATAGTACTATGCATTTTCTAATAACCCCAAATATTAAATGGTTTTTTAAATTATCATGCTAAAATGTAGGCTCTCCTCCCTCCTGCCCTGCTATTTCTCACTCTGGGCCATTTGTACAGTTACCAGGAAGAAGAGGGAGGGGGGAAACCACCAATTCCATTAACACATCTACAAGAGCAGTTGGCACTTGCTCTATCCCAGTTTGCACTAACATATTGATACTTTCTTTAAGGAGGGGGATTGGCAGGGCGGCCAAGGAAAGAAAATTAACTGCAGAAAGAAAAGTTCCAAATGAAGCATGTCAAGAGGCTTAAGGAGAAGAAACAGCAAGACAGAGCTCTCCCCCCCTCCACCAAACAGTTAAAAATGTTGGCAAGGCTTGGCACTCGGAAGCATAAGGAGCATCCAGAGGTCCCAAACATTTTAAACATTCAGTGTGACCATCTGTCACTGACAAAGTCGCCGAACAGAACGAGCAATTATCGAAGCCCTTTTCAGACGTAAGCTATCAACCACAGCCTGTCTGGCTGCCAAGAGGCATCAGGCCAAAGAATATAAAAGCAGATCTGTCTTCTGGGAGTAGGGATCAGTCCACCTGAGCAGGTGAACGAGGAGAATTTACCAGGCGACTGTCATCCCAAACAGTCTTCGGTCCCAGGAGGTATCTGTCATTTTGTCATGAGGGTGGCAAAAGGATGTAGGTTCTTTGACTTATATATATTTTTTAAAAGCTACAAAAAGGAGGGGTGGGCAGGGAGAGAAACTACTGACAGAAGATGTCGGTCAGCGTTCCTGCTGTGCAGGATAGAGAAACATAAGGCCAAGTTTAAACCAACAAACCATCTCAAGTAAGCAGAAACATGGATTTATACTTACTTTGCTACTAATTGCTAGGTAAAGGCCCATCAAATTTGGCAGCTGCAGACTAAAGGTTCCAGTTCTTCCTTCATCCCCTCTCCCTATGGCACTGTGCAGGTTTGCTTTTCCAAACTGGGCTCTGCTCCCTGTTCCATCAAACTGATGCAACCTCCAGGCCTTGAGTAAATAATTCCCTCCGCCAGCCCAGAAACTTAGGGTGGTGCAGGACTTCCGGGTTGGCGCCATTGCCGAATGGCGGACTCCCTCCGAGCTCCGGAGGGAGCCTGCTCGGCAGGGGCTGGGTTCTACCGCGCCGGCGACGCGGGGACCCTCAAAAACCATGGGCGCTGAAACCCATGGGCATGGTGACTCGGCGGGCACCGTTTGCGCCCCCCCGACCACGCGAAGGAGCCTTTTTAAAGGCTACGGAGCGGGTGATGGGGGGGTGCTGTGAGTCCTCCGCTTCCCCTGCCGAGCGAAGCCGCATGCCATTTGGCGGAGACCGCTGACTTCTTCCATTGAAAATCTGGACTTAAAAGAATAACCCGTGAGTAATTGGAACTTGGATTAAAAAGGGGAACAATTTTTTTCTTAAATTCGGAGCGAGCGGGGGAGGTGCAAAAAGGAAGTCAGCCTCCCCCCTGTTGTAGAGGAGCTAAAGCAAAGGACCTGACAACCAAGATCGAGTGCAACCTTTTTTTTGATAAAGTTACTAATTTCGCGATGGAAAATTATAAGCTGGGCTGGAGGAGAAAAGTGGAATGTGAATTAAAATACACCCCCCCCCCAGAAACCCCGGGAGCGATCCGTGAGAGCGCCGGGAGAGGAGAAATAGAGGTTTTGACAGCTGTCAAAGGAGCTGCCAAAACTGAAGAACAAAAAGAGAACTTTGTTACGAGGACTTTGCTGGTTACATTTGTTATAAATTGGATATAAACTGTTTAAAACAAGGAATAATAAGTTACTTTGGCTGGTGGGTGTGATCGGGAAGGAAACTGAGTTATTATAATCCCTCTAGAGGAGCTGTGGGTCATTACAAGTATTGCTGGCATGGAATTTGAATCGGACTTTTTATTCAGCAGCTTCTCTGAATTCTCTGGAAAGAGAAGCTGCTGAATTGCAACTTATCACCAAACTTAAAACTATGGAGAGACCTGGTTTGAACAAAGACATTGGATTCTTATCTCATTATACATGACAAAGCCATTTTTCACCTTCTCACCCCTTGCTTTTTCCTGTTAGACCTATTGCAGTCGTTAAGAGTCGTCAACAGGCTCATCGCAGCTATCTGCCAATCACCCATTCCCACCACCCTTCTGAGTAATACCCCTCCCCACCTTCTCACTATATAGAAAGGTCCGGTGACTTCTGTTTCAGTGTATCTGAAGAAGTGTGCATGCACACGAAAGCTCATACCTAGAACTAACTCAGTTGGTCTTTAAGGTGCTACTGGAAGGAATTTTTTTATTTTGTTTTGACCATGGCAGACCAACACGGCTACCTATCTGTATTAAAAAGACGGCAAAGCGGACTGGTGAAGGATTATGGCTTAGATGTGGGAGCTCCAGGATGACAGTAGACATTGACGGACATTGGGAACGCAACCGGGAAAGGGGGGAGGGAAATTTGGAATCCAAAGGGTGTTAAATTACATTTTATTCTTTTTTCTATTTTTTTATGTTAATCTGTACTGTATATTAAAGAGGGGAACTCGTGGAAGGGAACAGGTCGATTTTAGGGGATGGGAAAATATTTTTTAAATTGGGTTAATGATAATAACTTTAAAATTGGGGGTAAGAATTTGCTGAACCTATTTGAAAGAATTGGAATACAAGAGGGGGAGGGGAGGGGAAGTCCTGGAAAGATGACATTGAAAACAAGGCCTTAAATTTGGATGTTTTTCTTTTCTGTTATATTTGAAAATTTTTAATAAATATTATTTAAAAAAAGAAAAGAAAAAAAAACAGAAACTTAGGGTGGTGCAAAAGAAGGATGAGAGTCAGTAGAGACACATAAACTGTTCTTCCGTGATAAGTGGCAGCACTGACATCCACCATAGTTGATGCTAATCAGGGTTTCCATTAAACTGTGGCTTCAATTCCTGGTTAAATAGGAATCCTGGTTAACTTAACTGGTGCATTAGTTGATTTTTTCCCTCTACCCTCCCAATCCCCTTTTCCTTTGATGCTGCATCTTTTAGACTGTAAGCCTGAGAGCAGGGAACAGTGTGTTTTTATTGATAGGTAAGCTACTGTGGAAGTCTTTTGGGGTTAGAATGTTTAAAAGAAATGCGAGGGAGCATTCCCAGTTTGTTAGTATCATTTGGCTTTCTATAGTAACCAAATGCCTGCCTGTTGGAGGGACTTCAGCAATTTAGTGGCCCCATCTATCAACTCTGAAGGTTTCCCAGATTTCCTGCAACCTATTCTGAGCTCGTGAAGAAAAATGTATTACTGAAAGAAAGGGTCTTCCCCTCAGTGTGCATGATCACAGCCTGACCCAGGGAGGGAGATGCTGGAACAGTGACATTAAAAGCTCCTTTGAAGGTGCCTTGGAAAACAAGGTTCTTTTCGTTAAAGCCCTTGCTCACAGTTGTTGTTCTGGATCATGAGCATTCCATACAGAGCCTTCATTGCTCAAATGAAAAGGCATCAGAAGAGTATTATCATTAACTGCAGCAAATAAGAGCTCACTGCTGCAGGACGTTGCCTTGCAGCCCATGCATGTCACCGAGGAAGTACTGCAAATCATGAGTGAGCCCATCAAACATGGAACATTTCTTTTGGACATAATGGTGGGGTGCATTTAGCCAGGACTGCAGAGTCATGCAGCAGCCACGCTACAGTAGGAGAAGGAGCTGCCACACTCTGCAAAAATATTCATTACTTGTCATTTTGATGACTCACCGGCAGGATCCTTAGAGCAAGGTTTGATTTCACAGAAAACCAACAGCTCTTGAATTGGCCGGCTAATTTGTTTCTTCACTCTGCAAAACTCAAGCTCGTGTTTAGACTGCTAAAGAGTTAGAGACATCTTCTCCAAATAGTCGCTCCGGAGGAGTCAGCAGTCTTGGAAGTCACTAGGTCCAAGGAGCCGAGGGACAATTATAATGGGGGAGGGAGAAAGGGGGGTGGAGAGGGAGAGAGGAGCCAGCATGGGGTATAAGAACAGCTTTGATGAATGAGCAAGCCCAGCATTAATGAGAACTTATAATTTTATATTTCTTGAAAATGTCAGTAGTTAGAAATGCATGGATCACCTCCTTACCCAACTGGAACGCAGGAAACGTTACATTGCATTGCATTACATTTTTTTCTGTCTTTCTTTTCAGAAGCTCAGGCATACACAGTTCTCCATCCCACCCTGTTTTATTCTCCTAATAACACATGGAAGAGAGACTAGCTGGCCCAAGGTCACCCAGCAAGCAATATGGTAAATAGAACCCAGGGTTCTCCTCTACAGTCCTATGCTAGAAACTACATATACGGTAAATATAGATATATATATTGATATATAAATATAGATACATTTTCCTTGATCTTGATAGTGCAAACCCACATGACACTATTCTGTTTCAGCTCAACATTTCCTGCCAACGAGGCATCTGCTCTATGGAACATGCTTTCCTCAAAGGAGGCACACAAGGCAGTTGTGCATTTGCAGATTATGAAACTCTGTCTGGGATGTATGCACACAAGAAACATCTCACTGACGTGGTTTTGAAGCCTCTTGCTTTATCTGAGCAAGACAGTACCAACGGTACAGCAATGGTGAACCTGGGGTTTGAGTTACTAAACACATCCCTTTTCTACAGTATCTGGCAATTAGTTGGAAATTATGGGCAAGTCTCTGTCCATTCACATTAATTGATCTATTACACCAGGCCAAGTGAGCTCTGTGTGGGGCTGAGCTTAAACATGGCCTGGAAATTTCAACTAGTGCAAAATGTGGTTGCAAGAATATTTATGTGTGTGGCAGTAGCATGGCGTAACATGGAGGGGCTATGGGGGCAGTTGCCCCAGGCCAAAATTCTTAGGGGCACAAAATTTCAAAAGATAAAAAAAGCAGTAATAATAAATAAATAAATTACTTGCCCTCCCCAACCCCCTTTGATGCATGCAACAACACATTTAGGGAGGTGCGGATGGTTCTGCCACACTTGGCGCCGAGCCAAGGGGACGCAACATTGAGAAAATCCATAACTGTGAAGATCCATTTGGGGGTGCAAAATTTCGGCCTCACAAAGCGTGCCATATTATGAAAGATGACCAAAGTCTGCCCCAATGCAGGAGTTTCATAAAACAAGCTTCAGAAGACTGGTTGCACACACACACACAACAGTGTCCATCTAATTGTGAGTACAGTGGTACCTCAGGTTAAGTACTTAATTCGTTCCGGAGGTTCGTACTTAACCTGAAACTGTTCTTAACCTGAAGCACCACTTTAGTTAATGGGGCCTCCCGCTGCTACCGTACCGCCAGAGCCTGATTTCTGTTCTCATCCTGAAGCAAAGTTCTTAACCTGAAGCACTATTTCTGGGTTAGCGGAGTCTGTAACCTGAAGTGTATGTAACCTGAAGCGTATGCAACCTGAGGTACCACTGTAGCTTTCCCTCTCTGATTATCTCAATACAAAAAATAAACTGATAACCCCTTCATGGCTTGTCTATACCACCCACTTCTTCCCACACCCGCTCAACAGCTTCTGATCCTCTGTGCCCTTATTTTCTGGGGAAAGCCCCAGTGAAACACCGAGAACCATTTTGCTCACTTTCCCAGTATCAATCTCAATCATGGCTTCTCCCAGCAGACCGGCACATGTCGCTAATGAGCCTCTCTATTATTAAAATTAATTAGGGAGGCATTTGCTTTGACCACAGGGGGCTAGCAAAGCAACAAAAATGTGATGACTTGGGAAATGAAAGTTAAAAGCTTGTATTAAGTGCAAGGGAGATGAAAGAGCAGCTCCACTTTGTGGGCTGGGGAGAAATCAGGAAGACTTTTCCGACAACACTAATGCTGGTCCCAACTAAAAAGCCAAAGCATAAAAAAAAATCTTTCAGATCCCTGCGCCTGTCTTGGACAGAAGTGCCCAAGATCTGAATTAAGAGTGTGACAGATATACTCCAGGCTCTTAATCTGCTTGCCAGACGGGGGTAGCTGTGAGGTCACTACAGGAGCTGAAATGGAAAGAGACAGGCCACTTGGATGGACAACTTGGTGCTGACTCCAGGCAGCATCTCTTGACCCTTAGCTAAGTGCTTCCTTGTCACTTCTCTTCCTGTTTTGTACTGAATCTCCCTTTCTGCATCATTTATCCTATTATCACAATGTGATAATACTACTACTTCTTTGTACTACTACTTGTTTTGAATCTACAGTGGTGCCCCACAAGACGAATGCCTCGCAAGACGGAAAACCCGCTAGACGAAAGGGTTTTCCGTTTTGGAGGTGCTTCGCAAAACGAATTTCCTATGGGCTTGCTTCGCAAGACGAAAATGTCTTGCGAGTGCCTGCGGGTTTTTTTCCCTCCCCCCCTTTTTCTAAGCCGCTAAGCTGCTTAACAGCTGATCCGCTAAGCCGCTTAACAGCTGATCCGCTAAGCCGCTTATCAGCTGATCCGCTAAGCCGCTTAACAGCTGATCCGCTAAGCCGCTAAGCTGCTTAACAGCTGATCCGCTAAGCCGCTAAGCCGCTTATCAGCTGATCCGCTAAGCCCCTAAGCCACTAATAACGCTAATCCGCTAAACCGCTAATGGGCTTGCTTCACAAGACGAAAAAAACGCAAGACGAAGAGACTCGCGGAACGGATTCTTTTCGTCTTGCGAGGCACCACTGTATTTTTTTAAATTACATTTATATGCCACCTTTATCTTCCAAGGATCTCAAGGTGGCATTCATGGTTGTTCTCCTCCTCCCCATTTCATCCTCACAACAACCTGTGAGGTAGGTTAGGCTGAGAGGTGGTGACTGGCCCAAGGTCACCCAGTGAGCTTCATGGATGAGTGAGGATTCGAACCCTAGTCTCCCCAGGTCACAGCCCAACACCCTAACCATTACGCCACAGTGGCTCACATAGCCCCCAAACAGCTTTTTATTGTTTTTAACCTGAGCCCATTCTCACCATATTATATTTTACATCTCCCCACAAAGAAATGTTGCATACCAACTGTGGCGGTCAAATTCTTTAAATCTCAGATAGATAGACAGCATTGATAATAAACAAAAGACTCAGTCGGAGTGAGCTTCTATATTTATTCATCAAATTTTGCACTGTAAATAGTTGTGCCTGATAAGAACAACAACAGAAGAGTTATGTTAAAACTTTTTTTTTCAATGCTAGAAAATTAAGCTTCTATTTTTAAAGTTTTATCAGCAGTTATTCTAATGGCTTTTTAAATTCAATAATGCCCTCTGACCCAGATCAAATTACTGAAGATAATTTCTTTAACTTTAATTTCAAAATTAGGTTATTTTCTGTGTGTGCGTGTGAGAAAAGGAGAGAGCATGGGTGGGAAAGGAAAGGTAAGAGCTATTTCATATCCACGCCAGTGATATACTTTTGGTGTAAAATCTATTCTGGAAATGTGGTGATTTTGCATTCGGTGCACTACATTTTAAATAAGTGACCTCCTGAACAGTTTCAGAACAGTATGTATTTACAGCTACTGTGCAAAAACCACACACCCGGCACCTCCTAAGTGCCAGAGTGTGCAAGGAAGGAAAGCCTCCTTTGGAAACTGAAGAATTAGCTCTAGATGTGCATGGAAATTTCATTTAGGATAAGAATCAGCGACAGGGAGCAGCCAAAAGGGCCTTTTTGAAACTGAAATACAAGCCATTAAGTTGAGCCAAGCTAAGAGCAAATGACTGCAGAGGCAACTGCTGGCTGCAGATAATTAGTTTAGAACCTATTTGAACATGAATATTTTATCATGCAGCACAAAACTCGTTATGGAGAAGAATTAGAGAGCCAGGCCGTCTGGAAGCACTGGAGAGGTGATCCGTCAGGTCCCAATAACAAACATTCCAGGAAAAAGGCAAGTTTAGTGATTCAGCAGTAACAGCTTTCATTAAAGCTGCAACAATCCATTAAGGGACCTATCTGTTCACAAGTACAGGTAGGCTGCTGTGTTTAAATGATTTAACTATGGGCAGCTGCAAGGGGGCGGGGGGAGAACAGCACCAGCAGACAAACATATTGGCATTGGTCTGCATTCTCCTCTTATGAGCTCAAACTTTTGTTTGTATGCACGTTTTTTTTTCCCAAAGGAGCAATTTAGATTGTCCATTACGATGCCTTCGTTAAATAAAACAACTTTGTCATTCTTTGAAGTCTATCTAGTGCTCATTAAAATGCTTGCCTTATAGACACAAATGGAAAACACTAACTGGCCTAGAGGCATTGTGGGAAATGAAGCAGCAGAAAACTGGATAGCAGAATTCAGTACGGCTGAAGATGCTTGTAGACTCTGTAGCAGTCAAACTCTCTGACCTCAGATTGGATCACCTTTACTTAATTTCCCCAAGAGATTGCCCTGTCTCACCCAGATTATGCACAACTCCTCAAAGCTTATTCACCTTGCTATTTAAATATAGTTCTATGTTGGAAATTCAGAACCCACCATAGTTTCTCTACTGCCTACATCCCTCCGATTGGTATTGCATTTTTTAAAAAAAAAATTAATTTTTTTTTTTAAATTTTGTTGATTCCATGATATTGATTAGACGCCTGGAATGCAATTTTGGTAGGAAAAAGACAACAAATAAAAAAGCTACATGCCAAAATAGCAAATAAATAAAATACGTCAGAATAAGGTGAGGCAAAAAGTCCTGAAATTAAATAGAAACATAACTGACAATGAATGACAGCAGAAGCAGACAAAATGTAGCACATATTAGCCTTAACCTCAAACTCCAGGCCTTGGCTGCACTCTTCCCCAATCCAAGCTGCCTTGACATCAATAATCTAATATGGATCCTGCTGTGCTATGAGAAACCTCTCATTGTAAAGCAAGTGCCTTTTGGATAATGAGACCCCAAATCGCCTTGTTACTTCTACCCTCAAGAGGATTGTCTCTTCTGCTTAACTTAGCAGCCAGAAACATATTTCAGCCTGTTCAGCTTTTGTTACTAAGATTCCTAGAATAAGTGTGCTTTCAGAAGAGCCTGCTTTTTATAGCACCTATATTTAAGCCAGAATCATGGTATAAAACCCTAGTCCAAGAGTAAGAGAAGAAGACACAAGTAAAATGATGTGTGTAATTAGCCAAGATGCAATCAATATTATCCACCACTCAAGGCAATGAGGACCCTATCTCTTGTGGGTCGTCTTCTTCTTCTTCTTCTTCTTCTTCTTCTTCTTCTTCTTCTTCTTCTTCTTGCCTCCTGGGTGATAAGAATGTGCCTGGAACAGAATTTGGCCCCAGAGGCAGCTCTAAGGAGCTTTGTTAGTACCTTTTCCATTGACCAATTAAGCTTGGTAGCAGAAACAGACATTTACTGCTGTCCAGACACTGTCAAGGAATTCAAAATGGAGGCTGCTAAACTGCTAGAACACCAAGTATGAACAACCCCTGCTGGATCAAGTCAAAGATCAAAGTCTCCCGCTTGGACTACTGCAATGCACTCTACGTGGGGCTACCTTTGAAGGTGACCCGGAAACTACAACTAATCCAGAACGCAGCAGCCAGACTGGTGACAGGGAGCGGCCGCCGAGACCATATAACACCGGTCTTGAAAGACCTACATTGGCTCCCAGTACGTTTCCGAGCACAATTCAAAGTGTTGGTGCTGACCTTTAAAGCCCTAAACGGCCTCGGTCCAGTATACCTGAAGGAGCGTCTCCACCCCCATCATTCTACCCGGACACTGAGGTCCAGCACCGAGGGCCTTCTGGCGGTTCCCTCACTGCGAGAAGTCAAGTTACAGGGAACCAGGCAGAGGGCCTTCTCGGTAGTGGCGCCCTCCCTGTGGAATGCCCTCCCACCAGATGTCAAAGAGAACAACAACTACCAGACTTTTAGAAGACATCTGAAGGCAGCCCTGTTTAGGGATGCTTTTAATGTTTGATGTATCATAGTATTTTAATATTCTTTTGGAAGCCGCCCAGAGTGGCTGGGGAGGCCCAGCCAGATGGGCGGGGTATAAATAATAAATTATTATTATTATTATTATTATAAAGGCTCCTCTAGTCCAGCACCTTGTTCTCAAAGTGGCCAACCAACTGCCTGTAGGACACCCACTGTCAGGGCCTGTAATCGGATGAAGAAAGAACACCCTCCTGCATCTGCCCATCAATACAGAGCTTCAACAATGGGCTTGATTTAACCACACCCTTTCACATCAGCAGAATTGCATCATTCAAAGTTACAGGGTCCCAAAGGTAACTTCCTGCTGTAGCCTCTCTGAAGACAATCTAGAAGCAATTAAGTGTTAAAAGCAGAACTACTGAAAGAAGAAACACATGAAAATCCATCAAACATCAGGGGTATATCAATGTGCAGCAGAACTGCATTGTTTGCATTAAGGTGAATTATTGAAAGTATACCATTTGGGGGGAAGTGGGTTGAAGTATTCTTAACTTAAAATAAAACATAGTCTTCTGTGTTCTTTCCAATTGCTTCAGTTTGCAAAAGAAATGGTAGTGCAAATTCAGATCTAGGGAATAATGCATTATCAAGCAGATCCAGGGATTACTGTCAATTCTAACCAACTTAGCAAGAGGGTTAAAATTAAAGGCAAGCTCTTTTTGCAGTTAAGTTGACCACCACAGTCTCTTTAATAAGATCAGCCAATGGTGAAATAAGAGCTGTCACATTCTTACCTAACCTTCCTTATAAGAGCTGTAGCTTTAAGAACTGGCACCTGAGCTTTTTTGGCGAGTCACCTGTCTCCCCATCCCTTTTTCATTACTATGTCATGTTTTTTAGAGATAAGAAGCCTGAGGTTTAGCGCTGTCTTACTACAGATCTTGCAAAAACTAGCTCCTTTTTGGCTAAAAAGTAGATTTAAGATGGTGTAAATATGTAACAATTAACAGTGAGAAACTAATTGTGATACTAGCAAAAGCGGCATGGTGTGATTTTTACCCTCTGTTTTACACATGTAAACAAAGCAGCGTGCTGAATAAAGATTTTCCCACCTCTCTTTTTAGAAAAAGGATCACCCCAGCATATGTTCTTTTTGTTTAATACTCTACATCCCTCTTTTAATGGTTTGTATGAAGATGGCTTCTGCTGGCTATTGAGAAATCTACAGAATACTGTCTGCATATTACGTATTTCCTCACTACCTAGAATTAAACCCTAGAATACACTTTACAACACTATAGATCCTCAGAGGAGCATTACACAAAGAAGCAAGACTGTCAGGAGCCATGCTGTGTCTCTTGAGCTGCAAAACTAATTTCATGCCCTCACCTCGGGCACCGATTCTTGGCCAGAGGAGCAAGAACAGCAGTTGTAAACCCCAGAACACACTGAGGTATACCGGTAGGTGTCATGGGATACTTCAACTACCCTGATATCTGTTGGAATGCAAACTCTGCCAAGAATGTAAGCTCCAACAAATTCCTCAATGGAAATTTCATTTCCCAGAAGGTGAAAGAAGCAAACAAGGGGGTCATCTCTGTTGCACCTGGTCCTCACCAACAGAGAGGAACTGATCAAACCAAGTGGAAGTACTGGGAACCTTGGGAGGAAGTGATCATGTCTTCTTGGGTATCCTTACAGAGAGGCAAGGAGACTGAGATGACATATGATAGTCATTTTCAAATATCTAAAGGGCTGTCAAACTTAAAAAGCAGAGACATCACCTTGCCAACAAAGGTCCATATAGTTAAAGCCATGGTTTTCCCAGTAGTGATGTATGGAAGTGAGAACTGAACCATAAAGAAGTCTGATCGCTGAAGAATTGATGCTTTTGAATTATAGTGCTGGAGGAGACTCTTGAGAGTTCCATGAACTGCAAGAAGATCAGACCTCTCCATTCTTAAGGAAATCAGCCCTGAGTGCTCACTGGAAAGACAGATCCTGAAGCTGAGACTCCAATACTTTGGCCACCATCATGAGAAGAGAAGACTCCCTGGAAAAGTCCCTGATGTTGGGAAAGATGGAGGGCACAAGGAGAAGGGGATGACAGAAGACGAGATGGTTGGATAGTGTTCTCGAAGCTACCAGCATGAGTTTGACCAAACTGCGGGAGGCAGTGGAAGACAGGAGTGCTTGGCATGCTCTGGTCCATGCGGTCACGAAGAGTCGGACACGACTAAACGACTAAACAACAACAACAACAACAAAGGGCTGTCACATAGAAGATGGGGCAAGCTTGCTTTCTCCTGCTCCAGGGGCTAGGACCCAAACCAATGCATTCAAGTGCCAAGAAAGGAGATTCCGACTAAACATCAGGAAGAAATTTTTGACAGTAAGAGCTGTTCAAGAGTGGAATGGACTCCCTCGGGAGGTGGTGGACTCTCCTTCCTTGGGGGCTTTTAAGCAGAGGTTGGATGGCCATCTGTCAGGGATGCTTTAGCTGAGATTCCTGCATAGCAAGGAATCCCTTCCAACTCAACAATTCTATGACTCTATGTCAAATCTTTGGTAACTGCAAACTAATAATGATAATGCTATACAATTCAAACATTTTTAAAAGAAGTTTTACGTTTCGGTCATAGCAATGCTTAATCTGACTTTTTAGCAAAGAGAGCTGGCATGATGATACTGTTATCTCCTTGTAATGTAAGTGAGATCGGGGCCCATGCAAGTGTTGTGCAACTGCACATTCAGGAGGGCTACAGCTCTGTAGCGGAACAGGTAGCAGATCCTGGGCTTAAAATCCCACAAAGAGTAGCAGTAGGTGTGATGAAACATGTCTGATGTATTAAAAAGGTCCCAAGTTCAAATCCCTGCCCCAACATCTCTAGGTAGGGCAGTGAAAGACCCCTGTCTGAAACTCCAAAAAGCTGTTGCTGGAGAGGCAGCACTGAGCAAGATGGACCAGTGGTCTGACCTGTTATACAAGGCAGCTTCCTCATCCCTGCCATCTCCAGTGCAAGGGATAAGATAGATGCTAATGAGGAGAGATCTCTTCCTGACCCCCTCAAAAGTCACTGACAGAGTAGGTGATGCTAAGCAATCTATAGCCCAAAGGCCTGAATCACTATAAGGAAGCTTCATATGTTCATATCTATGCAAATTCCGCAAACACAACTAGTATTATGAATAAGATTAAATGGAAACAACATCATAAAAAAAGAAATGCTGGGAGGATATTGCCAGAAAAGCCACATGGGACTAATAATACTCTGAAGAAGGGAAAATAAAACATACAGGGTCATACATACCCAGAGAGGACCCACTGAAATCAATTGACCTAAGTAATTTAAGTCTATTTATTTCAGTGGGTCTATTTGGTGAATTACTTATTTGAATACCATCCACAGTTTGTTACGATGAAATTCCTACTGAACTGAGGAAATTGTGCTTAAAACCATTAGCCTGAAAGACGCTTGAATTGAGGTAACTCAGCTCAAACACTGTAGCTGAGTGGCAGAACATTTGCTTTGGACACAGAAGCCCAAGGTTTAACCCCCAATACTCCCAGGTAGGGCTAGGAGAGGCCCAGGCCTGAACCCTGGAGAGCCACTGCCAGTCAGTGCAGGTAGTACTGAGCCAGGGACAGTTTAAGGCGGCTTCCTATGTTCCTAACTCAAAACCAAACAAATTTCCAGCTTTGCCAAGAAAGAAACGGCCACAGGATGCCAGGAAATGCAATAGCTTGTGCATCAAATGCCATGCTTGTTAAATACTTCCTCTCTGTGTGCAGTAATTATTGCAATAAAGGCAAATCACATAAAAATGTCACAGGCGTAACACTGCCACCTTATTTTCCTTACAGGGTTTATTTTGCCTTCTCTGCTTTCCCCCTCCCTGCTGAAGGTTCTCTGACGGGAAATCAACTTAACTAAAAATGGTATAAACGCAGAAAGGGAAGCCATATGGAGATCCATATGCTTTGGCAATGAATCCATATTGGAGACTGCCCTGGGATGTGAAAGCAATAAAAGCTGACTGTGACAAAATCCCACTCCAACAGACTCTGGTGGCTTAAGAGGTCTCCCATAGTTAGGCTTTAAGAAGTTCCAACAAGTGGCACTCATATCAGCCCCTGTGCTTGTCATCACACCCGTTGCCCTAAGCATAATGCTGTACCTAACACCTGGCACAGTCCTCTTGCCAGCTCCCATTCACACCTTGAAGCTCCTAATCTGGCCACTTCATCTATTCAACAACAAGAATAAGTTTTACTTACTCCCTGATGAGGAACAATGAGTACATGGCTGGTACCCCCTTTTACACCAAAGCAACATGATTTCCCCTGGACAGGCCTAGTCTATATTTGCGGCAGAATGAACTGGTGGACTAGACTCTACCACTTAAAGCTGCAGTTGGGAGTGGCCATTTTATATGCCTCCTTTGTTGTCCTGCAGAGAGGCCTCTTTAGCTCCGTGTTTCTTTAGCTCAGTCTGCTCTACAATGCTTCACTTGCTTGCGCTTTCTCTCTCTCTCTCTCTCTCTCTCTCTCTCTCTCTCTCTCTCTCTCTCTCCCTCCTCCGAGTTGCTTCCTTCCTTGCTCCGTGAAGGAGCACCAATTCTCCTTCCCTGCCCCCCCTCTCTCTGTGTGTGTGTGTGTGTGTGTTTGTGTGGCTTGCAAGTTGCTTTAGAATAAAGGGGGGGGAATACCCAGTGTTTGTTGTGTGTGCCTTTCTTTGGGGCAGAAGAAGAGTTTGGATTTGATATCCCACTTTATCACTACCCTAAGGAGTCTCAAAGCGGCTCACAATCTCCTTTCCCTTCCTCCCCCACAACAAATACTCTGTGAGGTGAGTGAGGCTGAGAGACTTCAGAGAAGTGTGACTGGCCCAAGGTCACCCAGCAGCTGCATGTGGAGGAGCGGAGACGCGAACCCGGTTCACCAGATTACGAGTCCACCGCTCTTAACCACTACACCACACCAGCCCATGGGTTTCTTATTAACCCAGCCTACGCTGTCAGTCCCATGTTAACTCTGCCAGTCTTCAGCTCCCTCCTCCCCAGTCACAAGCAGGAGGGAAATACACCCTTGAGATGTTTGTTGGCTTGCAAGTTGCTTCAGAGTAATAGGGGGGGACCCACCCTGCCTTTGAGTATCTTCTGTGTCTCCCCCCCCCCCACCTCATTATGTTCCCCATTTTCTCCTATAAGGCTATGCCAAGGGTGGACATTGACGAATGCCTCCAGATGTGGTGGAGGGCACATGAGGCATCCTGCCCAATGTTGAAGGTGCTTGCAAAGAAGGAACAAGTGTGCCGTCTGAAATCACGGCTGGCAATGTTCTTCAAATACAAAGAGCATCTCTATTGCCAGAGAATGCCAAAATGCAAAAAACAAATTTCATTTAATTTTTTTGTTCTGTAAAATTTTATCCATTCTTTCTGGTTTGGCCTGGTTTATAAAAGAAATGCAAATTTTCCTGGCAATAAAAATATAAATGTTGTTCATATTTTGTTCTGTTAAAATTTATCCATTCCATTATTTTTTATTTTGGCCTGGTTTAGAAAAGAAAATTAACAAACAATCAAATAATTGGTGTTGTGTGATGTATACATTCAACGGAAACTCAACAGTGAATTATATTTGCATAGCTAAGTATGACACTGAATTTTTTTCTTGTATAGTAATGTAATTACATTTTTAGGGAACCTTTGATATCTATGCTACTAATTACTTTTACAGCTTTAATTCTAAAGAAAATGTCCTGTAATTGGTACAATAGTACTATAACATAACAGTTGTAACAATATGTTAAGTAAAAATATGTCAGTTTTAGAGTTAGACCCATAAGTAGTAGCAGTTGCCAGGACATTACCATGTTCACCTCTGCATAGCTCCAGCCTTACTTCAGATATTGTGATATACTGAAATATCAGAATGTTTAACTGGTGATATATCATGATATTGAAAACCAGGTATTGCCCAGCCCTCAACAGACCCTACTTCATAAAGAAAAACAAAATAAAATAAAAAGCAACAAAGAGCACTGCCTCCATTATATTCATCTTAATGATATGGGTTGAAGGGTCTCTTAGCTGTGTCCTAGTCTCTCATATAGAATCACAGAACTGTAGAGTTGGAAGGGACCACAAGGATAATCAAGTCCACAGTATTAATTTTTAAGCACCCTTTATTCCTCACATTTATTGTATTTTTGTCCTGTTTTTCCTTAGTGACAATGGTTCATTCCAAACATAAACTTCCATTTTACTAGTGAGAAGGTACACTTCATTAATAGAGGATGGCTTGATGTATCTGGCACCTGTTGACTCGTATGAAGGTTGCAAATTCCTGGATTGCTGAAGGTGGTTGGTTTCTTAAAAATATCTCCAGGAAAGTGAAATTAAATTCTGCTGCACCTAGCCTGGAGCTCTTAAAAAAAGAAGATGCTATCATAATATGCAGAAGCAGGAAGCACAATGGAAATAATGGGGGCATGGGGGAGCGAATACTTTCCATGCTGAATTTTCCATTTTTAACTCTGAAATTCACATTGTAAAACTTGATGTTCAGTTTTGGGGGCTAATTTGTGTTTGTGACACCAGCTCAGGGTGGGGGTGAGCAGCTGCCTTGGATTAAGTTAGTCAAGACTCCGGGATTGAAGCCCTGGTATTAGACTACTGCAATATGTTGTACATGAGCCTGCCTTTGAAGATAGCTTAGGAACAGCAGTTAGTCCAAAATGCAGCTGTGATACTATGAAGTAGGGTGGTTTAGGCCTGGGCTTCACCAACTGCAAAAACTGCAAAAGCTCCACGGCAAAGTGCTGATTTTTCACTTTTGATGCTCTTCAGGCTTGGAACCATGAGACCCAGAGGACCACTGGTCCCCACAGGTGTCTGCCCACAGTTGAAGGTCTTCAGCAGAGGCCCTTATTCAGGTGCCCCCAACATCAGAAGCATGGCAGGTCACTGCAGAAAAAAGAGCTCTGCAGTCGCATGCTGAATGTGGAGTGCTTTTTCCAGGGAGGCTCCCCTGGCACCTACCTTGATGTCATTTCATTTATTTTCCCAGGCTTCTGTAAACTGATTGTAGACAGCTTGGTATTTGCTTTTGAATCTGCTAGACAATGTGTTTATAATTATATTTTACATTCTGGCATTGTAATGTTTTAAATTTTGTTTGTAGTTTTAAATATGCTTCATTGTGATTTGTAAGTTTTTGGTTTGTTTTTTTTGTAAGTTACCCCCTCCCGGAGGACTGTTGAAGGGTGGGGTATGAAATAAAACTTGTGTTCATACCAGGGCAGGGCAGCTTTCAAGCTGGAAGCAAGACAGGCCCGGGAATCAGTACAAAAGCTTATTTTGAGCTTTAAATATAAGCCTCTATTTTCTTATAATGTGACACGAGCAGACACGGTGTGAAACAATAAAATTAGAGCGATATATTCAAATACACCCACCCCACTCAGCCATGAAGCTCTATGGCTGATCTTGGGCTAGTCACAAGCTCTCAGCCTCACCTACTTCAAAGAGTGTTTGAGAATTTAAATGACAGAGGACCACATCCACAGGTTTCAGTTGCTTAGAGAAAAGGTAGGACACAAATGTACATAATAGATATTCATTTTTTTAAATGTTTAAAAAAAACCTATCAAATTTTAGTACATTTGGATATACACATTTTGTTGGTTCTTAGTTTAAATATCAACTATACTTTGAAGTTAGGAACCCCATGCCCATTGCCTTGTCTGTTGATTTTTGCCTTCAAAGCAGTCCAGAAAAGAGGCTTTCATCCATAGAATACAATCAATCAGAACTTTCATTGTACAAATTCTGCTAAATTAATGGAGTTTAACAAGACGACATCCACATTCTTGCACAACTCACATGCATTTCTCAAAATTAGCTTTAGGTAGATTGTGCCAAAATTAGTTTACTTTAATTCCACACCAGGAAAAACCAACAGAGGCCACAATAGGCACACATCCAGCTTTTAAAACATGAATTCCTTTTTGTGCATCTCACTTTAATCCAAAATAGACATTTAACAAGAACCTTTTCACAGCTCGGAAACTTCCAAGCCATGCTCTGTCTTAGATCCTGAAGCTTTTATCAGTGTTAAGGAAAAATCACAGAGAACAGAATGAAGGGCAAAAGTTGCCTTCCTAATAACCTAAACCAGATATCCATTTCTACCGTACGGTTAAGTGCAAAGAACTAAAGCATATTTTGCCGGGAAGGGGGGGAGAAACAAAAATGAAAGATAAAAAAAATATGTAAGAGCTGAAGTTGCTCGACATCCTATAGCTTAATAAGGGGGATGATTAAGAAGACAGCATGTTAATTTTCTAGCACTAGAAAAAAAGATTTATAACAATTATATTTATTAATTTCACCTTGACAGTAATGTACCAATTAAAAGGAAAATTAATTACACACCTTACAATTGCATAGTTGAAAGTCAAAAACTTACTAGACAAGTTAATCCTAAATTAACACAGTAAAAGGGGGGGGGGGAGAGGTAAAGAATTCTTGCAAATGATAAATGAGGATAAACATTTGCAAAATGGACTGCTCAGAATTAAGAACCTGCAGGAGGGGAGGGGGGGCTCCTATACTACAGAGGGTCTTTTCCGTGGTAGCACCCAAGGACTGCAGAAAACTGGTAGAAAACGAACACCAGAAAGCAGCATTGATTCAGCTCTAGTTCAAAGCTTGCAAGGCGTCCATAGTCATAATCACCGGTGCTTGACTTTGAGTTGTAGTGATTGTGATTTTATTTTATGATTGCTTCCTAAAACCTGAATTTTCCTACTGCTAATCATTCCTGAAATAGAAACATGGTACCTGCATATTCTTTTTGGGCAGTTTTTTCACCACTGCCATGATCCAAAATTCTCCAAACACCATCGACTGTTTCTTGATATGTACATTCAAATACCTCGTTGCTAGTGAAATCGAAAAGGGCAAATGTTCACCCTGTTACTACTTCACCCATGGAAGTATAAAGAAAGGGATGTGATCATTGTTGCCATTTGAAGATTCCTCCAGCTGCTGAGGAAGTCCAGTGTTTAAGGATGACAAATGATGTGCAAAGGTTAGGCGGGGTAATCTCAAATCTGTCCATATGAGCTTTAGAACGAACAGGCATGCAAATTTAATGTGAAGAGCCTCTAACCCAAGCAAGGGCAGATATACCTGCAGGCAATTTGGTTTAGTTCCAAAATGCGGAAATTCAATTGTCAAGCAGGCCTTAAGGACATCTGATAAACTTTTCCTTTTAAAGCAAAATGATTTCAGGAAACCGCAGCTCCGCAGAATACAAAAAAGAAAAGGAAAAATCTTGTTCCCAATCTCCAGGGTGTTTGAAGGAAACTCCAGAACAGGAATTAATTGGCAAGAAAAGATGCCGGTATTTGTAGCTGCTTCCATGAGAGCACACAAACACTCCTTCCAAGGCACCCTACTTGCAGATACAGAAGGCAGAATCACACAAGCATTTTTAGATACTTCAAGCTAATGTACAGAACATCCTCATTACTGCCAGCATCCAATGTCTTGAGGTAAGGGCATGGACAATTTATCCACAAGTTATACCAGGAAAAGGACTCTTCATACTCCTCAACGAGAGAGGAGGCACACCTAAGCTTCACAAGATGATTGTGTCCTTCCATGTGCACCACATTCCAGTGTGACAGCTCATCCTCAGATACCTTCCCTATAAAGAGTGGTGTGAAACAGGGCTGTGTTCTCGCCCCAACTCTCTTTGGCGTATTCTTCTCTCTGGTGCTCTCCTATGCCTTCACTGTGTAGTTTCACTCAAGGAGCGGCAGGGGTCTGTTCAACTTGGCATGTCTCTGTTGTTGTTGTTTAGTCATTTAGTCATGTCCGACTCTTTGTGACCCCATGGACCAGAGAACGCCTCTGTCTTCCACTGCCTCCCGCAGTTTGGTCAAACTCATGCTGGTAGCTTCAAAAACACCATCCAACCATCTCGTCCTCTTTCGTCTCCTTCTCCTTGTGCCCTCCATCTTTCCCAACATCAGGGTCTTCTCCAGGGAGTATTCTCTTCTCATGAGGTGGCCAAAGTACTGGAGCCTCAGCTTCACGATCTGTCCTCCCAGTGAGCACTCAGGGCTGATTTCCTTCAGAATGGATAGGTTTGATCTTCTTGCAGTCCATGGGACTCTCAAGAGTCTCCTCCAGCACCAGAATCCAAAAGCATCAATTATTCAGCGATCAGCCTTCTTTATGGTCCAGCTCTCACTTCCATACATCACTACTGGGAAAACCATAGCTTTCACTATACAGACCTTTGTTGGCAAGGTGATGTCTCTACTTCTCAAGATGCTGTCTAGGCCTGTCATTGCCCTTCTCCCAAGAAGCAGGCGTCTTTTAATTTCGTGGCTGCTGTCACCATCTGCAGTGATCATGAAGCCCAAGAAAGTAAAGTCTCTCACTGCCTCCATTTCTTCCCCTTCTATTTGCCAGGAGGTGATGGGACCAGTGGCCATGATCTTCGTTTTTTTGATGTTGAGCTTCAGACCATATTTTGCGCTCTCCTCTTTCACCCTCATTAAAAGGTTCTTTGATTCCTCCTCACTTTCTGCCATCCAGGTTGTGTCATCTGCATATCTGAGGTTGTTGATATTTCTTCCGGCAATCTTAATTCCGGCTAGGGATTCATCCAGCCCAGCCTTTCTCATGATGAATTCTGCATATAAGTTAAATAAGCAGGGAGACAAAATACAGCCTTGTCGTACTCCTTTCCCAATTTTGAACCAATCAGTTGTTCCATATCCAGTTCTAACTGTAGCTTCTTGTCCCACATAGAGATTTCTCAGGAGACAGATGAGGTGATCAGGTACTCCCATTTCTTTAAGAACTTGCCATAGTTTGCCATGGTCGACACAGTCAAAGGCTTTTGCATAGTCAATGAAGCAGAAGTAGATGTCTTTCTGGAACTCTCCACCTGGAACATGATCCACCTGGAGGAGGAACCGGCAAGCCACTCCAGTATCCCTGCCAAGAAAACTCCATGGACAAAGACAACAGGCATGTCTCTACCCCAACACAAAACTGTGGCAGGCCCTTATCTGGGAGATGCTGTTTACAGATGACACAATCTTGACAGCTCACGCCGAGGAAGCTCTACAGAGACTCACCAGCTGTTTTGCCCAAACCTGCAGGGAGTTTGGTTTTACGATCAACCTGATGAAGACCAACACCAGCATGGGCGACCAGACGCTTGGACAAACGTATTGGCAAGGCAGCCACGGCAATGGCTCGCATCTCCAAAAGAGTATGGGAGAATGTGATGCTAAGGTTGAATACCAAGCTGAAGGTCTACCAGGCTTGCATGCGGACCACTCTGCTTTATGCAAGTGAGTTGTGGGCAACTTACAACCACCAGTAGTGACGCCTCACTGCCTGCCACATATGCTGTGTCAGGAAGAGTCTGAGCATCACATGGCAGGACAGAGTCTCAAACAAAGATGTGCTTTCCCAAGCCCACATTCCCAGCATGTTTGCACACCTGTCTCAGTGACGTCTACACTGGCTTGGTCATGTCCAAAGAATGGAAGATGGCAGGATCCCCCTGGACATCTCTAAGGGGAGCTAGCTTCAGGCACCAAGCACATTGGCAGACCAACTCTGCGTTACAAAGATGTCTGCAAATGTGATATGAAGGCTGACAACATCAACCCCGCCATGTGGGAATCCCTTGCAGATAACCACAGTGCTTGGAGACAGACAGTCAGGTTGTGTATCCATAGCAGTGACTAGAAGAGGAATGTCCACTGGGAGGAGCACACAGAGAAGAAATGCCCTGGTGCATCTACAACAGCACAACCAGACACCTTCATCTGCCCCAGCCGCAACAAGACATGTCTCTCCCATATCAGTCCCTACAGCCACAGCTGGAGCTGTAACTCTCTAACAGTTTGACTTCACTCCCGAGACAGACAGGTGCCAACCAATACCAAGAAGGATTTTGGTTCAAAGACTCCTTGCTCCTAAGCACACCCCATTGCTGCCATAAACTAAGAATGAATAAAATTGCCATTTTCCTAATCAAAAACAGTCAGAAACCAGTAGGGGAGCATTTCAGTCTCCCAGAATATTCAACAGGCCTTCAATTCATTATACTCCAGGCAATATTTTCAAATGGCGAATCAAGTGTAAAACTCATTAGCAAATCTGACACTGTGGAACTTTTTGTCAACAAATCCTGAGAATGGCTAGCTGACTACAGGAAGTCCCTCTTGAGGTGCTTATTGATCTTGCTATGTCTATTTATCATCCCTGCCACTAGATGGGAGGGAACAGAGTTAAATTCATTCTGAGTTGGTCTCATACCGATGTTGATTTGACCTTTTCTTCACCTGTTGTCTCATAATACTGTGACACATACCTGTTCTTGTACTGCTTGACCTTTACACTTCCTTTTCTTGAAAAATAAAATCCTTGACACAAACCATTTTCTTCTATGTACAATGGATATAGAAATGTACTGAGCTGACTACTTTTACAAAGTGTGCATAGGTGAAATCACTCAAGGATATCTTTCTGTGAGAGACAGACAGACAGACAGACAGAGAAGAGAGGCAGAGAGACGAAAATTCCAAGAATAGAGTTAAAAGCCAGCAGAGAAAACAGCTCTGAACCCTTGATTAAGGTTTGCATTTAACTATCAGCCCCCATAAAAAATATCCAGCTGATGAGTAGCCTTTTGGCCACACAGAGAGCTGTTATTTTCCATCCACTTTAATAATCAAAGAGTTCGGATTTGCTCCTAATGCGACATTGATGAACGGGAATGATGCAACCGTTGACAATGATGAACCAGAAAGACGGGCTCAGGCTTGATTAAAATTAGCCCTTTTTTTCTTTGCTTTTTACTGTGGAAGGCTACAAAAAGGAGGAGAGAGGAACTTAGCCTTCAAGCTTAAAATCTATTTCTGTTGCAGATGAAAGCAGAGCATTTACTAGCCACAGGACAAGGAAGGCAATTAAGCCATTTGTGTGTGTATATATATTACCCACTGTAAACACCTGCAAGACATCTGCATTATGCTCTTTTCTATCAAAAAACCACCAGCAAAGTTGCATGAGGTTCCCCAGCTATATGAACAGCTATATGAATTATCCTGCTCATGTACAGTTCACTCTGTCTTGAATAAAAGCACCATGTTCCCTTTTATCACAATCAATTTATGAATTCAGATGCACATCCCCTAATAGCACACAGAATGACAAAATCATGACAGACAAACCTTCTGTCTCTTTCCGTCCTTACCTCTTCCAATCATGATGACCCCCACTGTTCTCTGTTGTTGCTACTGGTCTTCAGAACCCCACCCAGCCATTGGGTGTCTTTATGACACTGCCCAAGGGAAGCCAGACTGGGGCTCGCCTCCTGAGCAATCTGATTCATACTCTTCTAGAGGCTGGGCTTTGCTGCCCTACTCTCCAACCATCCTCTTTTGACCACATATATGAGACATACTGCGTTTAGGGAAATAAGGAATTGCTAGTGAGATCAGGATAAGCAAGATTGCACCGAAATCTTGGCAGGCAGGAATCGAAAGAAAGCTTCAACTGGTCAAACCCAAGTCTTCTTTGTTTGGCGCGAAGGAAGAAGTTAGTAGGGCCAGGCCGGTGCCAGCATCAACCACACCACAAAGCAGACCTGAAATAGGTCTATCCTTGCAGTCTGCTGCTGGAGGTGGGAGCTTCAGCTGAACTCTGACATACAGCAAGGAAGAGGTTCCCTCCCCTGCACTGAGTAGAGAGTAAAGCCAAGCACCATAGCCTTCACAGTTAGCCAGCCCATATCTTGCCCAGGACACATCTTGAGGTTGCACACTCCAATTCCCTTCTGTGCCTAAGGAGGGCTCCAGGGCCTGAGTGAAACAGTCCTGATTACCTTTAGGCTGTAGCCTCCTGCCTCAAGAACCCCAGTTCAAACACTGAAAGTTCCTGACAGTGGCGAGAAGGGAGAAGAGTGCTGAATTATTTATTTTATTTATTTCCATACCATCAGATCATGAAATTTCAAGGTAGTGCACACTGCTAAAACAGAAAACACTTAAATTAAAACAACAACAACAATTAGTTTAGAAACACAGGTCATCATTAAGGTGGCTGGCTAATCAAAAATTAAACAGCTGTGAAGGCCTGTCTGCACACACACAAAGAGAAGTCTTCAAGGGACACCTGAAAGTCAAATGTGAGGATGTCTGCTGAATCTCTGCTGGAAGAGTGTTCCACAGCATGGGAGCAGCAACATGAAACACTCGGCTTATAGTTCGCCCAAAACCTATGCAAGGTACTGGAAAAGCTTAGCTTATTTTGCAATCAGCCTATTTCATGTCAAGTAACTGCATATGTTTTAACCGCCTAAATTTCCTCCATCCCTCCTGCCATGTACACAGGCATGTCAATTCACACAGGTGCCCACACGTTTTGCAACCTGTGCAGTCAGAGCATTCAGTAGCTGTCAATATTTCAGGATCTCTGAGGAAAACGCTGAGAGCACTGGAGGCACGAGTATAATTATTTTGTTCACTAGAGACAATAATTGGCTGGTTCAGAAGTAATGAGATAATTCAAATGTAAATTCATTTTTAAGCAGGAATATTAATAATGGCTAATCTAGAAAATTATATTGCAAACAAAAGAATATTTTGTTTATAAAAGGGGATAAGCAAAAATAGAAGGTTAGGGTCGTTCCAACTAATTTGCGAATGGGAGGTAAATTCAAGATGCCTTGTCTCACAGTCAGAGAAACGAAATGGGTTAACCACTAGTGAAAAGGGAACCTCTAAGTCAAGGGTGGCAAATGTAGGTTAAGCACACCTGGAGTTTGGGTGCGGTGTTCCAACAAAGTCAGCTACCTAGAAATGAGAGTTAAGAACTTGGGAGTAGATGCAGTTAAGCAATGCCTGCTGTGCCATATATGTTCACATAGTACAGGAGAAAGCCTAGTAACTAATCCAGGTGAGAAGTGTCTTTGTATTGTGTCTATCATTTAGATTTCTTGGAACTGAATGTCAAACAGGTGAGACTTGGAACAAATATTGCCATGCCTTTAGGTGGTGATCTATGTGAAAAAATAAGGAGATTGCACTGGCATCCTCATCTCACACTTGCTCATCCACTCAGCCATCGGTTAGCAGTAGAGCAACATTTCCTTAAAAATCCCTATCATTTGGTGGGTATTTTGCTGGATAAACATTAATACAGCAAAGGCAATTCAGGGTCCACACCTAAGAACAAAGATATGGCCAGTGGGCACTGAAGTTGTATGAAGTTCTCAGAAGTTATTTCTGGGTACAGATTCCTCCCCCATTCCACACCACTGCTTAGAACCCCCAATCCTGAAACCAAATCCTGAAACTTTTTAAAGGAAAAAGGCTGAAATGATTGTTTAATAGCACTCAATCAATCAATACATGGCGGCTAAGCAAACATGAACAATCTTATCCCCAAACAGATAGGTAGCCGTGTTGGTCTGCCATAGTCAAAACAAAACAAATTCCTTCCAGTAGCACCTTAAAGACCAACTAAGTCAGTTCTTGGTATGAGCTTTCGTGTGCATGCGCACTTCTTCAGATACACATGTATATCTTCTTCAGATACACATGTACAAGAACTGACTTAGTTGGTCTTTAAGGTGCTACTGGAAGGAATTTGTTTTGTCTTATCCCCAAAGTAATTTGGTGAAGTTACAGACTTCACAAAACACAGGTTTTTTATAGCAGGCCTCTAAAATAAGTGATTAAAATGAAATGGAAGGGTGTGCTTCTCCTCTTGAAAGGCATACCTCAGTTCTGTGTTGAAGATGACAAAGGCAGCAGCTCACAGAGCAAGGTTATATCTGCCTCTCTTTGAATACAGTGGCATTTAGCAGAAAAAGTGGAGAAGTATTAGTCCATGTAAAGTTGTTTTTATTTACCATTTGAAGTCTCAGCGGTACATAATTAGAAGATGTTCAAAAGGACAAATGAGAAGTAGCCACAGAATGGGTGAAGGTTGCATATTATTATTTTTAATTTAAAAAAACCCAAGAATATTAAGGTGCCTTAAAAGCTCCTCTCATCCATCACCCTGCCATTTAACCTCCACTAATTATACTTCAGCCATCCCTGATGTACGCTTACCTAATCCATGATCAATTCCATCAGCTTCTTTGGGAATTGCTTCCATTAGCCAGCTATTCCTTACAGGTAAGGTTTTCTTTCAAGCTTTATTCCCTGATTGCACTCACATATCCTTTCTCTGGCAAAGCTTGCAGATTCAGGCTGAGCTCACACAAGCGATCACTTGGTGCAATGCATCTTTCCCCAAAGACCATGCTGGCTCTGGCTGAGGGGGGTTGCCTCCCAAACATCTGGGGGGCATCAGGTTGGGGAAGGCTGGTGTAACAGAAGACAGCCAACTGCCTTGCCACCCATTGTGAGGGAACAGTACGATACAGAAAGAGACCGTGGTGATTATGAAGAAAAGTAGAAAATTCATAATAATAAATTTTATTTATATCCTGCCCTCCCCAGCCGAAGCCGGGCTCAGGGCGGCTAACAACAATAAAATAATACAACATTCTAAAATCATTTCATTAAAATTAATTCAACTCAAATTGATGGCAACCATTAGACTAAAGTTCTGTGAAGATTACCAAAGGAGGGAGTCAGGCTGTGCCTGGTGGAACAGCTCTGACAGTCTGAAGGGAGTTCAGGGTTTATTGCTCATGGAAAATGGGATATGGCAGAGAATAAGCTTTCCATGTATTTAAATGGCACTTTTTTTTAAAATCTAGTCCATTCAACTAAAACTGGTCTGTGAAAGAGCTCGCATTTTCTGAGACTTTGGACAGCCACAGACAGCTGAAATAGGCAACACTGGGCTAGGTGGCTTGCCTCAAGAGCGTCATCTATGTTTCCTCATGTGCACAGCCATAAAGCAATTAATTTTTTAAGAAGCAGAGAAGTAAAAATAAGAGAGCATGCCATAGCATTAAGGGTAAATCTAGCAGGGTCAAAAGCTTGTTGAAATACAACTGTCCTTACAGCTCAGCTAAGAATCTGTAGTGGTCATTTGAAGCTTTCAGGGGACGGAGTTCCATAGCTTGGAGGCCATTGCTGAAAATACCTTTTCCCATCTCTTTCTGACTTCTGATTGTGGAGGGACATGAAGCAAAGTCTTGAATATTTCATTACGCTTGATATATTCAGAGGACTTCTGGCTGTGCTGAGGAACAACTGCTTCATAACCAGATGCAATAGATGCGCCTACAGCAGCCAACCCCAAGACAACTCACAAAGCTACAATCTAAGGCTTCATTTCTTTAAATTTCTTCACCCAATAGCCTTGGATTTCTTGTTCATGTATCTGCTACCTCTTTCCTCTAACTGTAGATCACAAGAGTTAAGCAGGAGATAACAGCTTAACCTTAAAACCTTGGAACCTCCTTATGATTTCTACACATACCACCCACAGACAGACACATGAAGGAGCAAGTCCAAAGCCCAAAGTGTAGAACTTAGCCCCATTAGCCCCTTCCCAAAAGTGAAGCCTATGCAGATACTCTTTGTCAAGAGTCATTTTCCTCCACTGCCAGCAGAACAAGCAGAACTGTATCTTGATTTAAGTTAAGGCAGAAATCAATAAGAGAGCCTTGACACTCAAATGTACTCTCAGTACTGGAACAAGCACTTATCATTCTTTCTCAAGGACAGCTTCAACAGCCAGCAGCTTCTGCTATAAAAAGCCTCCATTAGCTTGTTCAGAAGGTATGTAAAATGCTGCACTTTTAGATGGTGAGAAATGTCATGCTGGGTCAAGACCAAAAGGTCCACCTGGTCCGGAATTATGTTGTCTCCAGTAGGGGCTAGCCAGGTGCTCCTCGGAAGCTCTCAAAGCGGGGCACAACCTGACTTTCCCCCCTTCCAAAAGATGGAGAATCCATTTAAATCAGCCTTATGGCAGTCACTGATAGAACTAACCTGCCCATGAATGACAAAACTTTTTATGAAAGGGTAATCTGAGGTAATAGCTATCATTACATCCTGTGGCAATTAATTCTGGAACTTGAGATGGGGCATCCAAAACCACACACAATATTTCTAATTATGGGTATACTGGATTTATAATGGTATTAGAGTACTTTCCTCTTATATTTTCCTCCCAACACTGAATTTGCCCTTTTACATTGCCACAGAATACTGAGCTAAGGTTTCCAGTGAGCTTTCTACTATGTTCACAACAACAAGCCTTGCCTGGATGGTCAAAGCCAATTTAGAGCTCATCGACAGGTACATTAAGATGAGATTGCTTTGCTCCCAAAGTGCTCCACTCCTGCTTTTACATTACATTTAATATTGCTTGTGCTTTTTTAAATGTACATTTTAAGGTTATGGAAGAGATGCAGTGAAGGAGGGAGGAGGCAAACGCAGGAGGAGGAAATAAATAATCACACAAAAGGTTTTGTTTCACTGTTGAATTATATGGACCAGTAAATCCATGCCCACAGCCCTACTCATAAGCCAAATTCTGTCTCATTTCCCAGCTGGTATGCCTTCGCCTAACCTCCATCTCAACCTATTTACTAGATATTGTGCATATTTTCTTGGGCTTGGGTGCTGTTTGGGATTTTTTGGTGGGGGATTGTTGTTGTTGTTGTTGTTGTTGTTGTTGTTGTTGATACAGTAGTACCTCTTGTTAGGTAACCCTCTGGTTACGTAAACTTCGGGATGTGAAAGCGGCAAACCCGGAAGTATTTTACTGGGTTTTGTCACGTGCGCAGAAGCAGTCCTCAGGTTGTGGAAACCTCGGGATCCGACCAGACCTCCAGAACGGATCCTGTCCACAACCAGAGGTACCACTGTATTTGTTTTAGATCTTCCTGTGATTTATGTGGAAATTGTTCAGCTTGGTTGTGTGTTTTTTAACATTTTATTCATTGTTCATTACTACTTCCGTTGTGTTGTAGCCATGTAATATTTCCATGTTGTAAGCCACTTTGAGCATGGTTTGAATTGTGAAACACAAATAAAGTTATGAATACTCCCCTTTTCCCTTTTCCTGTTTGTGTCCCTTTCTGCACCAAGAGTCAATTACTAAGCCTAAGGGTTATGGCTGTGGAAAAGCAAGGATGTTACCCCCTCTACTTCCTGGCTCTGTCTACATTTAGTAAAACGGAAACAAAGTGGAAACATTTCCCCCTGAACCAAGACTGCCACCAAGGCTAATTAATAAGTTGGGCCTGCCTACATTATGTTCTGGGTGTTCATGAACAGCAGTGCCTGCTCCCAGTGCCTGCCTAAATATAGGGGCCAGAGCATTAACCTTTCTCATGCTCTCCACACCCTGCTCACTCCCCAATCCCTCCACTCCCTCAGCTTAGCACAGGATCTTGTTCATTTGCAGTGAACAGAGCTGCACAAATTTGACCGGGGATGATTCTGGCTGGTTCCCTTGGTAACACTAGAAAGCAAGCAGACAAGTGCTATCAGAGGAACACTGCACAACCTTAGGCACCCTGGCAGGCAATTAATGCCCAAGATTTCAGCATCTAACCGTGTTAGGCTGTGCTAGCACTTTCGGCTGCAGCTGCTGGGGCACAACAGGAAGCAGGGCAGCAGCAAACACTTTACGTTTAACAACACAAGAGTCAGTGTTTACACCAGATCCACTGGATTCTCTCAGTCTGCCCTCAGGATCCCGAGCTCAAATGTATGCCAGTGTCAAAGTGACAGCGAAATAACAACAACAACAACAACAACAACAACAACAACAACAACAACCATAATAAATGCACCCTCACTATTGTACAGAACTCCTGGATAGTTACTAATGAGTGCATGTTCTCCAACACATCTGCACATTCCTGAGTAGTATTTTTCTGCTTAAAACCACACACACAAACACAGAGGGGTGGGAGAGACTCTTAAGGAATCCCTGCTTGTTCTAAGATTTCATGCAAAAATTTGTACATTCATGAAACTGGGGGAAACAGATGATTCAGTTTCAGAGCTGGCAGAGTGAAGGCACAGTCAAGGAGACGCTTGAAAGGCAGCCAGCAGATTGGAACCAAGCAGAGCCACCGCCTGGCATAGCAAGGCAAGGCAGATAAGGGGTGGGCAGGAAAGCAAATAAACAAAGCCAGCATATAATTAATCAGGCCAGCAGCCTGGTCTTTATGGTGAGGAATGGAATGAACTATCCTGGCATAGCTGTCTGACGGGATTCTTAAAAAGCAATGCCCCCACACTGCAACATTTTGGTGCAAGCTTACCTGTTTAATTGCTACCAACATACCGGTAACTCTGATGAGAGCTCCCTAGGGAGCTGTCCTTGGTGCTGAACCTCAGCTATCCACCTCAGCTATCCTCCCTTCCTCTGCTCCTCCCCTCTAAGGCACTAGAAAAGAGCTTCCCAAACTTTTCATGTTTGTGACACACTTTTTAGACATGCATCATTTCGCGACACAGTGATTCAGTTTTACTAGCAAACTGGAGATTAAACTAACCCCTTTCCAGCCCTGGGAGATGCACCACACAACACACCTGCACACTGAAGCCGACACACTAACGTGTCACAACACACAGCTTGGAAAGCTCCGCACTAGAACAAGAGAAAAGGAAAGAACTCATTCACCCAGAAACAGTATTAGAATTCCTCAAAGAAAGACCAGCGAAGTCCATAATGCACGAGACACTGAATGCTTGTGGATTTTAGCTGTGTTTACTGATGTTGGCAGCTATATAAAGACCTCTGCTAGTCATCTGTGGTACATTTGACACTCAAAAAGGAAGGCAACCTGTGACTTCCAGCCTTCAGAAGTGTTCCCTGCCTCCCCGCCTGGAGGCTATTCTTTCTTGCCACTAAAAGGTAGATAGCTATTTAATGACAAGAGTAGGCAACCATTAACTCTCTATTACACCTTTATTTGGCTGGACTCTGAAGAGCTTAAAACGTTGAGCCTGTAACATAATTCATTTGCAGAACTCCACAGCTAATTTATTATTTATTATGTTTTAAACAGGATCTCCAAGCCCCAAAATTAGTTGCTTTAATTTTGCCAGCACTCCTCTCCACCACATTGCCTTTCTAAAAGTCTGTTATTAAAGCCCAATGAAGACAATCAAACCCATAATTTCAACTCCACACACTTTTATTTAAAAGTATCTGAATTTGCTTAGCCACTAACATTTGCACCCAATGCCTTATTATGAGGAATAGGGGGAAAGTCCTGGAACACTCTCCCTGCATGTAATTCAATCTCATGGAAGTTTGGCAATGTGCTGCCAGGAGTTCAGGAAGCACTCTGCATAGCATTCAGCTGGTGGGAGCATAACTGAATGACCTCCAAGAAAACATGTGCATACACAGGTATCAGAATTTGGTTCTATCTTGGAGCTGGATTTGGGTAACTCTGGCATAAAGTACAGAGGTGTTAGTGTTTGCAGAGTGTGTACAGTTTCATGAGGGTAACGTTTTGACAGCTGGACTGAATCCAAAGGATCAGGCTGCATGTTACGTGCCTCTTTTTTCTGTCAAATTACTGATTTGTAAAGTATTGCACTTGGGCAAAAAAAATGAGAGGCACAAATACAAGATGGGTGACACCTGGCTTGAGAGCAGTACATGTGAAAAGGATCTAGGAGTCTTGGTTGACCACAAACTTGACATGAGCCAACAGTGTGACGCGGCAGCTAAAAAAGCCAATGCAATTCTGGGCTGCATCAATAGGAGTATAGCATCTAGATCAAGGGAGCTAATAGTGCCAATGTATTCTGCTCTGGTCAGACCTCACCTGGAGTACTGTGTCCAGTTCTGGGCACCACAGTTCAAGAAGGACACTGACAAACTGGAACGTGTCCAGAGGAGGGCAACCAAAATGGTCAAAGGCCTGGAAACGATGCCTTATGAGGAACGGCTAAGGGAGCGGGGCATGTTTAGCCTGGAGAAGAGGAGGTTAAGGGGTGATATGATAGCCATGTTCAAATATATAAAAGGATGTCACATAGAGGAGGGAGAAAGGTTGTTTTCTGCTGCTCCAGAGAAGCGGACACGGAGCAATGGATCCAAACTACAAGAAAGAAGATTCCACCTAAACATTAGGAAGAACTTCCTGACAGTAAGAGCTGTTTGACAGTGGAATTTGCTGCCAAGGAGTGTGGTGGAGTCTCCTTCTTTGGAGGTCTTGAAGCAGAGGCTTGACAACCATATGTCAGGAGTGCTCTGATGGTGTTTCCTGCTTGGCAGGGGGTTGGACTCAATGGCCCTTGTGGTCTCTTCCAACTCTATGATTCTATGATTCTATGATGAAGTCAGATTTCCTCATTTTCCACAATCCACTCTGCTGCCACTAGCAACAGAGGAAGGTAAGAGCACTGAAACCCAACAGCACTCAAGCAGCTGGGAGTCCCGCTCAGATCCCCCATATAGCTTATGAGAATTTAACAAACACTGTCTATGATTCCTCAAACGTACTGTTCTCTACCTCAGCTGTAAGGACTTGAAACTTACTTTTAAAACTAAGAAACCAGGAAGCAGAGTATATATACAGTGTGTACAAAATTCAGAATATTGCTCATCATGGCAAAATCGTTTTCTGCTTACTGCACAGGAGTCTTTGGTGCATCTGCTTTCTGTCTGCACTGCAGTGCTGCCTCAGTTGCATATGGTTATTTTGGAAGGTGAAGAAGAGTTTGGAAGAAGAGTTTGGACTTGATATCCCGCTTTATCACTACCCAAAGAAGTCTCAAAGCATTCTCCTTTCCCTTCCTCCCCCACAACAAACACTGTGAGGTGAGTGGGGCTGAGAGACTTCAGAGAAGTGTGACTAGCCCAAGGTCACCCGGCAGCTGCATGTGGAGGAGCAAGGAAGCGAACCCAGTTCACCAGATTATGAGTCCACCGCTCTTAACCACTATACCACACTGGCTCTCACCACACTGGAGGAAGAAGGTTTAGCAGGTGGATTGTTGAGCTAGACGGCCTTTTAGTTCCAGCAATCCTATATTCTGATTTCTAGTAATATGCTTTTAATAGCATAACTGCTTATTTCTCAGGACTGGGAGCTATGTTATCCCAAACTTAAAGACCATGTAGTTAGGACAGCTGGAATTATGCAGTAAACTTTAACTAGAGAATCAGTGGAGTTTAGGTGGGCCAATGTAGGATTCATTGGCAGTTAAATTAATCTTGCATATAGCGATCTTTGTATGTAATGGCTACTTTACCACTTTGAGTTTTTTTCTAGAATAATGCAGTATATAAATTGTATGGAATAAATAAATTTTCATATTGTCCCTTCTCCAAGATTCATTTATGTATAATGTGCTTTTGATTTATCCCTGATACTTCTATGTTTTTATGGAAACTAAGCCTTATGACAGTGGAAAACAGGAGTGCCTGGCGTGCTCTGGTCTATGGGGTCACGAAGAGTCGGACACGACTAAACGACTAAACAACAACAAGCCTTATGAGGAACAATTGAAGGAGTTGGGTATGTTTAGCCTGGGAAAGAGGAGACTGAGAGGAGATCTTCAATATCTAAAGGGCAATCACATGGAGATGGAGCAAGCTTGCTTTCTCCTGCTTCAGAGTCTAGGATACACACCAATGGATTCAGATGACAAGAAAGGAGATTCCAACTAAACATCAGGAAGAATTTGCTGATAGTAAGAGCTGTCCAATAGTGGAACAGATTCCCTCAGAATTGAACTAGATGACTCTTGGGGTCCATTCCAACTCTATAAACTGAAATTTATTTACTGTCTTCTGAGGGTATATTTAAAACACACATTACCAAACAGATTATAACCTCCCAGGTCCTGTTTGCCTCAATGGGCAAGAGGGTGGTGACCAAATTAAAAACCTCGTTTTCACAAGAATTCCAGGTAACTGCTTACTAATGAACCCACTGAGCCTCTTAACTATTGGGCACACTGACAGATGCAAAAAGCCTCCTGAGTTTTACTGTCCTATTTACTAGTCTACCACCAAATGAAAAATGCATCTTTAAATCTAGGGAAGAGGCCCTCCAAAAATACTTCCATATTCATTAAACACAGAGAAAGTGTCATTTTGTTACAGTTGCTGACATGTATTTGTTGCGACAAACATGCAGCTTTTACACTAGGGAGACTCTACAGTAGCTGAGGATGACAATTAAGTCAAATACAACTGCTTGATCATGGCAATTAAAACTCCCAGAGAGGAACACGGGAAGCAATCCAAGCTCCTAATCACTTACAATAGTTTTGATATCATTTTAGAAATTCCAAGCTTCAGACCATCAAGTCTTTATTATAATATTGTCATGCAATTAGCCCAGAATTCAGAAACATTAACGAGTGTTTAAGCTGCTCCCCTTACACAAGGGGAAGCACAACTAGCACTAGTAACAGCCCTTGCAAGTCACTCAGAATAAATAGTCATAAGCAGGGTTAGTGGAAGGAGTTTTACAGAAACATGTTGTGCCACCATGTGACATTTTTTTCAAACAGCAAAAATGACTGGCTTGGATAGGAAATGAGGCAGAGAGTTTTCCCCAGTTGACTCTATTAGGGGCAGCTCAGCTGGTTAGAGCTGGTGATGGTAACACCAAGGTTGTAGGTTCAATCCCCATATGGGACAGCTGAATATTCCTGCATAGCAAGGGGTTGGACTAGATGGTCCATTCCAGCTCCACTATTCTATGGTTCTATGGTTCCTGGGGGGAAATTGTGGGGAACCTGTGAGAAGATGGAGTAGATAGTTTGTGGAGCATTTTTTGAAACCAGAAAGCAAAAGCAAAGTCCACACCACCACCACCTTGAGATTCCACAAGAGCTAGGGGTCTTTTTACAAAGACTGTGGGATTGTGTTGTGGGTAAGATCTGAATGGGCCTTGGACTGACACACTCATTTTCCAGCTACTTTCACTGCAGAAAAAAGTTCTCAGCCGAACCAAGAGATCCTGCACTCAAACATATGCAGGCATGAGACAATTCCTACTAATTGAAGACCCACAACCCAAGCACCTTGAGGGACAAGACTAAAAAGGAGAAAGCAAAGCAGGAAGGAGAGAAGTGATGCATTGGTAATATATGTATTAATGGGAAGGAAGGGCTGGAGGCAAAGAGCAGGAGAGTCATAAATCAGCCAGCATGAATACAAACTCAAGAGTCTGAGCAGCAGTCGCCACATGGTCTGTTAGAGGCTCTGTCTGTCTAGGACAAGCTCAACAGCATCGGCACTAATATCTGTATCCTATGACTGGCCACTTGTGACCAAAGAAAGGGCTTGCCACAGTTGCTGCTATGCAGAGTGCTTGCTGGATTTGACTCAGGAAGCAAATCAAAAGGCATTGAGTTCAAACGGCCCAGTTACCTTGGCAAGCTTTCCAGCTCTCAAGACCAGCTGGAAAAACAAACTATGAAGGTTATGGAGATTATGTGTGTGTGTTTCTACATTATTAGAAGTAGTAGTAGTAGTATTAATTGAATTTTTATATACCGCCCTAAACCCGGAGGTCTCAAGGCAGTTCACAGAACAATATAACACTAAATAACATAACATAAATATAACACTAAATATAACAATATAACACTAAATAACATAACATAAATGCTGCTTTTCATTCCAACCAACAAGGTGCCGCCTTGTGCATGAAGTATCCTAGCCTCTGTCTTTATAAATCTGTTCGTTTCCTGGTTTCCTGACTGTGGTTTTTCTAACTGTGCAATCCTAACCATGTCTACTCAGGAGTAAGTCCTATTAAATCCACTGGGGCTTACTTCCAGGTAAGTGAGCTTCGAATTGCAGCCTTAGTCAGGATAACGGAAAATCAATTCACACAAACGCCAAAGGACAGGAACATGGATAAACTCCAGAGGTGGTGCATGGCAAGTCCTTGAGGTTAATTAAGAAAAATTAAATCCCACGAGGCCAGAAGGCCAAGGACGTGTTTCAAATCACAACATGAGGCATGACAGAGATAAGAACAGAATGGTGCAGTGAGGGGAATATCTTCATTTTTCTATACTTGAGTGAAATGGAAGGTCTAACATTCAACTCCGGGGGAGTTGCTACACACACCTCAAAATGCTTTGAGAGCATTAAAAAGGCAAAAACAACCAATGAATGGTGAATATTTCAAATCAGTTTCAATAGGAGCACCTTTTAGCCACAGCATGATAGCAATGAAAAAGTTTGACAGGAGCACTTTAATGAGGGCATTTGAGGCTATTTCCTAACCAGAAAGCCCACCCTCAATACCCCAGAATAGCACACTTCCAAATCCAGAGATTCATAACTGAGCCTCCCAATTTAAACACAGGTAGGATGGAGACATAAAGTTCCGAGTCTCACAACAGCACCTCCATATTCGACAAACGTTAGCATTGAACTTTTTTTAACCTGCTGTCTGTAACTCTGGGGGAATGGAAATTGTATGGATTATCCCCCTAGGCTTTCAGCTGTATCCCAGAACTTCTCAGAGGTCCCACTTCTGTCTCCTCCTCCAAATCTCTTTCCTATGAAGCTTTGACCCAGAAGTCATAATTCCCAATGATAATGAAGTATCTGTATGCAGAATTGCTTTGGCTGACATTCATTAACATGTTAGCCCACATACCCCCACTTTTCTTCCCCTCACCACCCTTATCACTGTCTAAACGTAGATTTTAAGTTTCTTGGAGAAGGGGTCTAGACCTGTGCCTTTTTCCTCTGTGTTGTTCCATAAAGTACCATGCAGAATGCTGGCCCTATGAAAATCCTACAAACACACACATCTGGCATGTAGGTGTGCAGTTACCAATACTAGGATAACTTGAAGGAGAAACTTAAGGAATAAAATACTGCATGCCTCAGAGGTCTCTCCTATCTATATGCCACCCCCTCTCCCCAGAAAATCTGCTTTAGGCTGTTACTCATTTAGTCATGTCCGACTCTTCGTGACCCCATGGACCAGAGAACGCCAGGCACCTCTGTCTTCCACTGCTTCCCACAGTTTGGTCAAACTCATGTTAAGAACACTGTCCAACCATCTCGTCCTCTGTCGTCCCCTCCTCCTTGTGCCCTCCATCTTTCCCTCAATCAGGGTCTTTTCCAGGGAGTCTTCTCTTCTCCTGAGGTGGCCAAAGTCTTGGAGCCTCAGCTTCAGGATCTGTCCTTCCAGTGAGCACTCAGGGCTGATTTCCTTCAGAATGGAGAGGTTTGATCTTCTTGCAGTCCATGGGACTCTCAAGAGTCTCCTCCAGTTAGAAGCTTCTAATAATTATTTTCAATGATATTTGACCTTCAAGTATTTAAATGCTGTCCTTCATTCAGCAGCTAACCTCTCCGCTGTTTATGTCCCATACCATGTAAGGGGCTGACCCATAGTTCACGGCAAACACTAGATTTGAACTCGGGATTTCCTGGTTCACCGTTCAGCCTCTTAGCTACTTCACTCACGGCCATTTTTAAAAACCAAAGTAATTTAACTTCCCGCTTGAGATATCACATTTCTTTCTTCCCTGACCCCATCAAGATTTATAATGCATATGTATGGCGAAATTCCAACCTGGTCTTTCTATAGTCTTGTCTTATACCATAAACAACAAGGTATTCCTCCCTGTTGGGGTATCACATTTCTGGCAACATGAGGTAGTCTCTATTGGCAGCACTTTCTGGCAGCCCATACTGGGTATCTGTTCCAGACGGTATTGTGCTCCCAAATTCTGAAGTTGAGACACTAACAGTACTGCAGAAAAGCTCCCAAGGTCAAGCTTTTGACTGCTTGCACCTTTCGACAGCAATTAAGCCAGCTCTGTGTGTTACACAGCAGAGATTAAGTTGTCCTGCTCCTTATCACAGACACTTAGGCCTTGGAAAGAGTTGGGGTTTGTTTATTTTTAATAAGCAACAGCTCCAGATAGGAACTACAGATCAGAAAATGGCTGAAGTCATAAATGCTTACACACGGAGAGAAAGCTTTGTGTCAATAGAAAGGCTCTTTCTTCCCAAAAGGCTATCAATATTTTGAGTGTTCAGAAGGAGGAATCTCAATAAAGGTGTCTGTCTGCTGGAAAATGCAGAGCAGCAGCTGTTGTCTAATAAGGCAATGCTGTTGTAATTCAGACGCTAAAAATGCAGAAGATGCTTTGCTTATCAAGAAAGGGTGAATCCTCTCTAGCCATTTTGAAAGCAGGTCCCCTCCCAACATAATCTATACAAGAAAAAGAATAAGGTATCATGAATATTCATTCTACACAGTGGACATCTTTGGATGGATTTATTCCACATAGTAGCTATCTTTGGATATTTTGGGGGAGGGTATGAAAACAGGAAACCTAGATGAATTCTAGCAGGAGATACCCCAGCTAATTTGGGGAGCTGCAAATTCTAAAATGTGAACCATGAGGAGGCAAAGCTTGCAACAACTGTTCAACCTGCAGCCCCAGCAAGAAAGAGGATACAGGAAGGCAGGAAAAAGGATCATTCCCAGGACACTGGCTACAGCTGACTAACTCAAGAAAAGGAACTGGGTTTCTCTTCAGCTTCAAAGAAATCACAGGCAAAAATAATTGCACATGAAACAAACAGCTCTAGAATGACCAAGGCACCCTCCAAGCTCTGAGAAAAATGAATAGGCACAGCAAGTGATCAGTCTCCCCAAACCAGATCCCTTGCCCAGTTCCTGTCACTTTTCTCCTAGCAATCAGCTTGAAAGTCACTCTGCAAGCTCTTTGATATTAAGCATCAGCAATCTAGTTCCACTAGTATTAAAAAGGTATCACAGGTATCACTGCAGGGTTGAGAATAGTCCCCCATCAAAAAAAGATCTCACATTGAGATGCCTACTTGGTACATATAGCAGGCCCATCTCTGGATTGCATCACTGATGCCACACTGAGGGCTGTGGCTGCTTTCACAGGGGCTGCCCACCAGGTTGTTACCTTCAGCCATTTTCCTCCTCCGAGGCACAGCTCCAAAAATTTCTAGAGGAGGCTGCATTCAGCACTATTGGAGGAGAGGGTGGTGTCTAGAAGTCATGTGCTCCCTTAACTCCTGGACTCAGCTGCCTCTCTGGCCTGAGACTAGAGCCCAGTCACAACCACCCATGCTAGGACTCAGTATGGCTGCTGCATTTGTGTCCTCTGGCCAAGAGACAGGAAGTGCTGCTGCCTAGAGCTTGCTGCTTCCCATATCTTAGTTCAGTGAGAGTTGAAAGGCAAGCGGCCACCTCTTGCCAAGGATGAGTTCATGACAATGTTGGGCTTCCTCGGCTAGAGATGTTTGTTAGCCTTGTAGCCATCTAGGATATGGGAAGCAACAAATTATTGGGGGGGGGCAAGGGGGTATAGGAAAGAGAACTCTAGGCTGGATATGAACAGAAAGCCCAGGCCTGTCAGCAAAAACAAGATAGAAGCTGAGTTAGGCTCTTCCCACCAGAGGGAGTTTGCACTGGAAGGAAAAAAAACCCATCTGGAAGAAGGAAGGAGGAGCTCTTCTATCACCAAGACAGAATTCTTACAGACTTAAAAGCAATCTCTGCAGCACATGGATAAACAATTTAATTCCTTACATATAGATTCTGTTTCTCTTTTCTTCCTTCCCGCCCCCTTTTCCTCTGCTGTCAAGTTATCTGACCTCTGTTTGATAATCTCATTTCCTGAAAATCAAAATACCGGAAATTTAAGCTTCCTAGAGTGTTAATTGTGACCCTGCTCCATTGCTAATCAAAAAATTGGATGTTTTGCATGAAAATGCTGCTCTAATTAATTCTCAGTCATAAAGCGCCCTGGTTTTAATAACCCCTTCTTGATTGGATAGCCTTTGAAGAGACGGTTGCTGCTAATCTGCTACACTAGAAAAACCGCACGCAGAGGAAATAATAAGTGGGCTTCTAAGGTCTGAATGAGATTATTGCATTAACACAGCCAAAGCGAAGAAGAGCAATCCCTCTGCCCCAACCTCAAATAAAGCTCCGATTTTGACGGGGTGGGGAGCAACCAAGACACCCGAGAGAACAGAAAGTCCCCTAGCTGCATTCCTCAAGGCAGAAGGAGCTCTTCATTTCGTATTGTTCTGCCATTTTGAGGTTCCTTTTCAAAACTTAGGGCAACCACCTGCCACAGTGCCTTTTTAAAAATGAGACAAGAACACATCAGTCCTTCCTTTCCCCTCCCTATCTCCTCTGAATGACAGCGTATTATCATACGCAACTCTAAGAGTGCTGAACTGAATTTTCATTACTCCAAACGTCAAAAGCAGTTTGTGTCACCAGAGAACACAGATGGTTGTCCCAGGCTGCCTTTTTTTGTTGCTGCTGTTCTTGGTTAACACAAATTGCATGAGCCACAATAGATTGAGCCTTGCAGAAGAGGTGGGTTCTCCTGGGAATGTCATTCCCTATATACAAGGCCTGAACTACATGCTTAGCAAAATCAGTGTCTGCTCTGAACTTTACAATATCGGACTGCAGGCACAGGGAACTAAATTTCTGAAGGCGCTTCAAAAATTCCCTGAACGTAGAAAAAGCTAGCACAAGAAGGTGGTAGAGAAAAGGGCAGACTGTTTTGCAACCAGGTAGACTCAGCTGTTCTGTTCTTGGTTCATGAAGTAAGTTGTCAAGAGAACCTTGCAATTATCTTCCAGAACTTGGGAAGACTTAAATATTGGTGGAAACCTGCCGGTTGCATTCCCTGCCTCTTTGTGCCCCCCTGAGGCTCTTCAAATTCTCTCACCGCATGAACTTTCTTCATGGACTTAGTTGGCAAACTGATCTGAGAGCACTGCATCACCGTGGGAAATGATTTGGGTTCCCTATGGTGACTTAGAACAGAAATATCACCTGCTGTATCTAACAAAAATCTCAGATTCACACTGGCTTTGACAAAAACATGCAACTTGCTTGCAAGACACATCCTAGTAACCAGATCTCTCCTTCGGCATGTTGATTTCACTTGAAACCCAACATAGAGGAAGGATGCCCTAAAAATATATTATTAGTCAACATTTTTATCTAGCAAAGGTAAAGTTATAAACACAGCCTCCATTAATAGTTAAGGCCCTTATTATCTAAACCAGAGCTTTCCAAACTTTTCATGCTGGTGACACACTTTTTAAACATGCATCATTTCGCAACATGGCAATTCAGTTTTACTAGCAAACCAGAGGTTAAATTAACCCCTTTCCAGCCCCGGAAAGAGCATGGGGAGCGTTCATGAGAAACACCTACATACTGCAGTCGACACACTAATGTGTCACGACACACCGTTTGGAAAGCTCTGATCTAAATCTTGGCTAACCAAATTCTGCAATGATGCACCCTGAAGCAAAAGAAAAAATCCTAATATTCTGGGTTCTGAACTGGCAGTGAGTGACCAAGAAAAGGATCTTGGGACTGCGGTGATTAACTTGATGAAAGTGTGCAGCAGCTGTGAAGAAGGCAAATTCCATGTTAGGGATCATTAGGAAAGGGATTGAAAATAAAACTTCCAACCTCAAAAAGGACATTGTCATGCTGGAAAAGGTTTGGGAAACAGTAACCAAAATGATCAAGGGGCTGGAGCAACTTTCCAATGAGCAAAGGCTGCAAGATTTGTGAATTTCTCATTTAGAAAAAGGGTAAGGGGGATATCATACAGGTGTGTAAAACTAGGAATAGTGTTGAGAAAGTAGATAGGGATTTTTTTTTTTTTATCTTGCTTTCATAGTATTAGAGCCTGTGACTGTCCACATTGGAAGATTCCAGAGACACAAAAGAAAGCACTTCTTCACACAGCACATTGTTAAACTATGGCATTCACTCCCATAAGATTATAGTGGTGGCTGCCAACCTGAATGGCTTTAAAGGGGGATGAGACATATTCATGGAGGGCAATGGCTGCTGGTCATAGTGGTTATATATAACCCGCAGGATCAGAGACAAAATGCCTCTGAAAAGCAGTGGCTGGGGATCATGATCAGAGACTGCTGGTGCCAGAGCCAGCACAAGTTTTGCTGCCTGAAGTGAAGAACAAGACCCTCCCTCACTGCATATACAGAACACAAACAAAGCGGCAGCTGAGTCTTCCTCACTAGTGATGGGACAATAGCCTCCACTGTTCCTGAGAGCAGAAGGCTAGCTTAGCTGGCATAGAGCAGCCAGTGTGGCACACACAGCTCTGTCTTCCCAACAGCTTGCTACACTCCCTGCATCTAGTGATGAAGGCAGCAGCCTGACTAATAGCAGGGCTGGCCCTACTACGCTTGTATCCTTGTGAGCTTCTCACTGGGGTATTCTCTTCTCCACTGTGAGAATGAATGCTGGAATTGTCAGCATCGCCCTTGAGCCAGTGTCACCAACTGGACTCATGCACTTCAACCCCGACTGGGCTAGGCGAGCTGGGTAGCACTTCCAGAGACCACCTTCTACACAGGAACAGGTCAAAGTGCTGTGGACTCACAGCTTAGAGTTGTGGGCACCGGATTCACTTCCACAATACAGTCGTCGCACAGCAGAGTATAGCAGAGTCTGGCAGTGTATAAACGACTCGGAGAGCAGCTCTGTAGAACTACAACTATAATACAAAACTATATACAGAGCTAAATAGGTCTAAGCATAAATGAATGCTGCACTGAGTGTCTGCAGCTGCTCTTAGCAGCAACCTTATCTCTACACACGATCTCTAACACTCAGTCTCTCTCTTTCTCCGACACACTGACTGACTGACTGACTGACTGACTTGGTGCTGGAGCTGAATAAGTAGAAAGCAGAACACTGCTCCTCCTCTCTGGAGAATCAGCAGACTCGTCAGGAGATTCTTGGATATGGGAAGGGTGAAATCTCCTCAGGAATAGCCCTTTGGTCGGACACAGAAAGTCTCTTCCAATGTTCTTACCCATGACTCTTGACTAAGCTGCTGTTGAATGTAACTCACTGGCATGGATATATAAGCAAGCATTATACCAGCTCCACTTCTTGAATGCTCCAGATAATCTGAATTAAATTTTGCATTTTGGGCTGTTTTTCCCTTGCACAATTCTAAGTTACCTTCCATTCACTTCCAAATATTGCAAGTCATTGACATTAAAAGCTGTAACATTTCTTGTGAGGCAAGCTCCAAATACTTTTCTTGATGTGCAGACATACCAGACCAAGATTGAGGGGAGAGGTGAGAAGAGGCAAGTTAGGGGGCCACAAACAGCTTCTTTCACAAAGCTCACTGGGTGGAATGGTCATTACTTTTCAGCCTAGCTTACCTCACAAGGTAAAATGTGAATGATTATATAGCACCATGAGCATTAGTTAGTACACTGGGATATGAATGCTCATACATATGAACGGCATACCTCTGCACATCACAGAAAGGCTGACAGCTTCCTCCCTAGGAAGCAGAACACAGGAAAACTCTGAATATTCTCAGATCAACTTACAGGTCATTCTCCTCCATTGCAAAGTGAAAGTCTGAAAGAAATGTGCTTCTGAATGAAAGGGCCATAACCCAATATAGAGCTACCTGTGCAAAAGCCTACTGAGTCATCAGATTAATTAGGCCTTTATTTGGTGCTGGATTGTAACACTCAAAACAACTAGCTCCTGAATCAGTCCTAGAGAGAATTTTGCTTAGCTCTTGTGAAAGCAGCTATTGAATATATTTGTTCCCTCCACACCTTCCCTGCCCCCATGACACCATGGCAGGGTTTGTTGCAGATCTGTTGAATTGCGGTGTCAGATTTACTGCTTTGCAGCTAATGGGTAACTTTAAAAAGGGAACGGCACTTCCCTCCCGGCTAACTGTGTCAGTGTGCTGGTGCGAATGCTGCACCCCCAGCCAGTTTCTAAATGCAGGAAACCTGGCTGGCAAGAGAGCAGGAGAGGCTGTTCCTCTAAAAGCTCTGAGCATCCACCTCCAAGTCACGTTGGCTCCGCATTTTATGGCAGAGTCAGAATCAGCAGGGGGCATTGGTAGCGACAGTAATTAAATCCTATAGTGTCTGCTATGCAAAGGGCACTTCATTAATTACAAGGAAGGTGACGGCTGTGCTGTGCAGCTCTTTGACAACCATGCCGCTTGGTGGAATTAACTATACTATTAGTGTAATGTATAAGAAAGCTATTAGGGATGTAATAGTAAATTCATCTGAATGCAAAAATTTTAAACACAAACAACACAAACAGGCTCTCTCTTTTATCAAGGAAATGCCAAGATCTCACCTCTCCCTGTTAGATTGGCATTTTATAGCATCTCACCCTTTGCATACACACTAAAAGCACACACCACAGCCACGATGTATAACTGGGTAATTGCATTAGCTCACCTTCATCCCTTGTTAGCCTTTGCCTCTCCCCTTCCAACCCAGCATCTGGCTTTGAAATGCAGAGAACTTTGAATGGAAAGATCCCTGGGTCAGGAGCCTACTTTCCTCCCTTCTTCCAACAATGCTGTAAAGGGCCAGGAACACGGATGGTTCTATCATAAGCAGCAAGCAGGCCCTCACAACTAAGTGTTGCAGTGGATCTCTAGTCTCTCTCTCTCTCTGTGTGTGTGTGTTACCAGAGCCTAGCATTAAAAATACAAATACAAATGTTAGGAACAATAAAATCAGATAATCAGAGAACTGTAGAATTAGAAGGGACCACAAGGGTCATCTAGTCTAACCCCCTGCAATGTAGGAATCTTCTGTCCAATGTTGGGTTTGAACCCACGACTAAGATTAAGAATCTCATGCTCTACTGACTGAGCTGCAGTGATAGTTAGAACATTTGTTCTAACTTGGGTCTATCTATCTTTATGTGCGTTTTAGTTTAGTTTTTTTTTAATGAACAATTAAAAGTGCAACTAGTCTGCTTGCAAGTCAATGTGACTTCTGCATGCAACTGAGTGTTTGGAGGAGATCTGAGAATAGCAATTTAAGTAGACTGACATTTTCTGCAACCTGCAATAGCTCTGATGTTTTCATTTTCTCATCTCTTTCCCTGGTCTGAGGAAAGTCACTGTTTGCTGTTTGGTCCATATTTCCTTTAAAGCAGGGAAAGAGAGAGGGAAAGAGGGAGGGAGGAGCATGCATGCCCAGGTCTACTGCATTACTATTTCCCAAAGTGTCAGACCCATCTGTGATACCGGCCTCCCAAATATAAAATATAATACAACTGGAAAGAAATTTCAGCGAAATCTATCATCCTGAAAGCATTACAAAACATACTTTGTGAGTGGGTGGGTATCAAAACCTGGCTGTACTGTGAAACTCAAATATCATGACAAAATTCAAAACTAATATGGCTACCATGGAGTTTTATCTTGCATTTCAGTATTTTGAATTCTGACTTAAAATGTGAAAACAACTAGTTTGAAGTTTTGATCTGTTTCCTATTTCAAAAAAGACAGCGGCTATCAAGGTAAGTGAAAAAGTGTTACTTAAGTGTTCATTTGAAACCAGATTTGGCCTACCTTGAAGTTCACCACTCCTGCTGTACAACTCCCTCCTCTGCTCCCGCAAATAGGCACTCATACTAATGGCATGGGAAGATGATTCAAACCTGCAATGAGACAAACACAGCACGTCAGCAGGCATGATGAATCGATGTGAAAGTCAAGGCCAGTTCCAATAAGCATGGTCATATACTGACAGTATAATCCCGAGAGTGAGAAAGTGGTCATCTTCAAAAGCTAAACAAGTTGCTAATTCTGTTGATCTCTGACTGAGTCCCCGTATCCCTCCCCATTATTAATCATCTCATACATTTCATTCTGCTGCTAAGATCCTAACTAAAGGTAAAGGTAAAGGTACCCCTGCCCATACGGACCAGTCTTGACAGACTCTAGGGTTGTGTGCCCATCTCGCTCAAGAGGCTGGGAGCCAGCGCTGTCCAGAGACACTTCCGGGTCACGTGGCCAGCGTGACGAAGCTGCTCTGGCAAACCGGCACCAGCGCAGCACACGGAACGCCGTTTACCTTCCCGCTATAAAGCGGTCCCTATTTATCTACTTGCACCCGGGGGTGCTTTCAAACTGCTAGGTTGGCAGGCGCTGGGACCGAACGACGGGAGCGCACCCCGCCGCAGGGATTCGAACTGCCGACCAAGCGATCAGTAAGTCCTAGGCGCTGAGGTTTTACCCACAGTGCCACCCGCGTCCCGCAAGATCCTAACTAGAAGGCACCAAATCTTAGTTTGTGGCATGTACCTCACACTCTTCTGAGTATTATTCTTCCGAGTATTATGGGCCCCTGGTGTCATGAGCACTAACGAGGGACATAGGTCATTTACTCAAAGCAACACTTTTGTACTGATCATTTCCAGCCCCACCCTATGCAAAATGGGCCCTTCCTCCTTCCTCCCCACTTACCATGTCAGGTAAAGTCAGACTACAAAACACAACTCTTTGAATATTCCTGGCCATGGGAAACTGGCGAGAATAGTTCCTTTAAGACCTGGGTAGGCAAACTAAGACCCGGGGGCTGGATCTGGCCCAAACGCCTTCTAAATCCGGCCAGCGGACGGTCTGGGAATCAGCGTGTTTTTACATGAGTAGAATGTGTCCTTTTATTTAAAATGCATCTCTGGGTTATTTGTGGGGCATAGGAATTCGTTCATTTTTTATTTTTTATTTTCAAAATATAGTCTGGCCCCCTACAAGGTCTGAGGGACAGTGGACTGGCCCCCTGCTGAAAAAGTTTGCTGACCCCTGCTTTAAGAGTTTTGCCCCAGACACACGACTCTTTAAAGCCCTCTGCTTATAAGGTAGGAAGAACAGTCTCTTCCACAACCATTACAGAAGGAAAAAAAACGTCCTGGGAAAATGCCACTTTAGGTGGCCATGCAAGTCTGCCTAGCAGCAGGCCTCCCTATTCTGTCTGTATGATAACTCAAAGTAACATAGAAAGCTGCCTTACACAAAGACACAGCATTGGCCCAACTAGCTCAGCATTGTCTGCTCTGACTGGAAGCAGCTCTCAAGGGCTTCAAGCAGGGGACCCAGCCATATCTAGAGAGGATGGGGTAAACAACCAGATGCTCTACCACTGAGCTAGGGCCCTCTCCATAACTTAGCCTGATTACTCTAGTAGGGCTCTTGAAAATGCAGAGAGCCTTCTGGCAGGTGGATGGCCCTCTAAATGGGAAAGAGGGTTGGGAGACAGCTGCTCTGTGTGGCGAGACAAACACCAAAGGAAGAAGAAAACAGCACGACCGAGGCATTATCAAACAACTACACCTCTCAACAGGATGAAAAATGCCATTTTAATGGCAAGATCTCTGCAGATGCAGTGACAGCTGACAGATAAAGCAACCAGAGTTCCCAGCAAGCATGGCTGTCATTGTGGTTAAAGCAATGACAAGAGAATGAGCAGCAGGGGACATGCGCTTCTTATTAAGCAATTATGCCTTACTTCATTTTCGTCAGACAGAAATGAGTGCGTGGGGCTGGAGCAATGAAGCTGACAGGCTAACATGCCAAGCAACAGGGGATGGGAGCAGTTCAGGATCAGCAGGGAAACCGCAAGAAATCCAAACCTTCCAGGGAATCTATGAGGGAATCTCAACAAGGTTCTAGTCCTTTGATGCTGAGTGTGAAGTTGCAGGCTGCCTGCAATTCCCATACAACAGGGGAGAAGGCGCCGTGGTCTAAACCACTGAGCTTCTTGGGCTTGCCAACTGGAAGGCCAGCAGTTCGAATCTGCACAACAGGGTGAGCTCCCATTGCTCTGTCCCAACTTCTGCCAACCTAGCAGTTTGAAAGCACGCCAGTGCAAGTAGACAAATAGGTACTGCCGTGGCAGGAAGGTAAACAACGTTTCTGTGCGCTCTGGTCTCCGTCATGGTGTTGTGTTGCGCCAGAAGCGGTTTAGTCATGCTGGCCACATGACTCGAAAAGCTGTCTGAGGACAAACGCCGGCTCCCTTGGCCTGAAGCAAGATGAGCGCCACAATCCCATAGTCGCCTTTAACTGGACTTAACTGCCCAGGGGTCCTTTACCTTTTTTTACCTTACGCAACAGTGTGACTATATAGCACATTTTAAAACAATTACAGTAATTACACGTGATAAAATTATAGGCATAGATAGTCTTGCTGGGAGGAAAAGTGAACAGGCACCAAAGACATTACAGGCAGAGGCCTTTGCCTAATATGAATGGGCAGTTACAGATAGGTAGCCGTGTTGGTCTGCCATAGTCAAAACAAAACAAATTCCTTCCAGTAGCACCTTAAAGACCAACTAAGTCAGTTCTTGGTATGAGCTTTCGTGTGCATGCACACTTCTTCAGATACACTGGAGTATCTGAAGAAGTGTGCATGCACACGAAAGCTCATACCAAGAACTGACTTAGTTGGTCTTTAAGGTGCTACTGGAAGGAATTTGTTTTGTTTTGATGAATGGGCAGGTTGTTCCAAAGAGAAGGTGCTGCTACACTGAAGGTTTGATTACTTGCAAGTGCAGAATGAACAATATGCGATACTTGTAAAAGTGCCAATTCTGAGATTGAAGCAGTCGAATGGGCACGTATGCATATATAAAGGAAACTGAGACCAAGAGAGATATCTAATCCATGATGCCATAGTCCCAGTGATTAATTTAAAAGATGCATTTCCAGTTTACCACTAATTAATCAAAGGGGCTTATTCTGGGCTATTGGTCTCCAAAAGAAAAGCCAAGAAAATGGTAAAAGAGAAGTAAAAAATGCAGGGCAGTGGCACTGCTGTATGAAGGCTGGAAGCCAGAAGTACAAAAGATGAACCCGAGAATCACTCATGTTTAAAATGTTGACTAAAAAAAAAATCACGGCAGTGATTAACAGCATCCAGTTGAAGCAGCATCAAGCGAAAGAGGCACACAATGGACCAAGGACAGAATTCTTGAGTTAATCAAAACAGAATGGAACAGAAGAAGCACAACTGCCAAGACAGATCAAGCTTTGCCCTTGTCATTCTATAACTTTCTGTAACACATGTTCCCACGCATGTCTGTGCAAGAATGTAAGTCAGTCGGATGTGGAGAATTCTGAACCAAATAGAAGTGGCTGAACTTCAGCTGTGGATCCAGTTACAGATAGGTAGCCGTGTTGGTCTGCCATAGTCAAAACAAAACAAATTCCTTCCAGTAGCACCTTAAAGACCAACTAAGTCAGTTCTTGGTATGAGCTTTTGTGTGCATGCATTTCGTGTGTATCTGAAGAAGTGTGCATGCACACGAAAGCTCATACCAAGAACTGACTTAGTTGGTCTTTAAGGTGCTACTGGAAGGAATTTGTTTTGTTTCAGCTGTGGAGCCAAAACAACTCCAATGATTTATTCAGACAGTTGCAAGAACCAGCAACCTTTTCCTCCTCTGCAACATTATTTGTATGTGTATGTTCTCTATACCCTCAGAGGAACAATAAGCTTGCCCAGCCTCTCTGCCTTCCCCAATTCATGAAGATGGATAAAGCAGTCTTATACTGTGTCTCAGGGGGAAAGAGAAGAGCATCAGACTCCCCTTCCACTACCATTTATCACCATTTCTCCGCCAGGATTCCAACTCTCACGCCTCCTTTAGAAAACTCGGGTCAGGGAGACCCACATTTAATGTGAAAATGGGGGGGGGGTCCATTTGCATCATACGTCTGACTTCCACGTGACCTAAGCGTTTGCAGCACTCCTCCCTAAATTAAACACCCACCTTTCCTCTTAAAAATAAAGCTGGGTAACTATCAAGCACAGAGCAGTACTGAAGATGGACTGGAAAATCCCTATGCAAAGCACAGTTTGGAACAGAGAAGCAGTGCTGCACTCACTTGAAGAGGGAGGTTTTAGGCCTCTGGGGTTTCTTTTTTGCAAAGAATGCTGCAAATTCCCGTCCCGAGCTGGCATAACTAAGCTGAGCTGATGGCTCCGAAGATGCCCGTGTATTTTTCATATCCAAATACTCCGTGAGCAGCATCTGGAGAGAAAGGGAGGGAGGAACAGCATTTTAAGAAGCGCGTTTTTAAAAAGCTTTGTAAACAAAGTCTCAAATTAATGCCGGAAAACTAACCCATACAATCCATGAATACAGTCTGCACAAAAGTTGACCATCAGATTAAAACTCTTGTCAGAAGAAAGCTTTTGGTTCTACGCATCAACCTGGCAGATTTCTGAACAACTAACACGCCAGCCATTTGGTGTGGAATGGCTGTGGAACTCCCTTTCATTGGATGTCAAGGAAATAAACAACTATCTGACTTTTAGAAGACATCTGAAGGCAGCCCTGTTCAGGGAGGTTTTTAATGTTTGATGTTGTACTGTGTTTTAATTTGTTGGAAGCTGCCCAGAGTGGCTGGGGCAACCCACTCAGAGGGGCAGCACAACAACAACAACAACAACAACTCTAGTAGGGTAGTGGTGCCTCAGTTCTGAAATATCCTCCTTTTGAAGGCTAGGATAGCCAAGTTATGGTTGGGAGTTCACTTTCAAATTGAAATATGTTTTTGTTTTTCCTAGATTTTGATGGCTATGGTTAGGCTGTTTTTGAATCTTTATTTTATAGTACTGATTTGGGTTTTTTTATTATAGATATTATTGATACTGGTGCTGATATTTAACCGTTGTTGTATTTGTGTTTTGTGATTTATTTATTTTTGTAAACTGCTTTGAGGTCACTTTCAACAAAAAGCAGTATATGCACACATTTAATAATAACAGTAACATTTAGGTGCCAACACAGCCCATGTCATGGGGAATGAAATCATCTCGTAGAAGACACTACTTTAGATAGCCCTAAAAAGGGCAATAAAGTTTAAATTTGCAGCAAAAGTTTCACCAAAATTCCTGAGCATACAGAGATTTACTGATGCCTTCACAGACAAAAATTTAGTCTGCCACACTGGATCAAATTTTGTAGCATTTTAAAAGAGCCCACTGTCTTCAGATGAGCATATTCAATACAGATCTAGACTAATTTAACAACCACTCCCTCTTTGTAGGAAGCCATGGGAAATGTTCTTCTGTAAGGAGGATATCCCCTGTGATTTCCCAGCAAAACCACAACAAGGTACAGTTCACAAAGTTCTTTGCACTGGCTTAGAGTGAAAAATGAGGTTTTTTTTAAAAAGCAGAAAAATAAATTATTTCGATCAGCACATATTAGAGCACTGACAACACCTGGGGCCCATAACAACATAGCAGGATTATTGGTAACCATAATTCACCCTGTTAGGAAGCTGCCTAATGTAATAAGAGAGCGCACTGTAGGTAACAAGTGGAATGTATCACTGAAGGAAGGATCTTATTTAAACAAATTAGCATGAAATAATAACCAGGCCAACAGTACTAAGCTGCTAATTAGACACAACTGAGAATTCTTTTTTTAAAAAAAGATACAACAAAATTAAATAAAGATAACCTGATTTCTATCCCTAACTATCTCAATTAGTTCACCAGCAGAGAGACTTCTGATGTGTTCTCATTCCAGTGCAAAGAAAACAGCAGTGTGTGTGTGGCCATATTTCACGGCAACTTATCTGCTTGCTTTGTTCGCTTTTAAAGGCAGAGTCACACATTATGTTTTTGGAAGGTATACAAGGCGTACAAGCTAATGTGCACCGAAAACCGTAGAATGTGGATAAAGAACATAAGCTCAGAAATATGCATATCGTATCAGAGAGCCAGGAATACTACCAGGCTGCAGAAACACCATACTGTACACTTAAAACATATCCCCCTCCACCCCAAAGAATCCTGGGAAACCACAGAATGATAGAACTGTACAGTTGGAAGGGACCCCAAGGGACATCTAGTCCAACCCCCTGGAATCTCAACTAAAGCAACCATGACCGAAGGCCACCTTCTGCTTAAGTAAACATAGTTTACACCCTCATGGAGCTACAATTCCCAGCACCCTAAACAAAGTACAGTTCCCAGGATTCTTAGGGGAGGGTTCTTTAAATCTTTGGTATGTTCACTGCAGTTGGGGAATTACTTTCTCAAGCACACAGATTTCAGAAAGCCAAGTCGTCAATAAGCTCATGAGGAAAGCGAGTTGGGCACCACCAACCAGGCTCCTTCTCAAACAAGCAAGCAGCATTTGAATACAAAATGTTTCCTGGGCATTACGGGAAGAGCGGTCCAGTCTAAACTGTCTCCATATCTGCCAGACTTGCACACCTCTCTGCTTTCAAGGAGTCCTGAGTGGGGTTCAAGAGCCTTAACTTTCATCTTGCAACACATGAAATTGGAGCAGTGGCCGGGTGCTACAGAAAATGTAGGAGGGACGAGGGGCAAAGCTGGCTGAGAATTCTTAGAACTTTAGGCAAAACATTCACATTTGAGGGCCAACAGTGGGGAGAAAAGAATTGCTGGAGATTTTCTCTAATTAGCATCCTGCAGTACCAGGTTCACAGAGCAACAGCAATTACCATTGTTGTTGTTAATTTGGATGATTATCATAATCATCACCATCTAATACTTATCAAGTACCTTTTTTTCCCTTCTCTTCCATGTGCCCTGTTAGAGGCTAGTAAAAGTCATACCCCACTATCAACGTCAGTCCCTCCAGCAGGTCTCTTCTAATATTTCCCGAACTACATATTTAGTTATAGACCAAAAACTGTAAAAAAAAAACAAAAACAAAAAACCAAACTTAAATTTTACAGCTTGAAACTGGTAGGCGAGGAGGGGGCTGGCAAACATGCAGCTACACAACCCAATTTCTTCTGCTCACTGAAGTGATTAGTAATATTTGCCTGAGGATGAAGTAAGGCCACGAGTGTTTGGTCCTACAATGTTTAATTATTCGTTGCAAAGCCATCCATCAAAATCCTTGTTAGACGTTAATCAAATGCATAAAGAGCAAGATTTATGAGTGACTGTACAGTTTGCAGCATCCCATCCATCTATAACAAGGACTTCTGACTTCCTGTTCAACAGAGGTTGAATGTAGCCATCCGTGTATTAGACACTAATCACAAACAAATCTGGACATGATAGCAGAGAGATCCAATGAAGCATTATTATTATTATTATTATTATTATTACTACTACTACTACTATTTCCAAAAGCTAAAACTAAAACCTAAGTACTCGGGGGGAATAGCTGTTAGCCTACTGCAGCAACCCCAATAGTCTGCCAATGTGGCAGGGGGGTGGCACCCGAGAGAGGGGTTGCCGTGGCCACTGTGTAAAGCGGCAGTGGGGCAGTCTTCTTTTCCTCTTCCTTCAGCTGCCACTGCCTTCCGAACAGGCTTGTTGCTCTCTCTGGGAACGCCCGGACATCTCATTCTGGCCAGGGCTCCATTTCACTGTGTGTGCTGTGAAGCAGCACTCCACACTTTCGAAACGCCCAATATAAACTTACCCTACCCTCTTACTTGTTTATTTTTTTTAAAAAAAAATCCATATGCACGGCTATTCCTTTCGTATACTTCACTAAGAAGCTGAAACAGGTCTGTGGCAAATTCACAGGTTTGTGTGTTGCTTTGTTTGGCAGCAAATGGACAGATATTTGCAGTTTTCTCACAATGCAGGCCTATGCAGAGAGAAAGCTATGCTAAACCCTTCTCCTTGTGATGCTGTTAGTTTGTGTCCAGAGTTTATTTTTGTTTCGTTGGAAGAGGGGGGTGCATTTAGACATGCAGCTCCCTCCGCACCCTGGCAGCACTGGGTAGTTCAGATGGTTAGAGCGTGGTGCTGATAGTGCCAAGGTTGCAGGTTCGATCCCTGTTTGGGACAGCTGTATATTACTGCATTGAAGGGCTGGACCTGATAATCCTCATGGTCCGTTCCAATTCTATGCATCTGTGCTTACAATGTGAGTACAGTGGTACATCGGGTTGAGTACTTAATTTGTTCTGGAGGTCCGTACTTAACCTGAAACTGTTCTTAACCTGAAGCACCACTTTAGCTAATGGGGCCTCCTGCTGCTGCTGCGCCTCTGGAGCACGATTTCTGTTCTCATCCTGAAGCAAAGTTCTTAACCTGAAGCACAATTTCTGGATTAGCGGAGTCTGTAACCTGAAGCGTATGTAACCTGAAGCGTATGTAACCTGAGGTACCACTGTACTATGGAATTCAAAACTTAATGCAATATAAGGAATAAAAAGCAATAAAAATATGATTAAAAACCATACAGAATCTAGCACAGTGCATTACAGTTGCTACAGTGCACAGAAAGAAAACAGCAACTGGTCTGCCAAGACCCGCAGCAGCTTTCATGGTTCATTGGGGGATGATGCTTGCAAACCACTGGCAATGACGTGAGCTCGTTGGGAAACAATGGATAGCCATGAGGATACGTTAAGAGCTACATAGAAGGACTCCTGCCAACCTAACAGTTCGAAAGCACGCCCTAAAAGTGCAAGTAGGTAAATAGGTACCGCTCCGGCGGGAAGGTAAGCGGCGTTTCTGTGCGCTGCTCTGGTTCACCAGAAGCGGCTTAGTCATGCTGGCCACATGACCCAGAAACTGTACGCCGGCTCCCTCGGCCAATAAAGCAAGATGAGCGCTGCAACCCCAGAGTTGGCCACGACTGGACCTAATGGTCAGGGGTCCCTTTACCTTTTACATAGAAGGAAGAAGCCCCATCACCTCAACTCAAAGAGCTTCATTTGGTCCTATCTGAAATCTGAGGCTCAGAATGTACTTAGAGAAATACTGTTCTTAATTCTAAATACAGTGGTGCTCCGCAAGACAAATGCCTCGCAAGACGGAAAACCCGCTAGACGAAAGGGTTTTCCGTTTTGGAGGTGCTTCGCAAAACGAATTTCCTATGGGCTTGCTTCGCAAGACGAAAATGTCTTGCGAGTTCCTGCGGTTTTTTTCCCCTCCCCCCCCCTTTTTCTAAGCCGCTAAGCCGCTTATCTGCTTATCCGCTAAGCCGATAAGCTGCTAATAGCGCTAATAGCGCTAATCCGCTAAGCCGTCAATGGGCTTGCTTTGCAAGACGAAAAAACCGCTAGACGAAGAGACTCGCGGAACGGATTAATTTCGTCTTGCAAGGCACCACTGTAGATGCCTTTTGTACCTAGCTCTGCTTGGCAAGTCTTGGGGTTCATATGAAAAACAAAGTAGATCTGACAAACATGCAATAGACCCACCTCACACACTTCAAGGGGAGTGACAAATCCAGCAATATTTCCATCTCTAAAATGATAGCAGGGTTGAATTCTTCCTATGCTATACACAAATTAAGCATCATCAGTAGGGCTGTCAAACAGCTCATTAATTTTAGTTGATTAATAATCTGGCTTTTAACCAAATCAATTAAATTTCAGTAGGTTTGCAGATTGCCAATGCCACAGTAAGGATGCCTTATTGAAAAAATAAAGTGTGAGATAACTAACCATTTGTCAGGGAACTGCCATCGGAGAGACAGGTAGTGGACAGGCTACAGGAGAATAGGAGAGAATCTGCGGTAGAAGAGGGAACCAGCAGGGGGAGTGCAGGAGTCACAGCGGAGGGGAGGCTCTGGGATGCTTCCAGTGAGAGTAGTGGAGAGGTAACGGGACCCCCGTTGGGAACGCCCACCCTTCGCCGGAAACTGTCACGCAGAGAGTCTCGAAAGCGCATGTCTGTCAAAGAGCTTTTATGTTGGCGTAAATTCCGTAGACGCCCACTGTCAGATTCTACCAGCGACTGACGGAGTCATGCTTTGGGGGCTCCGTTAGTGCATCGGTTTGGATGACCAGCCAAACCCCAGAGGGATCAAGCTTTTACGCACAAGCAGCACACTATCCCACCACAGCAATCTGACAGTCTTTGAAAGCAGCTTGTGCAAGCAGAAGGCATCATGAGCGAACCATCCGGAACCGGAGGAGCAGGAGCGGGAGCTGGCGCAGATCCAAGCCTGGAACAAAGGTACAGGGCGTTGGAGGTCCAGCTGGCACTGCAAACGGCGAGGCTCGAGGAGAGGAGGGCTCAAGATGCAGATAAGGGGAAGACCACCCCACTTGCCAGACGGGTGCCTGGACTGGTGCAGAAATTTGGGGGGGATCCCCGGAACTATCAAGCCTTTAGGACAGAGATGCAATATGCACTCAATCTACTGTTTGATGACTTCCCCGACGAGAACTCTAGAGTGGCGTACGTGATTGGCCATCTAGAGGGAGGGGCGAGGGACTGGGTTCGGCCCCTGATGGCAGCCAATAATGAAATCTTAAAGGACACAATGAAGTTTTTCCGCGCCATGGACTTGATGTTTTCCAGCGAGATCGAGCAGGGAGTGGTGCGCAGGCAGTTAATGGCGTGTAAACAGGGGAGCCGATCTGTACGTGAGTACTGGACTGAGTTCACCATGCTGATTCATAGACTTGGGTGGGACCTTGCTAGTGAACCTATTCAAATGCTGTTTGAAGAAGGTCTCTCTCCGGCAGTGAAAGATGAACTTTCCCGGGCGCCTAGGGCGGAGTCTATGGATCAGCTGACTAAATCAGCGCTGTCCATTGGGGCACGCCAGGAAGCTAGAGCTATGGAAAAGCGGGAAGGAAAGGGGGAACGTTGGAAGGACTTCCGCATTCCAGAGATTCCGGAGCAGCCTTTCCCGCCAGCAGAGCCGATGGAACTTGGAACAGCGCGCGCGCGCGCAGTTTCAAACACCAGTGAAGGGCGGAAGAAGGAGGGAAAGAGCGGCAAGAGATGCTATCTCTGCCAACAGCCAGGTCACTTTGCCAGAGTCTGTCCGCAAAGGAAGGAATGGCAAGGGATGGCGGGAACTGTTGGGGGGAAGGAGGAAGAAGAAATCACGGAGCCAGTAAAAGCCAACGCCTGGTTGCCAACATCAGGGCACAGCAGCCAGGCCAGGGAGTAATGAATGTGCCCACGCCGGAACCTCCAAGACCAGCGCTTGTGATAGAGGTGTTGCTGGAACTGGCAAACGGACACCCACTGAAGATAAAGGCGCTATTGGATTCAGGTAGCTCATGTAATTTCATGAGCAAAGAGTTTGCAGCTGCACACCAAATACAGACTATCCCATTGAGTAAGCCTTTGCAGGTTACCACGATTGATGGGAGGGAGCTGTTGGGAGGAGAAGTGAGCCAACAGACTGTACCAATGATAATGAGGGTGGCACGACACACCGAACTGATAGCGTTTAACGTAGCCACCTTGGGAGGAGCTCCTATTATCTTGGGTATGAGCTGGCTGGCGCTACACGATCCGCTAGTAGGCTGGCATCAGAGAGTGGTTTCCTTTGGATCAGCACATTGCCTAGAACACTGCAAGGAGGGAGAGGCTCAGGCAGGCGCCAGGGGCACTCTAGCAGGGATGGAAGTGATGGACAAAGGGAGGGTGCCACCACAATACGCTGACTTGCTTGACGTATTCAGCGAAAAAGAAGCAGATAAACTGCCCCCGCACAGACCCTTTGATTGTCAAATTACCTTACTCCCAGGAGCACAATTGCCAGTGGGCAAGCTGTATGCAATGTCAGACAGTGAGATGCAGGAGTTAAGGGAGTTCATTGACAAGAATCTCAAGCGAGGTTTCATCAGAGAGTCACGAGCGGTGGGGGGCAGCCCAGTGTTCTTTGTGGACAAAAAAAACACAGGCAAGCCCAGGCTTGTATGTGATTTCAGGGCCCTAAATGCAGTGTCAGAACCAGTGACTTTCCCTATGCCCAGAATTGATGACATTCTAACACGGGTGAGAAAAGGGAAAATTTTTACCAAGCTGGACCTTAGGGGGGCATATAACTTGATACGTGTGAGAAAGGGGGATGAGTGGAAGACCACTATGTTCACCCCCTTGGGGGCCTTTGAGTACACCGTTATGCCTTTCGGATTACAAGGGGGCTCCGCCTGTTTTCAATCATTCATGAATCACGTCCTGGGGCCACTGCTCTACAAGAACTGCGTAGCGTTCTTAGATGACGTTCTGGTGTACTCAGACAATGAGGAGCAGCATGTGCGAGATGTAAGAGAGGTACTGAGCAAGCTGCGAGAAAACCGGCTGTGGGTGAAACTGGAGAAGTGTCAGTTTCATACCAAGGAGGTGGAATTCCTGGGGTACCGGTTGTCTGACAAGGGATTGGCCATGGATCCCAGCAAGGTTCAAGCGGTACTGGAATGGAAAACACCAAAGACCAAGAAGGACGTGCAAAGGTTCCTGGGCTTCGGAAACTTCTATAGGAAGTTCATCAAAAACTTTGCCCATTTAACAGCGCCCATCACGGATTGTCTTAGTAGCAAAAAGAAATTTGTTTGGACGGGAGAAGCGCAACAAGCGTTCGAACGCTTAAAGCAGGCGTTTGCGTCGGAAGAGCAACTCTTGCACGTGGATCTACAACAACCAATGAGAGTGGAGACTGACGCGTCAGACCGAGCGGTGGGGGCCGTTCTTCTCCAGCCGGGAAAAGATACGTCTGAATGGAGACCGTGTGCATTCTTCTCGCGGAAGTTGAACAAATCAGAGAGGAACTACACAGTGTACGACCGAGAACTGCTCGCCATTCATGAAGCATTCCGGAAATGGCGGCACTTGCTGATTGGGGCGCAGCACAAGGTTCAAGTCCGAACTGACCACAAAAATCTGGAATACTGGAGAACAGCCCGAGTGCTGAACCAGAGACAAGTGAGATGGGCCCAGGAGTTCTCCAAATTCCACTTTGAGATTCGTTACGTGCCCGGCTCCGAGAACGTGAGGGCGGACGCTCTTTCCAGGAAACCTGAGTACTTAGAGGGGGAGGGAGCGCCTGAGGCAAGGCATGTAATCCCTGAAGACCGCTGGGTGTGTGGGGCGGCATTGGTGGGGCAGAGGGAACTGATAGAGGGTACGGAGAACGATGAATACGCCCAAGAGAAACTCAGAGAGCTCCGGAGGACAGAGGAGAACACAGGGGGGTTCGAAGAAAAGAACGGGGCGTTGTATTACAAAGGGGCACTGTACATACCCGACGGGGAACTGAGGGGCAGAGTACTCAAGCAGTTGCATGACAGCCCCACAGCGGGACATTTTGGACAGCACAAAACCATGTGGTTGGTTACCAGGGAGTTTTGGTGGCCCAAGGTGAGGGAGGACGTACGGGAATATGTCAGGGGTTGCGACAGGTGCCAGCGAGCGAAAGGAGAGAGGGTGGCGCCAGCGGGGCTATTACAACCCTTACCCACGCCCGAAAGGCCATGGGAGGCAGTATCCATAGATTTTATGACGGACCTGCCAAAATCCAAAGGCAAAACAGCTGTCATGGTGGTGGTAGATCAATTAACCAAGATGTGTCATTTTATAGCTTGTTCACATGCAGTCACAGCGGAGGAAACCGCCAAGTTGTTTGTAGAACATATTTTCAAGTTGCATGGCGCCCCCTTGAGGGTGGTCAGCGACAGAGGGAAACAATTTACTTCCAGGTTCTGGAGGAAACTTATGAGCTTACTGCACGTAGAACTCAATTTCTCAACTGCCCGGCACCCAGAAACCAATGGGCAAGCGGAAAGGGCAAATGGGGTTTTACAACAATACCTGAGGTGTTATGTAAAAGACAGAGAAAATGATTGGGTGGATAAGTTACCTCTAGCAGAATTTGCCTACAACAACGCGGAGAACGTGTCCACAGGGATGAGTCCCTTCCTGGCAAATTATGGGTGTCACCCCCGGGCATTCCCAGGAGAGGGAGGGGAGAGGTGGAGCGTGCCGGCGGCGGAATATTTTTTTGAAGAGATGGAGGCGATCCACCGTCAGCTTCAACTTAACTTAGAGAAAGCCAAGGAAGAATATAAGAAGCAAGCAGACAGAAATAGGAGGGAAGGTGAAACTATAAGGGTGGGGGACCGGGTGTGGTTGTCCACCCAAGGGCTACCGTTCAAGGGCGGGAGTAAGAAATTGAGGCCCAAAAGATTGGGACCCTTTGAGGTCATACAGCAGGTCAACCCAGTGGCATTCAAACTCAGGCTGCCCAGTCACATGAAATTACACCCAGTATTTCACAGGTCATTACTGTCGCCGTACCGAGAGGGACGCGAGTGGGGGGAGCGTGAGAGAGAGGCCACCCAAACGCCCGTGATAGAAGAGAGAGAGCGCGACATGAACGTGGCAGGAATCATTGATTCCAGGTGGAAGGGGAATCAGGTGGAATATCTGGTAGAATGGGAGGGGGAAGCAGAGTCGGAAAACACTTGGGTACCAGCAGAGGTAGTCAATGACGAGGTTTTAATAGAAACATTTCATCAGCGTTTCCCAAGAAAACCGCAACCCGTGGCTCGATTTAGAAGGGAACACTTTGGGACCACCGATGAGGAAGGAGAGTTTGAAGGGTTCCCAGAGTCAGGGGTGGGTGAAGAAGCCGACTCCGACGAAGAAGAGGAAGACGGGGAGAGAGACGGTACGCCGTGGCTGGAAGTGTTAGAATCCTCGGACGACGAGGAGAGTTCCTTCAGGGGCTTTCCGCCCTCACCGCCAGTGGGAGAGGAGGCGGGAGGGGGTGAAGGGGGCCCTGGGGGGGAGGTGGATGTCAGGGAACTGCCATCGGAGAGACAGGTAGTGGACAGGCTACAGGAGAATAGGAGAGAATCTGCGGTAGAAGAGGGAACCAGCAGGGGGAGTGCAGGAGTCACAGCGGAGGGGAGGCTCTGGGATGCTTCCAGTGAGAGTAGTGGAGAGGTAACGGGACCCCCGTTGGGAACGCCCACCCTTCGCCGGAAACTGTCACGCAGAGAGTCTCGAAAGCGCATGTCTGTCAAAGAGCTTTTATGTTGGCGTAAATTCCGTAGACGCCCACTGTCAGATTCTACCAGCGACTGACGGAGTCATGCTTTGGGGGCTCCGTTAGTGCATCGGTTTGGATGACCAGCCAAACCCCAGAGGGATCAAGCTTTTACGCACAAGCAGCACACTATCCCACCACACCATTCATTAAAATAAGTTGCTCACTCCTGGGAGGAAAGACCACCTTGATAAAAATTTTTTTTTTTAAATTTCCTGTTTGGTTATCATTGTAGAACCAAATTAGTTTCAAAAAAATAAACAAACAATTCTCAGTTCTCCAATGAGCAGCTTCAGATGGGATGGGGAACCAGTGGTGTTTCAGACATTGTTGGAATCCAACTCCCATCAAGCTCACTCTGCATGGCCAAGGTTCAAGGATGGGAGTGAAGTCTAGTAGCGGCTGGAGGACCAAAGGCTGCCCAGTCATGAGCTAAAGTCTTAGTTGATTAATCTGCCGGTGAAAGTTTGCAGACCTAATCATCATTCCCATCCAGGGGTTTATTTCCCATCAACCCCAAGCAAACAGCACAACCCGATTTATCTATTTCACTAACCACAGAGAGTTTCCGAGTCAAGGCAAATGAAGCCAATAAATAGTAGGATGTTAAGTACACAATATGTTAGGGGAGGGAGAAGAGGAAGACATGAATTGATACTGGAGAAAGAACTTGACAGAGACAACAGCAGACACCTGTCAGCTGTCACTCTTCAAAGGTTTCCCCATCAAAACATCCCTTCAGTTGTATTATCTGCTGCAGATCTCTTCTGGAAACGTGACCCATGAGTACAATAATTAATTACAAAGTGTCCTTTGTAGTTTTGGTCACAAAAATCTTTAAAAGCAGTTGGAGGAAGGGATGATAAAAAGCTCAAGGCCTCTTAAAGCAAGTAAAGAATCAACTACTTCTTCCAAAGATGTGGTGAACAAATGAGTCATTACATCATCATCACCACCACCACCATTCAGTAGGAGCTGGGCATTAAATACATTTTGATTTTTCTTAAAGCCTTCTTAAGGACCAGACAAATTTTTAATGGCACCACCCACAAATAAGCACAACTCATGTGCAGTGATTTCCTACACCAATATTCCTGCATGTATCCCTGCAATATTCCTGCATGTCTGCAAAACAAAGGAATTCTGTGGCGTGACGGGGGAGCAGCCAAATATGACCCTTTTCCTCTTCCTTTTTTAAAAAAAATTACTATCAAACCCAAACTCAAATACATTTATATTATTTTTGGTCCCCAGTTTGTCCAAAGAGAGATAACAAATAGCACAGCATGAAGCTGTAGAGGTAAAAATCAACAGTTGCTGAACTTCTTTTCCATACATACAATTATGTTGAGGTTAAAATAAGTATCATATACACCCTTTTCTCCTCTCACCATGACCTCATTCATTAACCAACATTTTAGTAGGTTTTTGTTGTCGTCGTCCCCCCCACACTTTTTCCCCACTGAAAAGCTGTTTAGGGATACTGCAGTATTTCGTCTGCTTCATATCCCTACACCTAGAGGACCACACTGCTATCTCAAAGGACAGCAAAAGAGATGAACTAGAGAGCCACCAATGGTCTTTAGATTTCAGAGTCAAGTGACACAAAGCAAATTTTAGGCATGCATTTAAAAATGTCAAGTCTAAATGCAGTACACAAGGCCACCCAGCCTACCTCCAAGATCATGGTACCTAAGCCCAGGGACGTCAACTTAAGCTCCACATGTCCACATGCAAAGATAGAGAAGGCCCAACCTTTTAAAAAAATAAAAAATGGGACTATTGGAAGGTGAGGGTTTCCTAGGGAACTTAATGTATAGTGGCAAATCCTGGTTGGCTACCGCTCAGTGTGCAATAGAGTCTTTTAAAACTTGGATGAATGTCTGCCAGAAAGAGATTGGCTCAATGGATCAACAATGATCGGGGTGGGGAGAAGAATATAATAATATATAATATACTATCACACCTCTCTTCCTTACTGAGACCTTAAGTTTTGCAAATTGTGACCATGCAATGCCTGCAACATATTTAATCGTTAATGTAAAAAGGTAAAGGTAAAGGGACCCCTGACCATTAGGTCCAGTCGTGACCGACTCTGGGGTTGCGGCGCTCATCTCGCTTTATTAGCCAAGGGAGCCGGCGTTTGTCCGCAGACAGCTTCCGGGTCATGTGGCCAGCATGACTAAGCCGCTTCTGGCGAACTAGAGCAGCACACGGAAACGCCATTTACCTTCCCACTGGAGCGGTACCTGTTTATCTACTTGCACTTTGTGCTTTCGAACTGCTAGGTTGGCAGGAGCTGGGACTGAACACTATAATGTTAATTGTTAATGTACTAAGGTGCTATAAGCAGGGGTAATACAGCACCCTACGTGAGGACAACATTCAGCACTCCCCCTAAATATTTCATACTTTCACAGTAATTCCTTTTTTCTTTTTTTCTTCGCCTCAAAGCCCTATGTGGGGGAACTGCCTGAACCACCCTAAATCTGGCGCTGCTCTAAGAACAAGTAGATGATTCAGAGGCTAGCACTTACAATTCACTAGCAGGGGGAGAGGGCCCGGGGAGATGGCATACTGTTTAAATACCAAGCATGTTAACTCTTAGATAATACAGTGTATTTCATGTTCTTCATCCTTCCAACTAATTACTTAAGACATCCTGCTGCAGTCAAGATGGTAACAGTATATGCCCTCAGTCTTCATTAAATGCCACTACTTAATAACAGACTCCAAAAAAGGGCTTAGTTTCATTTACTCCAAGCTCCTGAACTTTAGAAAGTTGTTAATCAGACTCCTATGTAAATGGAATGACGATTAAAGGTTAAGTACAGGTTTCGGAAATTTCAGAAGTTGAAGACGTGTCACCCTTAAAAGGGAGGGAGGGGGGAAAGGGGGAAAGAACTATCAAGCTTTGACAGGAACTAAACATCTTAATTAAAATGCTCAGAAGTACAGTACTCATTTCTGCATGAAGTTCTATTTTCAAATGTCAAATTTAATCAGGCACTTGAGTAAAAATCCGCAATATTCCTAAGGCAGGGAGGAAGGGAAGAAAATGCCTTGGGATTCTCCCCTTCTCTGCTTATCCTTAAAAATCATCTCTTCCAGGGAACGGAATGCTTTCTCAGACACCTTGACGCAACCCACACTTCCTCTTCCCAGAATCCAATGCCGTTAGAGCTCAGGAGTATTGCTGGCATCCTATTTTGCAAACGTGACAAAATATTCAATAAGAGAGGCCCCAGTACATTTGCTCCTTTTCAGAAACCTTGAGTGGCATGGTTCAAAAGGATTTATGTTCTCTGGGGATCCCTCCTATATTTCTGTCAAGAGCCTATAAAAACATTTAAAAACAACAACACCCAAAACATCATTACCAGGGTGAGTCTAGAACTTCAGGAAGCACTGAATTAACAGATGGAAGTTGGGGGGGGGGCATGGGCATGCAGGGGGGTGAAGCTGCCCCACGCCCAAATCAAGTAAATAAATAGAAATACTTAACTAACAGCTTGGTTCTGCCCCCCCCCCCAAACAAAAAGTCTGTCCCCGCTAACATAAATCCTGTGTATGCCCATGGTGTGGGGTTTGGCAAAAAGCAGAGCGCCAACCACCAGTAAGCCTCACTACTTGTTGTGGCTTCAAATTCCCGAGGGCCAAATAAAGAGATCTGGAGGGCCACATTCCAATACCGAGCCTGTGATGTCCCACTGCTGTCCTACGGCTTAAACCGACTCTGCTTGTTTGGGTAAGGGTAGGGAAAGGTGCACCATATTGCAGGTTTTCTGATGTATTGTCTTATGCCCTGTTGGGAGTTGGAACCCTATCAGCTCCCACGGAGATCTTGATGACATGAAAAAAGTAGGGGTATCCCCAGAAGGTGCTACACAGCAAATAGTTGTGGGCTGCACAAGTCCTCCATGCCAAGCCACATAAATCAGGGCTTCAGGTAATAAGCATGGATGAGTATTTCAAGAAAAACCTGGTCTGTGTCCCAGCAACAAATTTCCCGGAATGAGAGTCTAGATCAGAGACATGAGCAGAACAAGACCAAGTGGAACACTACAGACTCCTTTGTGTCTGCAATAACACTCTCCAGGAAGTGCAAAGGGAGTTGCTGCAGTGCAGCAGAGAGCAGGCTAGCAGTTCTTTCCTGCAGTCTTGCAGAGATGAAGGCATGTGAGTCCCAGGTTTGAAACTGCTGGTTCCTTCTTGTTGCTGTTGTTTAGTCATGTCCGACTCTTCATGACCCCATGGACCAGAGCACGCCAGGCACTTCTGTCTTCCACTGCCTCCCGCAGTTTAGTCAAACTCATGTTAGTAGCTTCAAGAACATGTCCAACCATCTCGTCCTCTGTCGTCCCCTTCTCCCTATGCCCTCCATCTTTCCCAACATCAGGGTCTTTTCCAGGGAGTCTTCTCTTCTCATGAGGTGGCCAAATATTGGAGCCTCAACTTCACGATCTCTCCTTCCAGTGAGCACTCAGGGCTGATTTCCTTAAGAATGGATAGGTTTGATCTTCTAAAATGCACAAAAACATAGAAGGCTCTTGCCCAGGGGTAGGCAACCTAAGGTCCATGAGCCGGATGCAGCCCAATCGCCTTCTCAATCTGGCCCACGGGTGGTCCAGGAGTCAGCACATTTTTACATGAGTAGAATGTGTGCTTTTATTTAAAATGCATCTCTGGGTTATTTCTGGGGCACAGAAATTCATTCATATTTTTTTTTCAAAATAGAGTCCGGCCTACCACATGGTCTGAGGGACGGTGGACCGGCCCACGGATGAAAAAGGTTGCTGACCGCTGCAGACTTGCCTAGCCCACAGTTTGTTAGCACCCAACAAACAATGGCTAAACTGTGTCTAAACCGAAATATTGGGAATAATAGTCTTTCTTTAGATATCTGATAGTCTCAGATCAGGCCAAGCATATATACCTCCCTGTGCCGAAAATTCTGAATACCTAAAACATTGTACATACAAATACTATTAATGCCACTAAGAAACCTTGGATCAAAATGCATCCAGCAGATTTTAATCTATTAAGGTCGCACTCAAAATCCATAATTCTATGATTCTATGATTCTAAAGGGCAGTGGTGAGGAATGTATTGCTGTCCAGATACTATTGGACTACAGTTCCCCCCTCAGGCCTGACCATTGGCCACCCTCATGGCGGCTGATGCTGTTCGGAGTCCAACAACACCTGGAAGACCACAATTTCCCAACTCCTGTTACAAAGGCTGGTTCTGGTGCCATAATGAGGCTCAAGGGAAAGCTGATGTTTTAAAAAAAGGAATTTGCAAAGTATAAGTGACTGAGAGGATAGCCTATTTCACAGACAGAGGAAAGGGAGAAGAGAGAAAGTCAATTCTATATTGACATTAAGAAGAAACATAGAATTGTAGCTTGCAAAGGACCCCAGGAATCATTGAGTTCAACTCCCTGCAATGCAGGAATCTCAACTAGATCTACTAGCCAATATGCAAGATGGGTCGAGAATAGTAGGAAAGTAGCAACTGATGATGCAGCATTTAACCAAATGCCTAAGGAAGTATAAAAGTGTAAAACAGTAAAGCTGATTCTAGTTATAGGCAGGCCACTAAAAATGGGTGTTGAATAGCCAGTACAATTCAGAAATGTCTTTAGATAGTATGCTCTTTCCTGGTGGGTTTTTGAATTTGAATTAAATGAGATATTCCAAACAAACCCAGAAACCACTTCCTTCCTACAGGTTAGAAATTGGAGTTGTATTAATTGTACAAATCTAAACCTGCATGAATGAAAGCTGCTAGGGTCTAGGGAGTGCTACACCAAGGGTTCAAGTATTCTTCCTTTCTGTAGAAGATTTAAGACCTAGCTCTCAAGTGAATGATTCTCAAACTGGCTTGCAACAGGTTGCGATAATATCCCGCCTGCATACCCAAAGCTCGTATATATACACGAAACCTAGCAACTTGTTCCCCTGGCTAACAGATGGAACCAGACCCAGCTTCCCTTCAGTTTCACAGTCCCAGGAAATTAGCAACTGGGGTAGAATGATCTTTCTGTGAGGAAAAAACAGCTCCCAGCAGCAGCTCCTTCAGGTGATTGGATGGCTGGACAGAGACACACTTGTCTCCCCTTTGCAATGATGTTTTCTATTGAAGGCAAAGCATTTTGGCCACTGCCAAAAAACCAGAATGTGCTTCCCTTCAAATAACTGCTCAAACTCTTGGAAAGACTTTGAGCCAGTCAACCTTGTTTACCTTGTTACAGGTTTGTTACAGGCTTTTTACAGGTATAAAATGGGTGGGGGGGGGAGGTATGCTACCCTGCATCCCTCAGAAAAGTATAATTGTAAAAGTAATAAACATCAAAACACACACACACACACGTTCAGACTTTAAAACTGAAGGTCCACAACAGTACAAGCTTTCAGAAAACAACCATCATATGGAATCACAAATTTGCACTGCTGATCAAGGGCATCTCCCTACCTCGAACCTCTCTTCCACAAGCCCCAGTGAAATTAAACAGGTATTGTGCAAAACCACAGCTGTTTTTAAGCCAGTTTTCTAGCACTCTGAATTGTGTTGCTAAGTCCCAGCCTGATTGAAAAGATGTCAACCATATTTCCAAGCCTTCTAGAAAGGCAGGAGGAAAGACCATTTCCTATCTCCTCCAAACACCAAACACATACTCACTTCCAATTCATCCTGGCCAGCAAAGCTTTTACTGGCTTTACTAGAGAAGTTTAAAAATGAATAGGTGAGAAACTAATACCAGAGGGGGGAGCTCACAGCAAAGAGAAGATTCACAAAGAAGCTGTTAAAAGGAGGGAAATATCTACGCATGAAGTTGCAACATAAACCATTTCTTTCTTTCTTTTGCCTTCTTTTTTTAAAAAAGCCTTCATGCTCCACCCCACATTTCTTTTGTCATTTACACTCCGCTATGAAAAGCACAACACTGGGCGACCAAAATGCCACCGTTAAGCGGATTATAATGTTTCCAAACATGCTCCATTACAGCAGAAGTGTAAGTGCGTTTCTGCATCAGGGAGCCTTTTCCCCAGCCTTTCTTTCATCAACTTATCAAGTGAAGCTAAACAGCGCCGCTTGCATCTAATGATACTGGGCTTCCCATAATGGGATTAGGAAAAGCAGCATTGTCATTAGTTTCAAGGTACTGTGTGCAGCCTTGCCTACAGTCCTCGCTTTGTGCTTTTAAACAGACATGCCATAAAAAGATAGACGTGCCAATCTGAAGGGAGCTGCTGAATTCCTGAAGTATATCTGCATTGCTTTACTCAAAGAAGGGAATCACAAGCATTGGCAATAATGATGGTTTAAACAGACAGGGCGCACAGTTACTGCAAGTAACCTGCAGGCTGAAGTGTGGGACACTACCATGCAAATTACCAGCTGTTTGTGTGTGCTTGAAGACTTCTGCCCATATATGTGTGAGGCCCAGAGAGCTCCCACCTCTCGACCCATACCAGGTGTCTTTCTGAAGTCAGTGACAATATCATTAAAAGGATCTTAACTACAGCTCCAGATCTCAGTTGGTGCTGACCTTACAGCCCTAAATGACCTCGACCCTGCATACCTGAAGGAGCGTCTCCACCCCCATCGTTCAGCCCAGACACTGAGGTCCAGCACTGAGGGACTTCTGGCGGTTCCCTCATGGTGAAAAGTGAGGCTATAGGAAACCAGGCAAATGGCCTTTGCGATTGTGGCGCCCTCCCTGTGGAATGCCCTCTCATCAGATGTCAAGGATATACAGAACTATACAACTTTTTTTAGAAGACATCTGAAGGCAGTTCTGTATAAGAAAACTTTTATGTTTAATGTTTTATTATGTTTTTATATATGCTGGAAGCTGCCCAGTGTGGCTGGGGCAACCGAGTCAAATGTGCAGGGTATGTATGTATGTATGTATGTATGTATGTATGTATAAATAAATAAATAAATAAATAAATAAATAAATAAATAATTCTTCCTCTGGCACTGTGATAAAGACAGAAGCCCGAGTTACATATTTATATTTACTAAACTTTTGTATTAGTATTTCATGGATGTATTATGATTGCTAATTTAGTTTCCATCCTGCTTCCTAGCGATACCCTCAAAGCTGCTTTGAAAAGGCAAAAATCCTTTCTAGATTGAATTTTTTTACAAACTTCCTTAAAATAGAGTAGTGAAGTATTAAAATGGGCCTCCAAAGGCAGGGAGGTCCAGGGGTCAGACAGCACTGCCAAGAAGGGCCTAGTCTTTACTGCTGCCAACTGGACTTTCAACAACTGCAGCCTCTTTATATGATATTGAGGCATTCGGTGAAACCAAGATAGAAAGTGTTTCTCAAGGTAGCATCCAAGTTGGGTTTAAAAGTAATAAGCAGCATTCTGAAATTGTTTCCCGAAAACAATGGGCAACCACTACAGCTCTTCAAGCACTGCTGTTAAGACCCTTACAATTCGTGGGCTAGGACTGGATTAAAATTTAATAAATGGTTATAATAACACAGCCAGCAGTAACTACCTGTGGTGGGCAATAATGGAACTGCCCGACTCTATTAAGCAAATGTTTTGGATCAAGTGCAACACCTGCTGCTCTGAACACAGCATCCCTGCTTTCATGTCCTGAACCTGGAAGGCATCAACCCCAGCTATTCAGCAGAACTTAATTATGCTGTCTTCACCTGCTCCCCACCACTTCCAGACTGAAACGAAGCATGCCTGGTATTGAGTTCTGTCAAAGACTGTAAGTTTGTATTTACTGTGCTACAACCACTTGAATTCCACCGATATTCCAGAGAGTTCCATCCATATTGCCACCTCTGCTGGATTTTCTCACTTACTCTGACCCTACTGACCACAATATTCTCCAACTGCATTCTCTGCTCTTCTACTCACAAGCATTTGTACTGCGGGGAGACGAGAAAAACCAAAGAGGAGAATAGTGACTTGATTATTAAACACACAGAGAAGAGGAGGGAAAGGCTAGCACACTTACAAGTAGCTGTATTCTTTATACATTTAGTGCTTTGCACCTCTATTTATTATTCCATCTAGCCTAATAGAAACAAAAGTACCGCTAAAATGGCTGAAAGCAGCAAAGCAGCATTAACGGAGCACAGACAGGAAGGCAAGTTGCACCACAGCAGCCAAATCTATTCAACCCAACTTCATTATTTTCCCACCAGCAAGTGTGAAGTTCAAACGGACGCTCTTGTGAAACTCACACAGCCTTAACACCAATTCATAGAGACAGGAGTAAGGCAGATGGCTCCAGAGCAGCTTTGCCAGCATCTATCCCACGACTGCCATTTAATTCCTGTGCCTCGCAAAGAAACGCTGCTTCATCTCAGCAGTGCCAAGCCAAGGGATTCAGTGACACAAGCCTACCCTGGGACGAAAGGGGAAACATCAGAATGTTAGGCATAAGGCCAGGAAGCCATGGGGAAATTGAAGTGCCAACAAGGCAAGCTAGAGACTCACCTGGGCCAGAAGGGTGATCAATTATGTAGATACTGGTCTAAATAATTCCAAAGAGGTAATGAAGCCAAAAAATGGCTTGGGCCCAATACATCTCCTTCCCTGTGCCCTACCATGCTCATCAGTTAGCTGAAAGTTATCTCTTGCTAATGCATCACAGCTGAAAACAATCTAGAGTTGGGGGTCAGCAGTTCACTGATGGTACTAAATTGTTCAGAGTTGTTAAAACTAAAACATAGTTGTGACGAACTCCAAAAGGATCTTTCCAAGATGGCAAGTGCAAATCAATGTAATTAAGTGTCAGTGGTGCATGTCAAATACAACAGGATGGCTCACTTGGTTAGAGCGTGGTGCTGATAATGCCAAGGTTGCAGGTTCAATCCCCATATGGGACTGTTGCCTATTCCTGCATTATAAGGGATTCAACTAGATGATCATCAGGGTCCCCTCCAACTCTACAATTCTATACAGTGGTACCTCAGGTTAAGTACTTAATTCGTTCCTGAGGTCCGTACTTAACCTGAAACTGTTCTTAACCTGAAGCACCACTTTAGCTAATGGAGCCTCCTGCTGCTGCTGCCCCGCTGGAGCACAATTTCTGTTCTCATCCTGAAGCAAAGTTCTTAACCTGAAGCACTATTTCTGGGTTAGCGGAGTTTGCAACCTGAAGTGTATGTAACCTGAAGCGTATGTAACCCGAGGTACCACTGTAATCTAAATACATACTGACCAGGAATGAGACTTTTGGGGTTGTAGCAGATAGCTTGAGGAAAATGATCACCCAATGTGCAGCAGTTGTGGAAAAGGCAAACATTAGGAAACATTAGGAAAGGAATTGGGAGAAAAAGTTTCCAGTATCATAATGCTGTTATACAAATGTATGGTGTGACCAAATTTGAAATACGGTGTACAGTTCTAGTCACCCCAACTAAAGTTGTAAGAAATTCAGAAAAGGGCAGAAATTAAGGGGGTGGAGCAACTCCCCTCTGAGAAACGATTGCAACATTTGTGGCTTTTTTTAATTTAGAGAACAAGTAAGCGCCAACACGAAAAGAGTATATAAACTTATGCATGGCATACAAAAAGTGGATAGAGAAAAGTTTTCCTCCTCTCAGAACACAATGGACATCTCACGAAAAATGAATGTTGGAAGATTCAGGACAGACAACAGAAAGGACTGCACACAGCATGGAATTTGCTCCCAAAAGGAGGTAGTGATGGCCATCGACTTGGATAGTTTTAAAAGAGGATTAGACAAATTCATGAAAGATAAAGGCTATCAGTGGCTACTAGTATGAGGGCTATGCGTCAGTGGTTAGATGCAGTCATACCTTGGGTTGAAGTAGCTTCAGGTTGAGCGTTTTCGGGTTGCGCTCCGCAGCGACCCAGAAGTAACGGAGCATGTTACTTCTGGGTTGCGCCGCTCGCGCATGTGCTCAAAATGCACAGAAGTGGCAAAACGCGACCCACGCACATGCAGATTGCGTTTGCTTCAGGATGCGAACGGGGCTCCAGAACGGATCCCGTTTGCATCCAGAGGTACCACTGTACAGTGGTACATCAGATTACAGACGCTTCAGGTTACAGACTCTGTTAACTCAGAAATAGTACCTCAGGTTAAGAACTTTGCTTCAGGATGAGAACAGAAATTGCGCGGCGGAAGCAGGAAGCCCTATTAGCTAAAGTGGTACCTCAGGTTAAGAACAGTTTCAGATTACGAATCATAGAATCATAGAATCATAGAGTTGGAAGAGACCACAAGGGCCATCAAGTCCAACCCCCTGCCAAGCAGGAAACACCATCAGAGCACTCCTGACATATGGTTGTCAAGCCTCTGCTTAAAGACCTCCAAAGAAGGAGACTCCACCACACTCCTGGGCAGCAAATTCCACTGTCAAACAGCTCTTATTGTCAGGAAGTTCCTCCTAATGTTTAGGTGGAATCTTCTTTCTTTCTTGTAGTTTGGAACCATTGCTCCGTGTCCGCTTCTCTGGAGCAGCAGAAAACAACCTTTCTCCCTCCTCTATGTGACATCCTTTTATATGTTTGAACATGGCTATCATATCACGGACCTCCAGAACGAATTAAGTTCTTAAGCTGAGGTACCATTGTACCAGTTGCTGGAAACTGCAGGAGGAGAAGGTGCACTTGTCTTTGGGTCCTGCTCACGGGCTTCCCACATGCATTTGGTTGGCCACTGTGAGAACAGGGTGATAGACTAAATGAGCCATTGGGCTGATACAGCAGGCTCTTCTTATAGTCACATTTTCTGGAGCCTACACACCTATAGGATTACCTCTTCTCCTACATTCCCCTCCTCACCAGTTAAGATATGCATCAGATATCCATCACTGCATTAAGTCAACACACATTTAGCAAGGAGCAGGGATTTGGGGGTGGCTACTCTTCTGTCACTGAATCAACCTCTGCACAATAAGAATTTGCCAAAATACACCCCTGATAATCTTCAGAAAATGCTGCTACTTATTCAGCAGGGCATTTGAGAGCTGAGACCATGGGTTATGTGAAATTTATTTTTAATTATTTTATTAGCTTTTCTGTGGCCATTTTCATTAGTGTTACGAGCCCAGGCACAATATAAGGCAGGCTAAAAATGTTTAAAATAAATAAATGGTGCTCTAGAGTGTCATTATTACACTTATCAACCATTAGGACAATAAGATGTAACCTAGTGAAGTCACATGTTGTCATATGAATAGTTATACTTCTGCTGATGCCAAACAGAGTTTGGACAAATAATTCTTCATAGCACGTTTGCATAATCCATGCTATTTGCGTAATTAATCCCCGCTTGCTGTGGATATGCAGAAATGAGAATCACTGTTGCAGACTTTTGGTTTGTTTTGATTTGCAACAAAACTCACATACCTCTCTACAGCCAACCTACTGCTCTGAGTAAAAACTCAGCATAGCGTCATTGGGGATGTACAAATGCAATGCCCATCAGCAATGGCTCAAGAATGTGCACTGGTTTGCAATACTTGCAATTCCTCTTCCTGTCCAGCATGGTCCACTCAATTAAAACTAAACAAAAAACCAAGGAGGATTTCTATGGCAGCCAGGAAACAAGAAGATTCCTTATATTAAATTTGTCCATCTAGCCAAGTATTGCCTACTCTGATTGGCAACATCTCTCCAGTATCCCATGGAGTCTCTTTCATCACCTGCTAATGGTTCTTTAACTGGAGAGTTCAGTGATTGACCTGGGAAAACTTCCACAAGCAAAACAAGTTTTCTACCTGAGTGATTTTCCGTTCTCAACTTGCTAATTGCTTTATTCCAAGAACAGAGGGAAATGCCTCTGCCGTTCTTGATCAAAGCCTTAAGGGATCTGTGTATGCCACAGTTCCAGTGGAGTACAGAAAACCAGAACAGTGTGGTACTGCACTGGGAGAAGAATGTGTTGCAGCTTTCATTTTAAAAAAAAAGGTTTCCAGCTGATATGGAAGGTGGGAAGGGGGTTATTGGTTGGATTAGTTTCTGTTCTTGTTCTTATCTTGTATTTTTATGCTGTGAAGTGCCTTGGGATCTATGGATGAAGGGCAGTATACAAATTTAATTAATTAACTAATAACATGGTTGCAAATGTATGCTTCAAAATCAATGGGAAATGCTTGCTGAATGCAGAGAGTTAGCTGAACAAGACTTCCAATAACTGGGGGTAGAGCTTCAGAGTCATGCCTAAGCCCTTGTCCTTCGTCGTGACTAGCAAAATTAGATATTTGCCAAATGCTGTACATAATAAAGCACCATCCACAAAGTAAGAACCATTATACAATTCTGCATAATTCATAGAGGTGACAGAATTTCAAGGACAGACCATTGGTCCATCTAACCCATGAATGTCTGGCAGAAAATGGCTCTTCAACTCAACTTTTCCTACCTAATATCCTTTTCAGCTGCCAATTCCTGGGAGTGACCTGGAACCTTTTTGAATGCAAAGCAGATAATCTGAGTTACAGCCCTTCTCCACATAACTCAGCTGGGAAATCATGCCCTAAAATTTTCTCATGACTCCGACTGAAAACCAAAATGTTTTCATATATAATATGTATATTTACCATTGAAACAACAGGCCACTGAAGGGTTACCTGTCTGTTGGTCTCGTTTATGCTTAATTTATTTTATTCTTCTATTACTTTGGGGGATGGGGGCGTGTGATACCTTTACAGACTGGATTCTAAGCACAGACAATGGTGATTAGAAGTGATGGAAAGATGAGTAGGTTGCAAACCTGTATTAACTTGTCTCTGTTTTATATAATTACTTGCAAGGTTTTTTAAAAGACATTTGCGACTCACAGGGGAGTCTATGAATTTATTGTCTTCCACCATCTAATAAGGCTGGCAGCCATGAGCATTCCCTATTTATTGATGTGACAGCAATTTATCTCCAGTGGATAAAATGCAGCTATTTCAACTTGTTAAACACACACACACAAGGTTTGGGCAAGCAGAGCCTTCAAGCTCCAAAAAAGAATAAATTACTCAAAGGAAACAAAACAACCTTTCTAACAGCAGCAGAGCGCTCAGCACTCGGAGGAGGAACACTGTTACCTGGCAGATGTGAAACACACAACGCAGCAGGAGACGTAATGGCTCAAAACTCTCAGGAGGAGGCAGCACAGCTGAGTTGATGGACAAGGACGAGATGCCTGGCCCAAAGTTGGTTGTTGGCACCGCAAGTTCCAATGCTAACCGTGCTCTTGGCTATTCACTTAGCATAGAGATCAATGGGAGGCTGGACTGGCTGTTGTAAATCAAAGTATGCCACCATAGAAATCTTCTCCTCTCCTACATATCCTCTCCAGATGCTGCTGGAAAACCATAACCATCATCCCTGACCACTGACTATGACAACTGGAGCTGCAGGGCATTGATGTTCAGCAAAACCTGGCGGGCATTAGGTTGGTTCACAGCCCACTGGCACCCCTGCTCTCTTCATCTCTTGCCTCCATGGTGACCCCTCAGGTCAATGCTTTACTTGGTCCTTTTTCCATTAGTCAGTTCTTAGTTCCTTTGCACTAGGCAACCTAGAGTTTTTAGTTTATCTTCACCCACTTTTCTTGCCAACGCACACAATCTAAAAATCGAAGGAATGCCCTGCTGGGTCACTCTAAGAATTCATCTATTCTCATGTTAACCTGTGCCCATTACACGCCTCTGGGAGGCCCACCAAGAGAGAATGAAGCCAATAGTCTTCAACAGATCATTTACAGCAGGGGTTGGCAACCTAAGGCCTATGGGCCACAAGCGGCCCACCGGGGCCGTTTTACAGGCCCACGAGCTTCCCCCAAATCGAGCTGCCCACTCGGCAAGTCCCCGCGCGCTGGGATAAACCGGCATGGCACGGGGACTCACTTTTGTGGTGCCGGAAATCACGTCTGTGTAGACACAGACGCCGGAAATCGCAGGTGTGGCCGCTCACACGCACCTGCAATCTGGCCCAAGGAGGGGCAGTGAACTGGCCCAGGCAAGGTAAGCCTTGCCGACCCCTGATTTACAGCACCTGTGATTCCTAGATATACTGCATCTGAATTTATAGGATCTGTATCAAAACCCTTTGTGAGGTGGCCGTAGCCTTCCCATACAGTAGCAGCTGCACCTTTTGTTAACATGTCAAATTCCTTCATCAGTAATCAAAATGTTCATGAGCATTCTATAGGATATCCCAACAGCACAGCCTAATGACTAAATGCAGAAGTTATTGTCCCAGACAACAATCAGGTTTTTTTAATTAACCCTATTTCAAGAAAGAGTCCACCCAACCCCCATTATTTTCAATTGCTTGACAAGCAGCAGCATTTTTGCCTGAGAAAAAGAAAACGGACACATTTTCAATCTTAGCTATACCTCAAACAAATCACTGTCAGCATGAACCATCATTTTTTGAATGCTTCTCTATTCTCTATTCATTTCCATTAAAGCTCGAAGCACTTCACTCCACCGCCCATCCTATCAATCATAAGTTAAGAAATTTCCGGTGTTTGTGTGATGCATTCTAAATGCATCAAACATGAAGCAAAATTATTTACAGAACAAAATGTGGTCTGGCAGCATTCTACTAAAATGAAGATGGTCAGCAAGCTGGCAGGGTGTGTGTCTTCAGATCTTTCCTCTTCTGAATTTTCACTGTCTCCTCCATCCCCGGACTTCCAAAGGACTTGCAAAGGAGAGTGGAATCGCCATTCTCACTCACAGTTTAGCTACTTTCTTCTACAGCCTTTAAGGAAGGAGCTGGGGAGGGCAAATATCACATATTTCCTTATTCCACCCCTTCCTCAAAAGAGCTGTGGACAGTGCACATGGTCCCACCTTCCTCACAACAACATTAGGGCTGAGAGACCATGAGTGGCCGAAGGGCATTCTGTACGCTTTGGGGACTACCACGATTCTAACTCCCACAGTTTAAGTCCATCATTGTAACTACAGTGGTACCTCGGGTTAAGTACTTAATTCATTCCGGAGGTCCGTTCTTAACCTGAAACTGTTCTTCACCTGAAGCACCACTTCAGCTAATGGAGCCTCCTGCTGCTGCCGCGCTGCTCGAGCACGATTTCTGTTCTCATCCTGAAGCAAAGTTCTTAACCCGAGGTACTATTTCTGGGTTAGCGGAGTCTGTAACCTGAAGTGTCTGTAACCTGAAGCGTATGTAACCCGAGGTACCACTGTACTACATCACAGCTTAGCACAGAACTCTTCTCTTCTGAGTGTTAATAGTTCAGCTTGCATCTCTGTCTCTGTCTCTCTCTGAGAGGCAGAAGATGGGAAGCACAGAGACAGGTCACCTGATTGCCCCCAAGTAAAGGCACCGGTGCAATGTGTTAGGATATTTCCATTCCACCTTAAAAGGGAGCAGGCTTTTGTGTGTCACAGCCTGCGCATTTCCTGTTCACAGGATGTTTCTGTTTCGATAGAGCTGTTGTGTGTCTCTCTCTCGCTGCGCCTGAACACGCTAGCAGGCAGACATGTTATTTCTTTGTTCTGACCAACGCTGAATAAACTTGTAAATAATGCTCTCCTGAGTGCAACTTTCGCTGTGCATTATCTGCTGATAGAGTGTGCATCAGTTCTGGAATGTGGAAAGATATTTTCTGGAGCTCATGTCGCTAATTGCTGATACTGTATCTACGGGAGGTCGATGGACATCCGGAGTCCGGAGTCGGCGTGGAGGCAGTGATGGCCTATGTCTCCCTGGCAGTATCCCAACAACAGGTTATGGGCCCAGATTCAGGGCACTTACAGGAGAGTAAGACTGCGACAGACTGCTGAGGTATGTGTAAGAAAAGCGAAGGCAAATGAGGCTTTTCTGTTGGGCTGCGGCAAAGATGAAGGCAAAAAAAGGCCCTTGCGTCTTTGAATACCTCAGTTGTCTGTGCCCGCCAACATGGATCCACAAGAGGGCACACCCTGGCATACTAGTTTTTCCACAGGCAGGGAGATTTATCATCTGGGAAAGTAGAAAACATGTGACGTCGCCATACAGCTTCTCAAGTGATTTGATCACAAGAAACCTAAGCACGGCATTTCTGGGAGTATCGCTTTGCTCTGTTCCCCAGCCTCTTCTACGCCTGTTGACACCGGCTCCTGCCTCTCTCCCTGATACACAGCAGCTCCACTTGATGTCACTGAGCAGTGTCAAAAAGAGGCAGGCCCCGCCAGGGCTGTGGCTCCTGCTTCCACTATGTGGAATATATGATTGCCTTGGGGCACTAGCTCAGGTGTGGGCAAGCTTACCCTAAAATATATTGACGTATGCATTGACTAGGATGGCAGCCAACCTACAGGAAAAAAAAAGAAATGATTGTGCCAAGAAATGATGGATTTGGTCTAGATGAAGTTCATTTCCACTTGCAATTCTTCATCCCTTCCTGTAAAGCCTTTTATTGCTTTTTGCTCAGCCATCCCACTCTTATGTTAACCCTTGGCCATCCACCGCCAGAAGCACATTGCTTCATAATTAATTTATTCCCCATTGACTGAAATTAAAAATAATTTGCAAAATAGTTAATCCCCCCTCCTCAAAAAAAGAAAAAAACTTTGATAAATGCACATTTAATTCTCAGCCAGGCAGAAACGCTCTCCCTCTTCCCCACCTCCACTGTCTGTAACACAATTAAGAGCACCTTAGATTTTATTTAATTTTATTATTTATTCAATTTCTATGCCGCCCTTCATTCTAGGATCACAGGACTGTTTACAATATAAAAACACAAACATACGGTATATAACATAGTAAGAAAAACAATACCCCTCTTACACAAACAAACAAAGTTTAAAAAGCCACAGATTATTTCATTAACCAAAGGCCTGGGAGGAGGAGAATGTTCTTGCCTGGCATCTTCTGTTTCCTTTCTCATCATCATCATCAAATTCTAATGTGTTATCTATGGGTAAAGGTAAAGGTAAAGGGACCCCTGACCATTAGGTCCAGTCGTGGCCGACTCTGGGGTTGCGGCTCTCATCTCGCTTTATTGGCCAAGGGAGCCGGCGTACAGCTTCCGGGTCATGTGGCCAGCATGACTAAGCCGCTTCTGGCGAATCAGAGCAGTGCACGGAAACGCTGTTTACCTTCCTGCCGGAGCGGTAGCTATTTATCTACTTGCACTTTGACGTGCTTTCGAACTGCTAGGTTGGCAGGAGCAGAGACCGAGCAACGGGAGCTCACCCCGTCGTGGGGATTCGAACCGCTGACCTTCTGATTGGCAAGTCCTAGGCTCTGTGGCTTAACCCACAGCGCAACCCGCGTCCCTATCTATGGGCAGAATGACACAATTACAAGCAGTAAAACTTATTTGGGGTCCTGGGGTCCTCCATTTTTGTGTCATAGTCCCCCGTTTTTGCCAGCAGCAGCAGCCAAAGGTGGGATAACAAAAGGACAGAGGCAATGTTGTCCTACAAATCACCTCTTAAACACACAAATGTTGTTTTCTGCATAAGCCCCAGATTCCAAGTGATGTGTTATTCCACCCTTTAAATATATATATGTTTGCAAAGACCCACACCACGTTTGGGTTTCTCCATTTCTATTATTAATATTCTACTCTGTTCAACAGAATATGTTTGAGATATATTTGCGGGAGGGAATTCATTGTTCATGTTAAAGTCTTTTGTTAAACTTGTCTTATTTCCTTTTCTTTCTTTCTTTTTTAAAGGCAGTCAAAGGAGGATTTTTCCTACTGCTCCCTGAACGTGTCAGGTCAGCCTGTCATCTTATCTCCAGTTTTATTAGAAGGAACGTGTCTTCTGTCTTCTTTAATTGCTACTTACATTCCAGTGCACAATCTTGGCAAAATACTCATTTCAGTCATTTTACTTCAGCTTATGATATGCTCAAAGTCAGTCTCGTTTTTAAAAAGAGAGAGAGAGAAGTTGGGGGGGGGAGCACTTTTTGAAATGTGTCAAACTAGCTCAGCGCAGCTGGGAGGAGACCCAATAACCTCAGTGTTCTGAAAATGTTTTATTTGCAGAGAGAACAGTGTTCTATTTTTAAATTATCATTAATAGCAATATTTTTTTAACAAAGAACAGAGTGTTTGACTGATGAACACTTAATATTCCACAGCCAAAGGTGCAAGCCACTCCTACCTACAGGGATGGGTTGAGACGAAGCAAAGACCAGTGTTGTCTCTCTGTCTACGGCAGGAAAACAAGAGTTTGGCAGTTTTGAAGAAAATGGAAGCCTGATATGCTGCATGCTGTTGTTTTCGAAGAACTGGTTCTACTTTGAAAAACTTGCAATATATCTCTCTGGTTTGCTGTCTTACTTCCCTCCCCAATTTGTAGGCATGTAAAAAAACAAACAAAACCCCCCATGATATAACAAAAATATAATGGGCTCAATCCAGTCAACACTGGGCTCTTTTGGGTCCCACTTAATTCAATGAGACAATTGCAACTGTGCGTAGTTCTTACGTTGAAATGAGACAGCAGGACCCTTTCGGGCCCCTTCCCTTGTCTCCCCACACTGGCTTTGGAGATGCAATCCTGGTCTGCTTGAACCAGGGTGCTCCATTAAATGCGAAGTAGAGAACTCTGGTTTAATATTTATTTCCTAACCAGGAACTTATATACAGTGGTACGTCAGGTTACATACGCTTCAGATTACATATGCTTCAGGTTACAGACTCCACTAACCCAGAAATAGTGCTTCAGGTTAAGAACTTTGCTTCAGGATGAGAACAGAAATCGTGCTCCGGCTAAAGTGGTGCTTCAGGTTAAGAACAGTTTCAGGTTAAGTACAGACCTCCGGAACGAATTAAGTACTCAACCCGAGGTAGCACTGTATTTGGCTTTAGGCCCGGCCAAGATGAGATGAAACAATTTAAGGTGCAACTTTGTAAAATTCAGGTACAGTATTTAACATTTATGTTAAAATGTATAAAGAGACTGTGCACAGCACTTTCCTTCAGCACCAAGAAACCAAATCCAGCATCTACATATCTCAGATTAAGGATCTTCCAGGTCAGATGCTCTGATTTCCAGGCAGGTTTGAGTCTCGGTGCCAAATATTTTTCATCACGAACAACCACAGGGAAACAGTTCTTGAAAAGGAAATAGATTACGTGGACCAAGCCAGTTCTAATCATTATTTTCCTGTGCTGCCTGCATGAGGGATATTCGAACAACACTCTTGCACTTGAGATTTTAAAAACATTCCACCTCTCAGTTTGTCTTGATTGGTTGGGCTTACATCTACCACACACTCAATCAGATATGAATCTACATTTGTATAAAAATTACCCTTTTGCACTGACCTGGTGCGGATAATTGTGTACAGCCGCACTATACAAATGATGAAAACAATCAGTGAGATTGGCTGGGTCATTGCTTGTGCTGCCATCATATAAAAAATAATTTGCACAAATTATTTTTTGCCTCAAATTGACGCTTTCCTTGTAAAGTCAACTCTCCACGCTGTGCCAAGAGCTGACATTTGGCAGGTGGTAAATATTTGATATTCCTACATGCAAAAAATAAAAATAAATCTTATAATGCCAGCAATCAACATAAAGAGCAGCATAATCAGACCTTCCTATCTGCATCTGGGGGGTGCAGTCATTAAATGAAAGTCCTGAAAGAGAACAAGGTATGTTGGAAACATCTAACCCATGTACAGAGTGCACACATCAATCAACATCTACAAAACCAAGCCCAGACTGGTAGAGAGATGCACAAATGTGCATACTTAACACCACACCTGTTCACAGAACCAAGATAATGGTTGCCTGCTGGTTCATTCAGATTAAATACCTGCATTTCTCGTGACTATTCAAATTAAACACGGGTGTTACTTCCATTGAATGCTGAATAAACATGTTCCACAAGTTGAAATAAAAAGCACCACAAATGCACTCTTAGCATCTGTTCCTGAATGAAGCCTGCTAGTCCACAGCACACTTATTCAGACTGATGTTGTCAGAGAGCACAATACACACTAGCTTCCCCTGCAAAAGAAAGCCACAAGAATGTGTTTCACTTAAAGAATTCTTTCAACAAACCAGCCCAGATCATCAGGAAAGCTTCCATTCTCATTTGGAGAACCAAGCCACAAAATGACAAATAGTCAAAGGACATCCTTTTCTTACATAAAAGTAAATGTTAAAAAAGAACATCAACGGTGCATGAAACTGAAAGTTCATCTGTATTTTACGTAGTGTATATTATTATCTGTGCTTAAAAACCAGACTATTTTGTTAACCCTCAAGAAGCAGGGAAAATCCTGAGAACTGGGATTCAACACCTCTCCAAGAATGCAACTGGTGGCTTTGGCCCACCAGTAATGCTACAGATAAGCAAAAGCCTCCTCTTCTGCTTAGACTGCAGGGGTCAGCAAACTTTTTCAGCAGAGGGCCGGTCCAATGTCCATCAGACCTTGTGGATGGCCGGACTATATTTTGGAAAAAAAATATGAACAAATTCCTTTGCCCCTCAAATAACCCAGAGATGCATTTTAAATAAAAGCGCACATTCTACTCATGTAAAAACACGCTGATTCCTGGACCATCTGCGGGCCGGATTGAGAAGGCGATTGGGCCGGATCCGGCCCCCGGGCCTTAGTTTGCCTACCCATGGCTTAGAGTACTTCGAGCAGTCTCTTGGTGCAAGGAGGACCCTGAGCCTTGACAAATAGGAAAATTGTGTGACTTGCAGACATAGGGTGGTAATATCATATTGTTGCTCTCTTGATATATTTTTTTAAAAAAAACCACTTTGACACCCGGCAGTACCTCTCCGGTGCCAAAATGTTAGGGACGCCACCACTTCTGCAAGTTTTTGTTAACATATTTTTTAAAGGCATACATACACATTTAACCGATTAGCCAATGATACAATCGACCTATATTTACAGATATTGAAATCACTTGCTAATAATGTAACTTATCACAGTTGAATATCTAAATACAACTGATCGCACATCTCCAAGGTACACATTGGTGACAGCCTATCATGTTTAGTACAGAACATGACACATCAGTTTTGCTCATAGACTGTTTTATCCTGAAATGAATTATTATCTGATACAAGTTAGAATGGCACTGATAAGCAACAGCCAGCACATCTTGTGCTTATCTGTACCAGCTTTTAACTTTGCCTAGGCTATAAGGTTTCCAACTCCTACAACATTCAAAATATTTTGAAATTAAGCCTTCTAAGCATATTCTTGAGATGCTTAAATAGCGCAAGGTTCTCTGCCTGCTGAAAGTTTGCAGTTTCTTACTTACACTTTAATACAGTGGTACCTCAGGTTAAGTACTTAATTTGTTCCGGAGGTCCGTACTTAACCTGAAACTGTTCTTAATCTGAGGCACCACTTTAGCTAATGGGGCCTCCTGCTGCTGCCACGCCGCTGGAGCACGATTCTGTTCTCATCATGAAGCAAAGTTCTTAACCTGAAGCACTATTTCTGGGTTAGCGAAGTCTGTAACCTGAAGCGTATGTAACCTGAAGCATATGTAACCCAGGGTACCACTGTAATCTTTTAGAACCAAGCAAACCCCATTTTTTCAGTATTGTACCGTCAGGCTCCTTAAATTCCATGTCTAGCTAAAACTGAGAAGAGCATTCTTTGTATCTTGTTGTGAGATGCAAGTGTTGTTGACCTGGGAACAACGAACACAGTATTCAGTAAATATGTAACAGGACAATTGCCAAGACAAAATAAAGTAGTTCTTCACACAGCGCATAGTAAACGATGGAATTCGCTCCCACAAGAGGAAGTAATGGCTAGCGACTTGAGCAGCTTTGAAAGAGGATTATCTAAATTCATGGAGGATTGGGCTATCAGGGGCTACTAGCCATGATGGATATGCTTTGCTTTCATTGTCAGTGTAAGCCTCTCAATATCAGTTGCTAGGAATCACAAGTATGGACAGCTGGGTATGGACACACGGGTTCTGCTTGCTGGCTTCCCATAGGAATCTGGTTGAACACTGAGAGAACTGGATGCTGGACTAGATGGGTCACTGGCCTGACCCAGCAAGAGCTTATGTTCTTAAACACTGTTCTCCACTGAACAGTGAATGAACAGTGAATAAACAGCAATGAAGCTCTGCTTGCAAGCACCAACAAATTCTCCGGCACTTACAGTGATCCGTGTGTGCCTGTGTGTTAAATTTATGGAGTGCTCTAGGATGAGAAATAGAAATTCCGGGGATTATTAATGTGTCAGGGATGTGACACATCAGGAGTAAATAGATCATTGAGTAATCTAAAGGACATGATGAATACCCAGTTGGAGGACCAGATTCCATAGCTTCAGTTAATACGTATGAATCTATCGGCCAGATCTTTAAGGGGGTTGTTAATTACACTGTCAGTGGAAAAGCCCTAACACAAAGGATAGAGAAAATGTTCAACGAGACCTCCAACCTATAACCAATGGCCTTCACTGTTGTTTTTCAAGAGCGTGAACAGAAAAATGCAATCCTACTGTTTTCTATATAAACAGTCCAATATTGCCAGAAGCAAAACAACAGCTTTGGGATACAACCTGTGTATTTGATGGTATTTTCCCCTCCTGTTGACCTTGCACACAGGCCCAAGCAATGTCTCCTGCATTTGCTCCACTGAAATAAAATTAGAGAATTGCAAGAGCACAAACCTTGTTCTTCCTCAACTCATTCATTTCATCAGTTTGTGTGGGAGACATTCCCAGTATGCTCCCACTACTTTCCAAAGCTAATTATGGCAAGTAAGTACTCTGAGTTACTCTTTTAAAGACTAGGTGACCCTTGTGGACTAGATGCCCCTTGGGGTCCCTTCCAACTCTAAGATTCTATGATATACATAATTCAGGGTAAAGGTGCTTAGTTATGGAAATGATTCATTCCATCACTAATTATGCACTACTTTGCATGGATAATGCTTCACTTTGTTTGCTTCAGAGGCACTTGAGGCTTACAGAGGAAGCAAATATCATCTAATGAAGGCAGATAAAGGTCAGGCGAGGCAGGCAAGGTCAGATCAAGCAAGGAAAGTCTGAATGCAAGCAAAGTCAACCCAAAGCCAAAAGTAAAAAAAGTGAAAGGTGGACAAAGCCAAGCCAAAACTCTCTTAAACAGAGTGCAGACAAGAAAAGGACTTTCAACAACTCCAAGTGGACCTTGATAGCTTAAGTCCTTGCCTCTTAAGACAGATGTAGGAAGATGCTGTCTCAGCAAGGAGCGCGAGCCAATTGAAACATTATGTAAACTAACCAACATGAACTAGAAATTGGGTGGTTCCACCTTCTGAGAAGCTATCTAGGTTGTTAAAGGCTCATCACCTGAATTTGCAGTCTTTGACTTTTATGAGGCTGGAGAAATAAAAATATTGCAGGGTACTCATCCTTGAAATCTGATAGTGGTTATAGAGCCGTGTCTGCAGTAAGATGTCCCCAATTAAGATATTGATGGTTCTACCAATAAAAAATCAACCTGAGCCCTGTTCTCATCAATCGTACACCATTTGCGAGCTTTTTTGCAGAGAAAGTCCTGTTGCTCCGCTGTGACCTCCCTGCCAATTTAGATACAGTGACTGAACTGGAGGCCCCTCGACTGACTTCAGGTCCAGTGTTGGACCATTTCAATCGAATACTCCCTGCTGATGTAGATAGATTCCTCCAAGTTGGTAGGCCCACCACCTGCCTCCTTGATCCGTGCCCGTCTTGGCTGATTAGGGTGTGTCCAGATGTTGCGTGGACCCCCCTGGTTGAAATTATCAATTTGCCCCTTGACATGGGGACATTCCCAGGGGAACTGAAGGAAGCAGTGGTATGTCCACTCTTAAAGAAAACTTCATTAGATCCCTTAGACCTATCCAATTACCGCCCAGTTTCAAATCTTCCATATCTGGGTAAGGTAATTGAGAGAGCGGTTGCTGAACAGCTTGGTAGGTTTCTGGAGGAAACATTGGCTTTAGATCCATTTCAGTCCGGTTTCCGTCCTGGTTTTGGGACCGAGATGGCTCTGGTTGCCCTAACAGATGATCTCCGTAGACAACTGGATCGAGGCGGGTCAGGATTGCTGATCCTTTTAGATTTGTCAGCAGCCTTTGACATGGTCGATCATGATCTCCTGACCACCGCCTCGCAGACGTGGGGATACAGGGCATAGCCCGTAACTGGCTGTGCTCTTTTATCTTGGCCAGGGACAGAGGGTGGCACTAGGGAGGGAAATGTCGTCGCGCCACTCCTTGGTGTGTGGAGTGCCAAAGGGCGCAATTCTCTCCCCAATACTTTTTAACATCTTTATGTTGCCCAGATTATCCGGAGCTTTGGACTGGGCTGTCACCAATATGCTGATGACACTCAGCTCTATCTGCTGATGGATGGCCACACCGACTCGGCCTCGAACACACTGACCAGATGCTTGGAAGCTGTGGCTGGATGGTTTCGTGGGCGCCGCTTGAAACTAAATCCTTCGAAGACAGAGGTCCTATGGCTAGGTCGGGATGGCATGGGGATGAGGGACCAACTCCCTTCTCTTGCGGGGGCCCAATTAGTGCCATTGCCTTCCGTTAAGAGTTTGGGTGTAATCCTTGACGCCTCCCTTTCCATGGAGGCACAAGTTACAGCAACAGCCAAGGCGACATTTTTCCACCTTGCTGCATCAAGCAGTTGGTCCCTTACCTTTCCCGCCCCGACCTGGCCACAGTGATCCATGTGACGGTCATCTCCAGGCTTGACTACTGCAATTCGCTCTACGCGGGGCTGCCCTTGAAGCTGTCCCAGAAACTCCAGCGGGTGCAGAATGCTTCAGCAAGGCTCCTCACGGGGTCTCTGCCATGGGAGCATATTTACCCAGTGCTTTTCAAGCTGCACTGGCTCCCCGTGGATTACAGGGTCAGACTTAAGGTGCTGCTTTTGACTTTTAAAGCCCTTCACGGCCTAGGACCCTCGTACCTACGGGACCGCCTCTCCCGGTATGCCCCACGGAGAGCCTCAAGGTCCGTAAATAGCAACACCCTAGTGGTCCCAGGCCCTAAGGAAGTTAGATTGGCTTCAACCAGAGCCAGGGCCTTTTCAACTCTGGCTCCGGTCTGGTGGAACGCTCTGCCTCATGAGACCAGGGCCCTGCAGGATCTGATTTCTTTCCGCAGGGCCTGTAAGACAGAGTTGTTCCGCCTGGCCTTTGGCTTGGAGCCAATCTGATAGCTAATGGGGCCTCCTGCTGCTGCCACGCCACCGGAGCACGATTTCTGCTCTCATCCTGAAGCAAAGTTCTTAACCCGAGGTACTATTTCTGGGTTAGCGGAGTCTGTAACCTGAAGCATATGTAACCTGAAGCGTATGTAACCCGAGGTACCACTGCAATGCCAATTGGCTCTCTGCTATGCTTTAGAACCAACACTGGAGCTGGCCAGAAAAGGGTTCGATCTCATCCCATAAAGCAGGAAGTTACCAATCTGTAGCAGACTTAGAAAAAGGGTTAATTCTGGCCTCCTTGTTATGTGTCCAGGAAACAGTAACCTTCCTTGTAACTGCATTACCACAGGCAAAATCTGAACCACGCTGGTATAAATAACGTCTGTGGCTTCAATATGGCCATTACTGAGATGACTGAGTTAGCTAGCTGGACTGGTCAGTCCAGAAAGCTCCAAGGGGGCCTATTGATGGAACATCACATTTGACATTACACATGCCTTTTCAAGAACCAAGAGCACCACTTGTGTGACCTTAGAGTTAAGTCTCCTAATCTGCTCAGAATCTTGGCCACGTGCAGGTGCCTTTGCTCCAGCATGCGATGTTAGGATTTTCATTCAAATGACTTCACAAGGAACATCAATATGTGTTTAAATTGACTGTAAGAAATCGTTATCCTTTTTCACTCTCCCAACAAGTGTAAGCATAGCTTAGATTTACAGTACATGCCTCATCCAAGCAGGGGTGCTTCTTTTGCCAATCAGTGAATTCCTATAACATGTTATTAACCTACAAGGTGACATGCTATTCAACAGGACCTAATATTTGTCCCAAAACAGCTCTGAGGAGCTGTTTCAAGATCCACACTTTATCCTGGCAACCCCTGTGTAAAGAAGACTCATTCTGAAGACCATTCTACAGAGATTTAGTTAAAATGCTGACAGACTTATGTGGATAAAACTATGCTAAGGATTTTCACCTCCTTGAATCAGAAGATATGACTACAAAGGCAACTTGGAGTAATTCATCCAGGATACACTTTATCAAAGATGGCAAGAAAGAAGGTTCAATTGATATACCTGATTTTCTGTTTCCAAAGTGAAACCCACACATTAACTACTACATTGGATAGCCCAGTCAGTAGTAGAGCATGAGACTCTTAATCTCAGGATTGTAGGTTCGAGACCCACGCAGGGCAAATGATTCCTGCATTGTAGGAGGTTGGACTAGATGATCCACGAGGTTCCTTCCAACTCTATAATTCTATGATTCTATTTAAGTGCCTCAATAAAGTAATACATCTGAAATCATTCCTTATAGATCGGGGGGGGGGGGGGGCTGATGTTGCACAATTAAGGCTGGAATCCTACAAACACATGGACAGTGAAGTTTAATTACTCACTCTCTTTGCCACAATATTTTTCCATGCAATATTTCATTTCTAAAAGTGAATTGTTGCATAAAAATTACCGCAATCAGTAACATGCTGAAACATCTCTATGGCCCCAACCTGATGCCAAGTGGTAGTGGTAGTAGGGAATGACTTTGTGGGTCAAACTGGAAGCCAGGCTAAGCCTAATTTCATCCACAATCTAACAGCTCCCAACTCCTAGTTTAAAGCGTTTTAAAGTACTGTATTTCCAAAAAATAAATTTCCAGATACAGTGGCGCCTCGCAAGACGAAATTAATCCGTTCCGTGAGGCTCTTCGTATAGCGGTTTTTTCGTCTTGCGAAGCAAGCCCATTGACAGCTTAGCGGGTTAGCGCTATTAGCGGTTTAGCGGCTTTTAGCGGATCAGCTGATAAGCGGCTTAGGGCTTAGGAAAAGGGGGGGGGGAAACCCCGCAGGAACTCGCAAGACATTTTCGTCTTGCGAAGCAAGCCCATAGGGAAATTCGTTTTGCGAAGCGCCTCCAAAATGGAAAACCCTTTCGTCTAGCGGGTTTTCCATCTTGCGAGGCGTTCGTCTTGCGGGGCACCACTGTAAAGCGTTGGTTGAAATAGCAATTAAACCACTTTAAGTGATTCCCCCCCCCTTATCAAATACATCAGTTTAGGATATAAAGTCATGTAAGCCTGCTAAATCAGATTAGGCCCTATTGAAATTTCAAGGACACAGGAAAGAAATTTGGAAAAACTCCACAATACATGCCATAGAAAGCCTTGAATGTGGAACTTATGCCACAACGTAAACTATGTCACCTAGTGCAAATTTATAACATCCTAATCATATTAAAATTGCATAAGCATGTTTAAGGATAAGCATCTTGATCACATGACGTCACTTTTTGGCAAACCGCGCCCATCTGCAGAAATAATGTTTAAATAGTTATCACACAACTATAAATGGGACCAAATAAATGGGGGAAGGCAACAGAATCATTGGTTCATTAATCAATTTTTGATCAAATAGAATTCAGCCCTGATTCAAGTAGCAGATTTTAAAAACATATTAATGGATGAATCTGAATATATGTACTTGCCAAAAGCCACGGAAAGAAGGGGTCATCATAGAAGGCTCCAATTTTTTCTTATTTATACCTCCATAAGTAAATAGCAATTAAAAAGAAAAGTTAGAAAGCTAAGAATTCAGGAAGGAACCTAGAATCTCCTGCCCCTGAATAGGATTTGAACAGCACATGACAGCACAGGTTGAGAAGCCTCTCATTCCCCATGACCCAAGACAAACAGCACCCAAAATGCACTCATTCCATCTTTAGCAATAAAGCTGTATGTGGCCCCAAATTATGAGAGCCTATTCAACAACAGGACACCCTGGCTGGAAGGAAAAGACATCACTACCAATAAAGGTAAGCTATCATGAGTAGCTCGCAAGGGAGAATAATTCCAAGTGTGCACCGCCATTTATCACTTTGGCAGCTAATGCGAGTGGGAAACGCAATTTTTCTAACAGGGTATCAGACATGTGACATTCTGATTAAACGGCAAGGAAATGCAGCACCAAATCACTGTAATAAAGTGAGATCATCCATTTATTGTGTCCCAGCTAATCATTTGTAAATCTGCTGGTTCATTTTTTACGGCCCTTTGTGAGCAATAGGGGAAGGCTGGGAATATTATGCTTAAGGGAGGAGAATGATTTATCTATTTACCAACCTGCTGGGAAGCTTTATCTGATTTGGATAATACAAATGTTCCATATGCAGAAGCCCTTCCACAGTTTAAGGCAAGAGGGCAAATATGCTGACACAGATTAAACCTGTGACAACAAAATCAGTTGTCCAGATTCCGGCTGCTTTCACCTTTGTTGTCCTCCCCCATCTCTTCTGCTGCTTACAAGTCACTTTAATCAGGGTGTTTTGTTAATTTTTCTTCAGAGACCCATCCAGTAACGATGTTTCAGACTAAAAACATAAGAAGAGCCTGCTGGATCAGGCCAGCAGCTGGTCTGTTCAAGCACCCTATTCTCATTATGGCCCAACCAGGCACCTCTGAAAAACCCGTAAGCAGGACCCGACCCAAGCACAAGAGCCCTCTCCCGTTCTGTGGTTTCCAGCAACTGGTATAAAGAAACATTCCTTCCTCCAAGTGTGGAGGAAGAATAGTCATCATGGCCAGTAGCCACTGACAGCCTGAATTTGGCCAGAGAGAAGTAACTGAATTTAATTAGGAAAAATTCTAAGTAAGTGAAATCACTGGGGCCAAGGCAACAGACTGAAAGGTAAAGAGATGTAACAAAAACAAACAGATCGAAACAGTGCCCTGGATCATGATGATGATGATGATCATATCCTGGGTATTTTTTTGAAACATTTAAACCTCCTGAGATGCAGCACAACTTCCATTACAATGACAATTAATAGTGTTTGGCCAACTCTTTCCAGCTCGCTATTTCATGGATGCTTATCAAGATTGGTTGGCATCTGTCTATCTTGGGAGACAGTGAAAGAGTGTGACTTCAGGTGTAAAGTCAAACCATTGGAGAGTTACAGCATCTGCTGCAGCTGTAGAGACTGATAAGGGAGAGAAATGTTTTGTTGCAGCTGGGGAAGATGAAGGCATCTGGTTGTGCTGATGCAGGTGCACCATGGCATTTCTTCTCTCTGAGCTCTTCCCAGCGGTCATTCCTCTTCTAGTCACTGCTATGGACACACGTCTTGACTGGCCGTCTCCAGGCAATGTGTTTGTCTGTAAGGCTGATGTTGCCAGCCTTCATGTCATGTTTGCAGACATCTTTGCAACACAGAGCTGGTCTGCCAATGGGCCTGGGTGCCTGAAGCCAGCTCCCTTGGGGATCCAGCCATCTTCCATTCTGTAGACATGACCCAGCCAGCTTAGACAATCACTGAGACAGCAGTGTGAACATGCTGGGAAGATGGGCTTGGGAAAGCACATCTTTGTTTGAGACTCTGTCCTGTCATGTGATGCCCAAAATCTTCCTGACACAGGGCACATGGAAGGCGTTGAGGTGTTGCTCCTGGCTGGTGTAAGCCGCCCACGTCTCACTACCATAAAGCAGTGTGGTCAACATGCAAGCCTGGTATACCTTCATCTTGGTATTGGATGTTAGCATTACATTCTCCCATATCCTTTTGGAGACGTGAGACGTTGCCATAGCTGCCTTGCCAATACGCTTGTCCAACTTAGCGTTGATGGAATGGTTGCTGGTTACGGTGGAGCCCAGGGTCTACCACTTCAAGTATGTGGCCACCAATGCTGATGCACGGAGTGTTGGTGATGTCCTCATCCAGGAAGCCAGTCTTCCTCAGGCTGATGGTAAGGCCAAACTCTATGCAGGCTTGCAAGATTCTGTAGAGCTTCCTCATAATGCGCTGTCAAGACTGCAACATGTGCAAACAGCATCTCTTGGATAAGTACCCACTGCACTTTTGTCCTGGAATGGAGATGTGCCAGATTGAACAGAACCCTGCACTTCTTGAACGGATGTACAAACAGTCTTCAGTCAAGCTAAAGGCATACAAGAGCACTGAGAAGAATATGCCAAAGAGAGCTGGGGCAAGAACATAGCCCTGTTTCACACCACTCTTTATAGGTAAGGCATCCAAGGATGAGCTGCCATACTAGACAGTGCCACACAAGTTATTGTGGAAGAAAACGATCATCTTGTGCAGCTTAGGTGGGCATCCTAACTTACTGAGCAGTGTGAAGAGTCCTTTTGGCTGGTGAGGTCAAACGCCTTCATCAGGTCTATGAAAGTGATGTACAAGGGGCGTCTCTGCTCTCAGAATTTTCCTGCAGCTGACTCAGTGAAAAAAATCATGTCAACTGTTGACCTCTGAGCTCTAGAGCTGTATTGTGACTTGGGAGAGACCCTGCTGCCAATAAATTAGGCTGTCCCACCATCTTTCCTGGTAACCCTGGACCTCAAAAGAGCTTTGCAAGTCATTTAATTACACCAGTGACAGCATACAGTTCACTTTAATTAACTAATTCCCTACCCACCCATCGCCTTTGGGTGAAACAACATCCAGTGTAGCTCTCATTACAAGCACTGTGATTGTTCTCTCCCAAAGTTATTTGCCTTAAAAATAACAGTAATATAAATGTTCAATAATAATAATAAATTTTATTTATATCCCGCCCTCCCCAGCCGAAGCCAGGCTCAGGGCGGCTAACAACACTAAAACAGTGCAACATTATAAAAACATTATAAAAATTAATTAAAATCAAAATTGATGGCAACCATAAACTAAAGTTTTGTAAAGATTGCCAAAGGAGGGAGTCAGGCTGCGCCCTGACCAAAGGCCTGGTGGAACAGCTCTGTCTTGCAGGCCCTGCGGAAAGATGTCAAGTCCTGCAGGGCCCTTGTCTCTTGTGACAGAGCGTTCCACCAGGTTGGAGTCACAGCCGAAAAAGCCCTGGCTCTAGTTGAGCAGCTATTAAAACACACTGTCAAAAATGCTGAAAAAACACACTAGGATGTTTCGAGTAAATGGAAAAAACCAAGACTGCTTATACACATCAGATTAAAAAAATGACTGCTTAAAAAAAAGTGGCTTTATTTTCGGAAAGCTGAGGCTATAAATCCAGAAAGGATGAGTGAGTCAAGCCAAACTACAACTTGGTGCTAAATCATTGAACCAACTGCTTGGTCTCCATACTCCCCTTCCTCATACTCTTCCATTCATTTGTTTACTTCTTCAACACAAACCAGAGTTTGCCAGTACATTTGAACTAGCCAAGTATGTTTCCATCTTGCCTTGTAAGCCAGGATTACAAACCATGGTTCAAGGCTGGTGTCCCAACATGGTTTGTGGAGGTATGCAAACCACATTTTGCCAGTTCACATACATCAGCAAATGATTTGCACACAAGAGGAAGAGACTAGTTGACCTGGAGTTAGCAAGTACAAGGCTCATTTCCATCATGCCAAACCATAGTTTGGCATTTCATGTGTGATAATTGTACACTGCACCCAATAAGAGGAGGAGAAGAACATGGTTACACATCAAAGCTGAGGAAACTATAAGACACTTGGTTTGGTTTTGAAAAGATGCTAACCTGAGTTCATTTTATATTATATGTGTGACAATAAGTATATTGTAGAAATGCCTGTTACACATTTCCCTGAAAAATTCTGAGCATTAATGAAGAATAAAGAAGTTCTGGTGTCCCTCTTTGGGCTTGGTTCCAAACTGACATAAAGGTCTGGTCCCATCTTTGATCAGAATGAGGTGATCCACTCTTGTGCATTTGAGTTTTTCCTTATCATCTTTCCCCCACCACCTTTTGACACTAGTGAGACACAGTCTCACTGTACTTCTGACTGTACTCCCTTTTGCCATCTCACTTCACTGCTTTGCTCTGGTCTATTGGAGAGTTCTTTGGACTTTCTGACCAGCTACAATGAAATATCTATGAATTTATATTGAACAATGCTAAAATGTGATGCAGTTTCAACAGCTAGCAAATGTAGCATGCTTTGAATTAGAGGGTTGGAGGACATTTTAGTAGGAACATTAAGTGTAGGGCTGACAATACAGAGATTGATTATATTCTCACTGCTTTTTTAAAGTAGCTTTGTTTTGTGTTCTTATTCCATTATTATAATGATTTCTTTGTTCATGTTGCTATAGTATTAGTTCTTCATTTGTTCACTGTTCCACGATGCTGTTGATTATCACATTGTACTGCCTGGATGGATTTTCTCTTCTGTTCTTGTGTGGTCACATTTACGGTAAGTTCTGTTCCTGAATTAAGCATTGTGTATCAATAAATCATTTAATTTGCCTCAATTATTACCTTGAGACTGAAATAATTGTCCTTGGTTGAGTGTTACACATTCGTATTGAAATTCTCAGTTAATAGTGTGAACCAGCCCACCATGTTGCAGATGATGAAAGTTGATATGAAAGTTATATTCATGGTGTATGGTTTGTGCTGGCTCACTCCTACATGAAAGACATCCCTTGAAAATATGCATGTGTGAACTAAACCATTCTCTGCTATGTGGGGCAGGGAGAAAGCTGTATACAGTGGTGCCTCGCAAGACGAAAATAATCCGTTCCGTGAGTCTCTTCGCCTAGCGGTTTTTTCGTCTTGCAAAGCAACCCTATTAGCGGCTTAGCGGCTATTAAAGGCTTAGCGGCTTAGAAAAAGGGGGGGAGTGAAAAAAATTGCAAGACTCACAAGACGTTTTCGTCTTGCGAAGCAAGCCCATAGGGAAATTCGTCTTGCGAAGCGCATCGAAAAACGGAAAACCCTTTCGTCTAGCGGGTTTTTCGTCTTGCGAGGCACCACTGTATCAATGTCCTGCAATAATTCAAAAAAGCAGACTAGCTGCCACAGCCTTGCCAATTTTATTTCACTCTACAGTTCATATCAACTTTTGCAAACCCAATGCTTGAAGCCAACAACCTTCCTCTGCAATTTAATAGATACCATTATAATTTCTATAGGGTCCTTGTGAGATAAAGAGTATTTCCTAAAGTCCTAAATACCGTTCACCTTTTAGGCCAGAGTAGCTAAAATAATCAACACGAAGGGTCACAATGCCAGAAATTAATCACCGCTTAGAGATTTGGAGGTTTGATAAGTCATATATAATTCATGTAGGTTGGACAAATATAGCACATACTGCCAGGGTGGACACAAGATGTTGGGGATTAGAGAGCTAGCAGCCACCTGGAATACAGGAAGAGGTGAGAGAACAATGGCCAAACATGGGGAAGAAGCAAGACAGTGATGGGATAATACAAAGTTTCCCTATTTTGGGGACAAAAACAGCTGCCTGTACAGCTCTGGTGCTAGAGATTCAATGGGCATTGTGCCCACATGGTCAGCTGCCCAGATAGGCTGACAGCAACATGGAAAAGGCCAGGCAGAATCATTTTTCCATCTGCAGTGATGCCGGGAAGTGTAGGTCTCATCACCTCGTAATCTAATCACCAGCAGCCTAAACATGAATTAGCTCAGACCATCAAAATGACTGAGATTTTATGATCCTAATAAACCCTGACCACAAATGCTGATTAATTGCTCAATGCCTTGCCTAATTTGTTTTCTGACAGTCAAAGGATGCTGATAAACTGGAAAACAAGGAGACTTCTCAGACTGGCAAGGGGGGGAAAAAACCTCTTTAAGGAAACAGAATTACACTCTTCTGCAGATTCCAGCTCCGATCTTTGCAGCCAATAAAAGCTCTGTGTAAAGAGAATAAAGCTGTGGCTTTGTACATTTTTCATGTACGGTAATACCTCCGCAAAAGTCCTCCTTGTATAGGGTCCATTCTGGTGAACGTCTACAGCAAACCTGGAAGTACCGGAATGGTTTACTTCCGGGTTTGCCGCTCGCACATGTGCAGAAGCTGATGCAGGTGCACCGTGGCGTGTGCAGACGCAGAGCTTTGCCCTGCTTCCTTTTCGGCTAGCGGCCAGGGCTCCAGAACAGATCCCGGATGCAAAACAAGGTACCACTGTATGCAGAAAAAATGCAAGTGTGAAACTGAAGTCAAGGAAACCTGTTGCCTGTTAAAATTTGAGAGCTACTATACAATACTGACCTCATTGACACATAACTCTAAGCCAGACAATGGCTGAGAGTGAACAAGCAAGCACGCTGATGCATGGAGCAAAAACTGTGGCTACTTCACTCCTACCCCACATCCACTGCTGTTGCACTACCACAAGCTAAGCCATGGTTTGGTTTAACGTTATATGCTAACCCACATTTGTGGTTTCTCTCCCCCAAACCACAAGAAGTAAGTCAAGAAGAGTTCCCAAATTGCAACTTGAGTGAATTATGCACACTTGCCATAGTAGTGAACTTTGCAGAATACAGTCTTATTTCTTCAAGCAATAAGGAAGGACAAGCACTGAAGGCCCACCCAATGAGCGTTGTAAGTCCTACTTGACCTTTAAGAGTTCATTGGTTAACATTTATTATCCCCCTTTATCCCATGAATTCAAGGCTCCTTGTGGCAGATACTGACCGCACAAGACTACTGCAACGTTAAAGGGATGGAAGCGTGCTCTTAAAAAATAAAGCTGAGTACTGCAACCAGCACTGAATTTCAAGCACAGCATTTTCTGCAGAAAACACACAACCCAGAGAAAGAGTAACAAAGTTGATTCAATTGACCAGAACTATTTTTCCCATTACCAGACGAACAGCCCTTTCCCCCTCCACTATAAACCTGTATTTTCCTTTAATACTGCAAACTCTACAGGAAGAAAAGTATTTCTTACTGCATGCTTGTACAGCATTGATCTCAGATGAGAGTTGTAGGCACAACAGCAATATAAATGAACTTCAATTTACAAGGACAGAAACAGACACATTTTGATGGAGACTTTTCCCTAAACAAAACAAAGAAGAACTCCATTATTTGTGCTACTCTCCTGAACCTTGAAATTAAAAAAAATCCCTTACTAATTTAGTCCTTTCCCATTTGATGAACATCTTTCTCTTCCTCCTTGCATCTCTAATGGAGCTTAAAATTAATATGACTTTTGCGCTCAATGCATAGATGGTACACTGACGCCCTCGTGATGAGAGAGAGGTTCTACAAATGGACAAAAAAGTTAATCATTTTGTAGCTATGCTGGCTTTTCAAATGAAAAGGAACCAGGGGCTTCTATTATTATCAATCATTTATATAGCACTCATAATGTGAAAAAAGCTTTTTCCATATTTACTTTCTCATCCTCACTTTTGTAAAAAGGGAAACAGATACTAGAATAAATAATGGAGTGGAATATCTCGCTGACACCATAGGTTGACAACGGGATTTGTTGCATCTTACTGCTTTTTGCTTGCTTTCTGTCTTTCTGTCTGTCTTTTTTTTCCCTTTGCAATAATGTTTTTATTGCAGAATATGTTATACTACCAATGCTACAATTTGTAGAACCTGAATTTAGTTAATATGCACACCACTTTCAGGCAATAGCCAGCTGCTGAATCATCACTGCAGGGACTCCAAATTTGGTAAGTGGAGAGACAGTCTGTTAGTTAAATTGCACCACTATAATATTCTTCCCTTTATCCAACTAATTTTTAGTTACCAAATAGTTCCTGGTTCACCACAGGGGCATCTTTCTTTCTCACAGCCCAGAAGAATTTGTCTCAAGTATTTCAGGTAACAACTCACAATACTATATTCTTTATAAGCCACATTGACCAACAACATCCTTTATAGTCCATTGCCAAATTGTTGTTTTCGTTGTTAATCTATACTCCGCCTTTTTCCCTGACAGGGGCTCAAGACAACTTAGATAAAAATAAGAACCACTAAAAACATAGAAAAACTGATCATTAAAAAAACAACTAAACATTGGCCAAATTCAGCATTGTTCAGGTACTCTTAGGAAGCCTTAAGAACACTTCACTTCTACATCATGCAACTAATCCTGCATCAGATCGGATTCAGGTTAGGGAGGGAATTTTAAGAAATATTAATCCTATAAACAGGGAACAAAGCAGCAGTTGGAAATGATACTTACACAATATTTCTGAATAAAAAGCCATTGATCCATCTATCCTCGTCCTCACACAGCCAGGCTCAGCTCTTACTTTCGTCAATTAAATGTGTGTTGAGGTTACGTTTACTATTCCTTAAACCTTGGGATTCAACATGAAACATGGTATATACATAAAATATAAAAACAGAAAAACAACTGCTGCCTGAAACAGAGGTTGACCGAGAAGCAGAGAGTTTCACCCAGTGGCGTAGCGTGGGTTGTCAGCACCCGGGGCAAGGCAAGTAATTTGTGCCCCCTAACCCGTGGATTTGCGCCCCCTAACCCATGGATTTGCGCCCCGTAACCCTAATCCCCAGATGTTGCGTCCGGTGCGGCTGGCCCCCCCTGCACCCCCCACGTTACGCCATTGGTTTAACCTTGATAGGCCTCTGAAAATCAAAGCTATTCCATCTGAATTGGGAGGGCTTATATTAGGACATTTGAAATATATGAAGCTGTCTTGTACTGAAACCACTAGGTCCACCTATTCCAGTACTCAACTGGTAGCAATTCTCCGAAGTCTCCTGCAGGTTTTTCCTATAAACTGCTGCTACTTCATCCTTTTTAATTAGAGAAGATTCCAGGCATTGAACCTGGGGACTTTGACATGCAGAGCATCTACTCTATCACTGAGTTACAGCCCTTCCTCATAGCTCATGTGCCTTATGAACTTTCTCCAGGTGTCCAAAGCTAGGACATCAGGCAAATACAGGACACTCTTGGAAAATACAATCGTGATCCCCAAAGCAAAAGTCCACAAATGAACTAATAGACCAACTATTTCTGAATTCAAGGTGCAGGACAAAAGAAGATGGAGAATCCTTCTCTGTATACTGGAGCTTCAGAAGTTAATGAAAAACATTTTAGGAAGGGTCAAATTTTATTTTTAATCTTTCTCTAAAGGGAACTTGTATTCCTTAGATTCAAGAACGTCACACAATTCTTTAAAGGTCATTGCCTATTTTAACTTTTTACAAAGAATAAAGTCACCCGATCTAAAGAAGCAGCCATTGTTTTAAGTATCAATGTTAGTTTGCTAAAGCAATGGGGGGGGGGGAGCAAAGAAGCAAGTGTGTTCTTTTAAGAAATGAAATGAAAAATATCAAAGAGGCAAGGGCTAAAAGTTTGAAAGTCTCACTTTAAAGAGCCTAATAGCCTCAGGAGTATTATTTTGTTCTCAGCCGAGTCAAGCTTTCCTTCAGCAACATCCTTCAACCGCAGCAGCTGCCAATCACCATCCGCCAGCTATCCTCCAAATTAAATGGAAGAACAATGTTAATGAGACCACTGCAATCAGAATTTCAAGGACATCGATGCAGCACACTTGAGGCCACATGGAAAGCAACAGGGAGGACAAACCCTTCAATTTTGGAGGAAACTGCAATGCCAGGGATTTTCGCGGCCTCTGGAAAAGGTTTGTGCTGATATTAAACCAACAGACCCTCATGGCATTAATCACATTAACTGCACTGTTTTCAAGCTTAACACAGTCTGGGCATTAAATATTTCTAAACTCTTGGAATGCTGCAAAACCGTGCATTAGAATTTATACTAACATGTGCTTATGAGCAATAGTGGCTAGAGCCCCCACTCATTTTCAAAATTAGTGATGCCCAACTGCACCCACTCCCAGATCTTCCCGCCAAGCAACTCACTCCCATGTCACCCTTGTCTCCCACTATCACCCTTCCCATATGTATCAAGCATATATTGTGGCCATATGCCCCGTGTGCATCAAACCTTTCACATCTGCAAAAAATTTTACTGAAGATGTCAGGTGCTGTTGTGGTTGCTCGAGAGTAACCAGGCAGGACTCCGACCTGTCTTTTACAGGCTTTATTTTGGTGCAAACTATTTACAGTTCGGAGCATCATAAGTTTATGTCTGGCTCAATTGCTAGCAGAATCCAGGAGTGGTCTGTTCTTGTACCTCCTCCAACATAAAAGTTTCGTCACCCCCAGCCTTTTCTGCCCCTCCCTGCGCCTCTAGCTACTGCGCATGATGGGCGAAGGCAGGGGTGTGCCTCCCTCCTCTCTAGTTTGCTCAGGCGCTGTGTTAAGGCTCTTTCTAGCATCCTCTGGTTCTTGCACCTCTTCTCCACTGGAGATGGGGGTTTCCTCCTCGCCGGAAGAGGAACTGCTTTGCAAGATTTTCAGAGGCTCCCTGTAACACAATTCCCCCTCTATCTCTCACCTCTGAGCCGATGGCAGTTCCCTGACAGAAGAGAGTGTTGTGTAGTACACAGGGCGATTCACTGAGGCAGCCTAGAGCCTAAGCTCTCCAACAGAGATTTTGTAAAACTAGATTCTAGAGGAAAAGAAACAAATTGGATAGAATAAACCAGGCTATAAAAATCCAGGTCTCTAGCAGAATTTGACCATCTGGCCTGCAAAACTGAATGCCAAGGGGTTTCTGGGCATTTTGTCCTGAACCTATGATGAGCAATTTTTCCTGACTTGACGGTACAGACTTGGCAGTACAGAATCAGCCCCCCCGGTAATATACCTTCGTATCGCTTTGCAATAGGTTTTTTTAATGCACAGCATGGGCAAAAGGGTGCTTGCAAATCAAACGTTTTAGCCAAGCTGCCACAACTCACCAATACCAAAAGCCCCATCACCCCACTGCAGGGAACTGAACCTGTACTCGAGTTAGAAAGGAGAGATTCCTTCAATGTGCAACTGTAAAACTCATCTGGAAACTGAATTAGGCATTGTCCTCTCTGCCTTAGATGCTATTGACTCCTTTGTTCTTTTCCTACAGGCCTATTTTGTCCATGTTCACAGAACTGATTCTACCAGGTACTTTGATATTTCAAGGGATCTTAACAAACAGTCATGTGAAAGCAGAGGAAAAGAAGAGGAATGAAATATACCATTCTCTGTTTTGGAAAGGAGAGAGCCATGATGTCTAATAGCACAGGGTTGTAACCCATTTCGGAGTTTTCTCCTGCCACTAAAATATCATTATATGTGACCTAATGGACAGCAAGCTAAAAGCAAAATAAGGAGTTGGTTAAGGGTCATTTCACATTTTGTGGGCCTGGGCAAACACTGATAACTCCACAACTAGTCAGTCATAATTCACTGTATGTGGGGTTACTCTTATGCCTAGTTTGGAAACTGCAGTTAGTGCAAAATGCAGTTGGTGGAGTGCACAGTTGGATACCCAGGTTTACACATATACACCAAGGTTGAAAGTGCTGCACTGCCTGCCTATTACCTACTGAACTAAGTTCAAGCTTTTGTTGTTAACAATGTAAACCCCTAAGCAATGAGGCACATAGCAACCCCCTCACCCTGCTGTAGACAAATCCAGATTCAGCAAGAAGCTGAGTCTGTGCTGCATCTGATCCTTCTTCCCCAAACAACACCTGAAACGGCAGTGCTTTCTGCAACTTGGCATGCAAAAAATTTCAGAGAAGCACCTTAATTGTGCCAAAAGAGCCTACAACTCCATTAATCATTTTATCCTGGAGTAGCTTATACGTGCTATTACATCTTTAACTGGAGGTGTCTTATTGTTCTTTTCAATCAAATATTTAGTTCTGCAGTAATTATACTCTCAACGAACTGCTAAATTAAAGAACTAAATTAGTAACATGCCTAAAATGTCAGAGAGAGAAATCTAATGTCTCTGTTACTAGAGAGTGCAGATGCAGGGATGCACCTGAGAGGCTGCTGCAAACACATAGGAATCAAAGGCAAGTTACTGCACCTTTTATTTTAATATTAAGCAAGGCAGAATATGTGATCTGGGGCAAATCACAGTGAAAACTCCAAGATAAATCTCTGCCAGGATGTGTTGCTCCTCCACCTCCTCCTTAGTTGCACAACAGTTGAGTCCCCTGTCCTTTCAGTTGTGCCACATAGGGTTGCTATATGTCCTCTTTTTCCAGGACACATCCTCTTTTTCATAGGTATGTAAAATGAGAGTTGTCAAAGCAATCCATAGTTAAAACTAGAAGTTGGCAAATGTGCCCTCTTTTCTGCTCTTCAAAATATGGCAACCCTTTCTGAACATACTTAAACCTTGAAATCAACCAGACGTAAAGGAGCTTAGATTTGATTAGCTCTTGCCCCAAATCCATCTGCCACTAGCTATAAAATAAAAATGTTTTCAGACAAACAAAAATAGACACACATCAAGAAGATCAGTTCTCATCTGCCTGCTTTTAAAAGAAAAGCTTTCCAAGCTTCCCAAGTCTCAGTGATGAGGCACATCCAACATGCCTGCTCTGGAAAGAACTTAACCTAGTATTCTGTAAAAGAGAAAATCAAAAAAGAAGGATGGTCCCACAAACATTCCCTAGAAGGTAGAAAAAGAAAGGTAGAAAAAGAGAAGGGAGACAGAAAGGCTCCATTCATTTTTAACAGCATCAACACCTTGGTTTCCCTTTCCTTCATCCTAGGATTATTTCCCCCATCTGTTAGTTACTCAGTTAAAACCTTCATTATTAATTTGATTTAAAGGCACTCAAAGGTTTCTTCCACTACTCAAAGCCCTCTGCTTAAAAACAGTTACAAAAATAAAATGGGTATTAATAGGTCAAGATACCACTTGCAACAGACAATCTCTAAGCTGAAGGAACACAGCCATGAGGTAAAGCACACGGCACACCACGTAGGCGTGATTGCACTAATCTTGACAATTGCTTCTTCACCCAATTTCTGCCCACTACTCCCATCTGCTCACAAAATGCATCAACACATCAGTGTTTGGGAACAATTCAGACACCCACAAAACCAATCTCATATGTCTGAGCTATGCTTTACGGTACTCTCACTTTTAAAGGAGTTAAGGTTCTCCCTCAAATTATGAGCGTTCGAAACAAAGCTAACAGTTCTGCGTTAGAATAATGTTAATAGCAGCAAGTTGTTTTGCTGCAAGAAATGATGTGCTATTCTAATGGTCTCTCTGGCTTCAGAGTAGACCTATCAAGGGGATAGGGCACTCACCAAAAGTGCGTATACAGACTGTCCTCACGATCAAGATTCTGCAGTTCCGCTTTGTACTACCTCTAGTATTGGAGAGTTTATGCTTCTGGTATCCATTTCACTGCATATATTTATAGCCACTGACCAGATATTTATGAAAGGAAGGAAAGGGGAAACTGTGCCCCTCCTAATTTTGTTGACCTCCCAACTTCCATTCGTCCCAGTCAGCACAGCCAGTGGTTGTGGCCACAATGAGAAAGGCCACAGATGTTATATTCTTGATGTAAAGCATATGAACAATGAGACCTATACAGGATATAACCCATTGGGATATTTGGTTGTATGCCCCTTTGTTGTCTTGGTTCAGTTATGCACTTGTATTTAAGGAAAAGACTGGCCAGAACGAGACAGGCTCTCCGCAGGAACCATTTTGGAAAAGAGCCCAAATCAATTCTCCACTGGAAATCCCAGCAGGAATCTATCCAGCAGCTGTACCTGAGGCATGATGACAGAAAGAGACAGGTGTTTTTGAACTGCGGCATTTTTACAAGAGATAGAGGCAGTCCCACCTTCAAGTACAAGAAGGTTGAAATCTGCTTATGCAACATTTGATAACTTAACAAGCATTTCCCTCATGCTCTTCAGATGTTAGGACAAAGCAAAGGAAGACATTGAGGGCATTAAAACACTTGGGACCTCAGTCAGTTTTAAAGAAGACAGAACTCACCACATTCTAAACTTTATTTCAGAAAGACATGCAAAAGACTTTGTGCACAGAATGCAAACCAGAACAGTGTCATCAAGGACAGTTTTCAACATTTAAGACTCCAGAAAACCTGAACATTGTCCCCCCTACAACAGCTGCATCATGCACATGTACAGTGCTTGGTGAACACAAGTTACATCATAGGAGGCATCACAGAGCACATACTCACATGTAAGATGGCATCTGCAATGCTCATTTAATTCCTATGGTCCAGACACACAGAGACTTGGGTCTACAAGGTGTCAGCTTGTAAATTACAGTGGTACCTCTGGTTAAGTACTTAATTCGTTCCGGAGGTCCGTTCTTAACCTGAAACTGTTCATAACCTGAAGCAGCACTTTAGCTAATGGGGCCTCCTGCTGCCGCTGCGCCACCGGAGCACAATTTCTGTTCTTATCCTGAAGCAAAGTTCTTAACCCGAGGTAATATTTCTGTAACCTGAAGCGTATGTAACCTGAAGCGTATGTAACCCGAGGTACCACTGTACGTGTGATTCCACAGTGGGACCCAGAATTGTATTTGGGAGTGTTCCGAGGGAAGCACTGCTTGAATGTTTTGATTTGCTCATACTGTACGCTTTGTTATCTTGCGTATTGCATTCACCCCGGCACAAAACAAGGATTGCCTGTACTTATACAAAAAAGCCCAGCATGCATCATTTTGGCCAGAACTTCCCATTGGTCCACCTGCCAATGAAGGCACAGGTGGCAAATATCCAAGTACTACAGATAGCTCCTTTCCCTAGACCAATAACCAAGCGCCTCAAGCCCACAGATAAACATAGCATCAAAGCAAGCCAATTAGCCTACATCAAATTGTGCTCTACAGTGCTATGATGAGTGCTATGATTCTGTGTGAACAAACATATGTGAGCTTATTCGTTCAGCAACTATCACTTAAGTCTTGGGATTATCCTGACTACCAAGAATGTGACATCATCACATGGTTAAGTTTCCGTGTCTCCAACCAGCGGAATGGTGGCAGATATGTTCACAACCTAAAAGCACCAAAGCCATAGCACAAGGTGATCGATGGCTATGCTCTGCCACTACAGTTGGAGGCAGCAATGCTTCTGAATAGCAGTTGCTGGGAACTGCAGGAGGCAAAAGTGGTCTTGTGCTTGAATCCTGCTTGCTGGTTTCCCACAGGCATCTGGTTGGCCACTGTGAGAACAGGATTCTGGACTAGATGGGCCACTGGCCTGATTCAGCAAGCTCCTTCTTACCACAAGGATTCACCACAAGGATGCTGGGTTTTTTAAAAGGCATCTCTGTGGCTTATATAGCTCAACCCTTCATCTTCACTATTATTTAAAAACTAGGAAAATCCTGCTCTCGTACACTGGATTCCTGTCACAGGTCCACAAGGAAAGGCAGATGTGAAAATTCCAAAGATGTATACACATCCAAAGTTCTTACCTGCAAGACATCCTGAATCTTTACCCACACATCCGCCATGTCATACAACTTGATATCGCCATCATACTGACTGGAGGGAGAAGCCACAGTCTGCTGAAGATGCCCCAGGACAACAGCATGAGCAGCGGCAACAGCATTGAACTTCTCAAAGAGAAGCTCCAGAAGTTCCAGAAGTAATCTAAAGATCATTTAGAGGGATGAGGAAAAAACATATAATTCGTCACTTAATACTGTTCACATTTCAAGGGCACTAAATAAAGAAAGCAGCATTACGGAAGTCCTGCCATGACCCCCCAACTCCAAGCAGTGACCTGGGCATGGACACAAGATGGTGAAAAACCAACCAAAAACAAGATGGAATTTTTTATGGAGATATTCAGTGAAATTTTCTCTTTGGGTTTTTCATGTAATGCTTGAATGCACATGCTTATTAAGCTTGAAGCCCTTAGTATTAGATGGAGCCAACTGCATTGGAGAGCCTGACAAGTTGTGATGGAGTCAGTTTATGAGGCAAAATGGACCCTTCCAGCTCCTAGACCAGAGTCAGAAAAATAGGCACATGCACGAAACACAGACCATCACTGGCCATCATTGATTAAGGATGTCAAAAAACAATGAATCGCATCAGTTATTTTAATAGCCAATTTCTCCTCTGCTGGCTCATCCTACATTGGAAGTTCTAGGTGTTCGCTAATAGACTTCAGCTGAAGGAAATGAGAAGCTGTGCACACTGCTAAAATGCAGTTTCTGTAGTATGGAGAAATTCTGAAGCCAGACTTTGTCTTCTTTTCCACTCCACCCACCCAGACAAAACTGGAAGAGTGTGTGTGTGTGTGTGTGTGTGTGTGTACACGATATGCAATGTTTCTTTTCTGATCAAATCTAAATTTACTTTGCTACTTAAGGAATATAACACAAATGAATATAGTCGCCTTACTACACAGCTGTCTAATCATCCTGTCACATTATGTATAATTTGGCATACAAAAATGTACTCTTTGGTATATTTATGAACATTTCATGTCTTGAGTTCTTCCGACAGACTTCAGAGAACTGAAGGTTTGCACAGACCAAAATAAGCTGCTCTGCTCTTTCACATGTGTGCACATTTCAAGCACAGATTAATTTATTTTGCATGCTGCAGAAGATGGAAGAATCTAAAACCAGCAAGAGGATTTGAGAGTCATACATGCTGATAGTATATGGGAATTTTAGTTGCCTAACTTTAGATTGGTGCCAAACTTTAGATTGTTGTATGTAATTATTAGCAAGCAATTTGAAGGGCTAACAGACAGCTAACAACAAATTTTAACACCTTGCCTTATGGAGCATTTCATTCATCATTCTTAAAGAGAGAGTAGCTCATAAGTGTATGTATGTGTTTTCTTATACCACGGACATTTTGAAACTGAGTTTTTAAGTTTAATTATTTGATGTGTGTAATTATGAATCTATCTACTTCAAACTATCTGTGCTTATTTATACAGTCTGAAGACTAATTCAATAAATCAGATTCAAAACTTATTCTGTCCAACTTCCCATTTTTCATTAGAAAAAGTCCTCTCACATACGCAAAAAAACTCATCCCACCCTCCCACCCAAATAAAACATTTCCGGACCTTCATGTACACAGTTCTATGCATAACTTATTGTTGCTTCATACCACCTCAAAGCATTTTTAAATAACAGGAAATGTTGGTCAAATGCAATAAATGTTATGCTTCAGGTTTATGAAGAGAGTTCAGTGTTTGAAAGTATATAACGTTCTTACACTGGAACTGAAGAAATCCCATTTGCACTTTTATATGGTATCTCCAAAGAAACATCTGGGGAGGAGCCTTAAAACCAAACCTGCAAATTCAAAAAACCTCAAGCCTCATCAACTGTACCAATTACCAAGATATCCTATTATACATCAGGTGCTTATTGCTAGATTCTAATCAAAATGGCTCTCTCATTAACTGTCCCTATGCCTTTTTAATGGTCCAGTTATTGTAACTAATGTACCATGACAAAACCCATAACTGTTCTGTGGCCAATGCAGCAACTTGCCACACTGAAAATTCAACATTACTTAGAAAACAGAAAATTTCCAGTTTCTGTTGCTGCTTACATTGTTAGATGGACAGATGCAAGATGCAAGGTAACAGAAATGGTTTTGATATCAATGACATACCAGACACCTGGCTTCAATATTATTGTGGCTAACCGTACAGACACTGAATTGTGGGCATAAAGAAGAACTGCATCCAACATTAGTTCAGATGTTTCAATGTACAATTGTTTAGAGGTACGCAAATCACATAGGCCTTTATTTTAATTGGCTGCAGTAATAAGAAGACAATTTGAGCAATCTGAACTGTAACTTTTACTTGCAAGGAACTGCTCCAAATATTGTTTTGATTTACCAGCACAGCAGCCCTGCACTACCTGCCTCCTGCCTTCTCCCTCTGTTTGGTCCACTTGCCTACTTTTGCTCAACTGAATTCCAGAAAATTACTTAACGCTGATGAGATACCTCAACTCATTTTCAGCCTGCAAATACAACAGGCCTTCTGATGTCACATTAGACCCTTGATACATTTGTAAGTGCTGCTCAAGTGCCACACCCCGATGCCATAAGCTTGTGTTGCCAGAACATTTATTACTCCAGACTTTAGAGCATAAATCCTGCAACTCTGAACTGTGGCCAAGCTTATTATTGTTATTGTTCTCACTTTATCCCAACACTCTCCATAGTGAAATACCCCTAAACCTCGTGGCTTAATTTTGCAGTCCCTTTTCTCTGGACCTTTTCTAAATCTGTTATTCCATTTCTGAGACAAGGTGACCGAAGACCAAATACAGTTGGGGTGCAGAAGGGAACAAAAGGCTGCTGTAAAAAGCAGCATTTCCTCTTCTTTTGCCTACCCAGTGGCAGTTGTTTGTTTCTTTTAAGGACGAGTGACCTCCACAGCACATCTGCCTACGCTGACAAAGGTCCACTTGGGCAGTTTGACAGTCCAAGTTCATAGCATCACCACAAAAACACAGTAAATATGTCGACAGAAAGTGACACAGGCCCCGAGGCCGCTCATGTTTGGGCAGTAAGTGGGCATAGCATGATGCAGTATGACTGCTGATACTTGAACGAGGTCACCAGTGGTGATTCACGAACGCTGCATTCATCAACATGCTTTTCTGGATCAGGCTAACCTTCCTCAGCAAAAGTTGGAAAAGGGCACGTAACTCAAATTGACAAAGTAACAAAAAGTTGACACAGGTTGCAAAGAATTTGGTTGATGCATCTGGATAATGGTTACCCTTTGAGCACAGGCTGGAACAACTGTCCCTCTTTAAAATGATGACCCTCTCAGGACTAAACTCAGGTGCCCCCAGAACAGGGGACATGAGCAACTTATGTACTTTCAAACCCCTTCAAACTCATAAAGTCATCCAGCCTCTCCAGGTTGCAAGGAACTAAATTATGGGGCCATTATGGGGCACTCCGAACACTGCTTCTTCACGCACTACATTCCCCCCCCCCCCACCAGATATAGTCCTGAGATTTTAAAAACTGTCATCCTTAAAAATGTGAATGTATACTTATCTCTACAACATCTACAGAGCCTTTCCCATGAAATGTACATCCTGTAACTCTGAAACACAATATTGAAACTTAAAAAAACTTCTTTATAAACATTAATTTTGCTAAGGGTGGGGTCAATCTTTTGAACCCTGTCAGCAAAAGCCCTGCACTTGAACAATGGGGCTTTCCCCATACCCCCCCCAGCACCCCTCCCCAAAATTGAGAAATTTCTAAGGCAGAACAATGTCTTTGAGTAACTTCAGAAATTAATCAGCAGCCACAGTGAATTTTGCAAATTCTACACTTTTTCTGAAAGTTATTTAAATATGAGTCAACACCAAATCCATATTGTATAAATATATTTGGCAAGTCAAAATTGATCTTATGGCTAATGGAGATGGATTGTTTTAATAACTGTTCTTAATAAGTATGTGGTACTGTGAAATATCTAAAGATATTACATTTGAAATTGCTTTTATTTCCTTTTTTTCTTTGCATTTTGGCTTCTCACTTTTGTATGCAAGAAGACCTCTACATTGTTCTTAACTGGTAGAGGAGCAGAGGCGTGCAACTGATTTTCAACCATGTAAACTTTATAAACTACTGTCCCTTCACACTGAAAGCAAATAAAAAGGGAAGCTGGCCTCATAAAATGGTTTTAACACTTGCTAATGAGAACAATGAAAACCAAAGGTGAACTTACTTCCCGAAACCCAAAGTGGCATAAACAATATAGATCCGGTGGGACTGGACTTCAGACAGAGAATTAGAGAACAGAAATGATCCAATTAAAAAGCATTCCATGCACATGCCCTACCACTATGGATTACACATTCCCTCAATATACATCTTCTTACACCCAACCAGATTGTATACTGCCCAAATGTGTTGAAAGAAGTTAGACAAACACCCACCTACTAGTCTCGTACTGCAGAATGGGAGAAGACCATTGCTATTTAAAAGTCCACAAACACATCGCAATAGGAGCTCATGCTCTATCTACTGAGGGGGCAGAGAGGCTTGCTGCCAGAGGAAGGAGAAAAAAGGAGTTTCCCAACCATCAGCACAGACTGCCAAGAATGAACCCAATGTTCAGAACCATGTACTCTTACCATCAGAGGGGTCTGCCACTACATCAGCATTTGCCCTACTAAGGTCAAGTTCACAAACCAAACAGCATTTCCCCTCCACATCTCTATGCAGGGAAAGTATACTGCTGTAGCAGGAATAGGTCACTAACATCCTTAAATGCCCTGGCCCCAGGGCAGTATGGCAGATTGTTTTCACAACCTTCTCAGGGGCAAAAGGTTGGTCATATCTGGAAGCCTTCCAGAAAGGTTTGCTGGGTACCAAAGAGATACTAACTATACTGACCAGGCTGAAATACCATTAAGTACCCTTTTCACTGGAGCAAACTGAGCAGTGCTAACAAGCTGCCTGGATTTCAGCTCAGCAAGGTGATAAGACCCCTTTGGGTCTGTCACATTTTATTAGTCATTTTATTAGGCACCAATAATAATTTTACGGTTTTAAGTACAGTAGCAGAAAGCCAGACAGACAATGTGCTCACTGACTATCAAAGACCTAGAGGCATTACACAGGGCGCTGGTTCACTGATGATCTAAAACTAAAACCCTGCCAAGTCTTGAGGTCATTAGCCACAAGGGCCAAAAACCCAAACCCCTTGTTAAAAAATTCAAGGAGGGTGTTAGTTCACCCTGCTCAAGTTTTAACTTATCGAGTTTGAAACATTAACATATCAAATTCAGCTTTCACTGGTGAAACAAAAAACCCTTAGTGTAAACTTGACACAACTGAGCTTTGATTCCAAGAGCAATTACTCTGCTTCTATTTGATGCAGTGATGCCTGCCCTAGAGATCTCTCTCTTGGCTCACAAACCTTGTCTCTTGCTGGAAACTCCTTCCAGTAGGATCAGAATTCCTCGCTGGGACATAATCCTTTCATATAGGAATTCCCACTTTTATATCTTTTAGCCAACCCTGCCCCATCTAAACACGTAGCCTACTCACATAATGCTAATAGGGTCCCAGGAGCTCCCTATAGGTCAGATACCCACATGACCTCACTACAGATACTTTCCCTTAACCATTCATAGGTGAGTCAAGGATGAGTGAGGCATTACCAAGTAGCTTGACTGTCACCCTCTGTTTGAGCATACAAGGATTAAACGTATCTGGCCCTCCCTCCTGCTGATTGATTGTCTTGGAGGCCAATGAAATATTGCCCCATTTGTCATGAGACTTTTGCTCTGTTAGGTGCTGATCTTTCACATTTTTAAAGCTTTTTTATCTAGCCGTGTTATCAAGGTGTTTTGTGGGCCCAAACTAGTAAGATATCAATTGCTAAAACATATGCATACACAAAATATTCTGATTGTTTAAAGTTCTAAATAACTTTTCTCAAAACTACAGATAGGTAGCCGTGTTGGTCTGCCATGGTCAAAACAAAATAAAAAAATTCCTTCCAGTAGCACCTTAAAGACCAACTGAGTTAGTTCTAGGTATGAGCTTTCGTGTGCATGCACACTTCTTCACTTCTTCTGAAGAAGTGTGCATGCACACGAAAGCTCATACCTAGAACTAACTCAGTTGGTCTTTAAGGTGCTACTGGAAGGAATTTTTTTATTTTTTTTCTCAAAACTGTTTTCTCACATGGTTCCCTATCTTGCATAGAAAACATTAACATAAGGGCAACGCACTTGTCACAGCTGCCTCTTCAAGCCCAAGCAGCTGTCCACTCCCCCCACCCCACCCCCGTGTTAGAACCATGAGACAATATTCTGCTCCAGGAAAGAGCAACACTGTGGCAGTCAGAAGGGTAGACAAAAGGCAGGGGGGAATGTTTAAAAATCAGCACAAAAGCATGCATTTGCAAAGCTCTTGGCTAACTTTAAACAGCTAAAAAATCTGAGCCTTTTACAGGCTCAAGCATTCAGAGTCAAGTTCCTCCTCTTCAAAATTCAAAGTTGTCAAAAATGTGAGATGGGGAAACAAGGCAGTTGCTAAACAGTAAAGAGACTCTCCTTGGCATGTTATGATAACTTAGCCAATTCGCACTTCTCTACCAGGCTTTTCTGACTTCATTGTCAGAGGGGAATAACTTCCCCACCTGTGGAGCTTTTGGCTTCTTTCAGTCCCAGTATTAATTGAAGCAGTCCTGTTCATCTGAACACCCACAAGTTAAATGTAAAGGGTATGAAAAGGGCAGCCAAAATGATCAAACAGGTGGAAGCACTTTCCCTGTGAGGAAATGCTAAAACATTTGGAGATTTATAAAGGTAAACAGGAGAGCACATAAAAAAATGTTTTAAGAATTCTGCATGGAATGGAAAAAGTGGTTACAGATTGTTTTTTTCCACTCATATAATACCAGAGCTTGAGGTCATCCTTTGAAACTTGATGGGCAATATACTTAGGGCAGACAAAATAAAGTAGTCCATCACACAAAGCATAATTACGATCAGCACAGAGGGTTCCACCACCCTCACAAATGCAAAGAATGGTGACCCAGCAGAAGTTTCATCTGTGCAACTCCTACCCTACAAAAGTGGGTCTAGCTTCTTCATTGTAAAAACACCCCAGTCATTTATAGTTAAGGTATTTTGTTTCATGAAACCCACCTCTTCTGAAATCTTATTTATAAACAAAAAAGTGTGGTGATGGACATGAGTGAATATGGCTTTTAAAGAGGATTAGACAAACCCGCGGAGGAGGAAAGGTCTATCTGCGGTTTACTACTCACAATACCCCAATGAAACCTTCATGTTCACAGGCAGTATGCTGGCTGCTTGCAGGGCAGAAACAGCAAAGGAGGATTAGTCTCTTCATGTCCTGCTTGAGGATGCTCAAAGGCACCTGACTGGTCATGACAGGGAGGAGAACGCTGCAGTGGAGCAGGTGCACTTTTGGCATGCTCCAAAAACTGTGTTCTTTACGCAGCCTATAATGATTCAATGAGCCTTCCAAGTCTGAGAACTGCCCCTCAGCATTGATACATGCTTTGGTGACAAGACAGACAGACAACAGAATCAACCCTTGAAAGTACCATCCTTGGTACCTAAAGAGGCATTTCTTGGAATGAATTGAGACAGCCACCGTTTCAGGATCAACAGCTTCAGGCTACCCATTAACTCAGTCAGCCAACTCCTCTTCTCTCACACTTTCTGTATAGAAAGATCTCTCTGCAATATACTAGTTGCCTGTTCTTAAAAGGGGAAGGGAGAAACTGCAGACACTGAAACATTAACAGAAATTATACACATGACACAATGTGTGAAAAACAACTTGCATTACAGTATGTAATTAACTTAACTTGCATGTCATTTTCATGAACATGGCAGATCCCAAACTATGATCAGTTGATGTGTTGCATTATTATTCAAAATATTCTTATTCTGCAATTGTTGTCTTTGAATGTGTCGTGAGTTGAAAAAATGAAATTTGACCTTCTTCCTTTCAATCACTTACTACCCATGCTAACACTTTTTCAAATGTTTCTCTCACAATATTGAGAGTTAATTACATTTTATTTTAAAGATTTGGAATATATTTTGTTATGATAGCTTGAGGCAATGATAAAGATATAGAATCTATATGCCCAGTCTACAACCATTCTTTATACAGGACATCATGAAATAATCAGCATAACCATCAATATTAAAATGAGTGGATGTGCAAAACTGGTGTGAATTAACACCAGGAATGCTCTTTATTTTGAAGCCTTCTTTAATGCAATGCTCTTACCTAGGCTGGTTTTCCTGGACTATGTTCTCTCCCCTCTGGTAGCCACTGTCTGCCACCTGAGTGGTAGATCTCTTGACGATTTGCTTCAGCTCCTGCTCCAGGCGATCTTGGATGGCCTTCACAGTCTCTGGAATCTTCCTCAGTTTGGCCAGGCCTTTGATGAGGATGCCCATAAAGATAGAGCTGTTCTCCTCAGGATCCATCTCTAAATCTTCCTTGATCTCCATCAAGCTAATATCCCTCCCTGGAAAATATGGAGGAGGGGGAATTACTAAAGAGGTGGTTATTACATGCCCAGGGCAGTGGTGCATCTAGGTCTAGACCTCAGGACCAATGTCCAGGGCCCTGCAGCCCAGGCCAGCCCCTCGCCCCATGACTTCCCAGAAAGTAGAAACTGCAAAGTGGCCTGAGCCCAACATCTTTTCGTTTTTCTCCTATAACATTATTTTATGGTTGGGGGGGGGGTATGTGCTCATTTTATTTTATTTAAAATACATATTATCCTCTTCTGATAAATGGAGGATGGTGAGACAACTATTTCCTGGAAGGACTCCTATATCTTTTAACATCATCATCATCATCATTTTTAATTTGTATACCGTCTTTTATCTAACAATACTCAAGTCGGTTTACAAGCTGAAGAAATGTACATCTTATAACAATCTAATGCAATACAAAAATGTGATAATAAAACATAACTTTAAAATCGGCAACCTACATCAAAAAAGTAACATTCAACAATCATTAGAACAGTATTAAATAATAATAATAACATAAAAGTTAAACACAATAAATAATTTCTAAACTATAATCAATAAAACAACGGCAAGCCACAGTACATAAAATAATATAATACAAATTGAGAAGCAGAGACTAGATGGTGGGACAAGGCAGGTGGAAAGAGGCCTTGCCTGATGGAGTCTCCCCCCTCACAGTTCTTCCTCCAGGACCAGCTCCCTTGTGAGGACTCCTAGGGCCGGAGGGTAGGGCAAGGCAGGTGGAAAGAGGCCTTGCCTGATGGAGTCTCTCCCCTCACAGATGCACAACAGATGCACAACATGTTAGGAAAAGGGGCACCTATTCAAAACTTTTCTGCCACCTGATATCCCCTTGCCTCTTTTCCCATCCCACCTGGCAAAATTTACCAACCTAGACAGGTATGTAGGGCACACTAGGGGTTTAATGGCACTCCAGAATGCATATTCCTGCTTCAATACAAGTTGGTTCAGGGGGAAAAATAACAGTCTTCACTACTTCAAAGCATAAACAAAACAAACCTGAATCAAGAGGTGTTTACAAAGAATTTTAGCACCCTAGCAATAGAAAGCATTGACCTCTGCAGATTAATCACCCTCTAACTAATGATTTCTCTAAGTCCTTTCCCAAGTCAATGATTCATCCCATAAAAACAAACTTTCTAATTTGATGTCAGACTAATCTGTATGATGCACCATTTAGACAAGGCAGCATTAAACCACCCGAGTCCCATCCCACTGCCCAAATCACCACAAAGAATATATCAGCTAAGGAACACCCTCTTGGGTCTTGTTTTTTTATGGTCATGTGAGTGATCAAATTTTGCTACTATTTATCAGTGTATTTCACTAGCTGCCTGCTTTTTACGAGCAGGTAGTAAAATTTTATGCCACACTCTGCATAATTTATGCTTCTCTGTATTATGCCCTGCTTCTACTGCATCTTTTTATCTCAAAGGACAGAGGTTCATGGGGCCCCACTGGGCTACTTTGAGAGTTTGTGAAACTCCACCTCCAGCAGAATTCCCATTGCTGAACTTTCCCTTGCACCAATTTGCATCGCTAATAAGCAACTAGGTAGGAGCACTGGAAAGACTCTCAATAAATTCTTGTCTTTTCCCACTTCTACACAGTACTCTGCCCAATCATATACAAGGACAATCTCTCAAAAAAATTGAATCATGGAATCAGCTCCATAATATTTACCTTACGCAAAATAGCAAAATGGAGAGGGAAATTCAATGGGGCAAGAACCCTAAATTTCACACACAGAGATTGATGTGGTCAGAAGTGGTAGTGATCAAGAAAGATATCTTAGGGCTGTGATTACTGTTGTTGTTATTAATTAAATTTGTATACCACCCTTCATCTGAAGATCACAGGGTGGTCCAAAACATATAAATACAAACTGAGAAAACAAAAGGCATAATAAAACAAAAACAAACCTATATAAAGGGTTGTAGAATAATAATCACCCCAAAGCCTGGTTACAGAGAAACAATTTTGCCTGGCACCTAAAAATACAATGATGATTGAAGGGTCTGGGTTGGTTCATATGGGGAGAGGCGGTCCTTGGGGTATTGGGGTCCTGAGCTGTTTAAGGCCTTATAGCTCAAAACCAGCACTTTGAACTGGAACCAGAAACTAATTGACAGCCAGCGCAGTAGGGCCAAGATCAGTGTAATATGCTCAAACCATCTTGCCCTGGTGAGCCATCTGGCTGCCAAATTCTGCACCTGCTGAACCGTCTTCAGAGGCAGCCCTATGTAGAACACATTGCAGTAATCTATATAGAAAGATTATATATAGCTCACTGAACACATCAAATCAATGTGAAGTGGCAAAGAAAAAAGGCAAAATCCATGCAAGGGATTATTAGGAAATCGATTGAAAATGAGCCAGTCAGTATCATCATGTTTTAAGTAAACCTACAATGCTATGCTATACAATGCTGAATCCACATCTGATATACTGGATACAGTGCTGCTCATCCCACTGGTTGGGGGGGGGAGGTGTATTGTGGGGCTAGAAAAGGTGTAGAAAGGGACCAACAAAATAATTGGGATGTGGCAGAGTTCTCCACTGTTATTTAAAACATCTCCAAAACAGATGCAAACTGGGAACACACACACACACTAGGCACGTTCTACTCAGAAATTATGAATTCCACAATTTAAACTAAGGTTCTGTTCATTTCCCCCTCTCCACTACTGGTTCTCCATCTCACACACCCCTTCCCAAAAAAGGGTTTTCTAAAAACAACAATGAGTTGGGGGTGTAGCATTTGCACCTAATATGTAGCTGCTCCTGTTATATGCCTGCACTGGGGACAGCCTTGGAAGCACAACTGAACGTGACTGTAAGCAAACGCATGAGATTAGAAAACTGCTGTCACAACCCCCTTATTACAGCTTGGGTCATCTCCGGACCTGGCATTCACACTTACTTCAACCATCTCCAAAATTTATCAGCATGGTTGGAGAAAACAACACACATACTTAACGAAAAAGGCATATGGAAACGTCTTTTATTATTTTGTCACTCACCACTGGAGCTTCCAGAAGTGCTGAACTGAGAGGAGTCAAGGTACTTGCGAGGAGTAGACAGGCTAGTCACATCGAGCAGAGGCACAGGGGAGACATCCTTCACATGCGAACTGTAGCAGAGAAAAATGAAACTTGAAATAACTCCTGAAGTAGACATAGTCAACAAGCGGAGGTGCAAATGGGAAGACTACTGCTCTTCACAAAGCAGATCCTTCACCCATGGATGCTCCCCACTCATGGTGGAATCAAAAGTAAAAGTGCCCAATTCAGGTACAGAACTAGTCTTACCATCAGGTGACATGAAGCAAATATTTCGGGCACCAGAATCTACAGAGTGCCATTTTCCTGTCTCCCCTCACAATCCCATGACCATTAAAATATGGAGGGGGGGCTCTCACTTTGAAGCTTTCTTTCAGTGAAAATTGTCCCGTTCTGCACTGTCTATATTAACAAGGCTATCAAAGCTACTAGTCACAGTGGCTATTGTTCTACCTCCACGGTCAGAGGCGTTATGCGTTTGAATACCGGTCGCTGGGAATTGCAGAAAGCTACTGTGCTCATGACCAGTTTGCAGGCTTCCCAAAGGCATCTGGCTGATCACTGCGAGAACAGGATGCTGGACTAGATAGCTGATCTTATAATCATAGAATAGATAGAGTGGTGCCTTGCAAGACGAAAAGAATCCGTTCCACGAGTCTCTTCATCTAGCGTTTTTTTCGTCTTGCGAAGCAAGCCCATTGACGGATTAGCGGATTAGCGCTTTTAGCGGCTTAGCGGATAAGCAGATAAGCGGCTTAGCGGCTTAGAAAAAAGGGGGGAAAGGGGGGGGGAAACGCAGGAACTCACAAGACATTTTCGTCTTGCGAAGCAAGCCCATAGGAAATTCGTTTTGCGAAGCGCCTCCAAAACGGAAAGCCCTTTCGTCTAGCGAGTTTTCCGTCTTGCAAGGCATTCGTCTTGTGGGGCACCACTGTACTAAAAACAGTAAAGAGAAACAGCTCAGTGGCAAAGCAGCTGGGGGAGGAGGAGAGGACAGAGGGTGAAGAAAGAGCTGTGAGTGGAGGGGAGCCCTCTTCCCATCCTTTGGACCCCCTGGAAAACTCAGCAAACCTGCTGTACCTGGAACTGGGTGAGGAGAGGATGCAGCTAAATGGAATACAGCTGTGGGGAGCCTGAGGAAGTACCATCCACCTTGAGCCAGCCCATAAAAAGCAAGTCTAGAGTGAGAGACTAGGGTGATGTACACTGTTTCCAGGATGTCTTCTCACTGTGAGACTTTTGTGAGTGAGCTGAGAGTTTGATGGACCCTGGGTGAGAACCCAGAGGCTGAGAGGGAGAGTGTCAGGAGGAAAAGGAATTGATGTTGATTTATACATACATTAGTAACTTTGTATTAATGTGTATTTTTTTATATGTAACTGTATTTTTGTAATATCTCCTTTAAGCTGTCTGTTGTTTCTTCAGTTTTCTGTACACCTCCTAGATATATTCTTAGTATATTAAGAGGAATAGAAATTAAATAACCAGTCAATCATAAGGTCCCAGCTTCATTCCCTGACATCTCAAATAGAAAGATGAGAAAGTAAGTTTGCCCCAGACCCTGGAAGTCCTCTGCTGGTTTTCATGGACAGGACTAGGCTAGATGGACCAGTGTGTCAGTTTGGTATTAAGTCATCTTCAAATATCTTACAGCTTAAAATGGTCCTAGAGCACTTGGCCAGCCATAAAAATGCTTTTCTACATTGCCTCTTGAAACCTGCAGCAAGCTCATGTTTCTCTCTGAGCAACTGAATATTTATTCAGGTTTGACTTAGTCTAGACAGCTCTTTTCCAAACAAAATCCAAGACCAAAGCCTTCTCTACTGCATCAGAACAGACTAACCTTTTCGTCCATTTTTCTTTGTTCCGTTGTCCAACCCTATTGGTGGACTTAATGTAAAGATGGCGGTGCAGTTCGTCTATTAGCACCAAGTGCATATTCATCTTCTTACTGTGAAGCTCCAGTCTCAGATCGCTAAGTCCCTCCACCTGAAGGAGGGGTCCCTCCAGGGAATCCACTGCTGAAACCTGTGAAGAGAATCCACGATATATTTTAACTGCTACTCAGAATTCTCAGTACCCAGTGTTCCAAGCTTCTCCCTTGGTCAAATTATTAAGCCAGCATTAATCATTATATTGTAAAGAGAAGCAAGCAAAAATGCAGGACCCTGTCCCAAGGAGCAAGAAATGGATGTTCAAGTACAGGTACTTAGCCTTAATTTCAGTAAGCGGCAAGGAGTTCATGGGATAGGTGCACTTTGACAATATATTTATTTGCTTGTCATTCTAAGACAGGGTTGGGGAACCACCAGCCTGCAATATAAGCTTGGACCCCCATGGGGTCCATGGGGGTCCAAGATGGCCCATAAGGCCATTTTCCCACTTGCCAATCAACTGTCATCACTGGGTGACACCAACTGATGGATGCAATTCTACAATGGCTAAGCCTGCCCCACCAAGAACTGGCACACAGCCAAAGTAACAGGACTTAACCTGGATCTCCTCCTCCAACTCAAAGCTATACTCAGACCTCAGAGTCTCTTCCTGGGATCCCATATCCTTATCCCCCAGCCCACTAGGAGCCTCCCCAGGGTCTTCTACCTCCAGCTTCCCAATCTCCATACTCTATTCCTCAATATCCAAGCACCATCTCCACAACACCTCCACAGGACTCACGACAGAGGGGTAAGACCTGCTCACAGGCCTGCAAAGAGGACTGATAAGCAGAGACGAATACATTGGTGAAGCAGACCCCTCCCCCTATCCCCATAGGTTAATTTTGAAAGACAGGCATAACGGCCCACCTATCATTCATCTGACATCATCATGATATCAGATGATTGATAGATGGTTGGTCCTGTGTTGGGGAGGTAAAGATCAAGCCTGCCAGGACAAAAGGACCCTCCCCCAGTGTAGCCTTGCTCTTAACCTCTACACCAAGAGCAGCTACATGTGGCCTGCTAGATGTTCATGAATCACAACTCTTATCATCCTGACCACTGGCTGTAGCTGATGGGAATGGCAGTCCAAGAGCACCTGTAGAGTCACAGGTTAGCCACTCCTGCCCTAGACGTATTTTTGCCATTGCTTCATGGCAATCAAAGACATCAAGACGCAAAAGAGATTTGCTCACCAACTACAATCTATAGGAATTTCTACACACACCTTGGAAGTAAACAGAAATCTCAAGCCCAGAGAAGGGCCAAACCAGTGACTACAATTACACTGCAAATGTACATTTGACACAATGTTTAAGGTGCCCTTCTATGAGACATGGTTTAATAAAACCAATGGCTGATAAATGCTCCAGCAATTCTGTTTAATTTTATCAGTTCATGATTCCCCTGCAGCACTGGAAATACTTCATCACGAAGCAATTAAAACAAAGGTGACCGGCAACAAAAAAGAAAATCGCGTTTTGCAGGAATTCAGTGCTCACGTCTTAAGAACTGCAAGAGGTATGCAGAGAGCATAAATAGCTTGAAGCAAATTAAACAATATTTCATTTAAAAATCCAAGGCATCGTTATATGAGAAATGGGCTTTGTTTTGACACACAGGTTTTAAGTTCACTGAGCATCAACGGTAAGACAATAATGGAGACAGATACCAAAACCTGAATTTGGAAGCATTTACCAAAACATAGACTGTAGTCTAGAGACTCATTTCTTCTTTTTTAAAAGAACTGTCAAGTCTACCTCTAAGCTGTGACCTTTTTGACAAAAATTCTTGCTCGCTAATTTCAGAGGTGTTGGGGCTGGCTGTGATTACTCATTTGGAAATGAAATATGAGAATCCGCACATGCTCAGAGACAATTCATTATTGTAACACAGATTCTGATTCAAGTCCTATTCAAACTAATTAATTGTAGCATCATCAAGGAGTTCAAAGATGCCAGAGGCTCTTTCATCCTATGAAGTCTGATCTACAAGGCCTTACTAAGGGTTCCAACGACATTAAGTCCAGCCTTCTGTTTGGCCACAGATACCAATGCAAATGAGGGACGCAGGTGGTGCTGTGGGTTAAACCACAGAGCCTAGGACTTGCCGATCAGAAGGTCTGCGGTTCGAATCCCCACAACAGGGTGAGCTCAAGTCACTCGGTCCCTGCTCCTGCCAACCTAGCAGTTCAAAAGCATGTCAAAGTGCAAGTAGATAAATAGGTACCACTCCAGCGGGAAGGTAAACGCCGTTTCCGTGCGCTGCTCTGGTTCGCCAGAAGCGGCTTAGTCATGCTGGCCATATGACCCGGAAGCTGTACGCCGGCTCCCTCAGCCAATAAAGCAAGGTGAGCGCCGCAACCCCAGAGTTGGCCACGACTGGACCTAATTGTCAGGGGTCCCTTTACCTTTACCTTACCAATGCAAAGCTTCCCCAGTCAGGATGGCCTTCTTGGACATTCTGGCTGGGAATGGGTTACTATAGTGCCTGAACTCTTTCTTAGTGGCCCTGATTTGGAGGATCAAAAAGAATATGGAAAATCAGAGTTTAAAAGGCAGGTGAGGCTCTCGTGGTCTCCCACAAAAGTGCTATTTAATGCCAACGCCCCATTTTTCACTTGCTTTTCCTGTTTTGAAAAGAATGACGATACACAAAGACTAAACTATTATATCAACATAAAGCTCTCAGGCAAGCCTTGATAAAAAGCAAACAGAAGTGTCAATCATTTACTGTAGTATTAAAATAGGGTGGGGGAGACGCCAATGGAGCTTTAATTTTCTCCCTTTGGTGAAAAACGCAGCCATTTTTTTTCTAAAAAATTGCCTATGTGACACTTCATATTTGTTGAGACACATGCTGGGGAGTTATGGCCTTGGAAATGCCGCTTTTAAAGTGATTGAATTCTCGAGGTAAACAGTCAAGGTGCAATGTTACACAGGCTTAGAAGGCTTCTTAAGAATCAAAGCTACACTTCAGCAAACCCCATTTAAACATCCTTTCTTCCCCCAGCCACATATTTCATTCTTCATTACTGCCCATTACCAAGACACTTATGTTTAAAGCAAAACAATTCTCTTGAGAAAACATAGATAGCCAGAAAAGGAAGCCAAGCCCACTTCGGGAACTCAGATCATCACACTGAAGTGGAATAATTTAGATCCACTTTTAAATATAGCTGTTTTGGAGCTGCTATAATACCTCCACTCAACATTTCCACAAATGTCATAAGGTATAAAATGGCCTCGTAACCCTGTTCTTCCCAATTATCACATGATGAAGGCATGGGTACTTGTGTTTATTTATGGGTTTATCAAAATTTAAAAATCAGCTCAACATGCCACTTTGGGTACTGATTCCCCCAGGGTCCAGTGCAACATATCCAACTGGTCTGCGGCCATGTGAAGTTGGTCCTAAATATCTTGAAAGATTTCATCTGGATATTTATCCTATCCTGAGAACTTAGACAAAGGATTCACATGTTCAACTCGTTTACCCTTCTCAGCAGGTGTCCATATTAGAATAGCACTTCAAAGTTCACAGATGGGCACCAGGAATTAACATTATAGGAGCTTCTATCAGAACTGACCTTTGGGCAATCAAGAGGAGCTCTGATAGCAGAATGGAGCATAATCTTCCATTACTGTCAGTGCATACACTCTAATTACCTCTCCCCAGTGCAAAATCATTTGGCATATGTATTCAGTTACATGCCCACTTGTAATGGTGTAGGGATAAGAAATGCAGCAGATTCATGACCAAAGAATAATGTCCTGGACACAAGCATTTCCCCCTTCGCACAGAATGGCAAGTGTTAAGAGCCAGTTGGCTGAGAGTAATCTGCTGTGCAAACATGGAGACACATTGACCAAATTCCATCAAGATTGCTCTCAGGATACCCCATTCTTGTACCCAGAGTACCAAATTGTTCTATTCATCCTGTGAATTAGTTGAGACACAGGCTGTTCCGGAGCAGTGAAGCCATGCATCAGCTGTCAAGGGAATGCTTCTGTTTGGCAGTAGCCCAGCTGTTTCACTGAATGTCTGGACATTTTGCTTAACTAGTCACTGAGTTAGAAGTCTACAGAATGCTGAGTTTCCATTTCTTGAACTTCGCCTTCCCACTCTCAAGTTAAGACACTTTCAGTCCTGGAAGGAAGTATAAGGATTAGCAACAAGAGCATGTGTCGTAGTCGTCATCCCCACACTGTTTTAGGAAGTGTTTGCTGCTGCTGCTGCTCCAAATACCAAAAACCAAGGGCACAATGTCAACAGGAAAGATTGACATTCGCCTTCCCCAGCCTGGTGCCCTTCAGTTGTTTGGGACTACAACTGGGCTTTTGGGGGTTGTAGCCCAAAACATTTGGAGGGCGCTGGGTTGGGGAAGGCCATCATTTGCCATGAAGGCAAGGTGCAGAGAATCCAAGGAAAAAGATATGAACAGTGTTCAGAGTGCATCAAGAGATCAGTTGGATATGGGAGATAAGCAAATGGAATGGTGCAGAAACCAGGATGGATAGAAGGGAGCAAGAGCAGGTGGGAAGGCAGGAAAGGTCCAGTAGAGAAAAAGAACCCTGAAGTGCAGTAGAACCTGTTGCTTAGGCAACAGATAAGCAAACACAATTCAATTATTTTGAAAGGTACTAACCACCACATTGCTACAGTTGGTCAACAAGAAATCACTTTTACTTTGGAGATCCAATGAACAAGCGTGGATAAGATTCTAGACTAGGTAGAAAATAGAGGGTGGGTTTTTCTGTGAAGTGGAAAAAGTAGTGCAGTTAAGACAGAAGACTGCTAAGATTTCCAGTTCCCAACTGACAGGTACTAACAACCTTATAGACCACATTCAGATTACTGTTTCTGCTGGACAGCTTCAGAGATGTCATATATCCGCACTCCAGAAGAAGGGGAAGAAGAGGTAGAATATTTCCCACAGATCGAAATCTAAAGGAAGACAGTCCTCTCCTGAAAATCCAGAACCATTGCAAGAGTGAATGTTAAAAGGACCTTACAGATATGCAGAACTTAAGCAAAAACTACCTTCCACAATTCAACAAAGGAGTCTTTGTTTTGGGTACAATATAGTAATATTAAATGGAGTCAAGGTCATTATTTTTTCCAGTGTTTTCGAAGTGAATAATCCCAATGCCACAAGTGCATCCCACAGGGCAAGTATTTTTACTGAGAGATATCAAAGTAACACACGCTACTGAACAAGTAATACTACTTTGCTCCAGAACACGTCAGTTGAAACATTCATGAGGGTTAGGAAGAACTAACAAGATCCTCATCGCTTTTGGCAGCAGGCTAGACCTAAAACTGCAATTTGACTGAGCCAATGCAGCTCTAGCAAAAATATTACTTTATCATTATGTTTGCTTGCATGGGCATAATACATTATGGATCAGCCACTGGAGTTCTTAGGATCAAATACAGCTGTCTTCCCCAAGTTGCCAACATAGAAGCAGAAGGAGTAGAATAAATTGTGCAGAATAAATTGTGGATGAAAACATTGTGGCTGTGCTCACAGGTCCCTTCCACACCCTCTTTGAAGTAGTTCCCCTGCAAAACTAGTTGCTGCTCAGGAGACCATCAGCATCCTGAGAAGTGGAAACAGGGTATATGCTCTTAGTACATATAAAACATTCATAAATAATAAACTCATCATAAGAGGTTGTAGAAATGAAGTAAACACAGACTTCAGCAGTTGAGTATAAGAGCTGTGGCTTTACCAAATTGAAGTAAGATTATCCTAGCCATTGGCTTAATTGCTCCTGTGTCATACCATTTTCATGAACTGTGCAGAAGCTTAACAAGTGAGCATGCAAGGCAATGGGACAGGAATGCGGTGGGAATGCACCAACAGTGAGAATGGTTTATGCAGAGAAGAGCAGGTATAAGGGAATTTTGTAACTATAGCATGAAGTTGAGAGGGGGAAAGCGGGAAGGAAGAATAGCCAAAAAGTCACTGCACACAAAAATATACATCTGGAAATGTGCTAAACTTTAGGAATTTCTTCATTACCATAAGAGTAGATCAGCACTGGAAGAAAACATAATGCCTCATTAGGGTGATGAGGCAATGGAATATTTGCTCATCTAATGATAAATTATTCCTTACTGTAAGAAGAGATTAAAACCAGGCATTTGCACAAGAAACTATCTGCAGTGCATTGGGGTGGGGTGACCCTGTTTTATGGTAGGGCCCTGGAATAGATGACCCACAGAATCCTCCTTCCAACTGCGATTCTATACATGTTTTTAATCCAACTCTTACTATTTCTCCTGGTCCCTCTGGGGGTTATAAAAACTGTGCAACTTTACATTTAGAAATGCAATCTAGTTTCTCTGGCAGAATATTGTACTTTGTTGCTCCATTATCCCCAAGATCATGAGCATTTCCTGTTCCTTTGTAAGAGTTTCATTAGTTTACTAGGGACTAAATTATAAGCCCGTAAATCAGAGCTTGAGAAACAATCAAAATAATATCAGAGTTCTAGAAAATGTTCTTTTTCGGCTGCACTCTAGGAGAAATTGAAGTAGTTACAAATGTGAAGATGTCTCATAACAGAAGCCTTAACAAATTAATCTCATAATAAAATCTCTCAGAAGTCCCTGTGGCAGAAGGTGGCTTTTCATTAAAAAAATTTCTTATGGATGATGCTGGCTAGCAATCTGACATCTTCCAGCTCAACTAAAATGCAAGTCATCAGCAGTGATGAACCATCCAGTCTGTTAGGAAAGCTATGATAGCCAATCCTCTCCAGCATCTGGAATACAAGAACAGCCAAAGGAAGCTAGCTTCTGAACGATCCACATTTAGAAAACATTGCACAACGTTTTTTTCATATTGGTCTGAAGAATACCTGTGGCACAATCCTAAGGTAAGATCCCCTGAGATGAGGTGTAGGATCCAGCGGATCTCCACCTGAATCAGGAGTACCCCAGCTGTGCTATGCCAGAGCAAGCCCCGCCCTCCAGCACCATTCTAAGTCTGTGGCATGGTGTGATGAGAGAGGGGCTTTTGCTATATCCAAAGTTCTGCCTTTGGCATGACCAGCCTCTTCATTTAAAGGGGCCCAGGCCACTTTAGCAGTTGTCAGCTGACAGAGCAAGGGAGATCATGATTCCACTAGAACTTCTGAGGTGGAGTCCTCTGAGTCAGAGGAGAGTAATGCAAAGTCCTCAAGCTGTAGAGATACTAATACCATGGACTCCTCTTCTGGTTCATTATGTATTCCTGTGGCTGCCCCGGAAGATATTCCTTCTCCCACTTCATATATCTAGCTTCAACCCTTGAAGAAAGGAAGCCTGGCCCCAGGGTCATAACATCACAACTTTATTTTCTGCCCCTCTCTCCATGGTGGCTTCTGCTGGAGGGTAGGTGAGCAGGAAACAGAGTACTGACACCTGTTTTCCTTATAAAACCGCACAGGAAGAACTAGATGCAAGATTGCTGCTGGGGGGAGTAGTTCTGTGACAAGTTAATTAATCTTGATCTTGTCCCAGACCCTAATAACACCTGCCTTTGAACGCCAAGACGCCTCCACCAAACCCAGCACACTTTATGGAGAGACTGAATGCCCTCACCATAAAAAATGAGGATGCTAGCTATTGCTCCTCCACCACCTTCATTACCGCCCATTTTTATTTAATAAACCTCCATCAGCTTAAATGAATGGTTGTTATTAGTTGAGCTAACAGCCAAATGATAATGCTCCAGAGAGATATCAGTGCTTGTTGATGCATTAACGAAAAGAGGAGAGGGGCTGAGGTCAAGCACGTGTCAATGCAAATGAGGCAATGGGAGGCACTAATGGTTTAATGCAACAAAATGCCTCAGATAATGGAATTTACAAGATTAAAAGGAAAGAGATGAAGTTATTGATAAGTATATTAAAGGAAGAAATGGCGATAAGATGTTACAAAGGGAAAGAAATCCTCTCTCTGCTTGTGCGCTCCTGCTTTCAAAATATCTTTACATCTCGATGATGAAATTAACAAAACAAAACTTGAACAGGATCAGAAAATGGGATTAGAAGCAATAATGAAAAATCTGGCTGAGTATAATGCTGAGCACTTTAAAGATATACATGCTCATAAAGTGTTGCTTGCTGTTCGTTATTTGAACATTTAGAGTGTCTCATTAAGAAGTATCCCCATTCAGCATATGGGAAAACTGAGGAAACCTATGGAAAGAGGCGCTTGCATTAAAACAGCAGCAGAGGCAGAGGAGTTAAAGGTCCACTCCCAGGTTATTATTTCAACTACATATATCTCTCACACTGTGCTTGTTAAGATCTGTTACAATCTCTTTTCAAACAGCTAAAAGAAATGCCACTTTCATATTATATTTATTGCAGGAAGGTGGGAGGTGGCAGTGGCTATTTTCCTATGTCTTTAAGCACACAGTAGCACACAATAAAGAACCATGCTGATTGCTCAGTTAAACAGGGTTCATCTCATGTTGCACCTCCTCACTGGGAGGTTTGGAATGTGAGGAGAGGGCTATGGTTGGAAGTTGGTGGGAGTAGGAGATGCTGGAGAAAACCAGCAGTCAGAAAACAGGAGGGGAGTACAGACCAGATGGGGGTCTCTATGCACCAGGGAGGGGAGCAGTGAATATACACCTTGTGTGCGCCCATGGCAGCCAATAAGGGCCCTTGAGGGTAACAAGTTACTATCATCCCACTCCAATCACTCTGGCCAGAACAACCAACACATTCAACAAGGGAGGGGTCAAATTTGGGCCTAGCACCCATTCTCCACTTCAGTGTCAAGAGGCACAATTCACAGCTCATAGAGGGAAGGAATGGCTGGCCTGAGCCTTACTGCTCCACAGCATCCTTCTAACAGTGGCAGCAAGGGAGGCTTCCCTCCCAGCAAATTCAGGTGACTTGAGGAGCCAATAGGGGCCCCGCTAGTCTTATCTAAAGAAAGGATTAGGCTTGGCTCAACAGTCAGAGCAGCTCTTCTGTGTTGACTTGCCCTCTTGTCTGACTGCACTAGAACCTGACCACCAGGCCATCTTAGATCATGTCAACTGATTCTGGACTGACTTTCCTCTGACTGTTCCTGAACCTGAACTGCCTGAACACATTTGTCTCTGATCCCACCAGGCCCAAACAAATAATCCTTTGCCATTAAGAATGGATGAAAGCTCCTGGACAATCCAGCCGCTTTCCAATTTCTTTTTCACAGCACCAAGCAAATAAGTCTCTGCTTGACCCAAACTGGTAGAAATATCTCGCAGCTTAATAAGGTAGGCTCTGAAGCCAAGGTTCAGATATAGCAACAAAAAGGTGCAGTGGGAAAATCTGCTATGCTTCAGGGCCTGCCATGTCAGCACAACAATAGGAAATGAGCTAATTTGACTGCAAACAAGGCTCCCGTTCTGAACAAATTATCTTTGGCTGAACACATTCCAATCGAACGCAATAGAAAACTGATGGCTCCACCTGCTCAGTTCTGAGAACGGAACAGAAGGTGGCAGCAATGCAGGCTCTGGTCCAAGAAGCAAACATCTAACTCAGAGGGGAACTCTGAATGCTATTATTCACCTTCAGATGCAGAAATAAAGAGCTATGTGCTGTTTGTACAGATGCAAAAAAAGCCACAACAATGACAGTCAACACAGGAAGGCTGAGGAACCAGCCAGAATCATTCAGAAACCAAATGCAGCAGTGATTATTTGCCCCTCTTCAACGAAAGCAGCAGAATTATGCAAAATATGTGATGGCTTGCTTAGTTTTTCAGTCCATCAAACCTAGCTTCTCTTGGGTAAATGTAACACCAAATCTTTTATTTTTATATATAGTCAGAGCCCTGATTACATTAGCAACTCCACACAAGATTCAGACCCTTTAATCACCTTGGCTGCTCTTGGAATCCTTTCAGATCAGCAATTATCATTCTACAACTATGCTGCACAAAACAGGATTTCAAAGAAAATATTATCCAGATTGAAGGGAGTAGTATGAACGCTTCCTAAGTTCTGGAGCCAACTCACCTAGATGTCTCTAGCCCGATCCACCCAGTTATGGAGACTTTATATACATGGTGGTACAGGAGAACTTCTGTGTTTAAAACATCATGCAACCATGCTATCCATCCCCCTCCCAATTTTGCAAAATATAGATTATGCACATTGGTTATATGCATACAGAGAAATACATTGCTATGCACACAATGGGCAGGGCGCATGCATGAGCATGACACATTTCCCTGTATATCTGGGGCAGCAAACATGGTGCTCTCTGGATATTGTTGGGACTACAAATCCTCACCATTGGTCATGCTGCTGGGGCTGCTGAGTCCAACAACATCTGGAGGGCACTATGTTTACTACCCTTGCTATACAGTGGTACCTCGGGTTACAGACACTTCAGGTTACAGACTCCGCTCACCCAGAAATAGTACCTCAGGTTAAGAACTTTGCTTCAGGATGAGAACAGAAATTGTGTGGCGGCAGCGGGAGGCCCCATTAGCTAAAGTGGTACCTCAGGTTAAGAACAGTTTCAGGTTAAGAACGGACCTCCAGAACGAATTAAGTTCTCAACCCGAGGTACCACTGTACTTCATTATGCATACTGACTACGGATTGAAGATGTTGGGTGAGAAACTGGCTTGGAAACAAATCACTCCTATTGATGCAACTGGAAAAAAGATTGGGTTTTCATCCAAAGCATCACACTGTTGATTCATATTCCATCTGTTATTCCCCTAGAGCTCCCAAACCCATTTCAGAAGCACTACTTCCTACTCAGTAATGCCTCTCCTCCACCCCCAGCTGCCTTTATGTTTTCTTCTCTTCCAAGTCCGCTGAGAGTCATGCCCTGAGCAAGTATTCTTTTTTGTTCTTGCTTCCCTGCGGCAAAATACAGCACAAAAAACCCAACACAAGCCCTGGAATGAGACAGCCCCATCAATGCATCCTAAGCCACAAGGTGTTACAGGGAGGGAATGCACTATGGATAAGTCGTTACAGACACAACAGCCCAAGATGATTCATGCAAGCAATATGCAGAAGAATGCACACACACACATGAACATTGGGTGCAAACAGAGAGTAGGGCACACAAAATAAGTAAGGAGGTAGGAATAGGCTGGTCTAGCTAATTCCAGCCTCCCCATTCACATCCAACTCCAACACCAGGAACCTAACAATAATTTCTGCTCCTCCTTGAGGTAATAAAAGATGGAGTCCCTGTCCCCGCATGCCAGCATAAACATGACGTTTCATAGTTAGCAAGTTTGTCTTTTCAGGATTTATTTTCCAGCCTAACTACAGGACATTCAAAATTCCAAAATTATTTTTGCTGGGTCCATTCATTTATAAATGCATAGAACTATACCCAGATAATCTGCAAAGATCTCCCCAATAAGTTTTAAGCTGGTGTCACAAGCCAGCAGCAAATGCATATTTTTCTTCATCTAGCTTCATATAAACACCAGCCGTCACCATAATACCTTCGCTGCTATGCTCCTGCTTCTGGGAAAAGGTTGCCTTTCTTACATTAATAAGTCTTTCCAGAATTAATCATTGTACATTAGAACCAGCTGGAGTGTTTTGAGTGATAATGAAACCTGTAACAAGCCATCTTCAGACGTCTTTGCCAAACAATAAGGGAATTAAAATTTCAATTTAAATGCAGAGGTTGGAAACACGCTTCAGTGGCAAAATTACTTCAATTAATGTGAGTGGAATACAAAGAACAGACTGCAGAAATGTGATGCAGCAACCAGAAATCATGCCATTAATGCGCTTGCATCAAGCCCACACAATGACTGCAAAGGTCTAATTTAGACTGCACATATCACAGAGCTACAGGCAACAATATTTATCAGCTCTCCCATTTCAGCACATGAGATATCAGTGTCTTTGTTGGATCATTTTAGGCTTTTGATAAGCCAACAGCTGTTTACCTTGAGGACGAAGGACAAGAAACATTATGCATCCCTGACAGTTTAATAATTATTTTATACACCACTCAGATCATACAATGAAAGAGAATGGAACTACCCAACAGCTAGAGCACAATTACCGCATCTTTCTAATGTAGAGACAGAGGTAGGCTAAAGAAGGCTGACGCCAAGGAGCTCTCCTCTAGAGGCATTTAACACACTGATGCAGCAAAAATTATCTGTGCTATCAGAAAAAAGGGGTTGCAAGCCTACACTGCTGAGTCAGTAGAGAGCAAGAGCATTTCCACAAATCAGAGAAGTCAGTCCACTATAGCACCAAGAGATAAACCAGTCTGAAGTCTGCCTCACTTATCATAGAATCATAGAATTGTGGAATTGGAAGGGACCACAAGGGCCATCTAGTCCAACCCTCTGCAATTCAGGTGTATTTTGCCCCACGTGGAATTTGAATCCACGACCCTGAGATTAAGAGCCTCATGCTCTACTGACTGAGCTATTTATTTTTTAAATTTCATAAAATTTATTCACCACCCGATTATAAAAAGCCTCGATGGAGTTTACCAAAAGATAAAACAATAAACTTGAGGGGGAGGAATCACAACTGTACCTTAAAACATACAAAAATTAACATACTAAAAATTACCGCAACTTTCTAAGCATCTGGGTAGGCATGTCTAAACAAGAATGTTTTTAGCAGGTGCCAAAAAGAGTACAGTGAATACGCCTGCTTGATCTGAATAGGCAGGGAGTTCCAAAGTGTAACTAAACAATTGAGTTCTTACAAATGCTGTTATCATGTGGCACATGTAGCAGTGCCAATTATGCAGAACAAAGTGGCTAAGTGGGCACATGTGGGGTAAGGCAATATATAGCTACGAAATGCATAATAGTTAATGACTGTGGACTAAGACCAGGACTTGAACATGGAAGATCTACATTCCACCTAAGCAGTCTCACTGTGAGATGCAACACAACATCTTAATAGCTTCATAGTTGAAGGGAAACAGCAACATTTGAAAAGGAACTTTGGAAATTAAAAGTGTTATTTAATAATGAGTAAACTGAAGATGTCAATTGTTGACTGGTCACAAGTAACACCTCAGGGCCATCTAACATATTACACAGGTTTGCCATCAAGGGTACCCTCAACAAAGACTTCAGCCAGTCACTGTTCGCTGGTCAGTGTACTATGATCAAATGTCTGCAAATCTGTGTCAGTTGCAGTCACATATTGCATTATTAGCTGCACATTTTTTAAAGTATTTCCAAAATGAAATGGCTGGAATGACCCTCAAAACTGTTTTTTAAGGAGAACCCAAAATTAAATAATTTATCTGATGCTTTCCAATATGTCGAAAGCTGACAGTGCTATTGCTGCTCTCTATCAGGAAGCTGAGAGTTCTTCAGCCATAATTTTGAACAGACATGTGCAACTTAAATTCACATAACAGCAGTGATAGATGATCTTTAATAAGGCACTGACACATATGGGATAAGCAGAGGTTTAATTCTTTCAGCATCATATTCTTTCGAATGCTTTGAAAACAAAATTAGGAGGACAGGGCAAGTGAATTTAGCAGAGGAAGGGAGCATCATGCAAGGAGAAAACAGGAGATGTTAACACAGAGGGGCAAATTGAGTAAAGAGGGGAGCAAAAATTTGTGCACTCAAATTACTACTTTCCCCCTTTTCACAAGGATACCTGTAGCACCGAGGAACTGGATCATCAATAAAAGGTTTACTTCTCAATGGCCCATGGAAAGCACCAGATTTCTGATCAACCACAACAATCTAGTTTCCTACAATAACACTAGACTTCTTCCATACTCATTAATGATATCACTGAGGGAACATAATTACAGAAAGCCTGTTGCCTAAAAATATCCTGAGTTAAAGGCAAATACTGTTCAAATGAGGATCTTGAGACAAACAAGGAAAGCAATAGGCAGGACAATGCAGGGACAACGCAGATGTGATCACTGCAACTGCAGAAGAAGAGTCATTCTGAAATTACAATTATGGCAAAGTGAGAGGTAACAAAATGGAAAAGTCTGTAATAGTCTATTAGAGTGACACCTGGAATATGGACACAAGTGAGATAGAAATTTTTAAAGCAGAAACAGCAGCCAAGGGCTGAGAAGGCATGAATCAAGGTTAAGGACACAGGGTCAAAGTCAGCAGAGTTTTCAAAGCAACCAAAGAGGTTAATAGACTGAAGATAAAAAAAAAGGAGTGAGTGACAGAAGAGGGCAAATGAGACAGGCAGAGAGAACAATACAGTAGGTGAGTAAATGGCAGATCTAATTACTCAGACCCAGATAGCAAATCTAGCAGACACTTATCGGACAGCTGTCTGTCAAGCACCAGCTATCACCTCTTACCAGCATATCCGTGGCTGTGAGGTAGTGCTTGCTAGCCATGCACTGCTGCAGCTTCTGGGGCACTTGCTTGATGTTCTCAATCTCATCCAGCAAATTCAAGACGTGCTTGTGCTCAATGCCTTCAATCCACAACTTGCGCAGCTCATCCCGCTTGCAGTGCAGAAGCATCTTGCAGGAAAGCAAATTCTCCTTGACCTGGAAAAAATACACCACAGCAGCTCAAGTGAATCAACAGACTTCTGGTTAGAGCAAGCCTGCCCATGTCAAATCATAGTTCTAACATATACGTTAATAGAGATTTTGGTTCTACGGTCCAGCCCTTATATAGCCCTAAAGGAACCACCATGTGCACAAGAGGGAGGTATGAGCAGGCTTGGGGGGACCCCAAAGTTTGCAAAAGTACAAAAAGGTATTGGGGGGCTCTCAAGCAGGGGGGAGATCCTCCAAAACATCCTTGTAACTGAGCATGCCCATTGGTCATGGAATACTGACTGAGTTTGTGGTCCACGCTACAGAAAACCAAGAGGGAGGGTGAATGAAATGGAATATCCTGGAAAGAGTTCAAGCTAGCCGTGAGCACTCCACATTACAACATGATTTTTCAGGCCCCACATGTAAAGTATATGAAGGCCCTCAAGGTTGACTTGCCACTACAAATTTGAATTATCTACGCATCATCCTCCACACTCCAAACCATGATATGCTGCAATGTAGACTAACATGGAAACACGGAAACACACACACACACACACACACACACACACACACCTGATACTTTTTTCAAATCTACAGCCTGCCGTTCCAAGAAGGTTCAGGGTAGGTAGCAACGGATTAAAAACTGCCAGCGATTATGGATTAGGTGAGAAAGGTGAAACCAATGGTTGGCTTAGTTGCCCTTACGTCAGAGAGACGGGGCAGCCTTTTGTTATCATTGCCCAAGTTCCTCCAGTCCTAGACAGGCAGAACAGGCAAAGTCCAGATGAAATGGGGAGTTGAAGCAGCAGGAGTCTAGGAAAACAGAAGCTCAGAGTGACCTGAGAAGGCAGTAGACCAAGGACCAAGGAAGTTTTAAGAAATGATGGGTAGGAATTTAGCTAGATAGTTCTTCAGAAAAATGGAGATGGCTTCCATTTCGAAAAACAAAGTTACCGAACTTTCTAAAATGAGGTCAGAGGAAGGTTTCGAAGAAGGAGAGAAAGAAAACAAAATAATAAAAGAGTAGAGATGCAGAAGTGATGAACTACACATCAATTTATAGCCTGAGGCTGCAAGCTTCTGGTCATAATTGAATTACAAAAACCAGAATGAAACAGTTAAAAAAACATTATGCTAAAACTCTCAAACCTTAGATGCAGATCTCTCAACCCTTCTCCCTAAAGCCAGTCTGCACAGAAAGTTTTATGACACATTCTTGCTTATGCTTTAGCAAATTTTCATTGGAAGGATTTAAGACACACATACAGTAAACACCAGACATCTCTCTGCAAATTCGTGCTCTCCAAACACAGATACAGACAACTGACTTCTGGAAGCAGCAGCAATACATTGGTATATCCCCAACATGGTACAAAAACTTTTTCTTACAAACAGCAGTGAACAGCAAAGATGGTTGGTTGTAGTTACAGATAGGTAGCCGTGTTGGTCTGCCATAGTCAAAACAAAACAAATTCCTTCCAGTAGCACCTTAAAGACCAACTAAGTCAGTTCTTGGTATGAGCTTTCTTCAGAAGAAGTGTGCATGCACACGAAAGCTCATACCAAGAACTGACTTAGTTGGTCTTTAAGGTGCTACTGGAAGGAATTTGTTTTGTTATGGTTGGTTGTGTATGTGCTGCTTAAGAACAGAAGCAGAGTTCTTATAAATTAATTAAGTAGCAGCAACACAACGTACATAGCTCAGTAAGAATTATTACTAAGCCCAGCTGAAAGCAATGGAATTGATTTCCCTAACTTTTGTTGGATTATGTCCAATTCCTTCTAACTCAGAAACTTCAGTTCTCCCCCTTCTGGTCTTGCATAGAATGCAGATTTCCCCCTCTTTAACAGGTGGCTGACAAGCAAGCAACACCTCCCGAGTGGGGTTGTTATCAGTAGGCGGGAAATGAAACAGGTTGAAGCACAAATATGGAGACATGTCGATGCACAAAAATGTGTTTTAAGGGAATCTGATCTCGTACACCTCCACACTGCTGCTGCTGCTACGAAAGCCTGCAAAATGTAGCTTGCTTTCAGTGGAAAAGGCCAACAATAAAAACAAAAGGCCAGAGCTTTAGCTTGCATTGGCCAGGATCCAGAGAACTACACTACTTCCAGAGAACTACTCTACAGTACTAGTTTTATACCCACAAGAGGTGAACCATCCCACATGCCCAGCTGCTTTTAACACTGCAGGAACATGCAAAGCCAGATCGTTGTTAGCCAGAGGACTCTGCTATCTAAAGCGCACTTGGGACTGGGAGTCACATATCCCACTCAACACTCCTGAAGTAGTTATTTGGATTCCAGCTACTGGATTTTACAGGAAGGGTGAGTAATCTCCCACTAGATGTTGTTGGACTCCAACTCCCGCCAACCCCTCCTAACATGGCTAATGGTCAGGGGTGATGGGTATTATAATCCAGCAACATCCAGAGGACCATGGGTTCCCTACCCCTGGATGCCACTATAGCACCAATCATACAAGCCCCATACATGTAACAGAATGCTAAATCCAAATGCCCACACAATACTAACACATAATGGGAAAATAGGTCCAGAGATCAACCTCAGAGCTGCTCAGGAAGTACTCTTCTAATCTGACTTCAAAGTTTTGCACCTTAGCCAATGCCGATCAAGACTCAGGTGCCAATTACACAACTGCACTGAATGTTTTGAGTGGTGTACAAACTGTGGCTTCATTTATGGAAATAAAGCTGAAAGAAGTGGGGGCCAACCTTTTGTTAAGTGTGGAAGGATATAAAGTGGACTAGGAACTGTGGAGGGATATCAAGTGGACTAGGAAAAGCAGCCACCATTGTTCTCTTAACAAATATTAATCAAAAACAAGCTGCTTAAAATAGCAATCACACCCTTCTTCTGGCTAGCTACAAAGAATGTGCTTTGATATGTTTGGAGGTATGGTCTTCAAGGAAATAACTCTGAGAATGCTCAGAAGGCAGGGAGGACTGCTCTTCAAGCAGCCCTACTTAGCCCTACAGAGGCTGAAATTGCCCTCATAACAACAGGAGGGAGAGGGAACCCTCACAACAAGGACTGGAAAGCTAACTATCCCAACGCTCAAATTCCACATCATTTTTTCTAACCAGGGAAGGACCTCTTTGTCACAGTTATACTTTCGGATTAGGACTGTATAAGTGGTGCAGACCAGTAGGTTCACAAAAATGTCCGCAGAGCTTCTCTGACTTAAATGTAGTATTAAAACGTGTGTGGAGTAGGAAAGAGTTTGTGGCTGTGAGATTTTGGAGAAAATGTTTTCTTTTAAATTGCTTGACATTCTTCTTGAGAGAGCTATGCCCCAATAGCCCAGCCTCCACTGAGTGTTGTGCTATTTGCATCCTTGTTCCTAGTAAGAGAAAATTCTGAATAGGAACACAAGCTTTCTCAGATGTTGCCCTTGGTGATCTGAGGGATCATGTCCCTAAGCAAAAAATGCTGAGTTCTGTTCAAAAGAAAGCCAGGTGTTATAATAATTGCAAAGTAAAGTACGGCAATATTTTGAACTATTTAACCAGTGCTTTAAAAAAAATGTTTAGAGGTACTCTCATTTTCTTACTCATATTGAAATACTGCCCCTCAATGAGGCCAAACTTAAATTCACAAAATGTTTAGGGGTCTGTGTATACCTGCGTCCCCTCAGAAAAAAAGCACTGAATTTAACCAGTTCACAGATCATTTCCCCCCACCCTGGTTCTAAAACTTAGACGCTAGACTAGAGAATGCTTTGAACAAAGCATTAACCGTTAGCTCTTAGAGACATGGTTTGAAACTCTCTCTCATACACACAACTACTAACCTACCTCTCAAGGCTGATGAGCAAATTAATAATGTAAGAAAAGATTAATAAGCCTCAATGACCTTTGGGTGATAAAGCAGTGTACAATTCTAAGAAAATTCAAAAGGAAAGAAAAAGCTGTATTAGAGTTGTTTTCAATCCCAAACCAATCGCTCCAAGGACAAAGGCAGACAAAAAAAAAGTCTGAATCAAGTATATATTATGATGGAAGAAGTCTCTCCAGGTCTATAAAATCTGTCACCTTATAGCTGTGAGGGCGAGACAGGGGACACAAAAACGGTAAGACTGCTAATTTAACAGGGCAATCAGGAAGAAAAAGGAGGGAGGAAAAGAAATCAGACCTAGTATGCTGACTGTCACTTCCCAAGAGGTTAAAGGAAAGCTCCTTCAATACATGTTGACTGAATCTAATCAGGAACAGTAAATACCAAAAGGTCCTTCATCCTCTGTGGTTATTTTAAGGTGGTATCTCAAGGTCACTACACCTATACATTTGGTTTTGACCTGTGCAGAGCTTAATTGTATTGAGTAAGCCTGGACTATGGTTTATTTCAAATTTCGTGTAATTGATCTCTGCCTTCACAGAGAGCTGAGCTTTGTACATAAATCCCTGAAATGAACTCCCACCCCTGGAAGGGATCAGGCTAGCCTCACTCCTCTTTGAAAATACTAAATGAATTTGAAAGTTCAAAAGGGTTGCCATTCACAGTCTCCAGAGGAGTGATGCCCTTCTCTTCACAGACTGCCAGTTTGAAAGTAGCCCTCCACTCTGCCTGGGAAGCAGGACATTCCATTCTATGCATAATATGCTCAGCCCAGCCTTTACCTACTCAGGTACTCCACCATGTATGCCTATGCTTCCAGACAGGGTTCACTCCATTCTGCACACCTGTATATACCCATCCATCTGCTTTCTGCAATATTTATTGATTTTCGGCAGGAATCACAAGCAGATGCAGAATCTCACAATCCTATTCCTTGTTCACAGAAACCGATGCAAATATATATAAATGCAGACACCCTAAGCTTCCAGGAAGGACTGGAGAAATATTACCATCACTATTTAGCAAGGTTGTGTCACATTTTTATTCACAAGCCCTATTGAGGCTGAAGAAGTAATTCTACAATTCTAGAAGCCACCACCATGTTGTTAAAGAGCTGGATGATAATGTGCCTGAGCTGAAAAGTCAGGCCTCCTGAACTATTTGGACAAACATGCATATCAACTTCCCACTGCGGCAGGAAGGTAAACAGCATTTCTGTGCGTTCTGGTTTCTGTCACGGTGTTCCGTTGTGCCAGAAGCGGTTTAGTCATGCTGGCCACATGACCCGGAAAGCTGTCTTTGGACAAATGCTGGCTCCCTTGGCCTGAAAGTGAGATGAGCACCACAATCCCATAGTCACCTTTGACTGGACTTCAACTGTCCAGGGGTCCTTTACCTTTTTTACCTTAAACACATACTCACACAAATGTATCTGAAGTCTATCTGAAGAAGTGTGCGTGCACACGAAAGCTTATACCAAGAACAAAATTAGTTGGTCTCTAAGGTGCTACTGGACAATGAGCTCAATGAGACATCTTTCCCAAACAATGCTAACTCTGCTCCTTTAAAATTAATGTTAGGCAATAAAACCAAAAGTTTAAAGATGCAATACATTTTCTCGCACACCAAGGTATGGTTCCCTCCGTCTTATGAATCCCAAAGCTCAACCCAAGACACAAAAGGTAATGATGAAATGGGCAACTTCCAACATATGTGCGGACTCTTTCCCACACTACTAAGTAACCACAGTCCACCTGACAACTCTTAAGCCAACATAAGCACCACTCACTGGTCTATAGGAAATACTATTTTAGAAAATGCTGCCCAATTTTTACACATGCATGTGATAAGCAGATCGGTTCCATGTTGATGTTTTCAGTATAATTCTTAACCATCAAATTCAAATGAATTATGAAACAATAACCAAGCTAAAATTTCTTCAGACACCATCAAAGTATTTCAAGCAACTAGCAAGAAAAGAGGAAGTTCAAATTCCTTGTTCAGTGATTATCCACTGGAGAGGCTCTGCACACAAATAATATGTGCAATGGTAAGGGGGAGGGCCTTCCCTGTCATAGCACCTATTTTGTGGAATTCTCTCCCAAGGAAAGTCGGCCCAAACTAGTTTGTTGCCCCCCCCCCCAAAAAAAAAGTTCAAGAAGCCTTTTCTGCTCTCTGAAGGCTGTTGTTGGGGTTTTTATTCAAGGACTGGACCTGCTACTGACTCTAGAGCTGAGTTTTGTGTTTAGGTTGGTTTTCTGAGTGTAAAATTTCACACTGCGACAAAATGTTCCTTGTGTGGGTGGAAGAAATTCCTGCTCTCTGGCTTCTCCTCCACCACCAGCCCACACCCACAAAAGCCAAGAGTCAGGATCAAGAACAGAGAGTAGAACCAGTAGAACAGGCAAGGGATGAGGAACGAAGAGCAAAATCAAAACACAAGATCTTATCACTCAAGCAAAGCACCACTGAGACAATAACCAGTCTTATACTCCTTTCCACCCAGGAGGAGCCGATGTCCAGCCTGGGCACAGTTAGTCCTAGATAAGCAGCAGTTTGCCACATGAAGCAATGTTCAGCAGCTCCTGATGCTTTATTGCAGTGCTGGATAACAGAATCCGTCTAGCAAGCCAGATCCTGCGCTTCTTCCTGTTGGCTCCCTTGACAAGTGGGCAGAGCTGCCTACATGTCAATCACTTGATTCACCATGACATTACCAAAATAATTGGGAGACTACTCTTAAGTGTGCTTGCTATTCTTCCTTTGCAGATGTAGTTTCTTATGAGTTCAAGCCATGGCTGAAAAGGAAATGTGCTGTTGCTGCTGTTAATTAAATTTATATATCACTTTTCATTTGAAGATCACAAGGCTGTTTACAATATAAAAACACAAGCCAGGGATGTAAAGGAAGAATCAGGAGTACATTTACAAGCATGCCCTCAATTATTCTTCTGTTTACCCATGGTTTAAACTTTCCAGCACCTGACAACTTATAATATCAGACCCAGGAAGGTAGGCCTGGTCAGTCTGGTGGGTGAATCTCTAGGGCTTTACAAGCCTATTTAAGCAAGCAGACCAAAGCACTGGGACTCACCTCTGAACTGAATAGGGAATTGTGTTGATTTCACTATAATTAATGGAGTGCTTCATGATTTGTGTAGTGCATATAACTCTGGTTACTTGTAAAAACAGAACAGCAGGTAAATAAGTAAGTAAATTAAATCCAGGCTTGCACTGTGGGGGAAAAACCAAATGCATATTGGCAGAAACGAAGCATTTTCTCTTTTGCTTCTCAAAGCAAAAGCCCTTCACCTGCTTGATCTTGTTGCGTGAGTTGGTGATGCGCTCCGTGATGCTCTGGTAGGTGCGGATGGCAGTAGTAAGTTCAGTGTAGTGCTGAACAATCAGCTCATCCAAATCATGATCACACTTCTCGTATGCTTCTTCCAGCCGACCCTTCTCATTTTCCCTGTCCTCAACATCATCACTGGTGGACAGAGTCCTAAAAAAAGAAGAAAAAAAGCAATTGAAGAAATGGCTTCACAACACAGAAGGCCTCCATCCTGGAAAGCTGCCACTACTTTATTGTTCCTTATAATTCACTGAATGTTATTTTCAAATCACAGAACTGCACGCAGACGACCTGTCACTACCATCACACACTGCATAAGCCAGAGGTCCTTTAAAATCCTCATTAGCTATTGTACGAAAGGACTAATGAGGTCAGCACTCGTCGGATCTGAAAAGACCTCCCACCATCATCACCTGTGTGCATCTTATTATGATTTATGTATTCATTCTTATCCTACTCCGTCTCATGATTTCAGGGTTTTATTAGGCCTATTATGTGAAATGGAAGGCTCAATATCCAGGAAAGAGTTCATATTGTACAACAGATAATCAGATCCTGGGGAAACAAAGGGGAGAACAAAGGAACACCTGAATCTGTACCCTATATTCAAGCATGCAGAAAGACTTTCGCTCTGGAGCAAGTGGGGCTGATCAGACAATTTTAGGGGCCTTTACAGATACAGGTGTTCTCTTGTCACGTGGAAATATATTGCAAATGCTAAGAGCCCACACATGCCTGCTCCTCCCTAGCAGTCTCGTTGCTACCATACGGGTTAGTTTCAAACCATTAAAGACTGTCCCTATCAGCTTAATTATTAGGCATGAACTTTCAAAACAAATATAGATTCTGAGTAGAAAAAATGAACATAGGCAGCATATTTATTTTGTCACAAGACTAGACAGCAGAAGGCTTTTGCTGCCTACATGGTACTGACTGTATGTAACAACATACAAAGTGCCTAAGTGACTCTTGCACTGGTTGTTGTTTTTTTCAAATTGAATCTCATTATTTCAAAACCTCTATAATGATTTTTCCCCTCCCCAAAGTTCACTATGATCCCGAACTTTTGGAACTAGCAGTGGCAGCAGGTCTCAGCTATTCCAAACAGCTACAATTTTCTTCCACTATTTTTTAATAGAATGTCAGAACAGTCCTGGCTCTCACCTTTCTGACTTGTCAATAGCCGATGTGTGGAAGCAAAAGTGTTTGTCTATTTCCTTTTCAAGGTCTGCTCAGATAGTTTTGAGCAATAGGTCAAGTGGTTTGAAAGGAAAATCACTGAAGGTCAACATAGCTCTCCACTCTTGCACAATTTGCCTTTCAATTCTGAACTTGTTGAAACAACTAAAACTATGCTCACCTAAGACTAGGGACTCAGTTATACAGCTGCAAATAAAACATTTTAAACGTGTTGTAAATTACAATATACAAATGTGACACTAGATGGCAAAAGTGAGCTATGGCAAATTCAATGTATTTTTCGAAATGTTTTTTTAAAAGCATTTTCACGTTTTTTTATATGTGTGTAGATTTCACCTCTGACACACTGAAGAAGCACAGGAGAAAGTGAGAATGAATTACAGTCAAATAATAAGTCCTCTCTTTTTCTGGAAGTAACAGTATCTGCAGAAGAATAAATGGAAATGGGCCTATAATAATTATATGGTTGAGAAAACAGGAAGGAAATTATTTCTCAAGTGTGCCCAAAAGCTTTCAGTACAGACACTGGAAAGAACAGTGGGAGCAGAATGCAAGACCTTCTTAATAAGTCCCAAATCAGAAATACTCAAGTACACAAGCCTCTTTTCCAAAGTGATGGCTTTGGACCTATCACATTCGTAAGAAAGCACTGATCAGAGAACTTAGAACATTAAAAATACCAAGAATATAAGAAACATATATAAATAACTACTTAACTCATGCCACTAAATGCTGACCACATGAAAGGACGACACTCACATCTGGATAATCATCTATTGTGTCTTAGCAAGACTTAAATGGGAAGTAAAAAAAGCTGTGAAAAAAGTGTCAATAATGTTTAGCTACTGTTGATGTTGTTGTTTAGTCGTTTAGTCATGTCTGACTCTTCGTGACCCCATGGACCAGAGCACACCAGGCACTCCTGTCTTCCACTGCCTCCCACAGTTGGTCAAACTCATGTTGGTAGCTTCGAGAACCCTGTCCCACCATCTCGTCCTCTGTCGTCCCCTTCTCCTTGTGCCCTCCATCTTTCCCAACATCAGGGTCTTTTCCAGGGAGTCTTCTCTTCTCATGAGGTGGCCAAAGTATTGGAGCCTCAGCATCAGGATCTGTCCTTCCAGTGAGCACTCATAATAATAATGATGATGATTTATTATTTGTACCCCGCCCATCTGGCTGGGTTTCCCCAGCCACTCTGGGCGGCTTCCATAAAAACCAAAAATACACTAAAATATCACAGATTAAAAACTTCCCTGAACAGGGCTGCCTTAAGATGTCTTCTGAATGTCAGGTAGTTTTTTATCGCTTTGACATCTGATGGGAGGGCATTCCACAGGGCAGGCGCCACTACCGAGAAGGCCCTCTGCCTGGCTCCCTGTAGCTTTGCTTCTTGCAATGAGGGAACCGCCAGAAGCCCCTCGGCGCTGGACCTCAGCGTCCGGGCAGAACGATGGGGTTGGAGATGCTCCTTCAGGTATACTGGGCCGAGGCCGTTTAGGGCTTTAGAGGTCAACACCAGCACTTTGAATTGTGCTCGGAAACGTACTGGGAGCCAATGTAGGTCTTTCAAGACCGGTGTTATGTGGTCTCGGCGGCCGCCCCCAGTCACCAGTCTAGCTGCCGCATTCTGGATTAGTTGTAGTTTCCGAGTCACCTTCAAAGGTAGCCCCACGTAGAGCGCATTGCAGTAGTCCAAGCGGGAGATAACCAGAGCATGCACCACTCTGGCGAGACAGTCCGCGGGCAGGTAGGGTCTCAGCCTGCGTACCAGGTGGAGTTGGTAGACAGCTGCCCTGGATACAGAATTGACCTGCGCCTCCGTGGACAGCTGTGAGTCCAAAATGACTCCCAGGCTGCGCACCTGGTCCTTCAGGGGCACAGTTACCCTATTCAGGACCAGGGAGTCCTCCAAACCAGCCCGCCCCCTGTCCCCCAAAAACAGTACTTCTGTCTTGTCAGGATTCAACCTCAATCCATTAGCCGCCATCCATCCTCCAACCGCCTCCAGGCACTCACACAGGACCTTCACCGCCTTCACTGGTTCTGATTTGAAAGAGAGGTAGAGCTGGGTATCATCTGCATATTGATGGACACCCAGTCCAAACCCCCTGATGATCTCTCCCAGCGGCTTCATATAGATGTTAAAAAGCATGGGGGAGAGGACGGAACCCTGAGGCACCCCACAAGTGAGGGCCCAGGGGTCTGAACACTCATCCCCCACCACCACTTTCTGAACACGGCCCAGGAGGAAGGAGCGAAACCACTGTATAACAGTGCCCCCAGCTCCCAGCCCCTCTAGACGGTCCAGAAGGATGTTATGGTCGATTGTATCAAAGGCCGCTGAGAGATCCAGCAGAACTAGGAAACAACTCTCACCTTTGTCCCTAGCTCGCCGGAGATCATCAACCAGCGCGACCAAGGCAGTTTCAGTCCCATGATGAGGCCTGAATCCCGATTGGAAGGGATCCAAATGGTCCGCATCCTCCAGGCGTGCCTGGAGTTGTTCAGCAACCACGCGCTCAATCACCTTGCCCAAGAATGGAAGATTTGAGACTGGGCGATAGTTGGCCATACTGGCCGGGTCTAAAGATGGTTTTTTAAGAAGCGGTTTAATGACCGCCTCTTTCAGCGGATCTGGGAATGTTCCCTCACAGAGGGAAGCATTCACCACCCCGCAGAGCCCATCGCCCAACCCTTCCCGGCTTGCTTTTATTAGCCAGGATGGGCAAGGATCCAGGAGACAGGTGGTTGGTTTCACGCGTCCAAGCAGCCTGTCCACATCCTTGGGGGTAACGGATTGAAATTGATTCCATGCAACTTGACCAGACAGAGCTCTAGCACTCTCCCGCCCCAGCCCTGCTCCCACGGTGGTGTCTAGCTGCTTCCGAATATGAGTGATTTTATCTGCAAAAAACTTTGCAAAATCGTTACAGGAGATCTTGGGGTCTTTACAAGGCCCCGGTGGTAAAGGTGGTTCCGTTAAATTACGAACCACCTGAAAGAGTCTGCTGCTACTATTTTCTGCAGATGCAATAGAGGCGGTGAAGAAAGTCTTCTTCGCCGTTGCTATCGCCACTTGGTAGGCTCGACGATGAGCTCTAACCTGTGTCCGGTCAGATTCGGAGTGAGTTTTTTGCCACCGACGCTCTAGCCGTCTCAGCGATTGTTTCATCGCCCTCAGCTCCGAAGAAAACCACGGAGCTGTCCAGGCTCTATGCAATCGGAGAGGGCGCTTCGGAGCCAGACAGTCGATAGCCCTGGTTAACTCCGCATTCCAGCGGGCCACCAGGGAATCAGCTGAAAGGCCATCAACATAGGATAAAGCATCCCCTACCACTCTCTGGAAACCATTTGGATCCATTAAGTGGTGGGGCGGACCATCCGAATTGGTCCCACCTCCCTGCAGAGGGGAAGGGTCGCGGAGAAGTCCAGTTGCACCAGGAAGTGATCTGACCATGGCACTTCTTTTGTTTCACTCAGGGCTGATGTCCTTAAGAATGGACAGGTTTCATCTTCTTGCAGTCCATGGGACTCTCAAGAGCAGCAAGGCCAGAGCTAAGGGGTGTTGGGAGTTGTAGTCCAACAACATCTGGGGACCCATAGGTTGAGAAAGCCTGCTCAAGAGTCTCCTCCAGGACCATAATTCAAAAGCATCAATTCTTGGTGATCAGCCTTCTTTATGGTCCAGCTCTCACTTCCATATATCGCTACTGGGAAAACCATAGCTTGAACTATAAGGACCTTTGTCAGCAAGGTGATGTCTCTGCTTTTTAAGATGTTGTCTAGGTTTGTCACTGCTTTTCTCCCAAGAAGCAGGCATCTTTTAATTTTATGACTGCTGTCACCATCTGCAGTGATCATGGAACCCAAGAAAGTAAAATCTCTCACTGCCTCCATTTCTTCCCCTTCTATTTGCCAGGAGGTGATGGGATCAGTGGCCATGATCTTAGGTTTTTTTTATGTTGAGCTTCGGACCATATTTTGAGTTTCCCTCTTTCACCCTCATTAAAAGGTTCTTTAATTCCTCCTCACTTTCTGCCATCAAGGTGCCCATTTTTTTACACAGGGAGGGCACTTTCAAACAGGCATCTGACTCTTGAGCAACATTTCATAGTAGCATATAAAGCATGTTATAAAGGAAGAGGAAGCCTTTAATATATGTAGGAGCTGAACAGTCACCAAAAGAATACAACAAAAACACATGTTTTCCTCTTTTCTTTGGCAGGAGGAAGTTGTGAGTCTCCTGATTAGTGTCATCAGCATCCTGGATCTCCTCATTAGCACCATTAATATATAGACCAAGCAGAGGGCTTTTCTCAGCCTAAGAGCCACACTCCATCAACAATAAGCTTCTGTGGACGGACTTGGATCAGGCAGAGCAGGGGTTAGCAAACTTTTTCAGCAGACCCACTGTCCCTCAGACCTTGTGGGCACCTGGCCTATATTGGGGAGGGGGGGTTAATGGATTCCTATGCCCCACAAATAACCCAGAGATGCATTTTAAATAAAAAGACACAGTCTACTCATGTAAAAACATGCTGATTCCTGGACCGTCCGCAGGCAGGATTTAGAAGGTGATTGGCCCAGATCCGGCCCCCGGGCCTTAATTTGCCTACCCATGAGGCAGAGGTAACAACTGCATTGTTGCAACCTCTTTTCTTGAACTGGGAAGTGTGCAGCTTGAGCAATGGGACTCAAGCCCAGTTCTTCTCTCTATAGAATCCTTAGACTGTAAGGAAGGGAAGCCCCCCCACACACACACACCCCATCCCCGCAGTAAAAAGCACTACACGGGAGGAGGAAGTGGCTTACGCGGGGCATGCATTTCCCAGGCCCATTTCCACCACTGCTCCCATTAAACTATGAACCTTTTTCACAAGACTCTATTTTTATTAGTCTGCAATATTTTGTTCCATATTAATAATTATCCTTCTTCTCAATAATAAAAATCCTCCCTCAATCTAGTTGGGAATTATTATTATTATTATTATTATTATTACAAAAGTTTTTCTTCACATTCAGACTGTTACCATGCTCTTTTCAGTCAGAGCCTAGCAAAAAGCCTCCGAAAAAAAATCACCAGGTGTGCCATTATGATCCAAACATTATGTTCCTTCAGAGCAAGGCAAGAGATACTTAATATTCTCAGGACTCTACATACATTCCTGCTGAGATTGCAGAAAAGTAAATGAAGGGAATCTGAACACTCACTGTGGTCCCATTAAAATGTTTGTTGGAGCAAAGTCAACAAAGTGTTTGCAAAGGAGGTAGGGAGGAGGAGAAATGAAGTGTTTGCCCTAGCAAAAAAAACCAAAAAACTTTTCTGCTTTCAAACTTCTGAAAACACTACTGCAAACAGAAGGCAGGATAATAAATACATAAATATTAAAAAGCTGGTGTATATTTCAACTTGATCTGCTGGCAACCACGCACCTCAGAAAATAATAAGCTATACTGCATTAATTACCTAGATAAACGGTGGGCAGCCTTCAGGCTTGTGGGAGCTATGGAGGGGGGTGTTATTAGAACCCGCAATAAAACTCACCAGCAAGTGGTTCAGAGGTGGCACCATTCTCTTAGAATCAAGTCCAGGAATTTGCTTTCAGTATCAGAACTATGCTGACAGTCCTGTCACACAAAAATCCACTCTTGGTTTTTCCTCCAAAGCTTCAGGATCCCTCCAGCCCATGGGGCACATTCCCTGACACCTGCAGCGTCCTGTCTCCCACCCGCCCGCTCTTTTCTCAAGCCCAGTTTTCTCAAGCATAGGTGGAGGACAGTAATTTCAGGGGTTGCAACTAGAATGGTAAGGGTCAACCCTTTCTTTACAACAGGGATTCCCCTCAAAACCATCCCTCCCACACTCCAGTTAGGTAACTGCTGATGGGCAGGGAATGAGTGTGCAAGGGTGCAGAGCATGCACTATGCCCACAACAGCTTCTCCAGTTTGCAAACTTGCCCACAGGCCCAGAAAGACCATGCTAGGGGATGCCAACTGAATTTAGAAAGGGGGAGGCTTTTTGTTGTTTTTTTAAAAAAAGAGGGGGGTTACTATTCTTAAACAACAGTACAGTGGTACCTCGGGTTAAGTACTTAATTCATTCCGGAGGTCCGTACTTAACCTGAAACTGTTCTTAACCTGAAGCACCACTTTAGCTAATGGGGCCTCCCGCCGCTGCCAAGCAATTTCTGTTCTCATCCTGAAGCAAAGTTCTTAACCTGAAGCACTATTTCTGGGTTAGCGGAGTCTGTAACCTGAAGCGTATGTAACCTGAGGTACCACTGTAAGTCAAAAATCTTGAAGATGTACTACAAATCACTCAAAAATCTACCTTATACCTAGCTTATAACTGATAACTAGCAACCCCATTGTTCTAGCAACTGTCACTTTTTCAAAACCAGCACTGCATTTTCCAAAAGGCCTTATCTCCTGCAGCTCCTCTGAGAGGTTTACTGTGTGTTCATATTAAATCTGCCCCTCTTGGACTAGATCTGGCCACAAAGACAAAACAACATTGACTATGCAATGCCAGCCAAAGCGGGATAGTATCTTGAAACCGTATGCAATGGAACTTATATTTCAGAAACACATTTATTTGCCACCCTTCAGTTTCAAAACTACCTCTGGCATGCACATAATGAAGTCAAGTCATGTACAATGCCCTGCTAGTACATTATCTAAATCTAGGACCTTGCTCCATTCAGGCAGGCATTTAAGTCCGTTCTATTTAGGCAAGCACTAATTATGCTTAATCTTTATAGATAATATGTATTTCAAGGGATTCTCAACAGAACCTCTTGTTTTGCCATTCTAATAGACTGGATAATCTATGCAGGTTGCATCCAAAGCTAGTCAGAGTAGACCCATTGGAATTAACAAGAATGACTAACTTGGGTTTATTCATTTCAATGGACCTACAAGCAGAATTTAGCTAGATACAACCCTATGTTTTAAATGTTTATTTTGGCTGCACTGTTGTGATTTTATTGTATTCTTCTGTGAAAGCTTTTTTTGAAAAATGGATATATGCATTTATAAATAAAAGCGGACAAGCCTGCCAACTCAAGAACTGCAATAAGATGCAGTGTTTTAAAAACACAAAGTTACTTTTAATGGGAGTGTAAGAAAACATGCAAACAGCCATGCAATTTGCCACTTGGCTACTCATCCAGGCTGTGCAACAACAAAGAAATAGAAGGTTAAGGTTTTTGTTTTGTTTTTTAAAGGCATTAAAGTGTGTACTTTTCATTTGGGCTAATTCGTTAAAGGCCAAAAAATTGACAAGAAGCTGAAAAGGCAGGACAGGGTGTCTGTAGGTTTCAGGTACCAAGTAAGATCAAGGAGGAATGGGTGAGATCCAGGTTATGTGCCTTATGTGCTTCATGCAAATAGAGGGGAGTTGCAAACGACAAAAATGATTCCTCACTCTCCATCCCTGCTTTTTGCCATGACAGAAAATACTAGTGACAACAAGATTCACCTAAAATAACAAATGTGGGTCTGCAATCAATCACAGGTAGCAAGTGGTACCCCATAATGACGAAACCCCCAAATGTTAATTACAGGGGGCACGATAACAATTAATTTTTAATTTTTATATTTAAATCCTTGTTATATTCATATTGTCCCTTGTATTTTTGATTTTTTTTTATGATCTGTGATATTGTGTACGTTGACGCTGGTCTGTGACCGTATTAATAAATTCATTCATTCATTCAAATGTGGGTAAATGCACTGAACAAGCATTTCCATAGAGAGCAATCACTCCCTTCTAAAAACCAGCTCAGGTGGTTGAGTGCCTATCCATTTACAGTATGTAGAAGCAAAATGCTTGATACTTTATGTGACTGGCACTTTTAAAAAAAGTCTAATATTGGCTTCTAAGAATTTTAACTCCTCTAAGAATTTCAAACTACTAGGGGCTGATTACAGGTCTGGATCTAGCAGAGGCGAAAAGAGGCATGTGCTCCAGGATGAAGTTTAGAGGGGGCAATAAAATTGCCCTCCCCTGCTCTTCTAGTGAAGCAAGCATGAGAGCCTCTGAGGGACCCTTTTGTCCTTGGAAGACCCCTTCCCACAGCCCTGTGGAAGGCAGGCAGGGCAGACAAGGGGTCCTAGGAAGAAAAGATAGGAGCACACTGCCCCACACATCCTGCCTCAACGGTGTAGCTGCTAAAAGGAGAGAGGGAGGGAGGTACTACAGATCAGGCAGAAAGGAGTGCTCGGAAGCATGCTCAGTTGCCCTGGTGGAGCTGCCTCCACCAGTCCACACCTCTCCCTGGGCAGGCTCCATGGACTCCCAGACCCAATCAAGTATATGGGGAAGGGTGCCCTTGGGTGGGTCTCTGCTGTAGGAGGAGGTGCCTTGCTACTCTCAGGCTTACTTGGGAGTAAGTCAGCCACTCCCATTGGGCTCCCGTAGGGCTGCTGGCAGGGAATGGTACCATCACCACACTCAGGAAGCTGAGAAGGGAAGAATATGGAGAAACTCCCAAAGGAATTAGGAAGCACTTAAAAAACCAAACCATGATATTTTTCTTGGTTAGCCTCTAATTTTCTTTTGGGTCATCTTTATTAGTTTTGAATGGCATGTTTGAGTGGTAGCCATCTGTCAGGGAACATTTAGCTGTGATTCCTTCACTGCAGGGGATTGGACTATAAGACTCTTGGGGTCCCTTCCAACTCTACAATTATATGATTCTATGTGTGTGTGTGTATCTTGCATAGCTGAAAAGCCAGCTTTAATACAATTAATCTTATTTATTGAATTGAGGACAGCAGCCCTTATCGTGAACTTCTGCTACTGGAAACTGGCTATAACCATCATATTCCCCGACTGGAGTTCATAATTAGGGAGAGTGGGGACAGCAGCGCAGACCATTGTCCCATGGCAAAATCTGTAGATCTAGCACTGTCTGGTTAGATCAGTTCTTGAACAAAGCTCACAAAAAGACTGCCTAGCTAAACCAACACTCACAATTAACTTTAATTTGAGCTGGGCCTGAATCCATGGAAGCAGCTCTGTCCACTGCAAGAGTGCTGTGATGCAGCAGAAGGAGGACTGGATTGCTTATCTAGATTCCAAGAAACAAGGTGGCTGGGTTGTGTTTTTTAAGGGTGGTTTAGTGCTGCCCTGAACCATTTTTATACATCTCAGAACTGATTCAGACATCTGAAATCATTTTCCTGGGAATAAACAATTTGTCAGTTTTATTTACTTGAAAGCAACTGCTGTCTTCATTGCATGTCCTCGGAAATATCACTTTCATTGAGGTAATATAATATTTACTTTGATTAATGAGTTAAAGCACGACACTTAATCGACTAAAACATTTGATCAGTTGACAACCCCAATTCATAGCAGTGGAAAGAAGTAACACTGAATTAAGACCTCACAAGACAAATCTACAGACTCCACTCTACTGCATGGTACAGAGGAACAACAGATAATTACTGCACCAGTCTGCAATATTAGGCAATCAATCAGAAAACAATTTGATAATTCGCCAGCCCTGACAACCTGCTACTCCAAAAAACACATACTGGAAGTGAACTTCTACCATAAGATTGTCATCACAACAATTACATGTGGAGAAAGATACCACACAAAGAACATAAAAGAAGCATCCTCAGACTGACTACATGTGCCACACATGTGATGTCATCTGTCCTTGTGTGCCATATTTTTTCCTTTCCATTCCACATCTCAATGGGAAAATTGGGGAGGAATATGACTCCTTAGGCTTTATGTTAACTTGTTTTCACATATTTTACCATAGAGTTTCATTAAAGTTCAATTTTAAACATCAGCTAAGATATATTTATTCTACAAGCTATATCATTGTTTTGTTGAGTTAAATCTGCTCCATGGTGTAATGTTCAACTTTAAACATGAATGTGTATTTTTCCAACCTTACTATTCTGCCAGAAAGACACACCTAAGGTTTCAGCAAATGCCTTTGGCCATGTTAGATGGCCATTAGAGAAAATACATTTTTTGCTAGAGGCACTGTACCTATGTCTCTGATTCCATAAATGATATTCCTCATTATCCAAGACTGTCCCATTCACAAAGCAGTTACAGCTAAATTCTTTCCTCTGCTACCTTAACTCTGGCTCATGGTTTAATCTGCATAAAATCAATTTTTTGCTAGAACAGAAAGATCCATCATGGACAGGGTTGCTTCTTTTGCATTAGAAGCACAGAGATCTGAACAACTTCACATGAACTCACAGGAAAACAAATGTTTCAATATTATCTGAATGGGCTTATTTTTCTTTGCCTTGTTACGTAATTCTGAGCATTTATAGCACTACATAGTTCAGATACTGGGGCTGACAGGGATCTCTGGCCATGCACAAAAAAACTGGAAACCTGATGAAACTGATCGATAAAGAACAGTGGACTAGATGGAGCTTTTGCCTAATCAGGTAGTCCTAAGGATCACTTCAGGAGTGCCTGGCGGGCTCTGGTCCATGGGGTCACGAAGAGTCGGACAAGACTAAACGACAACAAAGGATCACTTCACATACAAGCTTGTTGGGATCATCTAAAAAATGTCTACTTCAGGCAACATTTATTCACGCTGTAATATCTAAGAGGAAGCAGAACAGGATTCTTTCTGTGGTGGCCTCTCTTGGAAACGTCCATCTAGCCGTTCATTTTAAAAGGATGAAGAACCACCTTTTGACAGGAATTAGCTTATCTATAAAAAAGTAATTTATTAAAACATACATATGGAGTTCACATACCATAGCACATTCACTATGCTAAAGATGTGCTGGATGAGAATGTGTGAAGTGAGTTGAATACTATAGAAAGGAAAACTAGGAAAACTATGTTCCTTCTCTATTGTCTTTGGCCTCTGAAAAAGACACTCCTCTTTCAACAAGCCTTCCAAAATCTTTATCTCAGCTTATATATGTCTAGGGAGCAGGGCTACATTTCACTCTGTCAACCCTAAACAATAAAAGTGTATTTGATCACCAGTCATCACTGACAACAGCCACTGGTCTGCATCCAAAAAATGTAGCATTGCCACAAGTTTTCCATTGCATGCTTTTTAATTTTTATGTACACTGCTTAGACAGAAACTTTGGTAATTTAAGCATTCTCAAATAAATAATAAATAGTAAATAAACGTTATTTAAAGCCCAAGTTTGGACATGGAGTATATTCTAGTAAGTGTCCAGAGGTGTGTGCGTTCACTGCTTTCAGAATGTAAGAAATCTTATTTGAATGTTATAATTGAAAAGTTATTTTTAAGGACAACTCCCATATGAAATTATCTACAGCTTCTGGCAGTACTTAACCTCAAAATAGATATCTGATAATACATTCTGAAATCCCATTGAAGCAATTACACAAATTGGCGGGGGGGATAAGCTAAAATATACTCAAGATAAATGAAATAGGGATATTTAGTGATTTAACCTAAAATGCATAACACATTATCTCATTATTTCTTCAATTTCACTGAACATACCTATTTAGAAAGCAGGGCATGTGGAACAAAAAAGGCGAGCTGAAAAGGCTACAGATTAAAATATATGGGAGATAAAATATGCACCTGGGGAACCAGCCATTTGCTGGAAGGAATATCAGTTTGTACCTGTTAATAGAGATGGACTGTCGGAACGAGGGATATCAACAGCAAGAACTGACAAGTGCCCAGACACAACTAAAATCCTTCCCTCAGTGGAATTTGTGATACAGCTCTAATTCTCAGAAAGGAGAATGTGTTGTCAACTGTTATCACACTGCCAAACTAGAAAAGCTCTCAGTTCTTTGCATCAGGCTCAATGGGACAAGCTGATTCACCAGTAGAGATGGACTTGAATTTTTAGTTCTGTTATAAGACACTAACTATGCTTGTTTGCTGCTCTGAGCAAAGCAAACCCAGCTTAACCACAACCTCAACAAGGTACCTCAGGAAAACCTCACTTCCTTCAGCCTCAGCTTCCAGCCTACCCTTACCCCAACAATATTAGAATGATAAGACATAACTGTTGTCCGAATTAAGATGAGGTACACAGAACACTTGAATTGTATTACAGTGGTACCTCCGGTTACGAACTTAATCCGTTCTGGAGGTCCGTTTGTAACCCGAAACTGCTCATAACATGAGGCGCACTTTCACTAATGGCGCCTCCTGCTGCCGCACTGTCAGTGTGCAACTTCCACTCACAAAGTTCGCAACAAGGGGCATCTACTTCCAGGTTTGTGGAGCTCGTAACCCATAGCATTCGCAAGGAGGACGGTACATAACACGAGGTTCCACTGTATTGCTCTTCTAAAACCGAACTACTAAGCATTTGCATAGTACATTCACAAGCATTCTCTCCCCATTCCTTACAAAGGCAGGCCAGATTATTTTTTGGGGGGGGAAGGGGTGCTGGTGATGAGAAATAGGAGCTCACCATAAGGCCACCACGTGAATTCATGGTTGACATATCTGAACCAGAGATTGCTTAGCTTGAATCTTTAACCATACTGCCACACCACACCAAGCACAAAGAGGCAAGCCAAAGAGTGAGTTAACAAGGTGCTTTTGGAGCAGCATGGGACTCTTAATCTCAGGTTTGAGGTTTCAAGCCCCACATCGGTCAAAAGATTCCTAAATTGCAGGGGGATGGACTAGATGATTTTGGACTAGAAGAGAGCTTGTGCCTTATCAAAACATATTTAATTCAACTGCCTTGCTGGTACCTCTTAGCAAATGTTCCTGGTAGTTTGAAATCATTGGGCCGTTTCAGACGTTATGCTAGACCAAACCAAGGCTAAGTATGAACAGGTGAGCACTCACGGGGGTGGGGAAACATGGCTGCCTTATTCTTCTGCTCCTGCTGCCGCCACCAAGAGCTAAGTCATAGTGTATGTAGCTTGTGTTAGGTCCCAACCTGGATGCATGGTTTATCTCCCACAGACTAACCTCAAGTGGTAACTGGTAAGCCATGAACAAGCCTGGGTTATAGCTCATGCTTTTTCTAGAGCAAGACAAACTATCAGCCCAGCTTCAGATGCAACAGTAAGCCAAACTATGGCTTAGTGTGGGGTAGTGAGGTGGCAGCAGAAATGAAGGAGGAATGAGGAAGCTGCCATTTTTCCTGTGCATTCCTGCATACTCATTCATTCATGCTCAGCCATGGTTTAGCCTAGTGAACTGGGCCTCTACTACCTGTAAGAACATCCATCAGTATACGTAAGCTATGACTACCTTCTCCTTCAGTATTTACAAATATATATAAACTCACTCATTACTTAATATTAAGTCCAGATTAGTTCAACAGGATTTGCTCTCAGGTTAAGCATGCATTTCAGTATTAGTGGATACCTTTCTATACTATTTCCCTATTTCCTTTCTGAAATTCGAACTTTATTTAAACCAGATAATCCTTCCTAACATTCAGAGTGTGTCCCAATGACAAAAACATAAAACCAAACTTTGTTTTCCCAATTAAAGAAGGCCTTTAAGACAGAAGGTTGGTGGGGTTGTCATTTTTAAAGCAATCCTTACAAGTCCAGTGTTATGCAAGTTTACTCAGAAGTCCCACTGTGTTCAGTGAGGTTTACTTCCAAGTAAGGGTGCATAGGACTGCAGCCTGAACTAGATAACAAAAATCCTAACAATAAATAAAGGCAGATACATTCACCAATTAAAAAAATTCTGACAAGCTCTCACCAAGACATAGCATTTGCTAAATGCCAGATAGCTTGTTTCAGAATACAAAAGCCGTTCCAACCAAGTAGGGGCAAAACAAAAGGTTAGGAGGAGGAGGAGGGGAGAGAAAGAAATCAATAGAAGCACATAAACATATCCCTCTAGAAGACAATATTGTCCAGCTTGTCCTTCACCAGTTGCTGGATTTCTCCACCCAGTACACTACATTTTAAAGATACAAATACAGATTGAGTTGCATCTCAAACACTCCGTCCACAAGAGGTTTTTAGACAGCAGCTACAATTACAGCCTTTAGAATTTTTACATCCATTAGGTAGTTGTCAACCATGCCTTTAAAACTATACCCAGCACAATTTTATTTCACCGTAAATTGGTGCATTAAAAAACTCTGAAGAAATGTTGATACTTTAACAGATACCTAAGAAATGGTCAATGGATTACTCACTAGCACATTACAACTGAGGAGATAAACTAGAAAAGGAAAGCAGTCCATAAACATCGCAAAGCAAAAGATGCATTATTTTTTTCTAATTCATGGCAACACTTTAAAGACAGGAGGTCTATGATTTCCTATTTCCCCATACATTAGTTTGGCAAGTGACACAGAATGAGGGATCTAGACAAGTGACACAGAATGAGGGATCTATGAGGAACGGCTAAGGGAGCTGGGCATGTTTAGCCTGGAGAAGAGGAGGTTAAGGGGTGATACGATAGCCATGTTCAAATATATTAAAGGATGTCACATAGAGGAGGGAGAAAGGTTGTTTTCTGCTGCTCCAGAGAAGCGGACACGGAGCAATGGTTCCAAACTACAAGAAAAAAGATTCCACCTAAACATTAGGAAGAACTTCCTGACAGTAAGAGCTGTTTGACAGTGGAATTTGCTGCCAAGGAGTGTGGTGGAGTCTCCTTTGGAGGTCTTTAAGCAGAGGCTTGACAACCATATGTCAGGAGTGCTCTGATGGTGTTTCCTGCTTGGCAGGGGGTTGGACTCGATGGCCCTTGTGGTCTCTTCCAACTCTATGATTCTATGATTCTATGATTCTATTCTATGACAGCTAGGCAAAATAAAGGCACTAGACCCACAGCAGCCTCAGGCAGCCTTCCCATCAAACTCTCTGTGCCTGCTGAAGGACTGGGCAAAGAGAAAGAATCTTTCTTCTCTGCAGAAAGATGGGGTGATGGGGGACACCTGTTTCAGTTCTTATCCAAAGCTGACTCCGGGTGAGAAGAGACACACCTCTTTCCTGAGCCTTTCTTGCTTACCAGAGTGTTAAACCATCTCAATGCAATTAGGATGGCAAGATGTTTAAATAGTATAGCATCCACGGACTTCCGGAGGCGGCGCCACCAACAATGGCGGATTCCCTCTGGGGGGTATGTCCTCTGGTGTTGCTCGTTTGGTCACAAATCATTGTCCATATTAACGTCGATATTTGTGGATTCTTGTGATGAGGGGACTAACGGATGGACAACAAAAATGGAGCCTGCAAGTTTTTATTGCTGCAAAGAGATCTATATATACTTCAAGGTTGCAAAGACAAACACTCACTATCCATTCCTCAATAGTCTGAAGATTTTACCTGATTTTATTTGAATGCATATTATAATTGTCAATTTCCTATTTGGACTTATGGAGAGGTTACGGTAATATATATGTTTACATTAGGATTGATGGATTATTTATCTTTTTGATGGATTATTCTTATTGTTAAAGTGATCTGACTTTCTTTCTCCCCCTTACTTCTGTCACATTTGCTATTTTTTAAAGAGTAGCATGACTATATCCTCCTTGGGACAAGTGCCACATCTGTAAGAATCTCTGTTTATTCAGAAGTTCTGTCCACTAAAAAAGGGCCTGCACTATCTGAAATAATTTAAAGCAGGGGAGGTTAAACATTAGTCTTGGGAGCTGAGCTGATCCCCCCAAGCATTTTTTTCTATCCTGCTCAGATCCCACCAATTTTGGTAGTAGCAGCAATAAATAAATAATATGTACACCTCTCTGCCAGCCTAGCACCCCAGTAGGGATACAGATCAAGTTGATTATTTAATTAGTGGAGTGGGACAATAACCCCCTTCTCAGCTGATCAGTACAGGTCAGCTGCGGGAGGTGAGGTGCTGCTGTGAGTGCCTATGTGCACAAAAGATTATGGATTGGAATGAGGTCCGGGGGGGGGGGGATGGAGATGGATGCATGTAGCCCTTGGACCAAAAAGCAGGAGACACTTCTGACTTAAAAATCTCAGCCGTGGAAAATACCCCATTATGGTTTCCAAAAAAAGTCATTAGTTGTTTTCCTGAATTAAATGCTAGGCAATAAAGTCAAAGGTAATGGGCCTATTTGAAGAAGCAGTGGCATCATTCATTCAATCATTTAGCTACTAGCTATTTCTATACCGCCACAGCATAAAATATTAGGGTGGAGTGTAACAATAAAAACACCATTAAAAATAATGCAAATACTAATTAAAGTGACTGATTAATCAATAAATTAAATATTAAACAACGGCAAAGGCCTGCCTGCATAAAAAGGTCAAGAGACGCCTGAAAGTCAAAAGTGAGGATATGTGCTGAATCTCTGCTGGAACAGTGTTCCACACCAAATGCCCACCTTCTAGTTGAGACCAGTCAAACCTCTATAACACTGATGACAACTAATAGCGCTCCTCTGGATGATCTCTGCGATCAAGGTGGGATATAAGGGCTCAGGGTACATAAGGTACCCTGGACCCAAGTTGTTCAAGACTGTGTATATCAACATAAGAAGCTTGATCCTGATGCAGTAGCATATGGGCAGCCAGTGCAGATGTTTTAGACCAGAGGTGTTGTGTGTTGCTTGGCTGGTTGCCTCATCAGCAATCTAGCCACATCTATGAATCCAATTTGCAGTAAATTTTAGCAAAAGATATGTCATCCTCAAGCCTCCAGAGTATGTTCGATTTCACTGAGGCCCTCAGCGGCAAATAAATTCATTCAACTCCACCAGAAATCCAATCATGATTGAGAACACCCTTTTTTTCAGAATTTCATAATAGGAAGGAAAAAATGGCACCTATTCAGAACAGTCTTTCTTTTCTTTTTTAAAACCCAAGCTCCTGCTAAAAGAGCATCCACTTTAATTTCCTTTGTGCCATTTACTTTTTGCAGTCAGTTTGGACAATAAAATTAATAGGTCACCTTTCATTTCCAGTCAGTTTTACTTTCAAAACCTCATATTGTACCTCAGCACCGCAATGCCTTGATAGCAAACACGGCAGGAGCAAGCTTCCAGTGCCCACACAAGAACTATTTCAATCGATTTCTTTTGTATCCTAAATGTCAGAACTCATGAGATCAGTTTTCATTAACAGCTCTGTTGTATAATCTTCTAACTTACATTTTCAACCTAAGCTACAGAAATGAACAACCTTAGATTAGGTCTCTCAACCCCACATTCAATATATGGAAAGGGGAAGGCAAAAATGCAAGGTAATTTATCCATTTATGCAGTTCACAAATCACCATCTGACCATTACTGTAAGAATAAAACAAGGTAACTGCAAGCAGCACTCTGGTCTCCTTGGAAAAAAGGGCTTGTGTAAAAGTAATACAGTGGTGCCCCGCAAGATGAATGCCTCGCAAGACGAAAAACCCGCTAGACAAAAGGGTTTTCCGTTTTTCGAGGCGCTTCGCAAGACGAATTTCCCTATGGGCTTGCTTCGCAAGACGAAAATGTATTGCGAGTCTTGCGAGTTTTTTCGCTCCCCCCCTTTTTCTAAGCCGCTAAGCCGCTAATAGCCGCTAAGCCTTTAATAGCCGCTAAGCCGCTAATAGCGCTAATCCGCTAAGCCGCTAATAGGGTTGCTTCGCAAGACGAAAAAACCGCTAGACGAAGAGACTCGCGGAACGGATTAATTTCGTCTTGCGAGGCACTACTGTAAATAAATGTGAGCTCTGGCCCTCATGCAGTCCTTCTTTAAAACACAATATGGTTAAATACAACTTAAATAATAATATCAAATGATGAACGGCAAAGTTATTTGTATCACTTGATAAGATAATAAAAATAATAATTGTATGGCCTCACTGATTAAAGGTAGTTCAGGTGAGATCATCTTGGAGAGGCACAGGAATATATCCAACTCTGCAGCTCCGTTTACACAACAGACTTCCAAGTGCACACAATGGAGCTTCCTTTTTCTGTCCTGCTTTTCCAGATCTACACCTACCCTATAAAAAAGCTCCTGGGAGTGCGAGACCCTTTTAACTCTCTGGGATATGATTTTGGAGGCGTTGTGGGGGAGGGGGACCCAATCCACATCAGTTTAAGGTTCCCACTTTACTGCATTCCAAAATTAAACGGAGTGAAACTTCACAAGTGCAAAAAAAATGAAAGATGTTACACCAATCCATTCACATTCATAAATAAGGGATTCTGCATAAATATAGGCTGACACATGAGTTTATACCAACCAAGTGTGTGATCATAAGTGCCATACCATCTACCCGTATTTTAGAAAGGAATGTGAACAAAACAGCAACACGGTGCAGATGGAAAGTTTAAAAGGTAAAGGTAAAGAACCCCTGACAGTTAAGTCCAGCCGCAAACGACTCTGGGGTTGCGGCACTCATCAGGCTTTACTGGTCGAGGGAGCCGACATTTGTCCACAGACAGTTTTTCCGGGTCGTGTGGCCAGCGTGACTAAGCAGCTTCTGGAGAACCAGAGGAGCGCACAGAAATGCCGTTCATCTTCCCGCCAGACTGGTACCTGTTTATCTACTTGCACTTTGACGTGCTTTCGAACTGCTAGGTTGGCAGGAGCTGGGACCGAGCAACGGGAGCTCACCCAGTCGCAGGGATACGAACCACCGACCTTCCGATCAGCAAGCCCTAGGGTCAGTGGTTTAGACCACAGCACCACCCGCGTCCACCCAGATGGAAAGTTACAATACTCCAAAAGTGGGCAGGGTCAACAAATTGGAACACTACTAAAAAACGAAATTGAGGAAAGGCTCACTTCAGAAAGCAACAATGTGGGAAGGCTCTAGCCAACCTACTCACAAGACGTAGGCAGCACAGATTAAATCAACTAATATCAGCTTCCCTCAAAGAGGACCATTTTATCCCATCAATAACTGTATTGGGTATGAAATAGTTTTTATATATATGAAATTGTTTTATATATGTTTTTATTGTTGATGGTTTTATTAAATTGCTTCAGGATATTTAATAGTGATTCATAAATGTAATTGAGGGTGGGATTCAACAGTGCAAGCATTTCTGCTTGCCAGATGGAATGAAATCTTCTCTTCCCCTCCTACACTCTGTCCTGGGGGTCCTCCTCACCCCCTCCCCTGAATCAATTTGTAGGAGGAGTACACAGGAAGAGAAAAGCGGGAAATGGCCAGTTACGTTTGTGGTACTTGTTGGACTGGCTGCAGCTAGCACACCTATTTAGTTGAATCTGGACCTAAAGAAATAGATGAAAGAAAGCCCCACAGACCCATATACAGATACGACCAGAAGATGTGAGAAGACTTGTTCCACTTCTAAAATGCATGAATGCAAGTCTTACCTCTGCCTTTCTACATCACTAACTAATACCCCCTCTCAATATAATCTCAGCCTACTCAATGGCGTTCTTGTTACTACTTCACATTCTCCACAGCATTGAGTCTCTCAAATTAAAGTACTGGGAGAAGCTGGGGCCTTTTCTAGCCAGTCCTTTAAATTTTTTCTTTTACCTCTGCAGCTGTAAAGCCACTCTGATTTTGATTCGGAACACTCACGTCTACACAAACAGTCTCAGCCAAGGAGGGGTGCTAACAGAACCCTCTACTTTTCCAGGTACATATTTGTACAATTGGAGTGTTTTGTTGCAGTTGCATCTAACATCATTTCCCCTTGATCCAGTACAGAAGAGTCAACATGTGCCCTGCTGCACCTAGACAGAGTACAGTGGTGCCTCGCAAGACGAAAAGAATCCGTTCCGCGATTCTCTTCGTATAGCGGTTTTTTCGTCTTGCGAAGCAAGCCCATTGACAGCTTAGCGGATTAGCGCTATTAGCGGTCTAGCGGCTTTTAGCGATCAGCTGAGAAGTGGCTTATCAGCGGATCAGCTGTTAAGCGGCTTAGCAGCTTAGGAAAAGCAGGAAAAAAGCGGAAAAAACCCGCGGGAACTCGAAAGATTTTTTCGTCTTGCGAAGCAACCCCATAGAGAAATTCGTTTAGCGAAGCGCCTCCAAAACGGAAAACCCTTTCGTCTAGCAGGTTTTCCGTCTTGCGAGGCGTTCGTCTTGCGGGGCACCACTGTATTAGACAAGCCTGGAGACACCCAAGTTCAAATATGCAGTCAGTCATGAAGCTTACTGGGTGACCTTGGAACAGTCATGCTCTCTCTGACTAACTTCCACCAATTCAAGCAGAAATGCTGCTAGAACAGAGTGGAGAACTGCACCACCCTTTTTTTGAGACACCCCCCCAAAAAATGAACTAGGTAGAGCTGCTAAAGTGGCCAACTGTTGGGCAGGGTACCTGATCAGTAGTAGGAACATCTCCCACCAATTCCCACCAACCCTAGCCAGCAAGACAAATGGTCAGGAACAAAGGGGAGTTGTAGTCAAGCAACTTCTGGACCTTCTGGATAAGGGCCCAGAATTTATTAGGTTCAATCCTTGGCATCTCCAGGTAGGGCCAGGTAAGACTCCCTGTCTGAAAGCCTGGAGAGCCACTGCCAAACAGTGTAAACAAGATGAACTGCTGGTCTCAGCACAGGGCCTATGTTCCTAAAACCCATGTTAAATCACATCATATCAAACATGACTTATATTTGCTTAGTTGTTTTACTTGGAGAAGGGACAGTAGCTCAGTGCCCTTACACTGAAATACTTTATTGTCACTTGTACAAGTTGTATACAGTGAGATTACATGTGGGAGGATCCCAGTTCAATCCCCAGTGGCGTCTTCAGGTAAGGCTGGGAATGTCTTCTGCCTGAAAGAATGAGGAGCCGCTGCCAGTCAGTGCAGACAATATTGAGCAAGATGGACCAATGGCCTGATTCTGTATTAGGCAGCTTCCCACCCCTCCTGTCACTGCACAGATCTTGTTTCAATGGGATTTTGAAAACTGACTGCTTTTAATGAAGGAGTTGGTGTGGTGCAGTTTCTATTGTAATTATCTGTATTGTTTTAATGGGTTTTACATAGATAAATAAGTTTAAATTCTAGCCATGTTTAATTGTTTTTAATTATTGTTTCCTCAGGTTTTAAGCAGTTCTTATTTTTATCTGAAAGTCGCCTTGAGTCCCTGTCAGGGGAAAAGGTGGGGTATAAATAAATACAGTGAAGCCTCGGTTGTCAAACGCTTCGGAAGTCAAACATTTGAGCTTTCGAACGCCGACAATTTGTGAGAGTTCAGAACTTAACTGGTTAAGTGTTCTGAGGTGTGCGTCACTTTCTGACGTCAGCTTTAGAAGCTAAGGAGGAGCTTGTTTTCCTGTACTTTCTGTTCTCTCTGTGTGTTTGAGAGAGAGACATGGCTGCAAGCAGCGATGGACAGTTTTGCTGAAATGTTCCAATAAAGAGCTGTAAATAGACGAACCTGTCTGTGTATGCTTGCATGGAGAAAAGGAGAAAAAGACTGCTTTACACCGCTGTATGCTACTCTGCTAAGCCGTGGCTAAAGAGACAGCAGAATTTGTTGCGCAGCTAGGAAGGAAGTGTGCTGGACGCTGTAAACGACTGATTGGGATCGTAAAGCTATCAGAGGCCACGGCTCAACGATCGAGCTCCAAAGATCGTTATCTGACACAATTCAGAAGTGAATGCGCTTTCGAACGCGCTTCGGAAGTCAAACGGCTTCCGAGGCGCGTTTCTCCATTTTTTCAAAGGATTTTGCAAACTGGCAATTGCGCTTCAGTTGCTGAAGGTTTTGGAAGTCAAACGGTCTTCCGGAACAAAATACATTCGACAACCAAGGTTCCACTGTATGTAACAACAACCACCACCAACCAGGTGGTCACATTTGGGAGAAGGTAACATAAATATACTCATCAAACCAGGTTTCGATGACAAAAGCCAGACCCAGGTATCTCTAGAGCATAGCTGTCACGTTTCCCTTTTTTTAAGGGAAATGGATTCCTGGCAAGAAAAGGGGAAAGTTGACAGCTATGCTCTAGAGCAGAGTTAAAGGGGGAGAACCCCAATAACGCAAGGAATTCCAGGGATCATTGTGTCTCTGGGACTGACACTCTCCATCACAGACAGTTCCTCACAGACCTACATTCTCTTGCACACACTCTCCCTCAAACTCTCCCTCTCTCACACACACACACACCTCTCCCCTCATCGTTCTCACAATCTCTCCACACACACACACACACACACACACACACACACTCCTTCTCTCTCTCCCCCTCAAACTCTCTTGACCCGGGCATAGTATAGGCAAACTCCCCCTGCCAGATGTTTTGAGACCACAATTCCCATCATCCCGGACCACTGGTCCTGTTAGCTAGGGATGATGGGAGTTGTAGTCCCAAAACATCTGGAGGGCCAAGTTTGCCTATGACTGCTCTTGACACACACACACACACACACACACACACTTTCTGTCACACTTACAGACATTAATCCCTCAAGTGCCAGTGTGGTGTAGTGGTTGAGAGCGGTAGTCTCGTAATCTGGTGAACCGGGTTCGCGTCTCCGCTCCTCCACCTGCAGCTGCAGGGTGACCTTGGGCCAGTCACACTTCTCTGAAGTCTCTCAGCCCCACTCACCCCACAGAGTGTTTGTTGTGGGGGAGGAAGGGAAAGGAGAATGTTAGCCGCTGTGAGACTCCTTCGGGTCGTGATAAAGTGGGATATCAAATCCAAACTCTCACAATCTCTCTCTCTCTCTCTCACACACACACACACACTCCCTTTGAGACACAACCTCTGACACACAGGCACATTCTCCCACAAACACACACACCATCACACATACACTCGCTCTACGTGGGGCTGCCCTTGAGACTGACCCAGAAACTCCAGCGGGTGCAAAATGCTGCAGCGAGACTCCTTACGGGGTCTTCGCTTAGAGATCACATTCATCCGGTGCTATACCAGCTGCACTGGCTCCCGGTGGAGTACAGGATCAGGTTTAAGGTGCTGGTTTTAACCTTCAAAGCCCTATACGGCCTAGGGCCCTCGTACCTACGGGACCGCCTCTCCTGGTATGCCCCACAGAGGAACTTACGATCTTCAAATAAAAACATCTTGAAGGTCCCAAGCCACAGAGAGGTTAGGCTGGCCTCAACTAGAGCCAGGGCTTTTTCGGCTGCGGCTCCAACCTGGTGGAACGCTCTCTCACAAGAGACAAGGGCCCTGCAGGACTTGACATCTTTCCGCAGGGCCTGCAAGACAGAGCTGTTCCACCTGGCCTTTGGTCAGGGCGCAGCCTGACTCCCTCCTCTGGCAATCTTTACAAAACTTTAGTTTATGGTTGCCATCAATTTTGATTTTAATTCATTTTAATCCATTTTTATACTGTTTTATAATGCTGTACTGTTTTAGTGTTGTTAGCCGCCCTGAGCCCGGCTTCGGCTGGGGAGGGCGGGATATAAATAAAATTTATTATTATTATTATTATTATTATTATTATTATACACGCATTAATCCCTCACAATCTCACTGTCTCTCTCAGACACACTCCTTCCTCTCCGAGGCACACACTCTCCGACCCCCATAGGTGCCAACTCCCTGGGGTGCCCGAGCCCCCACAAATGCCGTTGCCAGGGCCCAGCTGGCTCTCCTGCCTCCGCCCCCGACTCTCCCACACCCCTCACCCCTCACAGAGCATCTCTCCCTCACGCGCAGGCCCCTTCGAGGGCCTTTCAGGGGCAGCCGCGAAGGTGAGGGGGTGGGGCGGGGCGGCTCCCCACTCCCCGACCTCCCCTCAGGCCCTGGGTGGGGAGAGGGGCCGGCCCCGCTACCTGATGACGGAGATGAGCAGGCCGGAAGGGTCCTTGCTTTTGCTCATGCTGCTCCTGTACCGGCCAGTCGCCTCAGACGCCGCCATCTTGGGCTCAGCCTCCGACAAGGGTCGAGCCCGCCCACGCCGCCCCGCGCTCCGCCTTCCAGCCAATCCGCACGCAGTCTAGCCGCCAATCGCCCAATAGCGGCCGGGGAGAGGCGGGGAGGACGCCGGGCGCTGCGCGTCTTCGCGCGTTGCACTCTGGGGATTGTAGTTGCCAGCCGCTTCTCAGGTGGAGGCTGACAGGTGGGAGAGGCGAGGGAGGCAAATGGACCAAGGATGGAGGCGGCCGCAGCGAGAGAAGCGGAATAGCAATTCTGGGTTGTTGCTTTTCACATTTCATGATTTTTTTATTTAGTATGATGATAAATTCACAAAACACCTTGCTGTAGGATGGAAAAGAAGAAACCCCTCGTAGTCGTAACAAGAAAAAAGCAACACGCAATTAACGTTATTAATAATATTACATTTTTATTAATTTTAGGCAGCTGCCTTCATTGTACCTTTCCTGATGCTTGCTAAAAAACTATTCTGTTTAGGCAAGCCTATACAAACATGCGATTTTATTAGGAATGCTTGTTTTTAAACTATCGATTTTGTTTACAGTTTGATAATGTTATTACATCTACCATTTTTAATTCTGTTTTATTAGTTGTTATTATTTGTAGTAGTAGTAGTAGTAGATAGATAGATATATATGCACACACATACACACACCCCACCTGTTTCCCTGACAGGGACTCACGACAAGGACTCAAGGCGGCTTTCAGATAAAATAGGAACAGCTATAAACAGAAGTGGGTGGGGACAGTGATTAAAAAAACACACCAAATAAACATTAATAGAATTAAAACTATATATTTTATTGAATATAGTACTAAGAGGCTTTTTAATTACCACTTGAATAAGTAGCACATAAATTTTGATTAATAGAAAATAAGACAAGATTATTGTTCAAATGGTTATACGTAAAGAAATATTTCAAATGTGACTGACTAGTTTCAATGTACAGCACCAAGTTCATCTTGAGAGGTGGGGCGGAGAGTAGCCTTGGTCCAGATGTTGCCAAACTCCATCAGTTTTTACACCATCAGCTTTTGCACCCTTGAACTAGGGAAGCAGCGAGTCTCAAAGGATTGATGGAGGCAAAGCGGGCCAAAACAACAAACGTGGAATTTAGCTTTGTGCAGTATATACACACATTCACACGCCCCTCTTTATCCTTCATTCAGGCTACTAAGGAGCCTTATCAGAGTTCAAATCCACATTCCTGACAGGCAAAAGCACTCAAGGAGGATGCAAAACTGGTCTGGAAAGAGGTGTGGCCCAAGGAGAGGGAATGTGGTTTGAGGAAAGTCCCAAGGGCCAGACAGAGAGACCTGGAGGGCCACATTTAGGCCCCAAGGCTGAGGTTTCCTATCCCTGCACTACAGCATCTGACTGAGCCATATTGATCCCCTGGATTTTCTATCCATATTATTACTCTTTATGCATTAGAGACTAGTCTTGCAAAATCCATCAGGGATGCAGAAACTGAGGTGTAGTTCTTCAGATTTTACAAGCGATTGCGAAATCCACTAGGGATCATTTATTTATTGTATTTTTCCACCTCGCTCTTCCTCAAAGGGGCTCAGGAAAGCACAAGGGATTCCCACAACAGGTTTTTTTTAAAATATTTCTATTTATTTATTTGGAGGATTTGTTCAGGGCTCTTCAGCCAAAAGGGCTCCCAGAGTGGCTTACATAAAATCAATTAAAACAAGACAGTCCCTGCCCGCAGGCTTGCAAGATAAGCCTTTCTAAGGTAGGCTTGGCTATGAGAAAATGACTGGCTCCAACTCACCCTGTGAGTTCCATGGCTGAGTGGAGATTTGAACCCTGGTTTCCCTGGTCCAAGCCTGACACTCTGAGTGGTTCCCCAAGGGTTAATAGGATTGCCTAGGGGGATGCTAAGAGGCAAACGGGCAGCAGGGGGGTGTCTGCATTATAAAGACTTTCAGACTTTGAAAAGCTGGTAACACTGGATGAAGTTCACCAGTTTTGCTGAATTAATTAAAATAAAAAGGTTTTAATTGGATTTTAAATAAACGTGCAATTGATTCTTACTATTTTGAATTTTATTGTGTTATTATCTTAATAGGTCATGCAAACCACTATTATGAATAATGGGGATGAGCCCAAACAAGTTTGGGAACCGCTGCTCTAACCACTACACCATACTGTTTATCAGTGCATTCCCCCCCATGCTATAATACAGGCACTTTTTCTTCACCTAGTGACCATTTGCTGTTTGCTCTGAGCAAGCAGGGAAGCGGCAAATTGCGCTCCCATTTCAGGGATGGGTCGGCCCAGGGGAAGCCACTATGTGACTTCCTTAGCTGCCATTTGATGGAAGGGAAGCATCCATCGCGATGCCTTTCTCCTGGCGGGCTATTTGGGCCTTGCAGCATCCAAGCAAGCAATAGATCAGATAAGCTGCAGGTAACAGACCATGAATCCAAGAAGATAAACAGAAAATAATCAATAGCAGCACAAGGGTGAACAACACGACTGTCAGTGTGATTTTTACCCCCTTCTCAACTGAGTGAGGAGAAGAGGGACTGGAGAGGATGTAATAAAACCTATATTGACTTTTATTTTCCACGGGAAAAAGCAATAAGCGCATAGCCCTGGGTTATGAACATCTCCTTGATCGTTCAATCGCGTCTTCGTCAATGGGCTGCAGACATTACAAGCCAAATATGCTACAGAAACCTTTGGAAAAAATGCTGTTGCTAATGCAGCTTTTTTAAGGGGGGTGGGTGGGCAGAGAGCTCTGTCTGCAGCAGACTCTGTTGCTGCTTAATTTCACCCCTCTTTTCAGTAGTCCCAGGGCACATATTCTAATAAAGCAAAAATATAGGTGTAGCTATAAGCACGTACAGAGTGCCTTCCCATCCCTGTGGAATAACTACAGCCTGCCCACTCAGCCTCAGCCGATGAGAGCAGGCGTTACCCAAAAAAAGTGTGCCTTTTCAAGCAAGCATTTGATTCACTATTTCTCTCTTTAGAAATTAAGCTCTGGTGATTAGATTGGCTCAGGAATCACAGGGAAGAGCAACTTTTTTCTTTTCTGCTCAGGCCAATCTGTTGCTGCTGCCTTTGCAGAGATTTGCACCGTGGAGAAGGTTCCTACTGTCCTTAGGAAGAAAAGTACAGGGTGTGCGACATTAATGCCAGAAGTGGGACTTGGGTCCTATTAATTTTTGGACTTAATAAATTGTATCTGTGACTGTGTGACATGCATTTAGTTTTTATTTGATATACACTATGTTTTGTTATTGACTTTCACTCTGCTGTTTCGTGCTGTTTTCTGCTTTGCTGTTAGCTGCTTTGGTCTCCCCTCAGGAAGGAACGATAGGATATGAAGAATAAACGAAATGAAGCACAAGGGCCCTGCTCCATCACAGCAAAGGCCCATCTAATCCTGCATCCTGGTTTCCCACAGTGACCTACATAGGAAGCTATCTTACTCAGACAATTGGCCCATCCAGTTCAATATTACCTGCATTGACTGACAGCGCCTCTCCTTAGTTTTCAGCCAGGAAGTCTTTCTCAGCCCTACCTGCAGATACTGCTTTACCACCAAGAAAGTGTTTGTGCAGGTGGATATTAGACTTTCTATCAAACCGTTCCCAACAGGTCAGGATGGGTTTCCATGTCTCTGCGGATCTCATCATGAATACAGGGACGCCGCAAGGGTGCATGCTGAGCCCACTTTTATATACGCTCTATATAGCTGACTGTGCCCCCCAAATACCCCAGTAATAAGATCATTAAGTTTGCAGATGATACAACGGTGGTTGGTTTAATCATGGCTGGAGAGGGGGAGGCAGCCTATAGGAAGGAAGTTGAGCAGTTGGGGGAGTGGTGCAGGAAAAACAACTTACTCCTTAGCTTAAAGAAAACAAAAGAGATTATTGTGGACTTTAGGAAATGTAAGTTGAATATTCACCATTGATTATTGAGGGGAAGTGTGTGGAACAGGTCTCAGTGTTTTGATTTCTGGGAATGGAATTGAGAGATGACCTAACCTGGGGAGAAAACAGCAAAGACCTGATGAAGAGAGCACAGCCGAGGTTACATTTTCTGGGAATCCTGCGGAAAAATAATCTGTTGATGGCATTTTACCATTGTACTGTTGAGAGTGTATTAACTTATGGTCTCTGTGTGTGGTTTGGGAGCTGCACGGTCAGGGAAAAAACAATGCTGTCCAGGGTTGTAAAGACTGTGGAGAGAATAATTGGGTGCACTCTTCCCACCTTGGATCAAATCTACGCTTCCAGGTGCCATAAGAAAGCTGTAGAGATAGCGCAGGATAGTGCGCACCCTGGAAATGATCTCTTTCAGCTTCTGCCTTCTGGAAGAAGGTACAGGGTTATAAAGACTATAAAGCCGTTTCTATCCAAATGCGATTTTGGTTTTAAATGCAGTATAAGGTATATTGTATTCAGTTATGGGGTATCAGAGTTTTTAGGGGCTAACCTGGCTGGGATAGCTGGGATAGCAGGCTTGTGGGTTTTTGAATGTCTGATGTAGATTTTTTCAATTTCGTTGTTCTGTATGGGACAATTACAACAAAGATTATCGTATCATATTGTATCATAAAGGTGTGAGTGTGCACAGGATTGTTCCCTAGGGGTGGAAGAAAGCAAACACTCCAAATAAATAAGCAAACAGAGGTTGGTTTGTCACAAAACAAAGGATGAGAATATGGTGTATACACATTTCACTTCATATCTCATCTTGCTTGGGAGGCAAGACCAGCTCTGGAAGGCCAGGGATGGTTACGCAAGATATCGCAGGAACTCAGGAGGAGCTCACAAGATTTTGCGAGAGCTTCCCAGAGCCAGTGCACCAAAAGGACCTTGCCCTCTACTCCCCAAGCAAAGCAGAGAGTTAAAAAAAACTATTTCCACAACAGGTAACAAGTGGACTTGGCACAAAAAAGAACTTTTAAACTCTCTGCCTTGCTTGGATTTAACTTGCGCAATTTCAACCAACCCACACACGACTGAAATCACACAGGTTAAACGAGTGCAAGACGTGATAACACTCTGGTTTCGTCTTCTCTTCTTTTGGTTTTGCGTGAGGAAATGTGTGTGGACTTGAACATTCTGGATCTTTAAAATGTGCACGTTTCCACCAAGCTGCTCCAACTGAAGCAACAGCAACAGCCAGCTAGCTGTTCCATGTCTCCCTGTGATTCTAACATCAAGGATAGCATTTGCTCTTGGCGCCTGAAACCTTACAAACGCCCTTGCTTCAAGGGAACCAAAGCCCAGTGTTGGTGCTAAGCAGCTAGGTCAATGACACGCTGTAGTAACCTTAATTATTGCTTCGTTTATTGAGCCCATATGCTTTGGATCAGCAAACAAGGTCAGCGGGTCGCTTGTCCTGACCTTGTAAACTGCCTGATTCCCCCCTACACATGTTCCTTGGCAGATGGTGCTAGGATTGACTGAGCCATCCTCTCTGTGCCTGATGTGGCTGGAATTACAGCTTGGAATACTCCACTGCCCTCTCATGTTTTAGTCAGCGCTGCCTCTCACCAGAGTCATGCATCCTTCAGCATCTTGAATGGCTTCTCTGTCTGTGGACAAAACCCAGTTCCCTCGGCCTGAAGCGAGATGAGCGTCGCACCCCATAGTCGCCTGTGACTGGATTTAACCATCCTAGAGTCCTCTACCTTTTTACTTTTTTACCTCCCCATCCCTGCTCTAACGCTTTCAGCTTGACTTGTGGAACTACACTTGTAGAAAGAAAATGAAAAGTTGCCTACCACCGATTTCATCTCTTCCAGTGCCATTCGCACAGCAGGAATAATAATAATAATAATAATAATAATAATAATAATAATAATTTATTTATTTATTTATTTATTTATTTATTTATTTATACATACCCTGCCCAACCTTCCCTAAACAGGGCTGCCTTCAGATGTCTTCTAAAAGTCTGGTAGTTGTTCTTCTCTTTGACATCTGGGGGGAGGGTGTTCCACAGGGTGGGCGCCACCACCGAGAAGGCCCTCTGCCTGGTTCCCTGTAACTTGGTTTCTCGCAGTGAGGGAACCACCAGAAGGCCTTCAGCGCTGGACATCAGTGTCTGGGCAGAACGATGGGGGTGGAGACGCTCCTTCAGGTATACTGGACCGAGGCTGTTTAGGGCTTTAAAGGTCAACACCAGCACTTTGAATTGTGCTCAGAAATGTACTGGAACACAGTAATCCCAGAATGCAACAGAGAAGAAGGTGTCTGTCAACTTCTACAGGAAACTTTGCATCAAGCTGCTCCCAAGCAGACGCTAGTTGCTGTCATTAAACCTTATTGCAACGGTAGTGGGGGCTTTGAAAAGATCTCTCAATGGCTTGTTTGTTGGGCGATTTTGGCATATCTGGACTTCATTTCGATCTGCCGCACAGCTGCTAGCTTCACACTCGGAGACCGCCGCATATGTTCTCTCCGCAGGGTGCTGTGGCAGGGATTTTAAAAATCGCATTTGCATACCAGGTAAGCTGGCACAATGGCACAGCGATTGCTTTGAAAGGAAAGTTGGGGGGGGGGATAATAATGAGATTTGTTTCCCTTCACAGTTCTGTGGAAGTGTAAATTTGCAGCGGAAGTGTTGGCAAAATGATGAGGGGAACATTTGACTGGGTTTGGGGTGAGGGGAAGCAACGCAATGGATAGCATCCAACCAGTTAATAACTTTTGGAGTTATTGATTTGCGTTAATGAATTAGGAGTGAGTTTGATGGGCATTATTTTTTTATTTGCAAAACAAATAACTCGACATTCCAAGGGGGAGGTGAAAAATAATTTAGAAATGTCCCCCCCCCAATGTAACACATGCCCACACTGCAAACAATAGACCTGCCAAGATTTTATTACTCCACAGCCACCTACTCATCTAGTTGCAAATTAGCTATCAGAACTATAATTCTATTAGAGGGTTAAGAAAGAAATCCTTACGGGTGGTTTAGAATCAGTGCTGGATTTACATATAAGCTAAACAAACTATAGCTTAGGGCCCCACTCTCTTGGCCCCCCCCCAAAAAAAAATTCACTATTAATATACTTATTCTTAATTGTATTTCAGTTCAACAATTAATTTGATAAAATACATATTTTGTTGTGTGCCAATGGCTTTAGATACCTGTTAGGTACATAAATTACCATATAGCATATATTCAACACAAAAGCCAGCGACAATTTGTTGTTGACAGAGGACAGCTGGACATATAAAGGATCCCATTACCTTCAGTAGCTTAGGGCCTCATCAAACCTAAATCCAGCCCTGTTTAGAATCATACAATTGTAGGGTTGAGAAAGACGACAAGGGTCATCTAGTCCAACGCCCTGCAATGCAGGAATCTGCAGGTAGCCTAAATGAGGATTGAATCCACAACCCTGGCGGTATCAGCAGCAGACTCTAGCTAACTGAGCTAAATGTTTACTTTGGAGAAAAGGCAAGTAGGAAGAGACATGATAAAAGTTTGAAAAAATATGCATGGCATGGAGAAAGTGAGTAGAGAAAAGGTTTCTACTTCTAGATTATCCTTACGGTCCCTTCTAACTCTATGATTCATAACACTAGGGGTGATATTCAACTATGTCTTTCTCATAGTCCCATGGACTGCAAGAAGATCAAACTTCTCCATTCTGAAGGAAATCAGCCCTGAGTGCTCACTGGAAGGACAGATTCTAAAGCTGAGGCTCCAATACTTTGGCCCCCTCATGAGAAGAGAAGACTCCCTGGAAAAGAACCTTATGTTGGGAAAGATGGAGGGCACAAGGAGAAGGGGACGACAGAGGACGAGATGGCTGGACAGTGTTCCCAAAGCTACCAGCATGAGTTTGACCAAACTGTGGGAGGCAGTGGAAGACAGGAGGGCCTGGCGTGCTCTGCTCCAGGGGTCACGAAGAGTCGGACACGACGAAACGACTAAACAACAACAAAACTATGGATCGCTATGATGACTCTCATTTTACATACCCATGAGAAAGTGTGTGTGTGTCCTGGAAAAAGAGGACATATGGCAACCCTAAATGCACCAACACTCTTCACATAGATGAAGGTGGTCCTTCATGACTACTGGTCCTAAGGACGGTTTGCTAAGATACAGCGAGTGAGAAGGACTATCAAACCTCCAAAGTCCTAAGACTCCTACAGAAGGGCTGTAGTAGCTCAGTAACAGCACCTCTGCTTTCTGTGTAGAATGTTTTGGGTTCAATCCTTGACATCTGCAGGTAGGGCTGAGTATGCCCCTCACACCCTGGAGAGCCACTGCCAGCCAGTGTTTACAGTTCAGTCGTACCTTGGTTCTCGAACAGAATCCATTCCAGAAGTCAGTTCGACTTCCGAAAAAGTTCAAAAACTAAGGCGCGGCTTCAAATTGGCTGCAGGAGCTTCCTGTACTCAAACAGAAGTCATGCCAGCTGCATCGGACATTCAGCTTCCCAAAAACTTTTGCAAACCGGAACACTCACTTCAGGGTCTGCGGCGTTCGGGAGCCAAAACGGACGAGTACCAAGGCGTTCGAGAACCAAGCTACGACTGTACTGGCATGTTGTTGTTGTTGTTTAGTCGTGTCCGACTCTTCGTGACCCCCTGGACCAGAGCACTCCAGGTACTCCTGTCTTCCACTGCCTCCCACAGTTTGGTCAAACTCATGCTGGTAGCTTTGAGAACACTGTCCAACCATCTCGTCCTCCGTCATCCCCTTCTCCTTGTGCCCTCCATCTTTCCCAACATCAGGGTCTTTTCCAGGGAGTCTTCTCTTCTCATGAGGTGGCCAAAGTATTGGAGCCTCAGCTTCAGGATCTATCCTTCCAGTGAGCACTCAGGGCTGATTTCCTTCAGAATGGAGAGGTTTGGTCTTCTTGCAGTCCATGGGACTCTCAAGAGTCTCCTCCAGCACCAGAATTCAAAAGCATCTATTCTTCGGCAATCAGCCTTCTTTATGGTCCAGCTCTCACTTCCATACATCGTACTGGCATAGATGGACCAAATGGTCTGACTCACCTCTCTCTTCCTCTGTTCCTTAGCACATGCTGTCGTATGGCTTGGGTGTATGCCAGTAATTTTAAATGTACACATCAGAGTTTCCTGGATGTGGGTAGGGTAGTTCAAAGGCGAATCTGGATACACTTGGACACAATCACAGGGGCGGTTCTGTGCATTATAGCCACTGGGAAAACTTGAGTTTAATGACTTGCATTAATTCTGCTGGTTTTGTTGTTTTGTTTTTTAAGATGGTGTAAATTAGTTCAGGAAAGATAACTTGGGTCATCAAGGCTGGTTCTTTGCATCAGCAAGCAGCTTTTTTTTTTTTTTAAGTACTTTTGATATTTTTACTAGCCTGTCTGAGAGTTTTGAAAATATTGCCAAGTTAGCCTAAGATGTCGTTAATATTTCTGCAAAGCGTTGGATACCAGCCAGTGGCAAGAGCAGACTCCTGGACTCGTGCCAAGTTCTGATTGAATCAAACGGGGCCAGAATCCCAGAATTACTCACCTTGGAAAGCGGCTTCCTCAAACTACTTGCAGCCGAACAGCCCACTCTTGTCATGCTTGCTTGATCTAGGTGGAGAGATCTGTGTATATTGTGCATAATTAGCTGATTGAATGAGCTAATTTAACATTAATAGTGAAACGGAGTGTTCCTTGCCAGCGCCCCAACTCATTGAACAGCAAAGGTATGCTGCTGTTTGGTTTTCCCTTTATTTCCTCTGTTTTTAATCTTTCGTACCATTAGCTGTAAGCTCTAGGAATAATTTAGGATGTGAGGATTGGCTCCAGCTTTTGCAGGCCCCTTCAGGAGCACTGGTCTCTGAGGGCCTCACAGTTGTCCTGCATTTTAAATAAAAGCACACATTCTACTCATGTAGAAACACCAGGCAGGCCCCACAAATAACCCAGAGTTGCATTTTAAATAAAAGGACACATTCTTCTCACGTAAAAACACCCTGATTCCTGGACCGTCCGCATGCCGGATTTAGAAGGCGATTGGGCCGGATCCGACCCCCAGGCCTTCGTTTGCCTACCCATGGGATAGATGGCTACCCATCTTGTTCTTAAGAAAAAGAGACCACAACTCTGAAGAGGTGAAGATATGCAAATGAAAGGGAAAGGGTTATGCAAATAAGGGCATTTGCATTGATTGTATTAACTTGCAGAGTTCATTTAGCACAGGGGTCCAGGCTATAAAGTGTTCGGCGCTCCGGCCTCTTTGAGAACAATCCTCCGCTAATACTAAGCTCTCACCGCAGGCTCTGCAAACCGCTGCGATCTCCTCCCTGGGGGGGGGGGGGGAATGTTCTCTTCTGCGGCCCATCAGGATGTGACTGGTTGATTACCTGTAAAGATGCCCATTTCTATGCATAGGCTGTTTCCTCTGCTATTAAAAACATCTCTAGGCTGTGTTTCCGAAAGAAATCTCTCCCTCCTAATTCCGCTTCAGGCGTGTGTGACCTTTGCAACACAGCCAATTTGATGAGGAAATGCCAGGGCAGGCCCCCTCCGGTAGGGAGGTCACATCCGAAGAGCTCTTCTGAATCCGGCCAAAGACTTTTCAATCTACCCCTGGTCAGGAAGACTTTAAACTGCCACTTGGAGCTGTAGCTTCAGCAGCAAAGACTGGAGGCTCCACCCCTTCCTGGCTCTCAGGCAGGCCTGGATCCATGCCAATTCATGATTGATTTTTACATTTATGTCCCACTAATCAGGTCCCAAATGGGACGCAGGTGGTGCTGTGGGTTAAACCACAGAGCTTAGGGCTTGCTGATCAGAAGGTTGGCGGTTCGAATCCCCGCAACGGGGTGAGCTCCCGTTGCTCGGTCCCTGCTCCTGCCAACCTAGAAGTTCGAAAGCACCTCAAAGTGCAAGTAGATAAATAGGTACCGCTCCGGTTGGAAGTTAAATGGTATTTCCGTGCACTGCTTTGGTTCACCAGAAGCGGCTTAGTCATGCTGGCCACATAACCCGGAAGCTGTACGCTGGATCCCTTGGCCAGTAGAGCGATATGTGCGCCACAACCCCAGAGTCGGCCACGACTGGACCTAACGGTCAGGGGTCCCTTTACCTTTACCTTTAATAGGGTCCCAAGCCCTCAGTGAGTTAAGAACTTCCCCTGCATGTGCAGAGGGTGAGACCAAGACTGGGTCCAATGGCCAAGAATGCAGTTTCTGCACATGCCATAGAGGGAAGTGAGGGCTGGATGAGGCCAATCAGCCTGGGAAAGCAGCCCACCCAGGAGAAGGAAACTCTGATCCTAAACCTCCGCTGCCTTGCGGGATATGTTTGGGAGAAGAAAAGGCTAAGGAGTACACCCTACACAAATCCGGAGTCCCTAAGGTGGTGGGTGGTGCCTTGTACACCTCCTTCCAGCAACTCCAAGCTGCTGCCAAATGTCTTGCTCTGCTTTTCTTTGACCCACACCAGCGAGGCGGAGAGGAGGGTCTTGTTGTCTGGGCAAACCAGGACCTCCACACACAAAGCCAGGCTCACGCCCCAGGGAGGTCGCTCTGGTCCTGCTAATGCAACAGTTTGACCCCCAGAGGAACACTCCATTGTCTTCCAAGTCAGACTATGACAACAACATGCCTCACCTTTCCTAAGCGAAGGGAACTGCCGCAGTTTGCGTTGCCTCTCGTTTGGGGGAGTTAAAGGGGCCCTGCTATGAGAGGCATGAAAAATTCCTTTCAAGGGAGCTAGCCATTAAAGCGGAGAGTTATTTTTCAAATGAAAATCCTCATTTACATGGATTTACAACCGCAGCCATTCAGCAAGCGGATGCGCCGAGGAGGACAGAGCGATGTCTTCGCATTGTGGGGGGTAAAGATAAATTAAAGAAATAGAACGGTGCCGTGTGAACATAGCAATTAAATTGCTCGCCGTACCTCTTGCACAACATTAACGTGATGTGTGATTTACTTACTTACTTATATCGTGTGCCCCCCCCCCCGTCCGCCCCTTCCTGGAACCATTAGCATGACGACTTAGCCCAATAACAAAAGACACTCTGCTATTTTCATCAACAAGTCCCCCCCTCCTTTCCTTCCTTGACAAGAACAATGCAGCCGATGAACACCTTCTCAGTAGCTTCTATCAATCAGGCATTCTTTGGAAAAATCAGAAATGACAATCCAACCTGCGGCGTTAAATAAAGCCCAGGCGCTGGATATTAATCAGGGATCTGATGCTCTCAAAGACAAATGTGTTTTTAATAAATTAGATTTGAGAGGCGCTTACAAGCCACACATTGCAAGCTGAAGGGTGGCTAGTTCTGATTCGCTCTGACAAGTCCCAGAAGTGCTCACCCCAATCTAAATATTCAGGGAGAGATAATAGCATCTCTCGGGAGGGAAGAAGGAAGGAAGGAGTTTGGATTTGATATCCCGCTTTATCACTACCCGAAGGAGTCTCAAAGCGGTTCACAATCTCCTTTCCCTTCCTCCCCCACAACAAACACTCTGTGAGGCGAGGCTGAGAGACTTCAGAGAAGTGTGACTGGCCCAAGGTCACCCAGCAGCTGCATGTGGAGGAGCAGGGAAGCAAACCCAGTTCACCAGATTACGAGACTACCGCTCTTAACCACTACACCACACAGATCCGACAGAACTTTGGGGAGGGGATGCAGAAATGTATACGCTTTCTCGGATGGGAGCACTTTGGAGTTGGAAGGGACCATGCAGGTCATCCACCCCATGCCCAGTGTTCGAGTCTTGCAAGCAGAGATGACCACCCTGTTGGAACCGGGGATGAAAAGCTAGCTGGCTTGGCCCCACCCCTCTTAGCCTTGCCGCTGCGGAGATCCACCAGCCATGTTCCTCAAACGTGCGTCTGTGACTCAAGCTGCTGTGCATGCAAGAGCACACATTACTCAGCAGAGTAAACATACAACGGATCAGGCTCGAGGCATGGATACTGTACTAAACTACGCATTTATTCCACATAAATCAGGACAAGGAAAAACATGGCCTTTCTTCTTGGAGAGAAAGAAAACAAAAGCAAAACAGAGCGGATGTTCCGCTCAACAGGCTCCAGCAATCTGTGCTGGAATGTAAACAGACATGTGTCATGTAACAATCCCACATATCTGCAGCAAATGGTGGAATGGAATTCCCAACACACCCAGCCTCTGCTTAAATCGCTCTAGGGAAGGTGATCCTGCTGGGAGCTTAGCTCAGTGGCAGGAGGTCCCAGATTCAATCCCTGAAGAAGAGAAGAGTTTGGATTTGATATCCCGCTTTATCACTACCCTAAGGAGTCTCAAAGCAGCTAACATTCTCCTTTGCCTTCCTCCCCCACAACAAACACTCTGTGAGGTGAGTGAGGCTGAGAGACTTCAGAGAAGTGGAACTAGCCCAAGGCCACCCAGCAGCTGCATGTGGAGGAGCAGGGAAGCGAACCCGGTTCACCAGATTACGAGTCTACCGCTCTTAACCACTACACCACACTGGCTCTCCCATCATTTCATTCATTCATTTCATTTCATTTATTGAATTTATATACCGCCCTATACCCAGAGGCCTCAGGGCAGTTCATAGAAAAGATCATAATCTATGAAATCACAATAAAAACAATACCCCAATAACACACACCCCAAAAAAGAGCCACATTTTAAAGTGTGTTAATCAGGTCAGCCTAAGGCGGGGAATCGAACCCGGTTCACCAGATTATGAGTCTACCGCTCTTAACCTCTGCACCACACTGGCATCTCCAGGCAGGGGTGGGAGAGAGACTCTGCCAGAAACCCAGGGAGCAGTTAAATGGACAGATCTCAGAAGGGCTATAAACTCATCTGAGGGCTTATGCACACTTCCCTGTCCTCCATTCTTTTTAGACGTGGTCCGCACTTTGAAGCTCTGTGTCTGAGAACCTCCTGCCCCCCTTTTTTTAGGTCCAGAGCTTTCCTTGTGAAAATCCACTCTTTAAAGCTCAGTTGGAGCAAATGGCTACTGGTTGAAAACCTGAATTGGCATTTGTGTGGGATATGGCCTTATACAACCAGTATGCTTAAATCTAGTTAAAGCATGAAGGGGTTAATGCCATAGAGTAAGCTGTCCTGCCAGGTTTAACTAAGTCACTCGCCCTAACATTGGGAGGAAGGTAATCAAGCATATTGTTGTACCTCAGTCTACCTGAGAAGCTCAGTGTGTAAAGAGCTTTGAGCTGGTTGCTCCAAGCTCACATTGCACGGCTTTTACAAGCCATTCTTATGTGCCTATACCAATAATTTAGGAACTTTCACCACTGTAAATAAGTCAAGTTTTACTGCTTGTGTTTTCTGTATGGATAAAGCACATGAATCTGACCTTTGGAGAGCTTGTAAGTAAACAGTTGTTCAGTTGGGTTGTGTATTTTTTAATGTTTTATTTATTGTTTCACTACTTTTAAAATGCATTGTTTTTATGATGTAAGCTGCCTTGAGCAGGCAAATAAAATTATGTATGTATGTATGATACAAATTATTCATCCCTAACACAAATAATTGCTGTGCATTAAAGGGATACACACACACATATACACTTCCCAAATTAATAAAAAAAATATTATGGTGGCAAACAGCCTAATATCAATAGTAAAACTGCACATACAATAAGACAAGCCAAATACAAAGCACATTGCAAATCAATAGCTCTGTTATTGTTGCATCTTGTTTTTTAATCTGATGTGACTTGCTCCGAGCACTGTGTATTCAGGGTGAAAAGGATGGATAAAAATCTTTAGATAAACAACATGTTAATATCCTGCAGTTTTACAGATCACCTATTGGCCTATCTCCGAAAAGCTTGTTGTTATATGAAGTCTCTTAAACTCTCTTTCTTTCTTTCTTTCTTTCTTTCTTTCTTTCTTTCTTTCTTTCTTTCAATTCACACTCAAAGCAATCGAAGCCAGCTGGGATAACTCAGTCAGCAGAGCACAGGGATGTGGGTTTGAGCCCAACGTCGGGCAAAAGGACCGCACATTGCAGGGGGTTTGGGCTGGATGAGCCTCCTGGTCCCTTCCAGCTCTTATTGTTGTTTAGTCATTTAGTCGTGTCCGACTCTTCATGACCCCATGGTCCAGAGCACGCCAGGCACTCCTGTCTTCCACTGCCTCCCGCAGTTTGGTCAAACTCATGCTGGTAGCTTCGAGAACACTGTCCAACCATCTCGTCCTCTGCCGTCCCCTTCTCCTTGTGCCCTCCATCTTTTCCAGCATCAGGGTCTTTTCCAGAGAGTCTTCTCTTCTCATGAGGTGGCCAAAGTCTTGGAGCCTCAGCTTCAGGATCCGTCCTTCCAGTGAGCACTCAGGGCTGATTTCCTTCAGAATGGAGAGGTTTGATCTTCTTGCAGTCCATGGGACTCTCAAGAGTCTCCTCCAGCACCAGAATTCAAAAGCATCAATTCTTTGGCGATCAGCCTTCTTTATGGTCCAGCTCTCACTTCCATACATCACTACTGGGAAAACCATAGCTTTAACTATATGGACCTTTGTCCAGCTCTACAATTCTATGATTCCATCAAAACAAACCAATTTTGTGGGTGGCTGGGTAGCTCGTGGAAAGAAGTCAAGATACTCACAGCATAAGGGAGTGGGGAAATACATGCATAGGTCCAGGAAAGATTTTGTGATATAGAAATGCCTTCACTTTCTTCAGGTGGTTCTGTAAGATCACCTCTGCCAAGGAGGTGCATATAGCCCTGTTAATAAACCCTGCTTGGCAAACCTGTATAAACATCCCTACCTTACAGTCCTGTTAATAACACCAGGTCCCATTACAAGGGTGCATACAGTCTGAATTATATAACCATAGTTCAATCCTCTGGGGCAATAGCTTGGGCAGTAGTTTGAAAAAGCTGCTCATGGAGATCCTGGAAGCTTGCTGCCAACTGAGCATGAGCCCTGAAAGATACAGCATGCAGCAGATTCTAGGACAAAAGCTCAGGGGTTCTTCAGAAGCCACTGTGGAAAGGATTTCCTGAAGGTAGGAAGTTTAGAAATCTCTGTGCTCGGGCACACTCCCTCCTCAAACTGGTTGGGTCTCACTGTCCGCACAGACTGACTCAGTTTAAGAACTGTTGCACAAGTTTGCATACAGAATGCTTCAGGGACAAGACCCAGGATTTCCAAGTAGGGCTAAGAGACACCCCTGCCTGAAACGGCTGAGAGCTGCTGCCAGTCAGTGTAAGGAGTACTGAGTTAGATGGACCAACGGTCTGCCTTAGTATAAAGTAGATTTCTATGGTCAGTGTAACCTAGAATGCACCCAACACCGTCCTGTGGCTGCATGTTGTAGGGAAAGATGAGTAGCGGGGCCATAATAATTCTATTACATGTACCCTGCCCATCTGACTGGGGTCGCCCCAGCCACTCTGCTTGGCTTCCAACACATACAAAAGCATAAGAAAACATCAAACACCAAAACTTTCCTCTACAGGGCTGCCTGCAGATGTCTTCTAAAAGTTGTATAAAAGTTATTATCTCCTTGACACCTGACCACCTCTTCCCATATGAACCTACCCGGACGCTGAGATCACCTTCTGAGGCTCTTCTTCATGTGCCTCCTCTTTGAGAGCTCCGGAGGGTGGAACACGAGAACGGGGCCTTCTCTGCAGTGGCTCCCCATCTGTGGAATGCTCTCCCCTGGGAAGTTTGCCTGGCGCCAGGCAAAAATGTTCCTTTTTAACCAGGCCTTTGGCTGACCTGATTAACATCCTATACACTTTAAAATGTGGCTCTTTTTGGGAGGGGGTGCTTTATTGGAGTGTTGTTTTTATTGTGATTTTATAGATTGTGATTTTTTTATGAACTGCCCTGAGACCTCTGGTATATAAATTCAATAAATGAAATGAATGAATGAATGAAATGATGGGAGAGCCAGTGTGGTATAGTGGTTAAGAGCAGTGGACTTGTAATCTGATGAACCGGGTTCACTTCCCCGCTCCTCCACATGCAGCTGCTGGGTGACCTTGGGCCAGTCACACTTCTTTGAAGTCTCTCAACCCCACTCACCTCACACAGTGTTTGTTGTGGGGGAGGAAGGGAAAGGAGAATGTTAGCCGCTTTGAGACTCCTTAGGGTACTGATAAAGTGAGATATCAAATCCAAACAGGGCAACTTCACTACTTGCAATGAGGGAAGTGCCAGAAGGCCCTGGGAGCTGGACCTCAGCATCTGAGCTGGATGATGGGGGTGGAGACGCTCCTTCAGGTATACTGGGCTAAGGCTGTTTAGGGCTTTAAAGGTCAGCACCAACATTTTGAATTGTGCTCGGAAACATACTGGGAGCCGGCGTAGATTTTTTTAGGACTGGTGTTATATGGTCCCGTCGGCTGCTCCCAGTCAGCAGTCTAGCTGCCACATTCTGGATTAGTTGCCTTTCATGGGCAGTTTATCACCTATTGATTTTCCCATTGAGGAATACAGGTAAGCATTCTGAGAACCCCTGCCTTTGCTTTGCATGCGTACTCAGTAGTGCTATGTGAGCTTCCAAGTTTGTCCAGCCAGGCTCATCTGCTGGTGCAGTGGGCCTGCTCCCTCACAATTAGACAGCTAATTAAGAAATAGCAGCGTATTCCCCCCCCCCCATTATAAATTGATAGATGCGGGCTGGCACTGTTAACATCGGGGATAAATTGAGCAGCAATGTGCAAAGGATGTTATTGCTATTATAAAAATAAAGATCTGTCTCGCCAACCAATCAATTCAGCAGATATATACCAACAATCAAATTGTTAAAAATGACTTCCATAAATTACCCGGTCTTCCGTCTAATGGAGCCAGAAACAGCTGTGAGACAATTTAGAGCCGATATAACCATAAGCTGGGTGTGCTTCTTCATCCTGAGTTCACCCCCTTCTCCTCCTCCTCTTCCTTCCCCTCCAAATCCACTTGCACAGAAGCAGCCTTCTTTGTTTAATGCACCCCAGCGAAAACCGCCTATATTTCACACCGCGGGTTAGCAAAGTAATTTTGGCAGAATTGCTCAAGAATATATGCATTTAATATGGGGAGAATAATTCAATTTCCTTCCTATTATTTCAGCTGTGCGGTTACAACCGCCTTAATTCTTCATTAAACCCTCTGAGCTCATGGGATGTTGCTGTGGTTTATTATCTGCCATCCCTTTTTTTCAAAATGGAAACGGAAAGACACACTAAGGAGCTGTTACAATCATGTATTTTTGAGTCGGATATACTGGCAACTCCAGTTAAATCAGAACTATTTAGTGTTTTGCCGTGGTCCACTGCATGCTCAAGTATCCACATGGTTTCAACCCAATGCCTTGCACCCCCCTCCCGTCATCCACAGTTTGTGTGTTGCAGGCAAATATCTATATATTTATATCCCCTTCCTTTCTTCCTTTCAGCCATGTTCATTTGCAAATGCCCAGTGCACTGATGGCAATTGTTTCAACCATCAGAGGCCTTTGTGCAATGGAGCAGCCTCGGTGTCAGAAGTTGCTTGCTTATTGGAAAGCAGGGTAAATAAATACTTTGCAATAAATGTTCCAACAAGGACTTCAGTCCCTGAATGTGTCTCTGTCTGGAAGGCCAGGCCACAGCCACACACCATACATTTAAAACACTATTATGGCTTGTAGGGACGCGTGTGGCGCTGTGGTCTAAACCCCTGAGCCTCTCGGGCTTGCAGATCGGAAGGTCAGCGGTTCGAATCCACGCGACAGGGTGAGCTCCCATTGCTCTATCCCAACTTCTGCCAACCTAGCAGTTCGAAAGCACAGCAGTGCTAGATAAATACCGTATTTTTCGCTTTATAACACGCACCTGACCATAACACGCACATCGTTTTTAGAGGAGGAAAACAAGGGAAAAAACATTCTGAATGAAACAGTGGATGTATCATTTTTGTGCTTCATGCTGTGGCCACAGACATGTGATCTGATGGTGAATTTGGGCTGACCCAATGCAAAAATCCTGAGAATCCCTGTGGATCCATGCTTTGTAACCACGTTTTTGCACCATTGCAGCCCCAGGCAACAGTGGGTGTGTGATTTTTGGGGGGGCAGGCTGTAGCCATGGACATGCTATGTGTTCTGATGGTGAATTTGAGGTGACCCAATGCAAAGATCCTGAGGATCCATGTGGATCCATGCTTTGTAACCATGTTTTTGCACCATTGCAGCCCTGTTTTTGCATCAGATCATTGCTATGTGATCTGATGGTGAATTTGGGGTGACCCAATGCAAAGATCCTGAGGATCCATGTGGATCCATGCTTTGTAACCACGTTTTTGCACCATTGCAGCCCTGTTTTTGCATCAGATCATTGCTATGTGATCTGATGGTGAATTTGGGGTGACCCAATGCAAAGATCCTGAGGATCCATGTGGATCCGTGCTTTGTAACCACGTTTTAAGTGGGGAGGGAAGGAAAAATATAGAAGGGACAAGGAGCACGAGAGGGGTGTGCGGAGAAGCAGCTGGCTAAGAATGCAGGAGAGGGGTTTAAAGGGGGGGGGGAGGAAGGCAAAATTCCACCCACCCACTCAAGCCAGCCCTCTCTCTCTCTCTCTCATCTGCATGTTTTCCGCTGCCTGCCAAGTCCCCAGACGCAGCAGCAGCAGCAGCAGCAGCACCGGAGCAGGGACGCTCTGCTTTCCTCTCTACTTGCCTGGAGGGGAGGGGTTGCCTGGAGGGGAGGGGATTTCACTGCTCTTTGTTCCGTCTGAGCAAACAGCAACCGAAACAGAACAGGGTGGGCAGTAAGACCCTGAGGCAGAATGCAGGAAAGCAGCAGCCTCCTCTCCTCCGTGACGGCGCAATATGATTTTTGCCATGCACTTGGGACAAACGGCTCCAGGGACCACACATTCGCTCTATAACATGCACAGACATTTCCCCTCACTTTTTAGGAGAAAAAATCTACGTGTTATAGAGGGAAAAATACGGTAGGTACCGCTGCGGCGGGAAGGTAAACAGCATTTGCGTGCACTCTGACTTCTGTCATGGTGTCCTGTTGCGCCAGAAGTGGTTTAGTCCTGCTGGCCACATGACCTGGAAAGCTGCCTGTGGACAAATGCCGGCTCCCTCGGCCTGAAAAGCGAGATGAGTGCAGCAACCCCATAGTCACCTTTGACTGGACTGAACCGTCAGGGGTTCTTTACCTTTAGCTTTTATAGCTTGCTTAGGATGTTGAACTTAGTGAGGAGACCACTATTCCCCCCACAGAGCTACGATTTCCAGAATTCCTTGAGAAGAAGGATGGATTGTTCAAACCATTGTGTTCTAGGTGGATGATTTGGAGATGCATTCTGCCAAACAGCAAATCCATTGTCACAGTCCGGTCTACGGGTGATCAAAGTCCCGGCTGCGGACGTTGGGACCGGGCGCAAGATGGCAGGTGGGAGCAGAAACAAGAGTCCAGAAGCCAGGGGTCCGGGGGTCAGGAAGCAGGGAGTCACGAAGTCAAGGGTCCAAGGTTTGAGGAGCAAGGAGTCAAGAAGCCGAGGTCCGAGGATCAGGAAGCAAGAAGCCAAACACAGCAAGGAAAGAATCATGTTGCTGTGGCAAAAAGCCAAAGGGAAATGCTGACCTTATATCCCTTCCTGGCTCCTGACCCTTGGATGCTTGGCTTCTTGACTTCCAGCTCTCTGACCCTCAGACTCTTGGCTTCCTGAATCCTGGCTTCTGGACTCCCATTCCTGCTCCCACCCCGCCATCTTGTCCCCGGTCCCGATGTCCCCAGCCACGACTTCGATTGCCCGTGAACTGGACTGTGACACTTCCCCACCTGCCTTGCCCCACCCCCTGGCCCTGGGACTCCTCATGAGGGAGCTGTGCCTGGAGGAAGAACTGTGAGGAGAGAGATTTCGTCCGGCAAGGCCTCTTTCCACCTGCCTTGCCCCACCCTCTACTCTCTGCTTCTCAATTTGTGTTGTATTATTTTATGTACTGCTGCAGTGCACTGTACTTGGGGCAGCCCTTGAAGACAGGTGGGAAGCTGCAGCTAGTGCAGAATGCAGCTGCCAGGTTGGTAATTGGGACAAAACGTTTTAATAGCTACCTTTCCACCAGTAAGACAGGAGGGGCGGTAATGGGCATAGCCAGGATTTTTGTTAGGGGGGCAGAACCTTGGATTTGCATTGATTTGATTTTTACTTATTGGGTGGCAGCTGCCCCCCATGCCCCCTTTAACTGCAGATATGGGGGGGGAGGCAACAGGAAGGAAACAAGGTCGGAAGGGGGCCACAGTCGGAAAAAGGTTGAGAACACTGGTCCAATGTGTGCTCCTCTTGCCTGGTTTCTGTTAAAACTCACTCGTCGCTGTCCATGGTCCTGTTTCCTTACCTTGCCCAGAATATGATAAAAGGAATTCTTCTCCTTTTTTCTTTCCTTATTTATGGACATTAGGGTACCACTTTTCTAAAATTACTCTACTCCTGTGCCTTTGGCAGCAGCCCATCACTTGCGCTCCTGGTAGGGAGGAAAAATCCCCTCATTAGGTGTCTGTATGGTTTAGCTGCTACTAAAGGCACAAGAGGGACGCGGGTGGCGCTGTGGATTAAACCACAGAGCCTAGGGCTTGCCGATCAGAAGGTTGGCGGTTCGAATCCCCACAACTGGGTGAGCTCCCATTGCTCAGTCCCTGCTCCTGCCAACCTAGCAGTTCGAAAGCATGTCAAGTGCAAGTAGATAAATAGGTACCACTCTGGCGGGAAGGTAAACGGTGTTTCCGTGCGCTGCTCTGGTTCGCCAGAAGTGGCTTAGTCATGCTGGCCACATGACCCGGAAGCTGAATGCCAGCTCCCTTGGCCAATAAAGCGATATGAGCAACGCAACCCCAGAGTCGTCCACGACTGGACTTAATGGTCAGGGGTCCCTTTACTCGTTACCTTTAAAGGCACAAGATCAGGACAGTGAAAATAAGCAGCTCTGGAAACAGGTTGGGGGTCAAGGATTCTCTGTGCACAGAAAGGGAAGGAGGAGCGAAAACCCTCAAAGGAAAAATGGTTGATGATAATCTTGGAAGATGCAGAGATGCCAAAACTGATGTCACCGGTAAGAGACACAAATTTAGAATCCTTTAAAGAAACCCTTTCTAGTCTGTTAAAAAAGTTATTTCCCATATGCAAAGAGCACAGCGGGGTTTGAAGTGTAAGAAAATAGCAGAATATATTAAGAAACATGTTGAAGAGGATGAAATTAGAAAAGGCGTAACCTTAAAACACAATTGTATGTAATTTGGGTTATAAACATTGATGTTGGGGGAGTGAGAAGGCACCAGTTTTGTTGAAATTGGGATATAACTGTTGAGTAACAAATGTAACTTTCAATATGGAAAAAGAATAAAATATTGTTATTAGTTATAATTTTTTATTAGTTTTACATAGAGATTATACACCACAAACATAACTATTCCAAAGAAAAAACACAAAAGGGGGGAAGGTTCTCTCAAACCTTCAGACCTCCCTCCCTCCCTCCCTCCCTCCCTCCCTCCCTCCCTCCCTCCCTCCCTGGGTTCCATTTCTAAATTTTATGCATATTTTACTGTAATCTACAGTATCTATTATATATCCATAGTATCCAAAGTTCATGTTACAAGTGTCATTGTATTCCTGCTAATGATTTCAACTGTTAACAGTGGTCTCTCAAATACATTAAAAAGTTATTCCAGTCTTCACAAATATTTGGTCTTCCTGGTTTCTGACCTTTCCCATCAATCTTGCCATTTCAGCATATTTCATCAGCTTGGTCTGCCACTTGAAATAAAAAAAATTAAGGTCTTTTTTATATATAATAAATGTTCATAAATGTGCTGGCCAGGCGCGTACATGGATATGTGGACCACATGTCTGGAGCAGCACAGGAAGACTGTCCTGAAACCTTTTTGACTCCCAAACTGACCAAATGTTTTCTCTGCAAGGAGGGAGGGGGTGAGGGAATCTTCCCATTGTCTCAGGAATTGGGAAATCACCATCTCAAAGGAATGGCCAGACTACCAGGAAAGACAATCAGATAAGGCATTATCAGATAACCTGACAGACAGGAAAAACAACAACATTCAAATTTCTGTTCTAGACCGCCTTTTCTGTGATGTAGGTATGATGTTTGTGGGGGGTGGTCTTGGGTTACACCCCTTCTGTGATGTATCTATGATGTATGGAGGGGTGGTCTTGAGCTCCAGGGAAGGCAATTTAAAATGTCTATATAAGGGCAGGCACACCTTTGTTCTGGGTCCTCCTCCTTTCCTGCGTGTGATGGGAGTACCCTGTTGCAACAAATCAATAAAGATCAGGCTTACGAGCTGCTTTGCTTCTCAATATTCTCTGGTTGGCCTCTGTTATCTTCTCCTACCGATGGAGAACCTACAAAGGACTCTATATGGGCTCTTGTGTCCCCCATAAGGGAATAAGGGCAGATTTTGTTTATTACACACTCTTCTCTGGTTGGTATTTTTTTCTCCTTTCCCTCTCTGGGCTAAGAGCCAGTGTGGTGTAGTGGTTAAGAGCGGTAGTCTCCTAATCTGGGGAACTGGGTTCGCGTCTCCGCTCCTCCACATGCAGCTGCTGGGTGACCTTGGGCCAGTCACACTTCTGTGAAGTCTCTCAGCCCCACTCACCTCACAGAGTGTTTGTTGTGGGGGAGGAAGGGAAAGGAGAATGTTAGCCGCTTTGAGACTCCTTAAAGGGAGTGAAAGGCGGGATATCAAATCCAAACTCTTCTTCTTCTTCTTAAGAGCATCCTTGTTGTTGTCGTTGCAAAAATATAACAGTGGTACCTCGGGTTACATACGCTTCAGGTTACATACGCTTCAGGTTACAGACTCCGCTAACCCAGAAATAGTGCTTCAGGTTAAGAACTTTGCTTCAGGATGAGAACAGAAATTGGGCCCCGGCAGCACGGCAGCAGCAGGAGGCCCTATTAGCTAAAGTGGTGCTTCAGGTTAAGAACACTTTCAGGTTAAGAATGGACCTCCGGAATGAATTAAGTACTTAACCCGAGGTACCACTGTATTATTAAAGGAAGAAGAAGAAGAAGAGTTTGGATTTGATATCCCGCCTTTCACTCCCTTTAAGGAGTCTCAAAGCGGCTAACATTCTCCTTTCCCTTCCTCCCCCACAACAAACACTCTGTGAGGTGAGTGGGGCTGAGAGACTTCAGAGAAGTGTGACTGGCCCAAGGTCACCCAGCAGCTGCCTGTGGAGGAGCAGAGACGCGAACCCGGTTCCCCAGATTACGAGACTACCACTCCTAACCACTACACCACACTGGCTCTCCAGTGTGTATTATTAAAGGAAATAGGTTTGGGGGGTAATCCCTGCTGAGCCATGTGCATCAAGCCCTGCATTAGCATAATTAACATTGTTGGAACGAGAGTTTGCATGGCCACTTGTCAGGGATTCTTTAGATGGGATTCTTGCATTGCCGGGGGTTGGACTAGATGACCATTGAGGGACCCCTTCCGACACTACAATTCTATGATAGTGCTGGATAGCTGAAAATATGAGAAGCGACTGAGCATTTACATCCCATTTTCCTCCTCCCTGCCCCCTTGCGCTGCCTTGTTAAATGGTGGTAAAAAATTAAGCAGGCTAGTGGCTGTTCTGCTGCAAAGTTTGTTTATTTTACATGGTGGTTTCTCCTTGAAACAGGGGAAGGGCAAAGTAACCTTTGAGCTTGTGAACAGATCTGCTTGCTGCTGCGATTTCTCCAAGAGGAATTTGTATATTGTTCGGCCGGCAGCGCCCGCCTTTTGATCTTGCAGGAGGTTCAGCTATTAGTCTGCGCGCGCTGGGAAAAATTCCATGTTCTTTTGGATGTTTCCTTTACAGCGGATCTTTAATTAATCTAACACAGATAGGCGTTTGATTTCCCCCCACCCTTTAATAAAACTCTGTGTTTATTCGCTGCCCATATAATCTTATCAACCTGACCTCCACAGAAAATCAATTCACGCAGCCCGCTTTATTATATTTAAATCTATGTACTGAACTTGATACAGTGCAAAGCAGCCGAGTTCAAAAGCGGGAGAAAAATATTAGCGGGAGACCAGGGGAAAGAGAACGACGCTTGGTGCTATTAGAATCGTTTTTCCTCTCCTAATTATATCAGGCTGGAACAAGAATCAGCAGCAGGGGTTTTTATTTTTTGAGCCATAACATTGTTTCATCAAGGCTGGGGCTGTTGGTTCTGGCGGTGGCTGGGAGTTCCCGCAAGGGGGCAACCTGTGGAAGAACTCTAACTTAAAGAGAGAAAATCTGGTTTGGATGCAGAAGTTTCCTGGTTCGTTCGCCAGTTAGGGCTGCGAATGCACCCGTCTGAAACCTCAAAGAGCCACTGCCAGGCTGTGAAGATGATGCTGAGATACATTGACCAAGGGTCAGACTCGGAATAAAGAACCTTCTTGTGTTCCTACATGGAGAAAGCCATTCATCCTGCAGGAACTACAACTTATCCAGAATGCGGCTGCCCGACTGGTAACTGGGAGCACCTGCCAGGACCCATCGTTCTGCCCGGACACTGAGATCCAGCGCTGAGGGCCTTCTGGTGGTTCCCTCACTGTGAGAAGCAAAGCTACAGGGAACCAGGCACAGGGCCTTCTTGGTGGTGGCACCCACCCTGTGGAACGCCCTCCCGTCAGATGTCAAGGAAATAAACAACTTCCTGACATTTAGAAGACATCTGAAGGGAAGTTTTTAATGTATTTTTAATCTTTGTTGGAAGCTGCCCAGAGTGGCTGGGGGAATCCAGCCAGATGGGCAGGGTACAAATAATTTATTATTGTTGTTGTTGTTGTTGTTGTTGTTGTTGTTGTTGTTGTTGTTGTTGTTGTTGTTTTGTTGTTGTTGTTATTGTTGTTGTTACTGTTATTGTTATTGTTATTACTACTACTACTATTATTTTTATGTTATTTTATTATTATTAAATAATAATACTAATAATAACACCAGTCCTGAAAAACCTACATCACCACCATTATTTATTGAATTTGTATACCACCCGGAGGTCTCAGGGCAGTTCACAGAACAAAATCAGAACATAAAACCACAAAATATATAATCAAAATAAAAACAACCCAATAACACCCTCCTCCCCCCCAAACCCCCACATTTTAAAAGGGCATAGGATTTCAACCGGGATTCCATCTCCCTCTCGGCTGTGAAGCTAACTGTGTGACCTTGGGAGGCGGCCACTATCTCTCAGCCTAAACTGCCTCCCAGGGTTGTTGTGAAGATTAACTGAGGAAGGAGCGAGAGGAGCGAGAGGAGCTCCTTGGAGGGAAAGTTGGGATATAAATACAATCAATCAATCAATCAATCAATCAATCAAGTACATTTCCGAGCACAATTCAAAGTGTTGGTGCTGACCTTTAAAGCCCTAAACAGCCTTGGCCCAGTATACCTGAAGGAGCGTCTCCACCCCCATCATTCTGCCCGGACACTGAGGTCCAGCACAGAGGGCCTTCTGGCGGTTCCTTCACTGCGAGAAGCCAAGTTACAGGGAACCAGGCAGAGGGCCTTCTCGGTGGTGGCGCCTGCGCTGTGGAACGCCCTCCCATCAGATGTCAAGGAAATAAACAACTATCTGACTTTTAGAAGACACCTGAAAGCAGCCCTGTTCAGGGAAGTTTTTAATGTATTTTTAATCTTTGTTGGAAGCTGCCCAGAGTGGCTGGGGAAATCTAGCCAGGTGGGCAGAGTACAACTAGTAAAATAATAATAATAATAAATAATAATAATACTAATAATAACACCAGTCCTGAAAGACCTACATCACCATCATTATTTATTGAACTTATATACCACCCTATACCCGGAGCTCTCAGGGCAGTTCACAGAACAAAATCAGAACATAAAACCAAAAAATTATAATCAAAATAAAAACAACCCAATAACACCCTCCCCCACCCAAACCCCCACATTTTAAAAGGGCATAGGATTTCAATCAAATCAACCAAAGGCCTGGTTAAAAAGGAACATTTTTGCCTGGTGCCTAAAGGTGTTTAATGAAGGCACCAGGCAAACTTCCCAGGGGAGGGCATTCCATAATTGGGGAGCCACTGCAGAGCCATATTGGCTCCCAGTACGTTTCCGAGCACAATTCAAAGTGCTTAAAACCCTTAAGTGGCCTCGGCCCTGTAGACCTGAAGGAATTGTAGAGTTGGGAGGGTCCATGCAGGTCATCTAGCCTGACCTCCTGCAACGTGGGAATCTTTTCCAACCCATGTAGGGCTCGAACCGCAAGCCCTGAGATTAAGAGTCTCATGCTCTACCGACTGAGCTATCTCTCATGGTAGGGGAGGCTGAGAGGCAATGACTGGCCCAAGGCCACCCAGTGAGCTTCATGGCTGAGTGGGCATTCGAACCCTGGTCTCTCCCAGGCCCAACTCTCTAACTGCTGCACTACACTGGCTCTCTGTGGGGGCGCTGCCTGTTAGGATTTCTTTCCCGTGTTGCAGTCATGGGATTGTTTATATCACATGACGCTGTATGTTTTCATTCCACATTGTGGGAAGTGATGGAGACAGGATGTTTTTATTACAGTGGTACTTCAGGTTACATACGCTTCAGGTTACAGACTCTGCTAACCCAGAAATAGTACCTCGGGTTAAGAACTTTGCTTCAGGTTGAGAACAGAAATCGTGCTCCGGCGGAGCGGTGGCAGCGGGAGGCCCCATTAGCTAAAGTGGTGCTTCAGGTTAAGAACAGTTTCAGGTTAAGAAAGGACCTCCGGAACAAATTAAGTACTTAACCCGAGGTACCACTGTACTGTGTTTCCAGGATGTAGGATTGAGTCTGAACGCTGACTGCCTATACTCTGCTGGTCCTGAAGAGTGCTGATGCCTCTCAGGTATCAGTCGCTGTGATGTTCGGGCTGGAGAAAGATTTTGAATCTCCTGACCAACCAGGAGGGAGAGAACATGCCAGTCGGGCATGTGTCTCTGCTGGACTCCTACTCGTGTGTAGGACCTCCTGACACCGCCTTGGGGCTTCCACCACTTGAGGTGGGATCCTCTCCCCACCTAATGGCTGGACCAGCCCATGTCCTCTTGATTCAGACCTTGGTAGCTGACAGGTCCTGACGGGTATCCGTTTGCAAGGAATAATCCCTGAAAGGCTTTTAGGCTGCAGGAAACCCAGAAAAAAAAGGAGTCTTTAAAATTGAGCAGGGTTCAGAAGAGTTAAAAATTAAATATTGCATACTTAGAAGGGCTGACAAACTCATGGTGCCATAAGAGTCAAGGGGAGACAATAGAGACGGAACAAAAATGACAAGATGGTGGCTTCTTAATATACAGTGGTACCTCGGGTTAAGTACTTACGGTAATTCGTTCCAGAGGTCCGTACTTCTGTTCTTAACCTGAAGCACCACTTTAGCTAATGGAGCCTCCCGCTGCCACTGCACCGCTGCCACGCAAATTCTGTTCTCATCCTGAAGCAAAGTTCTTAACCTGAAGCAGTATTTCTGGGTTAGCGGAGTCTGTAACCTGAAGCGTATGTAATCCGAGGTACCACTGTACATGGTAATTACAGAGCATTTGTCCCGAAAGCGAAACTGGTAAGATATGAAAAGCCCAGCATCATAAAGCTTAATGCAACATTTTTAATTTGAACATATACAGTAAGTGTTTGCTCCTTTTCCTGACGTATCATTCTTTAAATGTTTAATAGCGTGAATTTATCACTTTAATATGGAATTGTTGGGGCTCGTGGGTGGGGAGGGTGAGGTGATTTGCACAAGGCATGCGCGAGAAAACGGGAGACAGAAACAGTGAGGTGTTGGCAGACGTTTGACGGGGTTTCTGTAGAGACATAGCCTGAGCTGCAAGGACAATTGGATTAGCAGGGAAACCCACCTGTCAGGTAAAAGCTGTTAAAGGGCACAAGGACCCGAATTCATCCTATGCCATGTGCCAAGACCTTATTTTTTAAGTGTGTAGGGAAGGCCAGGCATAGCAACCACCTCTCAGGTGCATGGAGACACTGACAAGAAAGAAGGGAGGTTGTGAAAATTGCTCAAGGATGACTCTGTGATGCATGGTATTCCTTCAGATGAGATACGTCTGTGGCGCTGCACAAAGCTTCGGATTGGTTGTGAGTTCGCACAAATGTTTTGTGCCTCAAAAATAAAAAGAGCAAACTGAAGCTGCCTTGAATTTGGCTTAGCTGCTTAAAGATGAAAATAGGAATTGCATCACAGAAGTGAGCCGTAAATACCAGAAGGGACGAAGGTACACCCACCGTGCTGTAAATCTTGCATTCTCAGTAGGTACAGTGGTACCTCGGGTTACAGACGCTTCAGGTTACAGACTCCGCTAACCCAGAAATAGTACCTCGGGTTAAGAACTTAGCTTCAGGATGAGAACAGAAATCGTGCGGCGGTGGCAGCGGGAGGCCCCATTAGCTAAAGTGGTACCTCAGGTTAAGAACAGTTTCAGGTTAAGAACGGACCTCCAGAAAGAGGTACCTCTGTATGTTTTTGTAAGTCTGTGTAAGTCACTGTACAGTAAGTCCACAGAGCTGTATTGCTGATAGGCAGATACTGAGACCATAGACGTACAATTGGCAGAGAGGGCTCTGCGTGATGTCATTTCCCCTCCTCTCCTGAAAGGAAGCAGCCTATAGCACTTCCTGTTCTTCTTGCTCCAGCTTCAGGCACATTCCTGAAGCTTGTGTAATACTGTATATATAAGTATTTTGCCTGCATGGTTTTTACTGCTGCCTTTGCTGCGAACCAATTCACGATCATAAAGTAAGCAAATATTATTTCTGAACCTACTTCCCAAGTTGTTGCCCGATTCTTCGTTAAGTGAGCTGAGCTGGACTCCGTAGCTGGACTTGCTCAAAACAAAGGTTTTGCTTTTAATTTTGCTGCCAAGGATGGGATGTTGAAACTTCTGGAGAGATATATTGCAATTAATATATCCTCTTCCACCACTTAAAACCCATCCCACACTTTCCCCCCCTCTTTTGGGGTGTGTGTGTGCCAGACACTACTGAATGGTGTCAGTGTGGGCAGGGGTGTCATCCTCAAGGCAATGGCAGCCATTTTTGAATGGAAAGGAAATTTCAGCACCAGGCCTGCCGCCTGTGCTGATCCCGGGGGGAAGGTTACCGTAGGCGTAGTCAAAGTCCGGTCCTGGGTCACTAGCCTGGAATCAGCCCACAAGGAGCGGGGCGAGGTCCGAAACAGGAAGCCGGGCGGGGACAGGAGCACTGAAGAGTCAGGTCTGGGTCCGGGCATGAACAGGAACTCAACAACGACGTTGCTCCCACAACCTGGGACCGGGCTGACTGGCCTTTATCTTCTCTGAGGCCAGGGGCGGTCCCGGCCCCTAGGAGACCCGCCTCTCTTGGCCTTAAGGCGAGCACTCCTCCTGGGAGAAACCAGTTCCCTTCGCCTCTCTGCCCTGAGTCTCTGCAGTTCAGGAGAGGCTAAAGGGTTACTGGGCCCAGGGGGAGACTCACCTGCAGGCACTGAGTCCTCAACCACCTCTGGAGCCAGAGTGGATTCACCTGGTGCCTGCTCCTGAGGATCCGGCATAGGTGCAGGTGCTTCAGAATCCAGGCCCTGCCCCAATTCAGCTGGCCCTGGAGGCGGGGACTCCTGTGCAGGCTGGGATTCCTCTGGTTCAGCCTCTGAATCGGAATCCCAGGCCATCACACCGCCATTCACAGTGGTGGCGCAGAGAAGCCAAAGGATTTGGAGTGTGTGGGCTTCTCTGTTGTCTCACCCCAGTCCTGCTCCCTTTAGTCAATATACTGGCACACTGAGAGTGCTATGTTGGCGTTTTGCTCATGCTGCCATCGTAGCTGGTGTTGCCCCAAAGGAGCGGCACCGCTGCAGATTCCTAAAGCCTCCTTAGCCAGAATAAGTCCCATATAGGATTACTCCCACAGTTAAATAAATAATTGCATGCTGGAGAGGGAAGCAAAAATGCATGACTGTGTGTGTGTGTGTGTGTGTGTGTGTGTGTGTGTGTGTAATTTAAAAAAGAAACTTCTGTTCCCCTCCTTCCCCTTATGGGCACATGGAATTAAACACATGCCTGTCACTTAGATTTTAGCAGTGAGCAGCACAGAATAGCTGCTAGCCCTGGAGAACAATCATCTCTCGTGATAAAGACCCTGCAAATTATAATTTGGCTGCCAAAGTCATAATCAGGTGTTGGCTTAATTAAAACCCCTTGAAGTGATGTGTAGGAAAAGAGAGGGGGGGGAGGGCAGAAACACAAACATTTCTTTTTTAAAATAAAAATAAAAAGCACCTCCCATCTGCGATTACCTCCAACTCTCCACCGAGCGTTCCATGTGGAATACAAATCAGTTTGCCACAGTGACGCATGTTTGCTGCTTTCTCGCTGTCGGAAAACGCTGATCCAAAGGCGGCGGTTGCTGCTAAGAATCTGTGCGTAAGTCGAAGTCCTGGAGTTTGTGCCCCTGTTATATCTCTATGGGCCCCTTAGCTATTGTATCGATTGATTGATGTGGCATCAACCCCCCCGCCCAGCAGCTGAAAAGCTAGGTGGAACTCACTCTCCTTGCACTTACCAGCCTGGCTGGCATGCAAAGATAATGTGCTTGGAGGTGGCAGGTCTTGACAGCACCCTCTGATACCTCTCCATGCTCTTGCTTCCACGGGAGGAGACTGGACAGCTAAAACTGGGCTGTAATACCCCATAACTGATTTTCAAAGCGATATCCTACACCTGCAAGCTCTGCCTTCTACTACTTCTGCTATGAATGCAGAAGGTCTCCGGTTCAATCCCCAGCATCTCAGGTACGGCTTGGAGAACATCTGTCAGGAGTGCGTGCAGGAGCCAGGCCCTGTAACCAGTAGGACTTTGCAGGACTAGGGCCTTCCTAAGTTTGTTCTGAAGAGGCAAGGCGCGGCCACACAGGTGAGGCCGCTTGGTAACTCACTGCACCTGGTGGCAAGAGCCGGGAAGGGATATAAGGTCAGCATTTCCCTTCAGCTCTTTGGCACAGCAAAATGTTTCTTGCATTGCTGTGTTTGGCTCCTTGACCCCTTGCTTCTTGATCCTCGGACCCTTGACTTTGTGACCCCTTGCTTCCTGATCCTCGGACCCTTGACTTCATGACTGCTTGCTTCTTGATCCTCGGACCCCTGACTTCCTGACTCCTTGCTTCTGGATCCTCGGACCCTTGACTTCCTGACTCCTTGCTTCCTGATCCTCGGACTTCTAGCTTCTGGACTCTCATTCCTGCTCCCACCCCGCCATTTTCCCCACGGTCCTGACATCCTCAGCCGGGAGTTTGATCACCCGTGACAACATCCTGTCTGAAATCCTGAAGAGCAGCTGTCAGTTAGTGTAGACAATACTGAGCTACATGGATCAATGGTCTGACTCCATACAAGACAGCCTTCTGTGTTCCTAGGATCACACCACCTGGGAATTCTTTGCTGTCAAGGAGTTGCTCCATATTGTGGCCCTGGGGTCTTGCTTCCTGCTCGTTTATTACTCAGGAAGTGCTTTATAGAGTTTGGAAACCGTGTCGTTCAAAACCACCGACTCCTTGTCTCTTAGTTCTGGTGTGCTCAAAATATAGCTACGAAAGAAGCAGTTGATCCAGATACGTCCCCATTGCAGAGACTGTCATAAGCAAGTGTGGCACCAACATGGCAGTTTCTCTCTCCTGTTGGGAACAAGGGCTCCAGGCACCGGCCGTTGCGTTTCATTATTAGGGATTATTAATAGCAATATATCTAATCGTGGCACGCTAAAGAAGACAGTTGGTAATTGCAATTCCACTGGCTAAAATTATGAGCGTTTCAGCACACCATCTGCTGATGGCTACCTCAAAAGTATTAAAATAGAAGCAGAATTTACATAACGTCTGGCTGCGGAGTCTCTGCAGACCTGCGTGATGGAGGAGATCTCTCTGGGCATCCGTTACACAAAGGAGGATAAAATAATGGCATCTTACGGCACCTGTGAGCCTCCCCAATGTAGGCTCTTCCTGGTCATGAAATACTAGAATCCGCGTTGCTTCTAGCTGAGTCAACGTGAATCCATGAGCTTTAGCAGATGGGAACATTCCTCCCTGGACAGTTTGCAGGCTGAAGATGGTCAGGGCCACTTGAATAGGTGGACAATGGTGAAAATCAGGCAGGTAGGTGGAAGCAGGTAGGGAGGTAGTCTTCCCATAACTTGGGCCCATGGGAAAAGGCAAGTGGCCAGGTAAAAATCAGGGGCATGTTCCATTTGACTTAGTGTTCTGGGTCCAATGATTCCTCCTTTTGCTCAGTTGTCTTAGCAGCTATGTCCAGAAACTGATTTCTGCCTTCACTGTACTGTAGCAGTGGCTCCATGTTGCATAACAGAACACAGGAAGTTGAGTCAAATGCTGGGGTCCAACTAGCGGAGGCTAGATCTACACAGCTATAAAAAAAACACTCTAGAAACGCTCTGCAAAAAAAAAAAAAACCTGTTGTAAAGTTCACAATTGAAATATCATGGAGTTGCGATTTCAGCTCTGCAGCGCCACCTGGTGTCACAGTGTCATAACGCTTTTGTAACGCTGTATTCTGACTAATGTAGCTGAGTCCTTCGTGTTGCCTGCACTAACCAGCAGTGGCATTAGGGGATTCCTAATCCTGCCTGGGACCTTCTGCATGCAAAGGACCTTGGAAGCTCAGCAGAACAGCCTTAGTTTGCCATCACCAGTGGTGTAGCGTGGGTTGTCAGCACCTGGGGCAAGGCAAGTAATTTGCGCCCCCTAACCCGTGGATTTGCACCCCCTAACCCTAACCCCCAGATGTTGCGCCCGGTGCGGCCGGCCCCCCCTGCACCCCCCACGCTACGCCACTGGCCATCACTGTCGCGCTGCAACCTCTAAAGCTTTCCTCCTATTTTCCATTTTGCCTGCAAGCCGCATACAGTCGCTTCATTGTCCATTTGCTTGCTGTTTGTTTGTTTTTTCTGCTGGCAAGAGTGTGGAAGAAAAAGAGGTGCCATCTGCTCGCATTTTGCATGATCTGCTGTCACTGTCACGCAAGCTTCATATTCTGAAATCACATTAACCTGTTGTTTATTTACCAAAGTGCCGGATCAAAGAGACTTAACAATGCTTCTGCAGAAAAGAGATAGCGATCGCCATGCTAGCCCCTTACCGAGTAAATAACCTGTGCTAGTCACATGCAATTAATCAATTTGCTGTTTCGCAGGGGAATTGGCAAACCCTGAACTTCCCGTAGGCAAGGAGCAAGGAGCCAACCGGCTGGTTTCTGTTCACGCAAGCAGTTAACCGAACTCCTTGCTTTCCCTGGCAGTGGAAGCCGATGAAACTGCTGGAATTACACCTGGAGCAGCAGAGACTCCGTCAGCACAAACGTGAGAAGCCCAGTGGGTCAAAAAAGAGCCGTGCAGAGAAGTTTGCTCCTGGAATTGAGCAGAACTGTGCAGTGAACATAATATCCCATAATAGCTGCATGTCAGCATCTGGTCTGCTATTCTTCAGCACAAATCTACTGGCATAATTCAAGACTCTGGAATGAACCGATAATGTTCTTAAACAGCTCGGCTTACCTTTGAAACCTCCTCCCCTATGTTGGGGAACCGTTTTTGTTTTTTGTTTTGTTTTGGCAGCTCATGGAGACTTTATTCACTGGGAAACAGGATTGCCTTCAGAAGGCTCGGGGGTTGGATAACTCCATACCCTCCAACATTTCTCTGATGAGAATAGGGCGTCCTAAGGAAAAGCTAGACAGCATCTTAAAAAGCAGAGACATCACCTTGCCGACAAAGGTCCGTATAGTTAAAGCTATGGTTTTCCCAGTAGTGATGTATGGAAGTGAGAGCTGGACCATAATGAAGGCTGGTCTCCGAAGAATTGATGCTTTTGAATTCTGGTGCTCGAGGAGACCCTTGAGAGTCCCATGGACTGCAAGAAGATCAAACCTCTCCATTCTTAAGGAAATCAGCCCTGAGTGCTCACTGGAAGGACAGATCCTGAAGCTGAGGCTCCAAGACTTTGGCCACCTCCTGAGAAGAGAAGACTCCCTGGAAAAGACCCTCATGTTGGGAAAGATGGAGAGCACAAGGAGAAGGGGACGACAGAGGATGAGATGGTTGGACAGTGTTCTCGAAGAGACCAGCATGAGTTTGACCAAACTGCGGGAGGCAGTGGAAGACAGGAGTGCCTGGCGTGCTCTGCTCCAGGGGGTCACAAAGAGTCGGACACGACTAAACGACTAAACAACAACAAAGGAAAAGCAGGACATTCCGGGATCAAATGAGAAACTGGGACAGCTTCTCTAAATCAGGGGTGTCCCAGAAAAATAGGGACACTGAAAAACTCGCAGTAACACTCCTCTCTCTCTCTCTCCCCCCCCCCCCGCATTTGTGCAATAGGCTGTTGTGCGATATACTGTACACACCCATCTCTAAACTCCACCCAGGGAAGCAGCAGTTATCATGTGATTCCAGGGATGTCTATGAGGCAGAGCTATGGAGGAGTCTGGCGGGCGGCGGTGGAGGTTTGAGAGCTAGAGAGAGAGGCCTTGAAATATGCTCATGCTCTTTATTCAGCTCATAGCAGTGAGGAGGAATGGAAGTTCCCCCAGAATGTCTGCTTTATATACATTATTTACACAATGGGCCCCACGTGATTGGCTAGTTCCGGGATTTCCTGTAGGCAAATCAGTTTGCGGATTCACTTCCACCTGAAGCTGGATTGGGTGGCTCCTGCGGACCAATCCGACTGCTGCATTCTGAATCCTATTGTTCTAGGACCAATCAGACTGCTGCCTTTTGGATCCTATTCAACTCAGTACATAACAGGCCTGGAGGACTGTATTTGGCCCCCAGCAACGAGATTCCCCACCCCATCGCAAGACTTTGCAGAGTAAGTCTTGTGCACTGTTGCATTCAAGTGCAAGGGGAGACATGTAGCTTAAAAAAATAAAAATGGCCAAAGCAGTAGGCTGTCTCCCATGCCACCACCCCTCTTTAGGCCGGCATCGCCCTATCATTTTGTGAATTATTCCCCCTCTGTTTTGTGGGGTTTTCTTTTTCAAACGCCTCTCCCCTTTCCCTCTCCAGAAATCACATCTCAATTTCTGTGTGTGTGAGAGAGAGAGAACAAATTACCATTCCCAGCCCATTACGCAGAGGCAAGATATCACGCTACTTGGACCAGGGAGGGAGCGTTGTGCTGAAATCTGTTTTTTAATCACTGAGAAAGGCCCTTCTCTCTCTCTCTCTCTCTCTCTCACACACTCTCAGACAAGACTGAACGGCCTGATCAAAAGCATCTTTTTGGGGAGAGCATCCTTGCAGCTCCAGCTGGGGTGGAGAGACTAATCACGGCTGGTGCTGCCAGCCCTTGATGCTCTCTGCAGGAGGCCCTCAAATGTGTCTGAGATGATTCTACAGCTTGGTCATGTCCCCCCCCCCCCCCCCGATGAATAACTCTACGGGGAGCAGCAGGCCTGTTGAAGGTCATGAAACATTTCTGCTGACATTGATGTTAAATGCTAAATTCCCTCTTGCTTTGTACTCTGAAGTGGCAGGGCAGACTGGCCGCTCTCCTTTGCCAGGCATCTATTTACTAAACTGGCTGTGGTGCAGGGAGGGGCCTCGTCCACAGCTGGGCTGCCCCAGTCTCCAGTCTCCGCTGGGGAGATGAGTCCGGGGCGGTTTCTGGTCGCAAGCCGCCTCTGAGTTTCTGCTTGGCAATACTGGATCCTGCACTTAACTTCCCCAGAATTTGACTATTTATGAAAGTCAGCATTTCAAAAGCAGCAACAAGCTTTTAACTCTAAAAAACGCATAATTCAGAGCCAGGACAATGGTGTAGTAGTGCCTGGGTGAGCTAATGTGTTCTTTTCCAGATGTTGTTGGACTACAAAGCCCATCATCCTTGACCACTGGAGGGCACCATGCTACCTAACCCTGGACCACATTGTAATCTAATATCCATATACATGCCTAGCGGGGGCAGTGGGAAATTTCAAATAATTGTAGATATTCAAAATTCCAAGTTCAGGTTTTAGCTTCCGCATTGAATTTCAGCCTAAGCCTTTGAAATTTGAGTTCTTTGGATTCATCGCCTTTCCTTGCATCTTTTGATTTGTGGAAGGCATCAAATATTTGTAAAGTTTCGTATGTCAACTGTCAGATACAAAATAGCACTGCATGCCAGCTATCAAGTACTGTACGGCCGAATTCTAAATACCATTGCATGCCAACAGCCACATGCGGAATACCATTGCATGCCAAATATCAACAATTGTGAAATTCAAAATACCGCTGTATGCCAGCTATTAAATACTGTTGATAGAAAATACTGTTACGTGCCAATGATCAAATACTGTTTAAGTCTAACAATTTGCGGAGGAATAGCTTTTTTTTGCAGCAAAAACAACAGAATCCTGTAGCACCTCAAAGACTACAGAATTTATTATTGCATAAGTTTTCAATCAACACTTCACATACCTGACAAAATGGGCTATAGTCCAAGAAACCTCGTGCTACTGTACATTTCTTGGTGTTTAAGGGTGGTGGACTCGTAATCTGGTGAACTGGGTTCGCTTCCCTGCTCCTCCAAATGCAGCTGCTGGGTGACCTTGGGCCAGTCACACTTCTCTGAAGTCTCTCAGCCTCACTCACCTCACAGAGTGTTTGTTCGTGGGGGAGGAAGGGAAAGGAGAATATTAGCCGCTTTGAGACTCCTTCGGGTAGTGATAAAGCTGGGTATCAAATCCAAACTCCTCTTCTTCTTCTTCTAAGGTGCCACAATACTACGCCACTGAAAACCCAGCATAGTCTAGTATTTAAGGGTCAGACTACAACTGGGAAGACTTGAATTCAAATTCTCACTCAGCTATGAAGCAAACTGAGTCTTCTTCTTTCTTCTTTGGCGACCACTCATAGCCGAATAAGATTATCTTCCATAAACACAGTCTTAACAATGAGTCTGTAAGTGACTGTGGAGGCCAATTCTGGATCCAGACGTCCTTCCACAGTGGGGACACCTAGCTGTCAAGTGTCCCTTATTTGAAGGGACAGTCCCTTATTCCAGGGCCATGTCCCGCTGCTGTCCCTTATTGATGGATGTCCCTTAAATGTCCCTTAAATGATGTCCCTTAAATTTCAAAGGAAGCAGCTCCTCTCCCTCCCTCCCTGCCGGCCAGGGAGGAGGGAAGCTCCAACTGTGTTGCTTGGCTGTGTTACTCACCCAATAAGAAGTCTAAGAACGACTGGGAGGTGGAGCTTGCATGCCTTGTGTGTGGCTAGTTAATGCAAGTTGGGGGGGGTTTTTTTTGAATGTTGGACGCCATTTTGTTGCACGTGCTGCTGCAAACTTTTCCGTGCAAAGCCAGGCCGGAGAGCCATCTTAAGTTGAGGCTGCATAGGCCTTGTGGTGCATGTGATTCAGATTCTATTCAGTTGAACCTCTGGTTACAAAGTTGGTTGGACAGTGTGCTCGAAGCCACCAGCATGAGTTTGACCAGACTGCAGGAAGACAGGAAGACTGGAGTGCCTGGAACAGGTGAGGCTGCAGGTCCCTTATTTTGGCTGCTGGTCCCTTATTTTCAAGGCTGCTGGTCCCTTATTTTCAAATCTGTAAGCTGGTAGCTATGGGGTCATAGGTTTCCAGGCGGGAGTTGATCACGGTGTGGATTTGCCAAGCATGCCTTCCTCTTAGCATGTTTCTCCCTTGCGTCCTGAGTTCAAGTGTCTTCAAAGTCCATGACACCTTTGGTAATGGCTGCTCTCCAACTGGAGCGCTCGCAGGCCAGTGTTTCCCAGTTGTCAGTGTTTATACTACATTTTTTTTATTTGCCTTGAGAGAGTCTTCAAACCTCTTTTGTTGACCACCAGCATTGTGCTTTCCATTTTTTAATTCAGAATAGAGAAGTTGCTTTGGAAGACGATAATCAGGCATCTGCACAACATGACCAGTCCAACAAAGTTGATGTTGAAGAATCATCTCTTTGACATTGGTGATCTTTGCTTCTTCCAGTACACTGGCATGAGTTTGCCTGTCTACCCAAGTGATGTGTAAAAATTTTCAGAGACACCGTTGATGGAATCTTTTGAGGAGTTGGAGATGGCGTTTATAAGTGGCCCATGTTTCACAAGCATACAGTAAGGTTGGTAGTACAATAGCTTTGTAAACAAGCATTTTGGTTTCCCTGCGAATGTCCCAGTCCTCAAACAAGGGTGGTCTAGGGCAAACGGGTCCAGTGAATTCCCCCTGACTCAAAAGTTCCACAGGCCTTCGCTTTTGATTGCCAAACCACAGAACCAATCGGAACACACAGATATCTGCAGACAACCATTTAATTGTTAGAATTCAGGCTCGGTCAGAGGTATGTGCCTATCTCTCCAGGCACCGGCTGAATTCCTTTGACCTCCCTCCGGCGACTCCCGGCAGGAAAAACACACGAGGTCCGTTCCGGCGATTTTCCTCAGGCTGTGAGGAAAACACACCAACTGCTTCTCCTCCTCCCTGCTCTCCAGCATATCCCCAGGGAGGGGAATCAGACTCAGACAGAAATGTATCTACATTGCTTTTATTCCTGTCTTTAGCAGTCATACAGTAAAAGATGTCTGCTCTCTTCAACAAACAGAGAGAAACTCCAAACTCCACCCATGTACATCCTGTACAGGTCATATGACACACACTGAGCTCACATCCGGTGCTCAATACGGAGAATGGACTGCCCCTTTGTTTCCATGGCAACAGTCACATACTTCCTGTCTGGCTTTGCAGCCACAAGCAGCTGACTGAGCTGCTAGAGCCTTTGCTTGCTGCAGCATTGCTGCTTTAGAATAACATTAATTACAGTGTATATTACAGCAGAATTGCCTATTAGGCCGCCTGGGCTTTTTCATAATAGGGTCTGGGTGCTTCCTCATTAGAGCAATAAGCAAGGAAGTCAGACAGGCTATGCTCTGATGTTTGGGCAGTGCCCCTGCCACTTCTAGTCTGTCTTTCTCCGCTCAGCCTGGACTGGAAAACTTCCAAGTCGAAATGGGATTGAGGAAAGTAGGTCTTGGGGCTACCGCTGGAGATGGTGGAAGCTGTCCTGAAATTATGGAATGAAAGGTTAAAATTTACAGCGTGTACCGCATTGGAGGAAAATGTAATGAAAATGGTCTATAGATGGTACATAACGCCAGTAAAATTGGCTAAAATGTATAAAACAGATAACAAGTGTTGGAAATGTAAAGAAAAAGAAGGAACTTTCTATCATATGTGGTGGGAATGTAAAAAGGTGAAAGGCTTCTGGGAAATGATATATAATGAATTGAAAAAGATGTTGAGATATACATTTGTTAAAAAACCAGAGGCCTTCCTATTAGGATTGGTAGGTAATGAAATTAATAGAAAAGACTGTAAACTTTTCCAATACGCAGTAACAGCAGCAAGAATACTTCTGGCGCAAAGATGGAATCAGGAAGAAATTCCAACAGTGGAAGAATGGAGAATGAAACTGACTGAATATGCAGAATTGGATAAACTGACTGGGAAGATTCGTTATCAGAAAGACCAAAAGTTTATTGAGGACTGGGGGAGATTTACAGAGTATCTGAAAGGCATATGTGATGTTGGTTTTGAAGAGTCTCTGTGAAAAATTAAGAAATATTGTAAAAAAGAAGTAAGTGAAAGGTAGAGGAATGGCTAAAGGCAATAGTAACTTTAGAAATGCGTTAACAATAGAAACTTTAATGAAAGATTGGCAGAGAAATTGAGGGAAGTCAAAAATTGATGACTGTGTGATAAAGTATGAGTAGATTGTACAAAAATGTTTGAAAAATGAATAAAAATTATTTTTTTTAAAAAAGGAAGCTGTCCTGTGCAGTGGGATTTCTAGTCGATTTCTTCAATACCCACAGCATTGTGATGAATCAGGAAACTTAACTTGGTCATGGCAGCAGCCGCTGGGGAACCCACAAAAGGGTGCAATTAATTATTATTGTTTTGAATCTTATTGTGATGTTATATTCCTCAGTGGGTTGTGCAAATCACTATTCTTAGGTTACCAGATTTTTTTCAATGAATCCGGGGACACTTTAAATAAATAAATAAATAAATAAATACTACATGTTTGGGACATTGATGCTGCAGCGATGGCGGCGGCAGAGGGGCAGCCGCCACCTTGACCTCAACCGCCATGTTTCCCCTTCCTCCGAGGCTTCTATCTCCTTTCTCCATGAGCCTCGGCAGCCCCTGAGTTGTGGGTTCATCGGTGGTGGTGGTGGGGAAGCAGTGTGTAGGGGGTCAGGCATGGAAGGAGGGCTGAGAGCGGCGGCTGTGGCGAGGCTCGGGCAGTGCGATGCCTCCCTTCCCATCGGAGCAGCCCCAATCCCATTCCTACTTGCGTGCAAGCAGGAGGGGGCAGGGATCCCTCAGCTGGGAAGGAAGGCTTCCCCGTTGCCTAACTGAGAGGTCCCTGCCCCCTCCTGCTTGCACGCAAGCTCTGATAGGCAGTGTGAAGCCTCCCTTCATAGCTGAGAGATCTCCGCCCCGCTCCTGCTTGCACGCAAGTAGGAGTTGGGAGGCTGCTCTGATACGCAGCATGAAGCCTCCCTTCACAGCTTAGTTGCTGGGGTCAGGGAAGGTGGAGGCAGCCCGGAAGCTGCATCTTAGACCCCCTGCGCCAGCATCATATGGGGACTTCCGAGCAGCTCCTGAAGCCAGCCAGAGCCAACTGCTCCGGGCTGCTGAGAGACTGCTGCTGCTGCGTTTCCCGGGGACATTAGATGAAATCCAGGGACATTCCGGGGATGGAATTTGTCTGGGGACTTATTCGCAAATCTGGGGACTGTCCTGGGGAAACGGGGACATCTGGTAACCCTACACTATTCTGAATAATGCTTTTTGTAGGGCAAGGGCACCAGGGATGAGTTTATGGAGCCAGGTGGCCAGTGGCCCAAAAACAGTTTGGGAGCTACTCTGCTAATGGGACAATTGTGTTGGATGGTGCTCAGTGTGTTAGAATACTGTTTCAAGCCAACACTGCCACGTTCTAGAGGGGTAGCCATTTTAGGTGGTTGCAACAAAACACCAGAGAGTGCAGTAGCACCTTCATGAATAATAATGATAATAAAATGATGGCATGAAGATTTTGTGGACCATACGACATTTATTAGCGCAAGAAGAGCCTGTGTTCTCAGCTTCTAAACACAATTGGATACTAAAACGTCACTGCACACGACACGAGGTATTAAATACTTTTGGAAGTTCCACTCCATCGTCGTGGCAAGTGTACGTGTTTGTGTGTGTTCATATTCTTCCGGTGATTTTCTAGATTGCCAAGGAGCCCCCCAAAGTAATAAAGGATTGTGTTTTTACATTGTTGTAGCCTGCCCTGGGACTTTCCGGTGAATGGCAGGTAAGAACTCTAATAAAGGTCCAATTAGCCAAGGCCACTCAGCATTTAAACTGGCACCTGGAGAGAAATAACTTTCTACAATAGGTTCCTGATATTGTTTGGTGGGATGAGGCTTTGCGATCTCGAGGCACGGGATTATAATTGAAAAGCAAACTTGAGCTTACCTGAGGAAAACATCAAAATATAGGCACAGAGGAAGTTGCCTTATAGCAGGTGAGTCTAATTGTCCCATTTCACCCAGGAGTACCTGCCTTCAGAGGTAGACCCACCTCAGGGTCTCAGAAAAATGAGTCTTTCCCTTTAGCTGCTGCTTGGGTTTTTTATTTTAACTGGAGATTGAACCCTAAAAAAACCCAAACCAAAAAACCAACACTTTCCTAATGAGGTGAGCTGGAATTTCTCCAGAAACTGGTTGGTTGTTTAGATGGCTTTTGGTGTGTGTCTTTGCTCTTTGGCTATGACTTTTCTCTTCAAGAGGCTTAATTTGAACGTCAATTACGCTCCCCGCCTCCCGCAAGCCTTGGTGTTTTCAATACATAAACCAACTGCTCTTTTGACGAACTGTTTCCACATAGCCTTTAAATCCCAACGAGGTGCATCGCGGGGGGAATGGCCTCGTACTCAATCAAAAGTTGGTTTCTGTTTGTGGCAAATGAGGGAGACACAATGCCACAATCCACTGCTAATAGGTTTCCCCCCTCGAGCTCCTGTTGAACCTTATCTTCTCCACCTGGTGCCTCGGTGCTTAACATCATGGCATGCCTGCTTTTCTGCTTCGTGCATCAATTTTCCTCGGATGCCAAGAAGAGACTCCCTTGCGTTTATGCTGACGGCAGGGCTCTCTGTAATACTGGGGCTACGTGTGTGCAGGCTGGGTGGGAATTGTTTTGCAATTCAGTCGTGCCAAGGCTTCCTTCCTTCCTTCCTTCCTTCCTTCCTTCCTTCCTTGCAATGCGTGGTTGTTCGATGTGCTATCACTTCACACCCACACTTCCATTTTTTGCCCTTGTCAATATGCCGTCAGCCTTGTTCCTGCACAGAACAGGGAAGGCAGTTTACCTGCTGGGGTGGTAGCTTAGTGTAATGTGCTTTTGGCTGCCCAACCTTATCAGGATGCACCCAGATGCATCTGGCATGAGCTGAAGCTGCTAAGTTTCCGAGCACAATTCAAAGTGTTGGTGCTGACCTTTAAAGCCCCAACAGTGAATCCTGTTAAGTTCAGCTTATATAGGATTGCTATTTCAGAGCTTGTCAGTGTGGCCTAGTGGTTGGATTGCTGGACTGGGACCTAAGAGACTAGGGTTCAAATCCCCACTCCGCCACTAAGTGAACTAGGTGACCTTGGGTTTAGTCACTCTCTCTCTCTGCCTAACCTACCTCACAAGGTTGTTGGGAGGGTGGCATGAAGAGGAGGAGGGGCCATGTGGGCATCCTGAGATCCCTGGAGGAAGGATGGGATGTAAATGTAGTACAGTGGTACCTCAGGTTAAGTACTTAATTCATTCCAGAGGTCCGTTCTTAACCTGAAACTGTTCTTAACCTGAAGCACCACTTCAGCTAATGGGGCCTCCTGTTGCCCCCGCGCTGCCGGAGCATGATTTTTGTTCTCATCCTGAAGCAAAGTTCTTAACCCGAGGCACTATTTCTGGGTTAGTGGAGTATGTAACCTGAAGCATATGTAACCTGAAGCGTATGTAACCCGAGGTACCACTGTAATAAATAAAATTTGGACCGATATCTAAATAACAAGGCTCTGATCTCACATATTTTGGCAGGGGCCCTAATCACAATGGCAATTTGGGAAGACTTCTGATCTCAATTACCTGGACTTAGCAATTTGAGCTTTTGGCTCAGGGGAGCCAGGTATTATTATTATTATTATTATTATTATTATTATTATTATTATTATTATTTATATGCTGCCTCCTTCCCTGACATGTGCCTTACAGCTAAAATAGAAACAACTAAAAACCTAGGGAGGGGGGTGGGGTGGGGGAGAGTAATCCTTAAAAAACCAAAACCCAATTAATAAGGTACCACGAGTATTAGGATTAAGTACAGTCCAAGGGTATATTTTTTATATAAATTATTTTTTTTCGGGGGGGGGGGAATTGCGTGATTGTTTTGATTTAGATTGCAGAACCCATTGAAATTATAGACCACACATCCTTTCCCTCATTATATTCTTTACTATTGTATTGTATTATTATATACACAAAATTTTCACTAGTAAACTGCATTAGCTGTGCCATGCTTCCTTGTTGACAGTTTACTGACAGCTTCAAACCGTTTCCTATTTAATTCCTTCTCCCCCCGCAACCTGCTTTGCCGCTATCAAAATTCAGTTAAGAAAGTAGAATAAAAGAGCAAATAAAAGCAGCAGCTACATCTGAAGGCTTGAACTACACAGCCCACAATCCATTGCGGCTCCCGCGCGTGATTTGCGGCCTGACTCTCAGGCAGACTCCCTTTTACCCAGCCTGCCTTGCGAACAGGCCCCTTTGCCCCTGGGCATCCTGGGAAATGAAGTCTTCCCCCCCTTCTCAGCTCCCACAAGTTCTGTCAGGAACCCACGAGTCGGAAAAAACTTTCCACCCGGCCTGGTCAACACGCCGGGGCGGGCTGTTGCCCTGGGCAACCAGCTCCTGAGCCAACGGGAGCCCGGCGCGCTGTGGGCGGTGGGCGGGCCTGGAGGGGCGGCGGTCCAATCGCGCGTCGGTGGGCGTGGCGCGGGTCTCCTCGGGCACCTTGTCCCGTCTTCTGCTTCTCTGCGGCCTAGTCGGCGCTCGAGTGCGCGCCCCTCGCCGGCAGCCGGGTCGTGATGGGCGGCGGAGGCAGCGCCCCGCGGAGGGTCACCTTCGAGGCGGACGAGAATGACAACATCACGGTGGTGAAGGGCGTCCGGGTGAGAGAGAGAGAGGGAGGGAGGGAGGGAGGGAGGGAAGAGGACAGGCCGACCTTGCAGGGCTGTCGTGCTGCTGCCTTGACCTCCTCAGCTGCTGCTGCTGCTCATTTCCTACGTCTCTTAATTTTTTTGTGAATTTTTTTATTAGTTTTCAATTGCAATAATCCAATAATAGCCTCCTTATAACAATGCCATATTGCAATACAGTTACAGATAGGTAGCCGTGTTGGTCTGCCATGGTCAAAACAAAATAAAAAAATTCCTTCCAGTAGCACCTTAAAGACCAACTGAGTTAGTTCTAGGTATGAGCTTTCGTGTGCATGCACACTTCTTCAGATACACTGACTTCTGTTTCAGTGTATCTGAAGAAGTGTGCATGCACACGAAAGCTCATACCTAGAACTAACTCAGTTGGTCTTTAAGGTGCTACTGGAAGGAATTTTTTTATTTTATATTGCAATACAATTAGCAATACCCATCATTCAGTTGCAGGTAGCCTGGCCTGTTTGCAGTCTGCAGAATTTGGGCCATTCCTCTTTATCCTGGTGAACAAGCTGCTCCCCAATTGATCTTTGTATGAAAGGTAAAGGGGACCCCTGACCGTTAGGTCCAGTCGTGGCCGACTCTGGGGTTGCTACGCTCATCTCGCTTTACTGGCCGAGGGAGCCGGCATACAGCTTCCGGGTCAAGTGGCCAGCAGGACTAAGCCGCTTCTGGTGAACCAGAGCAGCGCACGGAAACGCCGTTTACCTTCCCACCTATTTATCTACTTGCGCTTTGACGTGCTTTCGAACTGCTAGGTTGGCAGGAGCAGGGACCGAGCAACGGGAGCTCACCCCATGGCTGGGATTCAAACCGCCAACCCTCTGATCAGCAAGTCCTAGGCTCTGTGGTTTAACCCACAGCGCCACCCGCATCCCGTCCTTCATTCAGTAAAGGTACCCCTGCGTGCTCATCTCGCTCTACAGGCCATGAGCCGGCGCCGTCCAAGGACACTTCCAGGTCACGTGGCCAGCGTGATGAAGCTGCAGCTGGCGAGCCTGCACCAGCGCAGCACACGGAAACGCCGTTTACCTTCCCGCTCTAAAGCGGGAACTTATTTATCTACAACCTATTTATCTAAAGCGGTACCTATTTATCTACTTGCACTTAAGGGTGCTTTCGAACTGCTAGGTGGGCAGGAGCTGGGACCGAACGACGGGAGCTCACCCCGCCGCGGGGATTCGAACCGCCGACCATACGATCGGCAAGTCCTAGGCACTGAGGTTTTACCCACAGCGCCACCCGCGTCCCTTCCATCATTCAGTATCCATCATCAAATTATATAATTTAGGTCCTGTCCCCCCGCCCCTGCATGCTAGAATTGATGGTGTGGTATTTTTGTTTATTTCCATGTTCCAATATATATATATATTTTTAAAATAATCTTTATTTCATATTGAAAAAATCGCAGCGAAAACAAACGTTAAACATTACACCCACATCTTCGAAAAAGTATTACAAAAAGAGCAAAAATATAAAAAGAAAACAAAATTCATAAAAAGACAAACAGAAAAAAATGATCATGTACACAAAGTTATTCAAAGGATACAAACAGTAGTTGGATTTTTCTATACTCCCAAGTTCCAAAATCTTACTAATTTCAGTTACATTCTAGTCAAGGTAACAAATCCCTTATACAACAACTGCAGTATTAACGACTTCCATTCGTATTGGCACATTAAATGATTTATAAAACTACAAGTGAGACACTCAAATTATATCCTTGTTCTTCCTGTGTGTGGCCGTTATTCTGTCCATGGTGTTTCTTCCTGTCCTTGTAAAATGTTATGTCTTATCTGTTCCCGGCTGCTGCTGTTCTCCATCATGCCTTGGGCGGAGCTAATATCCCATTGATGTTTCAAAAATTCTCCATTGCTCCGCCCTGTGCTTTGTGCGTCTCTTATCTTTTGGTCTTGCAAGGGTCTCTGGGGAAAGCATTCAAATCTGGCATTGTAGTTTCCCATCTGGCCCTGTACTTTCTCACGAGTTTTATTTAGTTATTGTAAGCCACCTCGAGCATGGTTTATGGCTATGGAAAGGTGGCGTGCAAATGAGACAGGATCCATCTGTTGCAGAGGCATGGTTACAGCTAATGACTCGTCTAGGGCTCCTGTTCTTCCACTGCTGAACAGCTCTTGCCACCCAAAGGTTCTTCCTAATGTTGAGTTGGAATCTCCTTTCTTGTCATCTTTCCGAGCACAATTCAAAGTGTTGGTGCTGACCTTTAAAGCCCCAAAAGGCCTCAGTCCAGTATATCTGAAGGAGCGTCTCCACCCCCATCGTTCTACCCGGACACTTAGGTCTAGCTCTGAGGGCCTTCTGACGGTTCCCTCACTGCAAGAAGCCAAGTTACAGGGAACCAGGCAGAGGGCCTTCTCGGTAGTGGCGCCCTCCCTGTGGAACGCCCTCCCAACAGATGTCAAAGAGAACAACAACTACCAGACTTTTAGAAGACAAGTGAAGGCAGCCCTGTTTAGGGAAGCCTTTAATGTTTGATGCATTACTGTATTTTAATATTTTGTTGGAAGCCGCCCAGAGTGGCTGGGGAAGCCCAACCAGATGGGCGGGTTATAAATAAGAAATTATTATTATTATTATTATTATCATCTGAATCCACTGGTCTGGGTCCTCGCTTCCATAGCAGCAGAAAACAAGCTTGCTCCATCTTCCATGTGGCAGCCCCTGAGATATTTGAAGATAACTATCATCTCTTCGTCTCCTCTTTTCCAGGCTCAGCATACCCAACTCCCTCAATTGTTCCTCATAAGACTGCGTTTCCAGACCCTTCATTATATTGCTCCTTCTCCTCTGCACAGGTCCCAGCTTGTCAGTATCCTTAAACTGTGGCACCCAGAACTGTACACAATACTTCAAGTGTGGTCTGACCAAGGCAGAATAGAGCAGTGCTATTACTTCCCTTGGTGAGGAAGAAGAGTGGCTGCAAACATCTCAGTCTGCTGGATGTGGGGTCCCTGTCCTTTGCAGTTTACACAACTGCTGTGGCTGGGAGGGCCACAGCAAGCTGCCCTATTGTTGTTATTATTATTAGGAATATATTTTATGAGGAAAGGTTGCAACATTTGAGGCTAATAATAATAATAATAATAATTTATTATTTATACCCCGCCCATCTGGCTGAGTTTCCCCAGCCACTCTGGGTGGCTTCCAATCAAGTGTTAAAAACAATACAGCATTAAATAGTAAAAACTTCCCTAAACAGGGCTGCCTTCAGATGTCTTAAATATAAGATAGCTTCTTATTTCCTTCACATCTGAAGGGAGGGTGTTCCACAGGGCGGGCACTACTACTGAGAAGGCCCTCTGTCTGGTTCCCTGTAACCTCACTTCTCGCAGGGAGGGAACCGCCAGAACGCCCTCGGCACTGGATCTCAGTGTCCGGGCTGAACGATGGGGGTGGAGACGCTCCTTCAGGGATACTGGACCAAGGCTGTTTAGGGCTTTAAAGGTCAGAACCAACACTTTGAATTGTGCTCGGAAACATACTGGGAGCCAATGCAGATCTCTTAGGACCGGTGTCATGTGGTCCCAGCGGCCATTCCCAATGACCAGTCTAACTACCACATTCTGGATTAATTGCAGTTTCCGGGTCACCTTCAAAGATAGCCCCATGTAGAGCGCATGGCAGTAGTCCAAGCAAGAGATAAGGACAAAAGGGTGGAGAGAAGGGCGTGGCAGAGGTGGCATCATGGAACGGAATGGAAAATGAAACCGCCAATATCCTGATAATGCCATAACACAAATCTGTGGCGCAACTGCATTTTGGGGTACTGTGCACGGTTCTGGTCTCTCCCACAACACCACACTGGCTCTTGGATGACTTTGAAAGAGGGTTGGACAGATTCACAGAGGATGAAAAAGCTTTCAGTGGCTACGTGCCGGGATGGATATTATCTGCCTCTATTGTTGGAGGCTGTATGCCTCTTCATGTGTGGCTCACGGGCTGGCTGTTCCTCACCTCTGCACTATGCCAATGAGAGGCCCAGGCGACAGTAGAAAGAAGCAATTCCTGCCGCTTCTAGCGCACTTCTTTACTTAAATTCTCTTTTTATTGGTGACACAGTGGTCTGAATTGGGCTAGCTGCATTGCTCAGAGACTGCAACCACAGTGCTGGAGAGTGAAAACCTTCAGTGAGTAATCTGAGGAAATGGTATCCTGCCACTCCCTCTGTTCACTCATTTGCCCTCTCTAGGCAGCCAGAATGGGACCAGCACCAACTGCTACAGTTTTAAGAGAGAAATCACAGATGTGAGCAAGTGGGTGGCACCTGCAGTGACTGCCTCTGCTTGCTCTCTCTTTTTGGATAGTGCAGAAGGAAACCACGGCCGCTGCCTGTAGATAGCACTCCCAATTGCTTCACCACCCATAGAGCTAGGTCACAGGTGAGTGAGTCGAGGTCCGAGCTTCTCCTTGCAGGAGGTGATAAGATTAATCTCCTGAAAAGTTTTGCATGCTGTTTTCTGCTGTTACAGTTCAAGCTGCTTTTCAAGGCACAAGAACAGGCCAGGCCAAATATTTTCCTCTGGACGTGGACCTTTTGCCTGAACCTTTATTTTAAGTTGAGCTCGTGCAGTCCAGGTGCATAGTGCTCATTGGTAAATCTTGCCGTTATGCACATGGATAATTTCAGTTTATGATGCCCAAGGAAACATTCACTTAGGCATGTGTACCTTGTTAGGTTCTTGCCTGCTCAGAGAGACTGGCCAGTTGTTCTAGGCTATGGTAAAATACTCTCAGAGTGGGCAGTTCTGCCCTACTGCCTTGAAGAAGCTATTTGTAAAACTGCTGCTTAAAAAAATAAAATAAAGCTAGATTCCTAGACTTGACCACCTGGTCTCCCATATTCAGGTGATCCAGTGGGTAGTGGTAGCAACTTAACTGCTTTAACCTCTGCATGGTAGTGATTTCCTTGTCCAATCTCAAATCTGGGAAGAAAATGTCTTGGTTACTCTAGTGGGAGACCTGTGAGCATAAGACCTGCTGTATCAGGCCATTGGCCAGTCTTGTCCAGCATCCTTTCCCCACTATGGCCAACTAGGTGTCTATGGGAAGCACGAAAGCAGCACCTGAGTGCAACATTTTACCTGCTTGTGACTCCCAGCAACAGATGTTCAGAGGCATGTTGCCTCTGACAGTTGAGGCAGAACAGATTCCATCATGACTAATAGCCATTGATACCTCCCATGCCAGGAGATTATTAAGATGGGCACCTTGCCTCTGCCTATTTTGCTTTCTACACCACTGACCCTGGTATCCATCAGAATAGCCTGGCAGGGTTGGATAGATGATATCACATTTCAGTATTTCTGCTCCTTTGCGTCAAATCTGCAGGGGGTTTCCGTCCTGCTCCTCTGACTTGCTGCTTTCTCTTCTTCTCCTTTAACCTTCTTGGTTTTTCTGTTTTAACCTTGCCCTTTCTGCTCTTTTCCAGGGTACACAACTCTCTCATTACTTAAATATTTTTAAAAGCATGTTCTATCATTGTCACGGCAGGGGAAAATTTTGACTGGCTTGCAGCGGGGAAATTTGTGGGCGTGAGATGAACTGAACAGGTGTCTGGCTGTTCTGGTGTGATCCTCTTCAATACAGTGCTGCTTATGATTCAGTCTGTGATGAAACACAGGTCTTAGTGAGGTCTCGCTGAGAAACATAGCATGAAGAAAACTTAAAGGTGTCTAGCTTGTGTTAATGTTACTGCAAGGAATGACGGAACCCATCTTCTAGTCTTGAACTGCATAAACTTTCAACAAAGGCTGTGATTCTGTACATACGTACCTAAGTGTAACGCCCACTCAGTGCAGTGGGAGAACTTCTGAGTAAACATGCATAGGATTGCAAGGTAAGCCTGCAGTCAGGCACATTGTGCCCTGGAGCTAGTTTATTTTCTAATTAAGCACAAGGGTTTGTGCAAGACTACACAGTTGCTTGATAGTAAGCTATACTGAACGCACCAGGTCTTCTCTTAGTGAGCTTGCAACAGACCAGGCTACATATGGTTTGAGGACGGCAGTTTTCAAAGCTAGGAAGTACAGTTATACCTTGGTTGTCGGAACGCCTTGATACTTGTACGTTTTGGCTCCCAAACAATCGAAACTCGGAAGTGAGTGTTTTGGTTTTCAAACTTTTTTTGGAAGCCAAACGTCAGGCAGGGCTTCTGTGGCTTCCGATTGGCTGCAGGAGCTTCCTGCAGCCAATCAGAAACTGTGCTTTGGTTTCCGAACGTTTTGAAAGTCGACTGGACTTTCAGAACGGATTCCGCTTGACTTCCAAGTTACGACTGTAATAGCTAAAGGTTCTTATGATAGAGCAGAATCCTTGTCAGTAGGGTAATTTTTACTCAGTTCCAAATGACTCCTTCCTGGCACCTAGCCAGAGTTTGAATTTGAGTTGTAAAGCACCATAGGTGATGGTTTGAGGAGGGTGCGATTTTGTGTGTGTGTGTGTGTGTGTGTGTGTGTGTGTGTGTGTGTTTTGTCCATTTGTCTCCTCCTGGCTGCTGGAGCAGTTTTAATCTACAGTGGTACCTCGGGTTAAGTACTTAATTCGTTCCAGAGGTCCGTTCTTAACATGAAACTGTTCTTAACCTGAAGCACCACTTTAGCTAATGGGGCCTCCTGCTGCCGCCGCACCGCTGGAGCACGATTTTTGTTCTTACCCTGAAGCAAAGTTCTTAACCTGAGGTAATATTTCTGGTTTGTTGTGAGGCCCCTTAGAGAACAATCTCGTGGAAGCATGGGATACAGATATTTTCAATAAACACAGACAATAATGAACCCTGGTATTAGAGCTTCTAATGCCCACCTTCCAGTGTTTGTTTCCTTACCTTGTCATGTCCCTGTACTCATATTTTCCTTTTGTCTCAACGACTCCTATCCTTTCCTCAAAGAAACCTAGTGAAGGGCCTCTCTGTGCCATGGAACCTGGGGGGTCATCGTTTCTGAAGCTTATGTAAAAGCTCTTACCAACAGCACTTCAAAAGAAAAATGAAAGGCGAATGATGAAACAGGGAAATATTGGGGTGGCACCCGAGGAAGAGTTTGTTCCTTCTGTCTCTTTGATTTCCTCACACTTCTCCTGGCCCCTGCTTTCCGTTAGTCTCTGCCAACTATTCTTTTATTCCTCCTCCTCCCTTTGTTCGTTCACCTGTAAACAGGCACGCTTGTGTCCCTGTGACACTAACGCAGCTTGAAGTCCTGTTTCCTCAGGAAACTGTAGAGTTGATACTGGATAGCACCCGGATACCCATTGCTGCAGCAGCGTGTTAATTTACCAAGTAGACAAGGAAGCCTTGCCTGGGGGATTGTGTGCATTAATGTTTGCCTTTGGGAATTTAACATTTACACATACATTTACTTTATTTATTTATTTACCTTTTGTTTGTGAAAATATTTGTATACCGCTATTCTACTTTTTTTTTTTTAATGCCAGAGTGGTTTGCAACAATAGAACATAAAACCATATATATATAAAAAAACATATAAAAAGTTAAAATCAGATGACGGTTATGGAAAGATGTATTCTTAATGGCCTGCATAGGCAAGCTAATATATCCTGTTAGTCCATGAAACTGATATTTCTGCAGCACAATGGAACTCTTTGCCTTAGTTTGGCACATGCATCCCAGTTCTAACCACACTTGTATAGCAGCCCCAATGATTTATAATGTATTTACTTATGCTGAAGTTTTTCTAGGATTGCAGCCTCTAGGTAGTAGCTGCAAAAGCATGCTGTAGTCAGAGGAGACCAGGGTTCAAATACCTACTCAGCCATGAAGCTCCCTGCGTGACCTTGGGCCAGTGATCTCGCACTCAGCCTAACCTACAACACAGAGTTGTTGTGATGATAAAATGGTGAGGAGGAGAAGAATCATGTATACAACCTTGAGCTTCCTTGGAAGAAAAGGTGGTATATAAATGTAATTGATGATGTTGATGAAGATGATGTATTTTTTGCATAGTGAAGATTCAAGGCAGAGGGCCTTCTCAGTAGTGGCACCTGCCCTGTGGAACACTCTCCCACCAGATGTCAAAGAGAAGAACAACTACCAGACTTTTAGAAGACATCTGAAGGCAGCCCTGTTTAGGGAAGCTTTTAATGTTTAATAGATTATTGTATTTTAATATTCTGTTGGAAGCCGCCCAGAGTGGCTGGGGAAACCCAGCCAGATGGGCGGGTTATAAATAATAAATAATAAATTATTATTATTATTATTAAGGGTGTTTTTAACTCAGATAGGCTGGGGCAAATGTATTTCTAGGACTGCCAAAGTGTTCTTGTTAGTTGCTTTAAAAAAGTGTTTATCAGATTTTGATACCTAAAAGAATGTGTTTTCTGCTGCTCAGAGCTAATACAAAATGGGGGGTGAGAAAGTACATTATACCTGGAGCTAGAACCAAAGACAGTGTGGGAAATACATATTTTGATAAGCCAACTTATGATGTTTTTGTGTGTTTCTTTGCTCCAATGTCGTCTCAGCTGTCTGAAAATGTCATAGAGCGTATGAAGGACCCTTCTTCAGCAAGTGGGAGGTCTCAGAAATCGGGCTCTGGTGGTCATGGCTTGATTGGAGGCACTTCAGGTATGTGCACACTTCTGGCTATAAGAGATAAGAATCAAAATGTAGCTCTGAAATTATTTTAGTAAACCCTGAAGTCTTTTTGCAGAGCTGGTTCCAATCATTCATTTGCCTTCTTTCGACTTTTTGCAAGAGCGGGATGGATTTTTTTTACGGTGCTTTTGTTTTTAAACACCCTACTGAGTTTCTCCCTTGTTGCTTTCCTTTTCAGTTGCACGCAAAGACGGTTTGCTCTCTGCTGTACTTTCACCTTAAGACATACTTTGGAGATCTGACTTTGCAACTTATGCATTAGTAGATGATATGTCTGCTTTAACTCTGGGAGCCGTGAGGTTCCTTAAAAGATACTCAGCAGAATGTGCACCTGGAAGTTAAGTTGCATGCGCATAGTTTGATCTGTGGGACTACCATGGAAGCAGACTTCCTGTGCCCTCAGTAGATGAAGATTTTCCCGTTAGAAATTGCCTAGATTTTCATAGTGCTAATTAGCTGACTCCCATAATATACCACCGTCTTCCTCATTTCCAGAGCTGTATTGAAACTTTTAAAAACGAGTTTCATCCCCACATCAGAAAAGAGGACAAATGTATGTTTGGAATCATAGAATTGTAGAGTTAGAAAGGAACATGAGGGTCTTCTAGACCAGAGATGTCCAACAGGTCGCTCGCGATCTACTGGTCGATCCCTGTGTGGTTTTGGTCCCTCCCAAAGCTAAGCAACTTATGCTTCCCGAACCCCCTAAAAACGGGCATTTCCCCCTCCCTAAAAAAGCTCAACAGCTTTGTCCTGAAGCCCAATAAAACGGGGCTTTCCCTCTCCCTAAAAAAAGTTGAAGAACTTTTACCTGAACCCCAATAAAACAGGGGTAGATCACTGCTAGCTTTTAATTCTGTGAGTAGATCGCAGTCTCTTGGAAGTTGGCCACCCCTGATCTAGTCCAACCCCCTTGCAATGCAGGAATCTTATGCCCAGTGTGGGGCTCAAACCCACGACCTTGAGATTAAGAGTGTCCTGCTCTACCGACTGAGCTATATCCACAAATGGTACTTAGGAAGGGCCAGTGATGCTGGCAGAATTGGGTTAGGGGTAACTGGTGGGTACATCTGTCTCTCACCCTGAAGTTTGATGCAAGCTAGTCTCATCTTGTAGTACAGAGAACAGCTGTATCCCATTTTTAAGAGATGTTCATAGGCGTCCTTAAACAAGGCCGTTGCAAGTTATCAAAATATTTGAAGGCCCCCTCCTCCCATACTCTAGAGTATTTCTATCCTACGATTGTGCTTGCCAATGTAAGATGCATCTATTGATCTCAAGTTGGGCAGAAATTAAGTTACAACCATAATAAAGAAATCTCTAGCCTGCTTCTTGCAAACATCGTCTTTCAGTTATTTGAGTAACTTTAAACATACTGAAATATTTAACAAGCACAAAATCTTTAAAGTACATCTGTCATTCTTTCCTAGGGCTGTGTGATGACAAGTAATTCGATCAGTCTAGTTTGAGTGCGTTTCTTGAATGCATGTGCTAAAAGCAGCGCTTAGTCATAATAGACAAATTTAATGGCTTAATTTGTTTTTTTTAACACTACTGGATTCCTGAAAAGTCAGTGTATTATTTAAGGAGGAAGGCACAAAAAGGTTATGAAAAAGGAAAAGCGTTAAGGTCGCTGTCTTTACAATGTGGTATCAGTTTTCAGTTACAGATAGGTAGCCGTGTTGGTCTGCCATGGTCAAAACAAAATAAAAAAATTCCTTCCAGTAGCACCTTAAAGAGCAACTGAGTTAGTTCTAGGTATGAGCTTTCGTGTGCATGCACACTTCTTCAGATACACTGAAACAGAAGTCACCGGACCTTTCTATATAGTGAGAAGGTGGGGAGGGGTATTACTCAGAAGGGTGGTGGGAATGGGTGATTGGCAGATAGCTGCGATGAGCCTGTTGACGACTCTTAACGACTGCAATAGGTCTAACAGGAAAAAGCAAGGGGTGAGAAGGTGAAAAATGGCTTTGTCATGTATAATGAGATAAGAATCCAATGTCTTTGTTCAAACCAGGCCTCTCCATAGTTTTAAGTTTGGTGATAAGTTGCAATTCAGCAGCTTCTCTTTCCAGTCTATTTCTGAAATTCCTTTGTAATAGAATAGCTACTTTGAGATCTTGTATAGAATGTCCTGGGAGATTGAAGTGTTCTCCTACTGGTTTTTCTGTCTTGTGGTTCCTGATGTTGGATTTATGTCCGTTTATTCTTTGGCGTAAGGTCTGGCCTGTTTGTCCAATATAGAGAGCTGAAGGACACTGTTGGCATTTTATGGCATACACAATGTTAGACGATGAGCAATTAAATAGTCCCGAGATGGTATGTGTGATGTTGTTGGGGCCAGTAATGGTGTTGTCCGGGTGTATGTGGCAGCAAAGTTGGCATCTGGGTTTATTGCAGGCTCTGGTGCCAGTGTCCGTGTTAAGTCTGGTTATAGTATTATTGTGGGTTAGGAGTTGTTTAAGATTGGGGGGCTGTCTGGAGGCAATGAAAGGTCTTCCTCCCAGAGCTTGAGAAAGAGAACTGTCATTGTCCAGGAGAGGTTGTAGATCTCTGATGATGCGTTGTACTGTTTTCAGTGTCTGCTTTCTCTGTTGTGGCTTTTCATTGAAGCATCAGCTGTTGCCATTTCCCTTTCTCCGTTGTGAAGAGCTTTCCGTTTGTGGCTCTTAAAGAGACCGGCAATTTTGAACATTTAGCTGGGTGGCACGCTTTCTATATGGGAAGTTAGGTTAGGCTGAGAGCTGTGACTGGCCCATTGGCATCCAGCAAGCTTCATGGGCGAGCCTGGATTTGAACACAGGTCTGGTTCCCCAGAAAGCTGTACGCCGGCTCCCTTGGCCAGTAAAGCGAGATGAGCGCCGCAACCCCAGAGTCGGCCACGACTGGACCTAATGGCCTTTACCTTTAACTATGGAGTCACGAAATTAAAAGACGCCTGCTTCTTGGGAGAAAAGTGATGACAAACCTAGACAGCATCTTAAAAAGCAGAGACATCATCTTGCCGACAAAGGTCCGTATAGTTCAAGCTATGGTTTTCCCAGTAGTGATGTATGGAAGTAAGAGCTGGACCATAAAAAAGGCTGATCGCTGAAGAATTGATGCTTTTGAATAAAGCGAGATGAGCGGCGCAACCCCAGAGTCGGTCACGACTGGACCAAATGGTCAGGGGTACCTTTACCTTTACCTTTACCTCCATGGATTGTACCACTACAGCACATTGACTGTCTCAATTGCACACATGCAAGTTCTCTTGGTAGGTGAGTTTTGCCTGCTCCCGAAATCTTGCAGCTGGCTGGACATAGGGTGTGAAAGTATAGTTGCCACCTACAATGAATGACTGGCTTTTGACATTTGGAGCTATTTGATCTTCATAGCGTGTATTTATAGCACACTGCATTCTAGATTGTGTGAGTGTATCTCAGGGTGGCTAATCCTGCCTGTGACTGTAGGGTAGACTGCATAGCTTTCGGTCTATCATAGTGCTGTGATCTTCTGTTCCTCATTGTTGGTCCTCCAATGCCACCTGTGACATTTCACACAATGTGCCGCAGGCTGGTGTGATTTCGAGAATAAGCCTCTCCATTCTCAAGGGGTACTTCTGTGATTTTTGCATATGAAGGTTTTTGGGTGGGGGCAAAGTGGGGAGGAGAAGTAAAAGGAATTTTGTAAGTACTTTTTAGTGAAATGTTCAGGAACTAATCGCAATAATGATAAATGTATATTAAGAAAGATAACAGCTGTTATTTCAGCCAGCTTGAAGTAAAAGGGGTGCCACACTTCAGTTGCATGTCACATTCTAATTACCTTGAGATTATTTTTTGAGATGAAGTTGCTATGTAATGATTCTGAGTAATAATTCACAGAGCCTAACTTGATGGCCAAGAAGGGCAGAACACATAAATGTATGAACATGTTGAATATCTGCTGCTGCTGCACAGTAATGTGGACTCATTTTGATATGAAAGCCATATTAGTTCTTGTGGTCCTTGAATGAGCAGATGAGGCGAAGGGACACGGATACCATCAAGAGAGATAAGTTTAATTTCGCCCGCAGCCACTTAGGTTTGCATATAATGGACTTGGCTCTGATAAATTGTGCAAAAGTTCTCCTTGTGATTGTGCATACAAATTGAGCAATACTGCACTCAGATGGCTTAATGGTGCCTCACTGGTGAGAAGGGAGATCACACATGAGCTTAGGCAGGTAGGTAACTGTTACTGGGAGAGGTCACAGCTTCTGCAAAGCTCACCTTTACTGGAAAAGAATATTTAACAAAGTACGAAGGCTGGAGAAGTCACAGTAGGTTTTTCAGCTGAAGGTAAAAGGAAGAACAGACTTGATTATTAAAAGGAAGAACAGACTTGATTATTAAAATCAGTGCATAGCAAAGTTTCCTTTTTTTTGTTCTCTCTGTGATGAGGACAAGTGCAGTGTGTGCATTTATTCATATATGTATGATTTATATATATGTACCATTTAATACCAAATCCTTCAAGTTGGCATGCCATAACTTGAATAAGAGAGTCCTTTCCCTCTCACTGTGAGACTGAGGGGTCAAAGGTTGTAGTTCATTGTTTTGCATTTGTGCCTGTTGCCCAAACCTCATAATGCATATGCTGTCCTCTTGATGCACCATCTTTCCCTTGGAGACATTGCCTGGTGAGCCGTCTCCTTCATACTCTCCAGCAGGCCGTGCCCCAGAGCTCTCCACAGGCTTGAAAGGGGCAACTCCTGGGCCTTGCACCTTGTCAGATCCTGAGGCATCTGGGAGGGCTTCTTCAGGCAGGCTCTGCTACATAATCTTGTCCTCCCTGTCTCCCCTTCCATGGCCTCATCCTCCCCATCTCCCCTTCTGAGTCCTCATCCTTACATGCCCCCTTGCTGCTGACCTGAATCCGAGGACTCAGAGAGAACCATGTCATTGGCAGAGTTTAGCAGGGCTGGCAGTGAAGGGCAGGGCTGTGCTGGCATTTAGGTGCTTTGTGCAACCGGAGCTTTGATCCTAGCCAAAGCCATGATTGCAGCTTTGCTATGGAAAGCTCACTTCTGTTTTCACGTCCCTTGGCTTTTGGTGTGATGGAATAAAGCACAGTTGATTCCAGTTGGATGAGGTCTTTGCGAGTTTGCTTTCCTGGGCTGTATTCCTGCATTACCCAACAAACCAGCCAGAGAAGAGGAACGGTGATCTGCTCTGGAACAGAAAATACTCTACGGAGCTCTACGTGATAAAACAGAAGATGGAAACAGATGAAGTTACAAAGGCAAATCTCAAAACTGTTTTGGTCACGTCAAGTCAAATAACTTTAAAATTGCACAAAGTGGTATCAAGACATCAAGTGTGACAAAAATGAGGAGACACAAAGTCAGCTGCCCTTATTGTATTAGAACTTCATCAATGTCCCTTTGATTTTCTGTGCTTTGACTTTCACTGCCTCCATATGAAAGGTCTTACGCTCCAGAGCTTGCTTCATGCTCCATGCTCCATGTGGCAACCCTTTAGAACAGTGGTTTTCAACTAGTGTGCCGTGGCACCCTGGGGTGCCTTGAATGAAGGTCAGGGGTGCCGTGAAACACACTAGACCCATTTCCTCGTCTAAAGCAGGTCCATCAATCAGATTTCAATTCCCCACTTCCTGTATTACAGAAACGTTTCTTCCATTTGACCTCTGTGTCTCACCCAAACCATTCGTGCCTCTAAACTCCTAGGTCAGTGGTTTTCAGCCAGTGTGCCGTGGCACCCTGGGGTGCCTTGAATGATGGTCAGGAGTGCTGCGGGCGACACTGGCCTCTCTCTCTTTCCTTCCCTCCCTCCTCTGATGCCCTTTCACGTCTCTGCCTCCCAAAGGCTTGCGTGCCTGTTTGTTGCAGCAGCCCTGGCTACAAGCTCTGCAGGCGAATGGTGCCTCTGGGGCCGGCCAGGGGGTGTTTGTTGCCAGGAGCTGAGGCGGCCTCGGAGTAAGCAAGCAAGTAGGCGAGGGAGCCCAGCCAGCCAGTCCACCAGCCCTTTCTGTTGGGAATGGACAGACTAGTGGGAGGCTGGGTAGGTAGGCAATGCGCTGGCGTTTCTTGTGCTTGCTGTGTGCAATGTCTGCCTGGTAACTGAGTGCCCGGCGCCAAAGGGGAGCCTTTCCGCCATGCAGGCCTGGAAGTGTCCGCTGCTGCCACTTCTTCCTCCCAAGGTGAGTAACATGGTGCCCTCACGTTCACCTTCAGCCCATTTCCATTGGGCTGCTAAGGCTGGGGTCATCCTCTTCATTGGGACACCTCTGTTTGGGGTGAGGGGTGCAGCTCAGAGGGAGGGGAGAGGAGAGGAGGCTGAGGGAACACTCTGCAAGGAACGGGGTTTGAAAAAGGGTGAGGGGCTGCCAGTTCTGCAGGCAAGGGGTGACCTACCAGGGCTCCTGAGCGCCACAGGGGTGCCGCAGAAAGAATATAGTTGGTTAAGGGAGCCGTGGACTCCAGAAGGTTGAAAGCCTCTGCTTCAGATAATTGAAGATGGCCAGTCTGAGGCATGTCTTCTATTGGAGGACCTAGGGTCACTGATACTGGAAATTGGTCCCTTTCTGTTCGTTCTAACACTTCAGAAGTGTCCACAAAAGTGGAGAAACTCATCTGGTTGATAGCACTTCCACTGTATTTGTGCAAATAAGTATACTGACCCTTGGAAATGTCTACGGGACTCTTCTGAAGGATTTATTAATTATGTCGGAATACAATATCCAACAACTTCAGAGCCTGCACATTATATTTATTTTCCAAAGAATAATGAGAGGTTAGGAAGACACCTTCCAAACCTAAGCCTAAAGGTAGCAAGAAACCCCCTGCTGCTGTTCCAATTTGGGCATTAAAATCCCCACAGAGAAGTATAAATGCTATGGGGAATTTATAACTGATCTGCAGTAGGGATGTTAAATCTGACCAAATCTTGGTTGTCAGTGGCAGACTAATAGTAGCGGGAAGGTAGATGTTTATACAGAAAAGAAAGATTTCTAATTCAGTTTTGATTTGTACTGGCAAAATGTAATTATTTTGAGTTCCAAAATCTGCTATCCAAACTTCTCCAGCCAAATCAAGTGATATAAAGGAAGTCAAGCCCCCTCTTCCTCAGCCCTGTATAAATTTATTAACAGCTGGCTGCTAGCTAAAAGATTTATAACATTGTAAGGTGTGCGTGTGTGTGTGTTAAATTCATGAGACCAAGTCTCTTGCAAACTTATTATATCAAATTGCTGGAGCATACGGATAAAATCCTTATCTGCCTTTTTATTATCCCAGTCCGCCAGGTTCCAGGGAAAAAATGTTAATACCTTTCTGGATGTTTTCTAGTCAGTTATGATATCCTAAAGGGGAGAGGTAAAAGTATTCTAATTTGCTTTACTATAATTACCCCTAGGCTGGGGCTTATTTTGAGCATTTGTTAATGGATAATCCCTTTGATTTCTGGAAAATAGATTGTTAGCAGCATACCTGGTCATATTTTTCTTGAAATTCTAAAGTGGTTTCTGACATGGCGTGGGGGTCTGCTGTTTAAAAACAGAACAAAACAAAACAAAAAATCTGTTTGGGCAGAATGAAGCTCTTGAGTGTGCTCCAAACAGATTTTAAGATCTTTGGCTTATGTGAGTAGCACAAACTTGGGACATCATGTAATTATAAGCTGGCAACAGCTTAAATCAGGGATGTCCAACTCCCAATAGACTGCGATCTATTTACAGTATTAAAAAAACTGGCAGTGATCTATGCATTGTCGTAAAAAGACTGGCAGTGATCTATCCAAAGTTGTGGAGCTTCAGCTTTTTTTTAGTAAAGTTTTAGTAAACTTGTTGAGCTTTTTTTAGTTTGGGTTGTTGTTTTTTGCTTTTTTGTAAGGAGATCGCTGAGGGGCCAGAGATCTACCAGGAACTCCCCACTATCTACCAGTAGATCATGATCTACCTGTTGGACATGCCTGGCTTAAAGCTATGTGTATGCCCTCCGTCACAGACTTTTTGCCTTCGTTTGGTGATTTGGAAGTCTACTAGTTTAAACAGAAAATATATATGCAGTAAGGCTAGGCTCTGACTTTGGAATTTCTTCGTGAAGCTAAATGTACATTTCCTTTCTTCCCTTGTGTGCACTTTTATTATTGCGTCCCCTTAGCTGGGTAATCCAAGCAGTAGGGTTAAAATTCTTGACCTTTGGAACGATAAATCTCCTTAATACCCTTTACAGCCCTGCTTAATCTAAGAGAAGAATGATAGGGGCTGATTTAACATTGTTCTGTTTCGTTCTGTTTCTGAATTGCATCTTTTTAGATATTTCTGCCCTTTATGGGGTGGGTATTTTTTTTTTTTTTAAGGATTTCCCCACTTTCTGACCCACCCTTTTACTTCAGTCTTTTGTGGATATGTAGGAAGGCAATACTAAAAGAACAGTCCAATAAAACTGGTAAATATTTGTTCCTCCAGAATGACCTTATACCATCTTTGTCCTGGTGTGTACTTTCGAAAGTGGCCTGGCTTTGGCTCCAGCCTCCAGGGAAATTGTATCACATGAAGAGAGCATCCTTTGCTTGACTTTGAGGTTGCTGTAGAACATCACGGAAGACATTATTCTCTCAAGTACCATGGTGCCCAAGACATTTTAACTCATTAGGACTTTTCAGGGTTCTGAATTGTGCTTGGAAACGTAGCCAATGCGAGCCAATGTAGGTATTTCAGGACTGGTGTTATATGGTCTCTGCGGCTGCTCCCAGTCACCAGTCTAGCTGTCGCATTCTGGATTAGTTGTAGTTTCTGGGTCACCTTCAAAGGTAGCCCCACGTAGAGCGCATTGCAGTAGTCCAAGCGGGAGATAACCAGAGCATGGTTTTAAAAGGTAAAGAGTCCTTATACTATCTTTGTCCTAGCCACTAGCCACCAACCCTAGTGTGTACTTATTATTTTAAATGGTTGCCCCACCCCAGAGTTTGTTCCACTGAGTTGAGGCTCTTCAGCCCTCGCAGGAGAGCAATGTCCCTCTGGCCTTCCAGGAGTCTCTTATGCTGAGCAGGGTGAGTTTGGGCCTCACCCCCTAGGCTAGGTGGAAAAGGCCTTTGCAGGACTCACAGCAGGCCATCTTGATGCTTTTGGCAGACCCTGAGTGCCCACACTCCATTGTAACTGTGTGTGTGTCTGTGTTGTGTGTCCTTGTGTGTCCATGCTGAGAACTGCATTGTTGTAATACTTCTGGTTATGCCAGAACTTGTAGCTATTACGCTCAGCTTCCCTCTCACCCCTTTCCCCACTCCAAGTCTGCCTGCATCTCGGGAAAATGTGAAGTCAAGCTGGAGATCAGCGTAGATATATAAAAAGGAGCAATTTGAAGCACGAGATCCATTTAAGTGCGGTGGTGCTGTGCCGCCAGCCAATACGAAACTGGAGTTTAACAAACTTTGAAGGATCTATAGAATGAGCCAAGTGAGGATGAATATGATAGATGTTTAATTTAGGGTACCTTGGCAATGGTGAAACTCAATTTACTCTCTTGAAAAGATCTGCTGAACGCGTCTGACCGATCAGATAGGGCTTAGCTCACCTCCCTGTGATAGCTTCTAAAGAAACTGCAGCAGTTTGATTGAGCAGTGGCTTGCCCCAATGTCCTTGACTCAAGTTCTTTGTTCTCCTCCTCCCCAGTTTCACAGAGGGCTGCTGTTGGTTAGTTGCGGGCTCTTTCAGAGGCCCGACATTCTTTTAGAGGAAAGGTTTCAGGGTCAACGTAAATGTATTGGAAGGTGAAATAGCTCCCCAGTAGGGTGCTTCTTTTAAAAACGGAAAGGGGGGGGGGAAGGAGAAGCAATGAACATTATTTTTCCAGTATAATTGTTAATCTCCAGCTCAACTGTGCACACGTGTTACTGGACAGTGCAAGACAAAAGCCTCTGCAGGGCAAACTCATAGTGAAAAAAACCAATTTTTTATTTGCTTTGGTATATCATAGGCTCTTCTGTTGGTCACACTTAAGGCATATCGCCACCCATATACCCATTGTGTCCGGTAGGCTAAAGCTGCAAATTGACGTTGCTCCTGGATCACTGGTGTGGCGAGATCGCTGCATCAGGAAACAGTCCTTGTAGGTGGCATGGAAGTAAAAAAGTAAAGGGACCCCTGACCATTAGGTCCAGTCGCAGACAACTCTGGGGTTGAGGTGCTCATCTCGCTTTATTGGCTGATGGAGCTGGCGTACAGCTTCCGGGTCATGTGGCCAGCGGGACTAAGCCGCTTCTGACGAATCAGAGCAGCGCATGGAAACGCCGTTTACCTTCCTGCCGGAGCGGTACCTATTTATCTACTTGCACTTTGACGTGACCCGCGGAGGTCGTTTGACTGGCCCACGAGTCACCCCTGGACCGAGCTTTCTGCTCACGTGCTGTGCTAAACCAGTGCGGTGCGGGCACTCGCTTCCGTGGCACTAGAAATTATGGCTGCGCTTGCACAGACGCTGAAAATCGCATCTGCGCAGACTCAAATGCCGAAAATCATGGGCTCATGGGTGCAATCCAGGCCATGGAAGGATCTCTGTAGGACTGATCTAGCCCAGGCAAGGTAAACCTTGCTGACCCCTGGCTTATAGCATGTCTCTTACTCTTTTGAAAATGGCAGCCTTGGAGGTGAGGCACATGATGGAAGGGAAAGCCCTCTTTCCATAAGTGCCCACCTCTCAGATGTCTTGGTAGTACTGTATGTAATTTCAGTGTGGGGATACCCAAGGTTTGTATCCCTGCTCAGTGGCCAGGAGTAAGTTGCTAACCTCTGGCACTCCATACATCACAGAACTGTTAACTTTATAACAATACATTTAAGGTCACATTACAATCTAATTTGAGTTCTTGGAATAGGGTGAGAAGTGGAAATAGGCAATTGACTGCAAAAAAGTACAGTACTCTAATTAACATTCTATACAGACGCTGGAAGAGCTTTGCCAAAAGCAAATGTTTTGGTAAAGTTTGTTTTTAAATTAGGCAATACAGGAACAATGAGCTAGTTTGCACATGATGTTAAACCAAATGGTGGTTTAGCATGTATGAAGAATTCCTGGAGAGGAGATTATGGCCGCTGTGCTCCTTCCCTAGTGGTGCTGCCACTGTGAGCTAAGCTGTGGTTTGGTTTAGTGCATTGTCTGAACCACGACTTTTGGTTTGTCTCACTCCAGACAAACCATGAGCTGTAGACCCAGGATCTATCCTCATCATTTGTTTGGAGCAAGACAAACCACCAGCCCAGATTCAGATGACAAGCTAAGCTGAACGATGGCTTGGCTCTCAGCCATGCAGGAAATAAGGTAGTAGGAGCAAAGTGTCCACAATCACCTTTCTGGGAGGCTACATGTTCACGGTAAACCGTAGCTTGGATTTGTGTACTATGTGAAGTAGTTCAGTGTTATATGGGAGGATGTGCTGGTTCTATCAACACCGCTAGTGGACTTTGTGTATGTGTATAATAATATTTTTAAGTCTAGCTAATAGAAGCTCTGATCAGGGTTATGGCTTTGCAGATAGTGTTGGCCGTTTTAGTATGCAGGCTAGTAGAATTTGTTCACTTAGAAGTGCCATTTTTGTTTCAATAGATGCTATAAAACAGGTAATTCTGGTACAGCATATTATGAGCTTCTTTGGTCTCAGGTGGATTATTCAAAATTAAATTTCACGCTCTTTGACCCAAGCCTAGAAGTGCTCTTTTTTTGGTTTCTACTAAATGCAGAGACACACTTTATAATGTGCCCACCCCCTCCGTAATTGCACAATTTACAGATAAAGCAAAAATATTAGGATCACAGCAGCTGGCATGTTTTGCCAAGTTGATACCGATGGGTTCTCTGGGCTGAAGAAACATACTCTTTGGTGTGTGTGCCCCTCCCCCTCTGGATTTTCTACTAAAAGCAAATCTACCTGCTGGAGCAATAAGAAGTGAAATGTAATATAAAGGCTTGATGGCATCTGGTTAATGTTTCTACTGCTGAATGCAATATTCAAGGTGCATTGTTTTGCACATTAAAGCTGCAGAAGAACAGTTCAGGCGGATGAAATATTTAGAGTTTTAGACCAAACTATTCTTTTCCAGAAAAATGAACATTTCAGAAGTATTTGCAGCTGGAGATAGACCAGAACCAGAAGTTGATATGTGTTCCTTATTATTGCTCATCTGCCTGGGAAGCTGCTGGATTTCATCTGGTTGTGTAGAGATCCCAATGCCTATGGGGGAAGCAGGTCAGCCAAGTTTAGTAGAAGTGGCCGAACTTTCAGAGGACCACCAGGAAGCACAGTGTTTTGATAATGAGTAGAGTTGACGCAGCACACAGAAGACTGAGCTTCATTGTGGGACACTTGGCTTTTAATTTCACCTGTCTTATATCAGGTAGGTCACTAACACTCAATGCCACTTTTGTATTCTACTACAAGCACAATGGGGGGGGTAGCAATCCAATAGCAATCGCTTTGAAGTCTCTCTCCCCCCCCCCCCAAATCAGGCTAATGGGTTGAGGTTGAATCCTGACAAGACAGAAGTACTGTTTTTGGGAGACAGGGGTTGGGCGGGTGTGGGGGACTCCCTGGTCCTGAATGAGGTAACTGTGCCCCTGAAGGACCAGGTGCACAGCCTGGGAGTCATTTTAGACTCACAGCTGTCCATGGAGGTGCAGGTCAGTTCTGTGTCCAGGGCAGCTGTTTACCAGCTCCATCTGGTACGCATGCTGAGACCCTATCTGCCTGTGGACTGTCTTGCCAGAGTGGTGCATGCTCTGGTTATCTCCCACTTGGACTACTGCAATGCACTCTACGTGGGGCTACCTTTAAAAGTGACCTGGAAACTACAACTAATCCAGAATGCCGCAGCTAGACTGGTGACTGGGAGCGGCTGCTGAGACCACATAGCAGCGGCCTTGAAAGACCTCCATTGGCTCTCAGTATGTTTTGGAGCACAATTCAGAGTGTTGGTGCTGACCTTTAAAGCCCTAAACGGCCTCAGCCCAGTAAACCTGAAGGAGTGTCTCCACCCCCCTAGCTCAGCCGAGACACTGAGGTCTAGCTCTGAGGGCCTTCTGGCGGTTCCCTCACTGCGAGAAGACAAGTTACAGGGAACCAGGCAGAGGGCCTTCTCGGTGGTGGCGCCCGCCCTGTGGAAAGCCCGCCCATCACATGTCAAAGTAATAAACAACTATATGACATTTAGAAGACATCTGAAGGCAGCCCTGTTTAGTGAAGTTTTTAATGACTGATTTTTAATGTATTTTTAACTTTCTGTTGGAAGCTGCCCAGAGTGGCTGGGGAAACCCAGCCAGATGGGCGGGGTACAAATAATAAATTATTATTATTCTTTTATTACTACTACTACTATATATAAATTTTATGAAGAAAACACCATTCTCCCTAGTAGTGGTCTAAGGTGGTAAGCGCTTGCAGGGCCATTGCTAAAACAAGATCATTGTGAAACAAGAGGGGAAATGTCAGCATGCTCAGATTAACAGCCCACCTGTTTAATAATAATATAATTTTATTATTTATACCCCACTCATCTGGCTGGGAGCTCTGTGTACACAGACACCCAAGGTGAAAGGAGCAGTGAGGGACCCACCATTCATCTTGGGGTCATCATGAGGCCTCTCAACTATTGCAGGAAATGCTTGCTTTCAGCTCTGAGCTCTCTGCTGCTCAGAAAATCTTTAATGTAATATTAAAAACAATTTAGAGCCATGGACCTGCTGTCTGCTTTATAATCTTCCACCTGCACCTGTGCGCTACTGAAAAGTCTTTTTCTTGTTGTTTAGTCATTTAGTCGTGTCCGACTCTTCATGACCCGCTGGACCAGAGCACGCCAGGCACTCCTGTCTTCCACTGCCTCCTGCAGCTTGGTCAAACTCATGTTTATAGCTTCGAGAACACTGTCCACCATCTCATCCTCTGTCGTCCCCTTCTCCTTGCGCCCTCCATCTTTCCCAACATCAGGGTCTTTTCCAGGGAGTCTTCTCTTCTCATGAGGTGGCCAAAGTATTGGAGCCTCAGCTTCAGGATCTGTCCTTCCAATGAGCACTCAGGGCTGATTTCCTTCAGAACGGATAGGTTTGATCTACTGAAGCTTTATGTTGGCTGTCAAATCAAACAGGCTAAGGGTCTGTTGTGGTGTTTCCTCTTAATCCACAAGTTTCCACAAGTGCTTCATCCAATAAAAGCGAACCGTCTTCTTGAAGCAAAAGCTCATTTTTGCCTGTGGACGAACAATAGGCACATGCTGCTACCGTACTTCCTTTGTTTTATTTATCATTCTGAGATTCCTGCATTGCAGGGGTTTGGACTTAGATGGCCTAATGGGGCCCTTACAACTCAACAATTCTGTGATTCTCCCTCACCTCCGAATGGTGTGCATGGGTTCAGCTCTTTAAAAAAAAGAAAGAAAAGTATCCCTTCTTACTAAAAGCTTCCTGAAATTTGAAAACGTGCAGCCAAGTTAAAAAAAAAAAAGCACGGTAGATCTTGAAAGCATTAATCAGTTTAATTGCTGTGGTTAATGGATTAATTAAAAACAGATTTAAAATGTGATTTTGCAATTTGGTTGTAACCTGAGCAGCTGCCTATTAAAAGGGCTTGATGTCTGGCGGTGAGTTATTTCTTGTGGCTACCTGCCACTCAAGATGGAGACAGTCTCCAAAAATTGGAGCTTTGAATGACTCCAGAGCCCCAACCACCACTGCCTATTGCTCTGAGAGCAGAGATAATCTAGGAGGTATTTGCTTTTATTCTTATCTATATATGTAAAAACCAGTTCCCAACTTTCTGTCACACTTACCAGTCTGTCACACTTTAGTGTGACCATGGAACAGTTTTTGTAATATACGTCTTAACTCTTTGTAAGCTAACCTGAGGATCTCTCTTTCTGGGCTATAAGGCAGCATATTAATTTTCAGAATAATATATAAAGATTCTCCTTCCTATGTTGACTGACAGATCGCTCATGCCTTCTTGACTTATGTGTGAGGGATATCCTGGAGGACAGAATTCCCTCTTGCTATTTATGGAAGTGGAATTTACAATTTTTACAGTGTGTTAGCAAGATGATGGTGGAAAAATGCTGCGGCTGTCTTTTAACAAGACCCTTAATCAGCATCTCCTGAATATTAATGTTTTTCCCCCACACCTTGCATTAGTACTTGGATGTTTTACCTGCTATGGCAGCATCTTGTTTCTTGAGGCTACTCTACACTTGTCAAATGGTGTCCTGAGAACTACTTTTGTAACATAGCAGTTTCTAGATTTGGACAGTGTGTATGTAAATGTGGATTCTCTGTTCCCAAAATAGAATTCCTGGCATCAAAATGAAGGGTGGCTTTACTTAAACTTACTACCTCAGAAGGTTTAAGTAAAAACAGGGCTGTAAAATGAGGCAGCGTGCCTTGTTCCATCAGAGGTGGCTTGGGGACCCGGCCTGGTGTTGCAACCTGATGTTATGGTCCTGGACCAGGAATCCTCAGATGTAGGTTAAGGTCAAGGTCAAGGACCCCTGGGTAGTTAAGTCCTGTCAAAGGTGACTATGGGGTTGTGACGCTTCTCTCGTTTTCAGGCCGAGGGAACCGGTGTTTGTCCACAGACAGATTTCCAGGTCATGTGGCCAGCATGACTAAACTGCTTTTGGCGCAACAGAACACCGTGATGGAAACCGGACCACACGGAAATGCTGTTTACCTTCCTGCCACAGCAGTACCTATTTATCTACTTGTACTGGCGTGCTTTCAAACTGCTAGGTTGGCAGGAGCAGGGACAGGGCAATGGGAGCTCAAGAGGCTCAGTAGTTTAGACCACAGCACCACCCATGTCCCTCAGATGAAGACTCCTTCAACAGCAGTTCCCAGGAGGAGTTAGAGCTGCTCCCCAGTCCCTCCAGTGTGAATCCATTCTTACCAGAGCCCCCTCACATCTCTTGGACTGAGGAGACACCGTTGCCACCCTAAATGACTAGTCCACAGACTCCTTTGAGGATCAGGAGAGCTCTGATGGGCTTTCCCAAAGCAGTTCCCACAGCTTGAAACCCCATTGCTAATGGCTGCGAAAAAAATGGACTGTGCTTTAACTGGCCTGATGCAGCTTTGCTGGGCCAGGGCTTCTATCTCAACTACCCAGCTTCTCAACTGCTTGAAGACACCATGGAGAGCTGGACACTTGTAAGGCATGATACGTCTATGTGGATTTTTGGTAAGGGCTTAAATAGGATTCAGATCAAGCTGCCGATATTTTCTTTGTGGGAGCGTAGGAATGAGCATCTGATGTAAAACAGTTCTCTTCTTCCAGAATGAAACACCTGCTGAGCTCATTTGAAACATTATGTAAGAAAAGTAATAGTGGTGTCTCCACCCCCGTCGTTCAGCCCAGACACTGAAGTCCAACTCCAAGGGCCTTCTGGCAGTTCCCTCACTGCAAGAAGCCACTGCAAGAGACCACATAGCAGCGGCCTTGAAAGACCTCCATTGGCTCTCAGTATGTTTTCGAGCACAATTCAGAGTGTTGGTGCTGACCTTTAAAGCCCTAAACGGCCTCGGTCCAGTAAACCTGAAGGAGCGTCTCCACCCCCCTAGCTCAGCCGAGACACTGAGGGTCTAGCTCTGAGGGCCTTCTGGCGGTTCCCTCACTGTGAGAAGACAAGTTACAGGGAACCAGGCAGAGGGCCTTCTCGGTGGTGGCGCCCGCCCTGTGGAACGCCCTCCCACCAGATATCAAGGAGATAAACGACTACCTGACTTTTGGAAGACATCGGAAGGTAGCCCTTTTTAGGGAAGTTGTTAATGTTTGGTGTTTCATTATGCTTTTATATCCTTCAGAAGCCGCCTAGAATGGCTGGGCAAAATAATATTTTTTTAAATCTTCAGAATGTTTACAACAACATGCATATCAAAATAAACTGAAGAAGAAGAAGAAGAAGAAGAAGAAAAAACCACCACCACACCACGGTATAAACTAGATGCATCTTTGCATAATGGCATTTAAAAATACAGTAGAAGAAGGCAGTGTAGACATGGCTCCTTATTATTGTTAGTGGTTGGGAGAAGAGCTGGAGGGATTTAGATGCAAAAGACAGGGAGAGGCTGCAGAGGGGCCTGCTGTTGATCTGTTAGATGAGGGATGTTTTACCTTGGTCAGGCCAGTGTAAAGAGAAGTGCAAATCTTGCTCCTGGTTTGCCTTGTGCCCTGAGATGCAACACTTAAAACTAGTTTACTCTTGGAGCGCTTCTGGCAATACATGCAAATGTTTGGCTCCAAATCCCTTTGGCGTTCTTAGAAACCTGTTCTCTAGGAGGCTTTTCAGTGCTGTGGTCTCCCTTGAAAACTTCACAAGCCTTAGATGTCAAACTGAGAAGATAGCTGAAACTTATGAAACCCTGTGATTTCCTCCCCTCTCCCTTGATGAAGATAACACTGAGCTTTTGAGGTGAAGCATCTTGTGAAAGATGTTTATGAAAAGGGCGGCAAAGCCTTTAGAAAAAATTAAGCTGCATTTTTGCAGATGGGAAGCTAGATTATATTTCAATAGAATAGCTTGACAGCTTGAAAGGAAATTAAGATGCCAAAATTAAGTTCAGGTTATATTAAATCTGTCAGACAGTTGTAATTAACTTCTCTTCTTGTACTTGGGTATTGTAGATAAACTGGTGCATACATGGGGTTGTGTTAGTCCACTGCCTGCAACTATATGTAGATACAGTAGGCTGATTTCATTATTTATAGCTCATTAAGCCTTTTACATTTTTAAGTGATTACACATGAAATTATCTTTTCATTTAGAATGACAAATAGGAAATCCTTTGTGTGTGTGTTTTACATTCTAGTCTGCTTTTAACATCCCGTCCACTCAAAAATGGTTGCTTATCAGTATCTGTCGAGCTCTTAAGAATGTGTGGCTACTCCTCTCCTTTTGTTATACCCTGGCTTTTAGTTGTTCTTCAGAACCCAATTAATGACTTGTTCAATTAATAAACCCACCTCAGTATTGATTTTAGTGTTGGTCTTTATTGAGTAATACATAGTCTATGCACAGGAAGGGAGATATATTCCTGTCTTAGTATGGGGCTCCCAGTATAACTCCAAAAGACCAAGTCCGCTGGTTTGGCCCTGTTCCCCGCCCCCTAAAATTCAACTAAGTGGCATGCAAAAATAAAATAGGGTCGTGCCAGAATGTCTGATAGATGGAAGAATGAACAGGAAGAGGAAAATAAGAAAATTCAGTTACATTAAAGTTGTGTAATTACCCGATGGGATGACCAGCAATTGGAATTGGCTACTCACTTTCAGGCCGTTTGGTCCCAATCTGGTTGATGGAGAAGTGCCTTTCTTGCATTTCAGAGAGTTGGAAAAGATGACTCGTTGGGTTCCTTCCAACCCTATAATTCTGTGATTCAGTGTCTTCAAGTTTCATGTGATTACTGCCAAGTGGAAATAGTTTTCAAAGGAGTCAGCTTTGGGTTCTAAGGGACTGATGGCTGGTGCCAACGACTCAGCTTCTAATGAGTTGGGTGAAATTTGATAGTTGAACGGTGGAACTTCCTCTGACAGGAGGCAGTGATGGCCACCAACTTGAATGGCATCAGGAGGATGGATAAATTAATGGTGGAAAAGGCTATGAATGGCTGTTAGTCGTGATGGCTAAGTTCTTTCTCCACAGAGACAGTATACCTCTTAATACCAGTTGCTTGCGAGTTTCCCGCAGGAATCTGGTTGGCCACTATGACAACAAGATGCTGGACTAGATGGCCCATTGACCTGATCCAGCAGGCTTTCCTTACGCTTTGTTGTTTAGTCGTGTCCGACTCTTCATGACCCCCTGGACCAGAGCACGCCAGGCACTCCTGTCTTCCACTGCCTCCTGCAGTTTTGTCAAACTCATGTTAGTAGCTTCGAGAACACTCTCCCACCATCTCGTCCTCTGTCGTCTCCTTTTCCGTGTGCCCTCCATCTTTCCCAACATCAGGGTCTTTTCCAGGGAGTCTTCTCTTCTCATGAGGTAGCCAAAGCCTTGGAGCCTCAGCTTCAGGATCTGTCCTTCCAGTGAGCACTCAGGGCTGATTTCCTTCAGAATGGATAGGTTTGATCTTTTTGCAGTCCAAGGGACTCTCAAGAGTCTCCTCCAGCACCATAATTCAAAAGCATCCATTCTTTGGCGATCAGCCTTCTTTATGGTCCAGCTCTCACTTCTATACATCACTACTGGAACTATACGGACCTTTGTTGGCAAGGTGATGCCTCTGCTTTTTAAGATGCTGTCTAGGTTTGTCACTGCTTTTCTCCCAAGAAGCAGGCGTCTTTTAATTTCGTGATTGGTGTCACCATCTGCAGTGATCATGGATCCCAAGAAAGTAAAATCTGCCTCCATTTCCCCCCCTTCTATTTGCCAGGAGGTAATGTGACCAGTGGCCATGATCTTAGTTCCTTATGCTTTATACTAGGCTAAATCTGTTGTCTACCATTGTGGCCACACCTAATAAGACAGTGGTATGAAGGTTGGGAGTTCTCAACTCCAGATCTGTGATCACTTCTTTCCACTAAACCTAGGTATGGAATGGGGAGAGGAAGGCTATGCTAGGAGACGCTGAAGTCTATCCCTGGTTTCCACTCCCTGGTGTCCATGTGGGAAGCTTGCATACTCTGCACTGCATACTTGCAAAATGGGATAAGTTCCTTACAGAGTAATTCAAATCTGTGCATGGTCTCCTCCCCTCCCCCCCAGCACTGATTTCTGGTTTGATTACAACAAAGCTGATTTCTGACCTGGGAGCCCCTGGGTCAGAAGTGCTGCAGTAATATGCAGCCTGTCTTTGTTAATGGTCAGTAGCCTCTTGCAAAGCAACTCCTGGAGGACACTTGCCTTATTAAACTTCCACCCAGCATTCATTAGAAGCACATCCAGACTGGAGTTTTCACTGTCTCCAAATCCTTCAAATCAGGTTGACTATAGGCTTCATGGACAACAGAAATGTTCTTTAAGCTAAGACGGGAGCAGTTTTAGTCATCCCTGACCACGTTGCCTGGAGCTGAGGAGAACTGTAGTCCAACAATATCTGGATGGAGACAGCTTCCACATCCCTGTTTTATTATTATTATTTATTGAATTTATATACTGCTTTATACCCAGAGGTCTCAGGGCGGTTCACAGCTTTAACCTGCTGTTGCCTTCCCATTTCCAAGGGATATTTTATTATTCCTATTCCTATTCTATCCCGCCTTTTCTCCAGTCTGGGACTCCCTGTTCATTAGAGTTATTATGACCTCTCCTGGATAGCTCAGTTGGTTAGAGTGTGGTGCTGTTATCACTGAGGTTGTAGGTTTGATCCCCATACAGGACAGCTTGGGGCTTGGTCTCCAACGTGGAGGGCCCTAACCCAGAGGATCTGAGCAACTGAAAGGAAGTTGGAGCAACCACGAGGGTGTGAGGAAACAGGCAGCAATCTGGTAGGTAGACTGTAGGGAGGGCAATGGAGCACCCTGATCTGTTTCATTCAGTGCTTGCCCTTGGGGAAACTTGTGGGCCCTACTTTCTCAACAGCAGCAATATCTTTTTCTGCCTGGTACCTTTGCATTGGGGACGCGGGTGGCGCTGTGGGTTAAACCACAGAGCCTAGGACTTGTCAATCAGAAGGTTGGTGGTTCGAATCCCCGTGACGGGGTGAGCTTCCGTTGCTCGGTCCCTGCTCCTGCCAACCTAGCAGTTCGAAAGCACGTCAAAGTGCAAGTAGATAAATAGGTACTGCTCCAGCGGGAAGGTAAACGGCATTTCTGTGCACTGCTCTGGTTCGCCAGAAGCGGCTTAGTCATGACCCGGAAGCTGTACGCCAGCTCCCTCGGCCAGTAAAGCGAGATGAGCGCCACAACCCCAGAGTCGGTCACAACTGGACCTAATGGTCAGGGGTCCCTTTACCTTTGCATTACGGAACTGAAATTATTTCACTGGATTGCAAATCTGGGGACTTTTAACACCATATTTGAACTTGAAAAATGTGCTAACCAAAAAACCTCCCAATTTACCTTAACTAGTAGTCAGTGCATAAAGGAGTTTACACCTGGCGTATTGAATTCTTAGGGCATGCTGTACTTATGCACTTATGCAAAGAATCAAGGCTGCAGTCCTAAACTCACTTCCTAGAAATTAAACCCCACCAAACTCAGCGGGGCTTGCTTTTTGCTCAAGCATGCCTTAGCTTAACTGTTGCCTGTTTGGGAATCAATACTTCAAGATACACTTTTTACAACAGAATAGCATTTCGTGAATTGCTGAAAATAAATATTAAGGAGTCCTGGCTCAGTTCTCCCCCCTTCCATTCATTTTTAGGTATGATTTCAGTGAGGTTGAAAGGAAATAAAATGGGTCACCCAATAAATTCCTTCTGTTGTTAGGCTGAATAGCTTCTTAAGGAATTTGTGAATTGCTCTGGTCAGAGCAGGGGGGCGGGGGGAAATAGCACAGTGCTGTGTTTATGTTATCTTACTGAAAGCAGCATTGTAAATCCTTCACATCACCACCCGTTGCATCGTTATTTAATATGAAAGTTTTAAAATTCCAATACTCCAGCCTATTGTTGTGTTAAAAGCCTTACAAACAGCTATACTAATGCACTTCCAGCTTTGTGTTTACGCAGGAGGGAATCGCTTGTACTATAATGGATTTAAGGGAATGAAAGTCACAGCAATTGGTGGTAAGGGAACATTTGCCTCCTTATTTGCAAAAGTTTTCCGAAAAGAGAAGGGCATTCTGACAGTAAATTGACATATGGTCAAGTAGCTATTGAAAAGAGATTTCGTGCCTCATGGGGGGAAGTGAATATATTACGAGGGCTCATCTTAAGGCATTTAGAAGTTTCTATAAAGACATTGTCCAATGTTAACAGCGCTATCAAGTTTCATGCTTTGAGACTACAGCTAGAAGGACATGGAGCGCCGTATATACACTAATCTATATTTTCATAAATTGGTCACTAACTGCAATGAGCAGGCATCCCTTATATATTCTATATGTACCATGCTCTTCAGCAGTGTTTCCCAACCTTGGGTCTCCAGCTGCTGTTGGACTACAATTCCCATCATCCCTGACCATTGGTCTTGCTAGCAAGGGATGATGGGAGTTGTAGTCCAAAAACAGCTGGAGACCCAAGGTTGGGAAACACTGCTCTACAGAGTAGCAAGACCCAATCCTGCCTCTAGGAGCATACAGTCTAAAATTCAGAGGAGGCAATGGGGAGATGGGAGGGAAAAAAAGGTGTCAGTGTGCGATGCGGGTGTTCAGAGGCACCAGAGGAATTTCTCATGTTGGCAACTCCAGATGTACTTGCTCTTAGCTTTATAAGGGGACAAGGGGATCAAAGGGTTGTGTGAAAGTCTCCATGGAAATGGTGATAGCTTGAAAAGCCCACACATGCATGCAAGGCATACATGGGTCCCGAGGGCCAGCTGGAGAGGCCTGGAGCTGCCACATTTGGCCCTGCGCCTGAGGTTCCCCACCTCCGCCATAACAGCCTTGTTGAAAAAGCACGAAGTAGCCTTTACTAAGTGAATTGCATTGCCTCCTTGATAATAACTGGACATTTAAAAAATGGTGGCCATCGTTCCCTTGGAGTGGTTGTGCTTGTCCTCTCCTTTTCCTGCCCAACCACCGCAGTCTGGGTCTGTTGTCAGTGGGCACAGCTAGAAGCAATGAAACTGAGTGACTATCCTTAATAGCAGCCCATAAGTAGCATTGGACATATCAAGGAACATCTGCCTCTGCATTTTCCAGTTACAGTGAGATTGCCAGGAGATTCCTCCCTCTCAGCTGCACATCATTATTTTAGTTCTCTCTCTCTCCCCACCCCCTTTTTTGAATCAAGATGCTCCTGTGTGATTCTGAGGGTAGGTTTTGCCTTTGTTTCCTTTGAAAAAGAATCCAGGAACAGCGTTTTTGACAACCGTCCTCTAGTGAGCTGACCTGTTGCTCAGAAATGCAGAAATCTAGAAAGCGTGTAACAAGGTCACTCTCAGAAGTGACTCAGGCATGCCTTCCCCACGGGCTGTTGCATTTCCTCCCCTGAAATTCTTACCTTGGTATACAAACTGTTAGGTTTCCTGAATGCCTCTGCGGGATTCCTTTTTTCTTAGAACAAGGAAAGGCTGTTTGATTCCTAAAACAGAGGCTTATTTCCAGTTGTGGCGACAGAGGCAGGCTTGTTAATCTTGCAGTGTCTGGGCGGGATGATTTTAAATATCATGCCTTTATTATTTGGTGACTCACGTATGTCTCCTTAAAAATTTAGGGGTTATTATTTTTCAGGACAGGCTGTATAGTGAGGAAGTCATTCTGCTCTTCTTGGCTAAACTGCAGAGTGCTTCGCATGCTGCAGTCCAGTTGTGCATAATGGACAGATTTCTAAAACCTTGCATTGTTGAATTGAGAACGATGAACGATTCTGGGTGGGAGTGGCATGGGATATGCAGCTACCAATTTTATTGAAGTGTGGCTTATGCAGAAGAGAATCATCTTAAGTTTAGGGCCACTTCACATTTTATAGTTTTTGGGTCAGGGCTGGGGAACCTGTGGCCTTCCAGATGTGGTTGGACTCCAACTGCCAGCAGCCCCAGGCAGCATAGCCAATGGATAGGGATGATGAGAGTTGTAGTCCAGCAACATCTGGGGGGTATGTAGGCTCCCCATCCTTCTTTAGGTGAACACTGAAAGAAAGTTACAGATAGGTAGCCGTGTTGGTCTGTCATGGTCAAAACAAAATAAAAAAATTCCTTCCAGTAGCACCTTAAAGACCAACTGAGTTAGTTCTAGGTATCTGAAGAAGTGTGCATGCACACGAAAGCTCATACCTAGAACTAACTCAGTTGGTCTTTAAGGTGCTACTGGAAGGAATTTTTTTATTTTGTTTTGACTGAAAGAAAGGAAAATGTCTGCCCTGAAGAGTGAAACACAAAAGACCCATTTCCTCGTCTAAAGCAGGTCCATCAGCCAGATTTCAATTCCCCACTTCCTGTATTACAGAAACGTTTCTTCCATTTGACCTCTGTTTCTCACCCAAACCATTCGCACCTCTAAACTCCTTGGTCAGTGGTTTTCAACCAGTGTGCCGTGGCACCCTGGGGTGCCTTGAATGATGGTCAGGAGTGCTGCGGGCGACACTGGCCTCTGTCCCTCTTTCCTTCCTTCCCTCCTCTGATGCCCTCTTGCATCTCTGCCTCCCAAAGGCTTGTGCACCTGTTTGTTGCAGCAGCCCTGGCTACAAGCTCAGGGGGCGAATGGTGCCTCTGGGGCTGGCCAGTGGGTGCTGGGCGCCAGGAGCTGAGGCGGCCTTGGAGTAAGCAAGCAAGCAGGTGAGGGAGCCCAGCCAGCCAGTCCACCAGCCCTTGCTGTTGGGAATGGACAGACTAGTGGGAGGTCGGGTAGGCAGGCATTGTGCTGGCGTTTCTTGTGCTTGCTGTGTGCAATGCCTGCCTGGGAGCTGAGTGCCCAGCGCCAAAGGGGAGCCTTTCCGCCATGCAGGCCTGGCAGTGTCCGCTGCTGCCACTGCTGCCTCCCAAGGTGAGTAAGATGGTGGCCTCATATTCACCTTCAGCCCATTTCCCTTGGGCTGCTAAGGCTCGGGTCATCCTCTTCATTGGTCCCTGTGGGTCAGGGTGAGGAGGCACCTCTTTTTGAAGAAGAGAAGAAGAAGAGTTTGGATTTGATATCCCGCTTTATCACTACCCTAAGGAGTCTCAAAGTGGCTAACATTCTCCTTTCCCTTCTTCCCCCACAACAAACACTCTGTGAGGTGAGTGGGGCTGAGAGACTTCAAAGAAAGGTGACTGGCCCAAGGTCACCCAGCAGCTGCATGTGGAGGAGCCGAGACACGAACCCGGTACACCAGATTACGAGTCCACAGCTCTTAACCACTACACCACACTAGCTCTGAGACCAGGAACAGTGGTGGCTACTGCCCGGTGGACTTCTAAGGAGAGGGGACAGGAGAGGAGGCTGAGGAAACACTCCACAATGGAGAGTGTTTCAAAAAGGGGTGGCAGAACTGAACTACTGAGCCCCACACGGTTAACGCAGAAAGATTGTACATAGTTGGTCAAGGGAGCCATGGACTCCAAAAGGTTGAAAACCTCTGTCCTAGGTTGTAGATCTGTCTGTGTGTGGTTCTGAGTGCTTCGCAGGTTGCTGGTGGCCCATTCTGTTTGGGTTCCAAGTTGGATAGGGTTAGGTAAAGTGGGTTGAATTATTGTTGCTGTAGCGAGCTGGTTTTAGACTAAGATTTTAGACACTTAAACAAGTGGCTCTAAAGTTCATGTTTGATCCAACGAAAGAAGAATGACAGCCGAAAATAATGGACTATGCAAAATTGCATAGGATTCAATCAATCAATTTCCTTTATTCGACCGATAGTCAGAGATAAAACACAATACAGAATTATAAACTAAAACATCATAGGGGTACATAAATAAGGTAGGGCCACAGTACTAAACCTCTCACAGATAACCCACATGGATAGGATTCAAAAACTGTGGGACCAGAAATTTACAGAAGATTGGAAGAAGTATGTGAATTATTTGAAGAGCAACTGTAAGCAACAAATTACGCTAGTAGGAATACAAAAAGTTTAGTAAGGAGGAATACATGAAGTGCTACAAGGTAGACAAAGAATAGAGATATTGGTTATGAGTTTTAAATGTAACAGGGAAAATAAGAAATGTGTACTAAGTGATTAGATTGGAAAATTTTCAAGACAGGACTGATGGAAGTCAAAAAATTGAATAAGATGTAAAAATATGTTTAATTATTGTTGAGAGTCTACCACTCTTAACCACTACACCACACTGGCTCCGAGATCAGGACCAGTGTTAAAAAAACTAATAAAAATTATATAAAAAATAAAGTTCATGTTTGAATTTTCCACATGCAAAAGAGCCACCACGGCTAGAGCATGCATTTAATTTTAAAACGGCTTTCCTCTCTTCCCCTAGACATTCCAAAGGGACACATTTGGAACTAAAAAGCCTTTTTCGTGTCCCTTGTGAAAGTGCCCTTTGATGATGAGCATTGCAAAGACCTTTTGCATCCTCCAGGCTCTGGTTTCCAGCTCTACTCTTGCTTCCCTGTCAGCTGCCTGTCTTGTCACGGCCAGCTTCCCTTCCCTTCTAGGTGTGTTTATGGAACTTAGCTATGGCCTGTGCTGGAGACCTTGTTAGGAAGCCCAATAATGAAGGGAAGATGACTTGCGTATTGTATAAACAGGAGGTGGAGGAAAGGTCAACTGCAAGGGAGCAGTAAAATATAATAAAATCTTTGCTTTGTGGTGTCAGTGTTTCAGGTCATCAAGCTGTAAGTCTGTCCTTTTCTCATTATTTATGACTATTAGCATGTTAAGTGTTTCCTTTCTGTCTCCCCCACTCACTGCATTGCCTCCAGTGCAGATGTTTGTCATTTCAGGTAGCAAGTCTGCAATGGGAGAGATATAAAACAAACTACGTTGATCTTTTTGAATTAAAGTTGGTCATTTGACCAGTCAAACAAAGGTTGATCAACTGACTAATAGTAATCGCCGCCCCCGCTGCTTTTATTTATTAGTGGGTCCATATCACGTTTAGTGGGACCAAAATGCCACGTTAATCAACTCATATGAAAGACATTCAGAACCATTGCAATCAATTATTATTTATAAGAGAGAATATTATGCAAATACAAATGTATGTCAGTGATATTCAGGTGATAGAATTGCTTTTGAGGGTTTGTTGTTCTTGTTGTTCCATGGGGATAGACCAAACAGCTGCAAATCCTGTTTAGAATGAACTAAAACACAAAAGTTGAAAAGATTGTCAGTGGCTGATTTCACTGAATGGAATTCTGATTATAATGCAGGGCAGCACATATTTTTGAATGGACGTGTGGAAGCAAATGTAGTTGATCTCCTGCAGGACTGGGGGGAAATGGAGTTTGCCCTCAGGTGATACCACGGGTTAATTTCTAAAGACTGCTTAGATCAAGCCAGCCTTTTCCACTGTTACAGCAGATGAATCTTGAGAGATCTCCAGAGCACTGTCTACTCCTATTATATTGGATGGGTTTCAGTTAGTAAGGCTTGAGGATGTGGACAAGGTGCTTGGATCGGTCAAGGACCTATGCTCTGGACCAGGGGTCAGCAAACTTTTTCAGCAGGGGGCCGGTTCACTGTCCCTCAGACCTTTAGGGGGGTCCGGACTATATTTTGAAAAAATAACAATGAATGAATTCCTATGCCCCACAAATCACCCAGAGATGCATATTAAATAAAAGCACACATTCTACTCATGTAAAAACATGCTGATTCCCGGACCATCCGCAGGTCGGATTGAGAAGGCGATTGGGCTGGATCCGGCCCCCGGGCCTTAGTTTGTCTACCCATGCTCTGGACCTTTGCTCCTCTTGGCTGATAAAAAATAACAGTGAGGGGACAGCTGGCTGGACCAGGGAGGTGATTAATGCCTTCTTGAGAGGGGGTGGTCCCTGCCAGCCTGCTCGAAGGAAGCAGTGATCCTGATACTGCCCAATCCGAATACCCATTATGATTCTTGACGTATTGCCAGGTCAAAAATTATGAAATCTATTAAAAAATAAATAAATAAGTTGTCCAGTAGCACCTTAGAGACCAACTAAGTTTGTTCTGGGTATAAGTGTTCATGTGCATGCACTGGACAATTTTTAAATTTATTTCAACTGTGTCAGACCAACATAGCTACCTACCTGAATATGAAATCACCATATGGACTTCAAACTTCACACCTATCCAAACCAACACTGAGTAGATCAGGGGTTGGCAAACTGAGGCCCATGGGCCACAAGTGGCCTATGGGGGTCGTTTAACCGGCCCATGGACCCCCGCCGCCCACTTGGACAGCTCCCTTGCGCCGCGCAGAGCGGGTACCGCCTTCCGCGACGCTGGCTGGCTTCCCATTGGCTGCAGGAAGATCCTGCAGCCAATGGGAAGCTGTGCACGCCTCCTCTGTTCCGGAAGGAGCGCCAGAAATAGCGTTTGCGCATGTGTGTGTGCACACACTGCGGCCCACCGCGACGTCTGCAGGACCGTGAACCGGCCCAAGCCACAAAAACTTTGCCAACCCCTGCTGTTGACGCTGCCAACAGAGGGACTCAGGAGATGTGTCAGTTTCTTCAGCGATATACTGTACCACTAAAAAGTGAAACGGACATCGCAGTCTGCTCCTCGTACTGCTCCCGGGCGATATATCAATATATCGTCCAGGCCTAGTATCTAGTTCAGGCATAGGCAAACTCCGGCCCTCCAGATGTTTCGGACTACAGTACCCATCATCCCTAGCTAATAGGACCAGTGGTCAGGGATGATGGGAATTGTAGTCCGAAACATCTATGCCTATGCCTGATCTAGTTGTAATTATTTTAAGAAGGTGCTTGTGTCTTCCCTAGCTTTGTGTCTGCCTTCTTTATGGAATCATTTTTCTCCATTGCTCTTTGCCTTTCAGTCTGGATTTGCATATGTCTCGCTTGTGACAATGCCCTGCCTCTCACCTTGAGACTACTGGTTTGCTTTAATAGCTGCTTGTGGGGGAATTTTTCTTAAAGTTGCCTTAAAAGACCAAACAAAATAATGTCAGCAGGTGTTCTTTCATCCCCTCTTTTGTTCACATGCTTGAAGAATTATTATGCACTAGATGTGACAAACTGTTCAGGTGTGTTGTAACTCTAGTATTTTAATGAACTTTCTCATCCAAATTACTTGGGACTGCAGTAAAGCTCTCTAGTCTGTGATAGATCAGAATCAAGTCCATTTTATACTTGAATTAAATGAGCAAATTAGCTGGCTATGTTAACCATATACATTCACTTCATTTCAGAAGGTCTTACAATAGTGTACAGTGGTGCCTCGCAAGACGAAATTAATTTGTTCTGCGAGCTGTTTCGTCTTGCGATTTTTTCGTCTTGTGGAGCGCGGATTCCCTGGGTATTAACGGTTGTAAGAAAAAGGAAACAAACTCGCAAGATGTTTTCGCCTTGCAAAGCAAGCCCATAGGGAAAATCGTCTTGCGAAGCAACTCAAAAAACGAAAAACCCTTTCGTCTTGCGCGTTTTTCGTCCTACGAGGCATTCGTTTTGCGAGGTACCACTGTACTTCCACAGAGAAATTGCCTTACGTGTACTTGTTGGTTCAGTCAGCTATTGGGGGTTTGAGTGCTGCGCTGGTTGTTGGGAAGTGTGGGGATCTGAAGCAGAACAACATGGGCAGAACGATGGGGGTGGAGGCGCTCTTTCAGGTATACAGTGCTGAGGCCATTTACGGCTTTAAAGGTCAGACCAACACTTTGAATTGTGCTCAGAAATGTGGTACAACTCCCATCAACCCCAGCCAGCATGTCAGATAGTTGGGCATGGTGGGAATTTTAGTTTGACAACAACTGGGAGCCCAAGGTTGGGAAATTATGTTCAAATGAATCTACTCACGTTTTAATGAACATACAAGGGAGGAATTGGATCATGTGTCTTCTGTCAAAAGGGAAGTCCATGTTGAGTTCTCTCTTCTCCTGCAATGTGTGGCATCATGTAACCTGTATTGTGGCAGCATCATTGTGTGCTTACCTCATGCCGCTTCATATTCTTGATGGAGGCTGGGAAATACTAAGTGTGATGAAACACAGGTAAATGGTGGGGAGGGAACACGATACAGAGATACCCATTTTGAATGCAGGCATGTGTCCCACATAGATGTGGTACTGCCTTTAGCTACTGCATATTTGTCTCCCCCCCCCCCATTCATAGAGCAGAGGTTCATTTGAACAAACAACCCATGTCAAGGTGGGTGTATTTCTTCAACTGGACACTCGTTTTGTGGCTCAAGTGCCCTTGGTGCTATCTAAAAGGCAAGCAACTCTGCTGTTCCTTGACACATAACTCTCAAATGCATCTCATGAGTGTCTGGTATAACCTCAGAATTTGCCCGGAGAAAAACTAGGTTCCCTGCCAACGTGTGTTCTCTAGGTGACCTTAACCTGACCAGACTTGGAGTAATTATACTGTGCTGTATTCTCCAGTGGTTTATTTGCACGCAATTTATTCGCCTCAAGTAAATAGGAATTGTCTGCCTACGTGTTTTAACACAGCAATTTGAGTCAAATTATTTGGTTTTTTTGAAAGCACTTGGGCAGATAAATAAAATTGCAGGAGTTATTTCTCAAACAGTGACCTCCTTCCAGGATTAGGTTTTACTCAGCTTGCTTCAATTTCTCATTTGGGAACCATCTTGCTTACAAGGGTTAATAGAATTTCTATTTAATGATCTACAGCTCCACTTTTATTCCCTGTTAGGATCAAGCTGATCAATGCATAACCTAATTGATTGTTAAGGTCAAAAGTGCCATGTCTTTATTGGCTGATACCCGAATCTTATTTATTGTTCCTCAGAAGTTGGTCCTACGCTCCATTAGCCTTTTTTATCCATTCTTACATGCAGGAGCAATAAAAAATTGTGATACATAGCTTGGTGGACACCTTAATTGTTATGCATTGTATGTCTGTTGTCGGGTGCCAAACCAGACACTTGAAGTATCTTTCCAGAGTTGAGATGACTCTAATGATCAATTGTGGCATAAAATGTTTTGCTGCCTTTGTAGTGCAGCTGTGAATGAGATCTGCTTGCAGGGGGTTTGAGATGGGCAGAGAAGAGATAAAACCAGACAAAGGGCACAATCCTCTGGGCGTGTTGGCTGTGCAAATCCCAATAGGACAGTTGTGTTTGAACAGAAGAAGATCCTTGTGGACTGCAGCCTAAATTATAAGCGGGTTAGTGGGGTTTTTTGGAATCTGCGTGCGGTTTGTGCCATTTATGTTCCCCCCAGTCTTTTAAAGCCATGTGATTTTGGCAAAGCTCTCTGATGAGTGACTTAAAAACAGACAGTGGTAGGTGCATTTCAGAAGCAGCATAAGTAAAAGTTGTTTTCTTAGTGGGAAGCTTGGAAGACACGTTTTCAACCTTTTCCGATTTCCGAAACAACCGAAATGACTCCAGTTGGTTGAGCATTGAGAGGGGTTGTCCAGCTTGGGCAAAGTAATGCCTTCTAGATGTTGTTGGGCTGCAAGCCTCATTATACCTAAAGGTTGTCCATGCTAGCTGGGGCTGATGGGAGCTGGAGGACAACATTGGGAGGGCAGCTCATCAGACAACGCTGTCCAACGTTCATCAAAGAAATGAAGAAGGTCATCTCTAGGCATTGTCTTTTGTCAGAGGCCCTGTTATGAGAAGCAGTTTGCAATAGCTCAGGAGTGGGGAACCTTTCTCAGCCTGAGGGTCCTCATTCCCTTCTGGGCAACCTTCTGGGGGCCACATAGACACATAGAAGTATAGAGTTGGAGGAGACCCCAAGGACCATCTGGTCCAACTCCCTGCAATGCAGGAATCGTAGCTACAGTACGAGACACACTAGAGATGCTCACAACATGCCAGAGTCAACGGTGGGCAGAGCAATGAATGTAAATTTTTACTTATATATGGTAGGCTAGTTTCTACACCCCATCCCATGTCCCTTTCTAGCCTCCATCCACCCAGGTGAGCTGTATGACCTGAGGAAGCTCCTGAGGCCCAGATAGGACTGGAGAGTCACGTTTGGCCCCCAGACTTGGGCTCGCCATCCCTGCAATAGCTGCTTTGGTGATTATGTTGGTATGAGTTGAAAATGTGATGGCAAAACCGAACAAACCCTCCTGGCTATTCTTTTATCGGGTCGTTCTGAATGTGTTGCATTCTGGCATCCCCTGTATCCCATCCATCTCACTTAATCCTTTCCCACTTCTTAATTCCAGTGAACGAGGAAGACCTGAAGAAAAGAATAGCTGAAGAATTGGCATTAGAACAAGCCAGGAGAGATGCTGAAGCCCATAAAAGGTTTGTTTTGTCAGGAATAGATCTTCAGTCCTCGCTGTTTGTGTTTTAAAGGCATGCTTCTTGCAATGTTGTGGTAAGTGGGGAAATCAGAGGTCTCTGGATGAATTAGGATGTTTTTTAAAGCAAGGTGTGACCAGACTTCTATTTGTTTGGCGTGTGTAATGGTGGTAAACAGAAAAATAAATTAGTAGAGAGTTGTTTTTCTCTGTGGCTTGCATTCTGTCTAAATCTCTCTGACCTCACATACTTGAAGTGCTATGCTATTATGCTCTTTTTTTTTTAAGGGGGGGGGAGGGTTTAAAGTTCTGCCTTTATGTTTTTGTATTTCCCACCCTCTCTGGAGCCTTAGTAAACTGTTTGCCTAGCAATGGGATTGCTCAGGAAAAAGCATGGAGGCTTGTGTTGCTGAACTCATCAGATTGATCAAGAGGTAAATTCTAACAGCAGGGGAACAGGTAGAACTGCTTTGAAGAAGAGTACGTACATTAGGCTTTGAAATACGTAAAGAGATGCTGTGTGTTTCTTTGTGTGTTGGGATGGAGATTGGGGAAAGGGAACTGCTGTTGCTTTTGCTATTGGACATGCTATGGGCATACTATAGTGTATCTTGGGTGAAAAACAGCAATATTTACTCTTCTACAAATTTGGGAGGTTTTTTTGCATTTGAAAGGCTGAAGTTGGGCTTTAGTCATAAATGTTTAGTAGGTCTTGAAGGCACAGGTCAGAAGAGTGCAGTGCTTTCAATTATACATTAATAAAATGAAATCCAAGCAGCTACGTTTAAAAATTAATCAGTGCCCGCGACAGGGTGAGCTCCCGTTGTTCAGTCCCTGCTCCTGCCAACCTAGCAGTTCGAAAGCACGTCAAAGTGCAAGTAGATAAATAGGTACCACTCCAGTGGGAAGGTAAACGGTGTTTCCATGCGCTGCTCTGGTTCGCCAGAAGCGGCTTTATCATGCTGGCCACATGATCCGGAAGCTGTCTGCAGACAAATGCTGGCTCCCTCAGCCACTAAAGCAAGATGAGCGCTGCAACCTCAGAGTCGTCTGCGACTGGACTTAACAGTCAGGGGTCCCTTTACCTTTACCTTTATGCTCAGTTTTTGCTTCTAGTAAGCTCAGTGTAGCTTTTTTTGGGGGGTGGTGGTGGTCCCAGTGTTCTCCCACCCAGGCACTGGTCTGGATCACCTTGCTTAGCTGGCTGAGCGGAACTCTCCCCAGCCTCCCCCCCTTTTGGAATTGGTCATCAAGGCAGGAGTGGAACCATTCGGCTCCCAACTGGAACAGCAAATATGCCATGGCTGATTGTTGTGAAAACTGCTGAATAGTATAGGGAGACCTACGGAGTTTGATCCCCCCCTCTCCCTTCCTGGCAAAGACCATTCCAATATTTTTTTAATGCATTTGATAGTTTTTAACCTTTCTGTAAGCCACTTAGAACACTTTGTTGTTGAATGGCCTGTAAATAAATAAATAAAAAGAATAAAACCAAAGCAGTTTCTGCGCCAAAGCCAGGCTTCAAAACCTATCAAAGTGGATTTAGAAATCCAGTTTCATTGAAGAGTGCTTGGAGTTGGCTAGCAACTGCTCACTCAAGGGCCTTGCCCAGGAGGGGATTGATAGGCCCATCACCCAGAGTCAAGACTGATTACTTCGGTCTTACTATTGCCTCCTTAAAGGTTGGTGGAAACCACCCTTCGCTCTGAGACAATGGTATTTATTCTGCCCTAGATCCTTCCAGATGCATTCTCTGTTCTAGATCTAATAAGCCTAGAGAGGCAGGAGTCAGGCCTTAGAACTGAGCATGTTGTTTGACTTAGGAAGGCAAACAAAAGTAAAAACTATGTCACGTTAATTTATGAACCATGTAAATATATAAAAAGTTTTCCCAATAGCCCAAAGTACCTGGACTGAAATTTGTCAAGGGAGGAGGGAATCAATGAAGTGTGTGGGGTGGTTTAGCTGGGCGTATGCCCCTTTGGGCTGTTTGGCACTTACTTTTGAGTAATATATTGGATTACACTGTAAATTATCTTAATGTTGTAAATAATTGGATGCTAGTGTGTAAATGGTTCTGAAAAAAACCCCAAAACCCAGCTGAAATATGCCTCTTTGAATTGAGTAGTAAAGCAAATCAATGTGTTATGGTGAAATCACTGCTCTTTGAAATATTGTGGCTTGTCTTAATTGATTTTTGATTTTTACAAGGAAATGTATTTAGTGTTTATGTGTTAGTGTTAATGTAATTAATGCTAGCATTTTAAATGGATCGATTTATTATGTGCTTTGATTCCCCTTCTCCCGGTTCCAGTAACATCAAGAGGTCTCTGCTTGTGGTGGTTCTGTTGCCCACCTCTCAGTGTTGCATTCTTCCCTTCCTATGGCATTATGAGAGAGGGGAATTTCCTTAGCATCGCTCAAACAGTCAGGGGCAGGTGTCCTTATACCAGTGAGCTAGTACTTGTTGAGATTTGTTACTAAGATGTTTCAGCATTAGGCACATTCAGTGTATTGGGCAAATGGAAGGTGCTGTCCTCATCTAGCCTGCTTGCCAGCCATGCACTACATCGGACAGGACAGGTACTCTCTTTCAGCTGACGCAACTCAAGAGTAGGTAACAGGTTTCAGACAACTGGCACCAAGGGCAGGTTCTAGAGAAACAGCCTCAGATGCTAGTTTTGTAGGACACTGTTGAACTCTCAGGAAAGGTACATGTTGACCCAGAGCTTCACGAAGTCCAGAGCTTCACCAAGTCCTTATATACCCACAGCAGTACCTAAGGATGACAAGACTTCTGTCCTGGAAGGACTCTAGGGAGAGAATTTGGCTTGAAGCCTGATCTCATGGTGCTATTGAATGAATTTGGATTATGTCCTCTGCCACCTCCAGTTGGGATCATATAGAAAAATAAGATGGGTGCCTCCTCTGCGAGAAGCCCAGAGAGTGGCAACACGAGAACGGGGCCTTCTCTGCAGTGGCTCCCCATTTGTGGAATGCTCTGCCCAGGCAGTTTCGGCTGGTGCCTTCATTATACACCTTTAGGCACCGGGCGAATACATTCCTCTTTAACCAGGCCTTGGCTGACTGACACCCAACACCTTTTAAAACGTGTTGTGGAAGTGCAGATTATTGGTTTGTTTTTGTTCTTATTTTTATTATGTGTTTTGTGGGTTTTATATTGTAATTTTATGTTATGATCTATGGGTATAGGGTGGTATAGAGGTTTAATAAATAACAAGAGCAGCAGCAGCAACAGCAACAGCAACACCATTTTTAGGACCTATTTTTTGTAATTGTAAGTTGTTTTAATGTTGTAACCCGCCCTGGGACCTTTGGGAGAAGGGCTAGCTTTCCGCATTCTTGTGTAACTCAACCACCTCAGGGAGCCCTGATTTCCTGGGCAGACAGTCCTTACTGGGCACCAGTGTGAGAAGTAACTTAAAAAGAGGGTGGGTGCCGACTCCTGGAGTCTGAATCTAAAGAGGCAGTTCAGCAGTAGGATGAGGAGTAAATAAAATAGCTGGAAGAGGCAAGTCAAGCCGCATTGCAATGAGGAAGCATTGGCTGCTAATACAGTGGTGCCTCCAGTTGCAGACGGGATCCATTTCGGAGGTCTAGTCGGATCCCAATGTTTCCACAACCTGAGGACTGCTTCTGCGCATGGTGAAGCCCAGTAAAATACTTCTGGGTTCGCCACACGTGCATCCCGAAGTTTACGTAACCAGAGGGTTACGTAAACGGAGGTACGACTGTACTACATAAGGATCTCTATTATCATAGTCTGAAGGAGTCTTGTTGGACTCTTAGCCAGACTGGTTTCTGCCTAATCTGTTGGGGCTTGGGATATGCAGAAGTTGTGTCGAATGACCACACTAAGTGTTAGAACATGGGATTTGCATACACAAGGTCTGATGTCCAGTGTTTGGCATCGCAGCCTAAAAAGTCGCTTGGCAGAAGAGCTGACAGGGAGCTTAACTTGCAACAATGGTGTTTGCTGCCCATCATCATTTATACTACTGCGCTAGATGGGCCAGAGATCTTATAACATAAGGTAAGTTCATATGCTTAGCTCTGCAGAAATTTGGGGAAACTGGAGCCATTGCAAGCTTTCATGGTTAAATAAACTTGATTCAGAAAGTAGGTTCTGGAAGCAATTAGAGTGTGGTCCTGTATGAAGACAGAAAAATGAAATGTGGGTGTTGTGGACAGTTGGTTGTCTACGTTATGTACAACATAAAATTTAACCTGGGGTTTTCTTTTTGTCACATTTTTAAGGCTCTGTGTGCAGCCAGCTCCCTTGGTCACAACAGAATATTCAGTCATTTCCCTGCTCTTTAGAATTTTTTTTATTTGTAAGATATTTGCATTCCAGCAATGGTTTCTGTGGGTGGTATTCATATAATTTAGATGTGTAATGTAATGATCGCTCTGCTGTCTTTTCCCCCTACTCTTACTTCTTCTAAGAAACCCCATCTGTTCATGAAACGTGCATAGTTGTTTTCTTGAAGAAACAAAAAAACCTTTTGAACAAATCATTTTTAATGTCTCTCCCCCCCACCCACTACCATAGAAAAACTGCATCCGTGTAATGGTAGAATTCTGTTCACATACGCACAGGGCAGAACTGCAGATGATGCCCAATATAGGAATAGGAACATAGGAAGCTGCCTTGTACCAAGTCAGAGTATTCATTGGTCCATCTACCTTACTGATGGACAGTGGCTCTGCCGGACTTAATGCAGGAACCTTTCCCAGCTACACCTGAAGATGTCATGGATTGAACCTGAGATCTTCCGCATGCAAAACAATGATAAGGGAATGGGAAATGCACATAGTGTAACTTTTAGTCTATGTCCACCTTCTTGACAGTCCCTGACACCCAGAGATGTGCTGCTGATTTCACCCATTTTCCCTTTATAACCCCATATTTACCATACCCCACCATAACGGAATGAAATACTTGCTCTCCCTTCTATCCATCCTTGATTTGCCTTGGGGTTTTTTTTTTGCAAAGCTTGTTCACTGACCTGCTGCAAGTCAGTGACACACAGAAGGTAGCCATCATTGACTGCGAGCTGAAAATGCTCAACAGTGACATTGCTGCTCTACAGGAGACGAAACTTGCTTCGAATGGCAGCCTTTGAGAAAAGAATGACACCTTTTTCTTGTAAGGAGAGCACCCAGAAGAACCACGTATTCATTACATAGGTTTCTCAGTGAAGAACTCTCTTTTGTCTGTGATAGAAATGCCAACCGAGGGCTCAGAAAGCTTACTTCTGAAGAAGCTGGACAGAGTCTCATCAGCTCTTTTGCCAAAGCCTGCATGGAGTTCAGCCCCACCATCAACCTGACGAAGACAAACATCTTGGGCCAGGATGTCACCAGCACTTCACGCATCAGCATTGCTGACCACATCCTTGAGGTGGTGGACGATTTTGTCTACTTGGGCTTCACCATAAGCAGTATCCTCTTCACTGACGTGGAGCTGGACCAGGATATTGTCAGGGCAGCTATGGGAATGACTCGCCTCTCCAAAGGTGTATGGGAGAATGTGATGCTAACAACCAATGCCAAGATGAAGGTCCACCAGGGTTGCATGTTGAACATGCTGCTTTGTGGTAGTGAGACGTGGGTATGTTACACCTGCCAGGAGCAATGCTTTCCACGTGCCCTGTGTCAGGAAGATGTTCAGTATCACACACATGGCAGGACAGAGTCCCAAACAAAGATGTGCTCTTCCAAGCTCACACTCCCAGCATATTCCCACTTCTGTCTCAGTGATGTGTACACTGGCTTGCTCATGTCCAAAGAATGGAAGAAGACAGAATCTCCAAGGACGTGGTTTATGGGGAGCTGGCTTCATACACCAGGCCTGTTGGCAGACCAACTCTGAGTTACAAAGATCCCTGCAAACATGACACGAAGGCTGGCAGCAGTTACCTCCGCTGTGTTCTGGTGAAGCCCAGGTAGACAAAATCGTGGTCACCCCCTTGCAGACCATTGCAGTGCCTGGAGACAATTACTCAAGTCGAGGTTGTGTATCCACAACAACTTTGCAGGCCTCGGGGGTAACCCGAATAATGCGGTCCAGGTCCGGTCCCGAATCCAAGGCTTCCGCGAGGAGTCAGTCCGACAGGGCCAAGGCAGGAACCAGGCAGGAAGCCAGGCAAGGTCAGGCACAGGATCACAGGCAGGTTCTGGCAAACAGCAACATTGCTCCCACAACCTGGGGCGGGGTCCAGCAGCCTTTTATCTCTGACGGGGCAACGGCCGGTTCTGATCCCCCGGTGACTCACCTCCCTGTCTCGTCCGAAGGCAAGCACTCCTCCTGCGAGTACTCAGGTCTCTCCTTCTCTCAGACCTGAGTCTCTGCAGCTCGGGAGACATTGGTGGGTTACTAGACCCCGAGGCTGCCTCAGCCTCTCCTGACCCAACTGGTAGTGGAACAGCTGTAAGTGATGGCCCAGCTGAAGGCAACGAGGTAATCCCTGCATCTGGAGCCAAGGCAGGCTCAGGCCCCTGACTCGCCCCAGCTGGTGTTTGTTGCAGGGGAACCTGTGCAGACTGGGGCTCTTCAGGATCAGGCCAGACTTGGTTCAGATGCCCCCTGAGGCAAAGGATCCGGTGCGGACTGAGTCTCCTCTGGCTCCGAGTCCGAGCCCGAGTCCCAGGTCATCACACCAGTGACCAGAGGAGGAATGTCGGCTGGGAGGAGCACAGAAAGAAGAAAAGCCATCCTATACCTGCATCAGCACAACCAGATGCCTTCATCTGCCACAGCTCTAACAAAACATGTCTCTCCCGTATCGTTCTCTACAGCTACAGTAGGTGCTGTAACTTTCCAGCAGTTTGACTTAACCCTCGAAGGCTCACTTCTCTACTGTCTCTTTCTGACAACAGTCATTTTGCAAACCACTGTGCAGAATTCTGCGGCTGCTGCTCCTACTATAAGAATGCTATTTTAATGGAGCTTTTTGTAATGTTGTTCTTCCCGCACACAGAGAAGATAAAAATTATATATGTTGCTGCATATATAATTTTTGTTAGATGCTTCTTTTGCTGAACATGTGCACTGTTGTGTGTGGGCAGTAGCTCCTTAGCTGTTAAAGTGGGACCTGCGCTTGTGCTGAAAGCTGTAAAGATCGCCAAGTTCTAATTGGTTTACTCTCTGCTCCCTTAAGCTTTCTTTGGTGTTTTTGTGGTGGGTCCATTATGAAACCCCACTTCTCTAGGCGGAGAATATTTATCTTCCGAGTGCCATGATGGGCTGATAGAATTGCATAGAAAGAATTGCAGCTGGGTCGAAACACTCATGTGTCCCTGTGGTCTTGTGTTCAAAATGTCTATTTCTTTCCCTGATTGAAAGAATACTCTGTGGGGTTATATACCATGGCTGCTGTCCTAAGACAATATGGCAGGCTTCTAATGGGACACATGCGAATTGCAGGCGCTCTGCTGCTGTGATTAACTCCTCCATTGGCTCCCTCAGTCCATATGTCAAGCTCTCTGACAGGGAGAAAAATGCCACTCATTCTGACCCCCTAGCCTTTGACATTAGAGTTCCACCTTCTACCTGGTGGCGCAAATAGGAGCCTTGCTCGTCTAATTCCTTTTATCAGAGATGTGCAGTCACAGTGTGCTCATGTCAGAAATCTCATGCATCAAAAACACTCTTTTGTGTGAGGTTCACCCGGGCACTTTACATTAGCAGATGTAAAAAGCTAGCAAGCTCTTAAGGCTATAAAATGGAGCTGCGCTGTGGATTTTTTATGTCTAATGTTGGCAGTTTAATTTTGGACTGTTCTACTTTGTCACTGTTAGCTCTTCTTTGCCAAAGTACTTAAGGTGACATTCAGAATCCACCGCGAGTTGATGACTTCATGTCTTTAAAATGAGCTTCATATCTTTTTTTACACAGAGTGACATGTATTGCATAGCTGTATTTTCATTCCTTTTTATACATTTTTTATTTGCCTTCTCCTAATAAAATCCTCATCAAATGTAGATGCTTTCAAGATGCGTTAAAGCCATAATTCTTCATGCTGAGATTTGCTAGGGAAAAACAAAATGAAAGCAGGCTAAATATCTCTTGTTTCCCCCTGCTCTTATTTCTGTGCTGTGTGCTTTTCCGAGAGCAAAATAAAATGAGCCATCGAAATATGTGGAATGGCTTTCAGTATGTGCTTAAAATGTCTAAGAGCTGTTGGAGGCGTTAGGTTTAGTTTCAGGGTGCGGGCACCTCTCAGTACCCAACCCAATACGGTTGGGATGTTGGTGAACTGACCACTGTCAAATTGTGTAAGAATCAACTTATCTTTTAAAATTTCATCCTGGAGTCACCTGACAGCTTTAGCAAGAGTAGCCCCCCCCCCCCCAGCCCTGCTGGAGTCAGGGCCACATAGCTCCCATTTGGGAGCAACACCTTTGCTTGCAATTTTCTCTCCAGACAACTTAAGGCATCTTCCCTTCCAGCTGAGCCTTTGGGTCTAGCTTTCTGTAATCGCAGGTATCTCAGAAAAGGAACACAAGGAGTGATTTTCAGGTGGACACATGGCACACTGAAGTGAAACCCATCCCAAAAGGAGGCAGGAGGAGTCTCCAATCTGTTATGGGGCTTAGTTATACTTCTGAGAGGGACTGGACAAGGGTCACTCCTAAAAGACGCTTCCTTCACATTTGGAAACTTATGATAAGGAGAGTGCAAAATGTGTGCTTGCTGATGTGTGGGTCCTGGAAGAGGGCAGAACAGAGGTGGAATGGGGGGGGGACGTAATGGTGTGGGGTGGGCTTGTATGCGTGTAGGGGCTGGGAATGGGACCCCCGCACAAAATGGTTGCTGCCCGTACTGGATTGTGGTTCCAGATAGGTGTAGGTGTGTGCATTTGGTTGTGGGTGGTTTTGGGGCCATTTATTCATATTTTATTTGCTGTTAATAGCCTGTGGACTCCTGGCTGTGTGTGACTCAAAAGCTAGCATAAGTCTGACAGACGATATGCAGAATGCTGTATTTGGAGTTTTTGGCAGGTAAACAATATTTGATTGTGTAACCAACGTTTACTTCAGCTGAAGATACTGTTCGCTAAAGAGAGTTGTTCTTGTAGAAAAAGATGCAAACAGAAATTTTCAATAGGTCATGTGCTGGTTAAAGGTATATTTGAGGAAAAACAGTGTGAAACTGGGCTATTCCCTGAAGCTAGGATTTCAGCTACTTAGAGTTGAGGACTTGTTTGCTACATCCTTGAGTTAATACAAAAAGACGCTGGTCAACATGTCTTGTGTGTTTCTTGCTCAGGGGCATGTTAATCAATCGAGAATATTTCCTAGCTTGATTTTTTCCTGCAAGATCTCACATGTAACTTTAGTATATCACCTAAAAGCTGATGTGTGATTTTGTGAGATCATGAGACCCTGGATGCCTGTAACTTAGAAATCGATAGTAGTTGCTCATCTGTATACTCCGTGATGAAGTCCTCAGAATAAACCAACCAAGTCACACCTGAACTCTCTCTATGCGTGTGTGCTTGCCACCTTCCCAACAGTAGGTAGTGTCTAGATAGGGGCAAATTAATGTTTCTTTAGGGTTGAAATACCTTCCATTTCAATTCCTGTCTTTGTGAGCCTGCTGGTTTATGTCCCCTTGATTCAGATGAGCACTGTATATCTAGAACATTCATTGACTGACTCATCTGTTAAATCATGCGTTCTTGCTCATGGCTGTGACGAGGTGACCATCTGAACTTGCTGTTGACGTGCCAGTGAAGAACGTTCCTGTAGTTGGAAGCATTTTTCTTGGTGGCATGCAGGTGGCGTGCGCTGTGCCAGATGGGTGCCATGGCTCATGAACTTTGGAGATGAGAAATCTGCTTGTGGTCAACGCGATGCACCTGCTCTGTCAACTCCTGTGGAGAAGCCTGCTGAGAAATCTGCACAACTCAGTGGAGCAGCGTGTGCCTTGCCTTAGGGACACGGTGACAAATTGCAGCAAGTTGCCAGAGATAGCTGAATAACAATCCACAATATATATTAAAAAATCTCTGCGTAGTGAAGCTAGGGCTCCTTGCCAAGAAAGTAACTTATCCAGAACATTATTTCATATCGCCCCCCACCCCGGCACTTTGTTACCATAGTCCCCTGCTGTGTCCTTGGCCAAATCTCCCTTTTGCTAATGCTCTCCTGCCTATGAGCTAATTTCTCCTTATTTTTTTGGCAGTGCTGGGTTATCATAAATCTTATGGATGAATGCATGGAGCTGTGAACTACAGTGGCTATATGAAACTTAAAGGTTCAGAGGCAGCATGATGCTAGTTATGAGTTGCTAGGGAGCAAAAGCAGGGCTTGGCTATATGTGCCGCTTCTGGGCTTCCAGGAGACACGTTCTTGGCCACGGTGGGAGACAGGATGCTGGAGTAGAAGGAACCTTGGTGTGATCCAGCAGGGGTCTTGCTATGTTCTTGACACTTCTGCCAGCAAGCCAGCGATGAGTGGTGACTTGAGACCTTGGAGACAGTGTGCAACTGCTCTGACTTGGAACTTGGAAACGTCTGAGGGATCGATCAGCAGATGTGGAGTTGGCAGTCCGCGATTGTTGTTGCATCCAACCTCATCACTCCCTCTGTTTGGAGAATGTGAAAAACTGCTGTGCTAATTTAGATTTGTGTGTGTTCTGTAGATCATGGAATCATAGAGTTGGAAGGGGCCTTGAGGACCATCTAGTCCAAACCCTTTTAGTGCAGGGATGAATATGCAGATGTCCCATATGGGGACCGAACCTTCAACCTTGGCGTTACCAGCACCACGTTCTAACCAGCTGAGCTATCCAGGCTAAAGTACCTTCACTTTCTTCTTTTAATTCTACCAACTTCTGTATAGGGTGATTATGACAGCACTTTCATCACTGAGAAGCATAATCCCCACCCCCACCCCAGTGCTTGACTTGGGTGCTTTGCAAGATGGAGATCCAATTACCTCTGTGAATTTACAGTCTAAATGACAGGCAGAGAGGATTGGGATGCCCTGGGAAATCAAAAGTGGGAGGATAACTTAGCGGTTTTATTATAGTGATTATGCTATTGATGAACTCACTACTAAGGTTTGTGTTGTCATCCTCAATGGAATATTGGATTTCCACTGCTGAAATATGTACTGAAGATGCTTGAACAAGGAGGATGTGTGGTGGTAGTGAAGATGAAAATCCATGAAGCAATTTTTCCCTAGTATTTAATTATTTTTTTTGCACTTTTACACAGCCTGCACTTAGTTTCGATCATGGTTAGATGGACATAAGGCGATACTGGATAAATACTCCCTTCCATGCTTATGACATGTACCTCTGGGACAAGTTGGTATTTAGGCCCAGCCTGTCTCACAAAGTGGTTGTAAGGATAAAGTGTGCAAGAACACACAGATACTGTTGTGAGCTTGGAGGAGAGGTGGGGTGTATACTGGAGATTCATGGACAGAGGTGCACAAGCATAACTGAATCGTACCACATAACCCTTAACTTTAATCAGATGGCCCCTTCTTCCCTTCCTGCTCTCTGTCCACTTTGGAGAATTTTCAGAATGGCTGGGATAGCCTATTCCATCCATTCAAATCTTTTACGTTGGCACCCTGAACTTTGGTTGTACAGTGATACCTCTGGTTGTGAACTGGATCTGTTCCGGAGGCCCATTCACAACCTGAAAAGAACGCAACTTGTGTCTTTGCATGCACAGGTTGTGATTCGCCGCTTCTGCGCATGTGCACTCATCATTTCGTGCATCTGCGCATGCGCGAGCGGCAAAACCCGGAAGTAACCCTGTTAGTAACCCGGCAAAACCCGGAAGTAACCCGGAAGTACTTCTGCGTCACAACCTGAAAATGCGCAGCCTGAAGCAAACATAACATGAGGTATGAATGTATGTGCTTTGAATGTCCTGTTCCTTAACTGAGGAACAGCACCAACGTCCTGTCTCTCCATTTCCCTTTATTTCTTATTCCAAAATGCACATATTCAGTATGACTCTTAGTGTGGAATAGGTACCCGACAGCACCCTTTTACATTGTGTGCTGTTGGTATTAAATGTCGAGTTGATGTTTGAAACTGTCTGCATCTTGTGGCTCCCAATAAATGATAATAAAATGAGTGATAATTAAATAAAATAATAGAATAAAATAAATGATAATTAAAACTTTCTTACTCCTTCTTCCCTATCTCCTCTCCCCTATTCTGCCCTGGCATTGACTAATAAACAGTGTTTTGCTTAACATTTCTCTTTTGCTTATAATCTGTTTTGCTCACACTTACCAAGGAAGTTCTCGCCTTTTTATTAAACTGCGGGGGAAGGAAGTCACAGTGATGTTTCATGTTATTGCCCAACTATATTCCCCATGTAGAATGCTTGACATGGTGAATAGTGAGCCCTGCCATGCTTGGTTCGTGTCTTCAGATATGGCTGCCCGCATGTTCTTGTCTTGGCACCTGGTTGTAAAGGAGGCTTGGTTGTTACAGTGGTACCTCAGGTTAAGTACTTAATTCGTTCTGGAGGTCCAGAACCTGAAACTGTTCTAAAGCACCACTTTAGCTAAAGGGGCCTCCCGCTGCTGCTGTGCCGCCACCACGTGGTTTCTGTTCTCATTCTGAAGCAAAGTTCTTAACCCAAGGTACTATTTCTGGGTTAGTGGAGTCTGTAACCTGAAGCGTATGTAACCCGAGGTACCACTCTACTCCCTCCCTGCCCCCTGGATCCTGGACTTTGAGATCCTTTAAGACAGCCTTTGCCAACCTGCTGCCCTCCAGATGTTCTGACTTTGGCCATTGGGAGTTGTAGCTCCAAAGGCCAGGTGGGCACCCGGTTGCCAATGGCTGCTATAGGGAAAAGCCACACTCTAGGGTAGTCTGTCCCACAGTCTAATTTCCATGCATTTTCTGGCAGGGCATCCAGTTGTGCGATTTCCTACCCCCGCAAGCCATTGTTTTCTGCCAAACAGATGGCAACAACTTAGCAAGAGCGAACATTCTCATTTTTAGCCTTCCATTTGGAAGCGGTGGCTTCTCGAAATGTGGCTTTGAAGCTTCCAGCAAATGTATTTCCCCTCCCTTCTTCTGTGCAGTGCTCCAAATAGCTCTTCAGACGGTCCCAAATAATGAGTGTGTTCTGCAAGGGGCAGCTGGACTCCATATGGTGTGGCATTTTTATCTGTCATTTGCTAGATAACATACTGCAACCTTTGCCCGCCATATTTCTAAATCTTCACATCCATTTGTTGAGGAAAATTCCTGTAAACACTAAATCAACTTTAAAAATGTGTACGTGGCAGTGCCTGGATGTAGCACTCAGTGGAAGAGTGTTAGAAAGAAATAATTAATTTCTCTTGCTCTGTGTATGTGTGTGTGTGTGTGTGTGTGTGTGTGTGTGTAGAAGAAGTATCATGGTAAATTAATAGAGATTCCATCCTGTGTGAACCTCTCCCCCTGTACCCAGTCTTGTTTTGGTTGTTCCTCAACAGTACATCATAGATATAGCAAACTGTGTCATATCATCCCCGTCGTCATTATTGACTTACGTAGCACCTAATATTTTTCTAAAAACTAAACAGGTAGTAAAAAAATAACACAACTTGTACCAGGATACTGATGAGCTGAATGAATGAATCTTTGCGCCAGCCATCGGCCATAGCAATAAAATAACAATATAATACAGAAAGAATAGAAATACAGTGGTACCTCAGGTTACAGACGCTTCAGGTTACAGACTCCACTAACCCAGAAATAGTATTTTGGGTTAAGAACTTTGCTTCAGAATGAGAACAGAAATCATGCGGTGGCAGCACGGCGGCAGTGGGAGGCCCCATTAGCTAAAGTGGTGTCTCAGTTTAAGAACAGTTTCAGGTTAAGAACGGACCTCCAGAACGAATTAAGTTATTAAACTGTGTTATTTACCACTGTAAAAAGTCAATTATATAAAATACATTTTAGGGTTTTGAATCAATAGTCAAATAGTGGATCTTATTTTGATTGCCCCAGCTAAAAACCTTTCAACCTTTGCTGTCACCTGCTTATCTTGATCTGCCAAGAGAAAGGAGTGGTTAGGCTTCCCGAATGGACAATAAAAGCAGGGTGATAAGCTGACCAGCTGATGGACATGGTGCATGCAAGAGGAGGGAAGAGGAAAGCAAGTCTAGGAGTAGCTGCTCCTTCAGTGACTGATAGATGGCACTAGGCTGTTCGCTCCCTTGCCATGATGTCCTTGCCATGACATTATGGGGCTCAAGGTTTTCAGTGGCTACTAGACAATGGTAGATATGGAGTATGAGACTCTTGATCTCATGGTTGTGAGTTCGAGCCCCACATTGGGCAAAAAGATTCCTGCATCCAAGGGGGTTGCTCTAGATCAGTGTTTCCCAGCTGTTTTTGGACTACAACTCCCATCATCCCTAGCTAGCAAGACCAGTGGTCAGAGATGATGGGAACTGTAGTCCAAAAAAAGCTGGAGACCCAAGGTTGGGAAACACTGCTCTAGATGATCCTCGTGGTCCCTTCCAAGTCTACAATTCTATGATTCTGCTTTCAGAAACAGTATGCTTCTGAATACCAGTTGCTGGGAATCACAATCCACTCATGGGTTTCTCAGTGAGGCATCTAGTTGGCCTTTGTGAGAAGAGGATGCTGGAGAAGAGTCACATCCACTCCATATGTTTAAAACACAAGGCTTCCCCAAGGGATCCTGAGAAATGCAGATTGTTAAGGGTGCTGGGTGCTAGAATTCCTGCTCCATGACTGCAGTCATGGGATTTTTGTCTATCACATCACGGTGTATATTTTGACTCTACAGAGTGGGAAGTGACGAAGACAGGATGTTTGTGTTACTGTGTTCCATGAAATGGGACTATTGTCCTTTGTTCTTTTTTCTCTTTGCTGTCTGATGCTAGAGAGAGAGGGAGTCATGTTGCAGTGCTCTGTGTGTGTTTATATGTAAATAAAGTAGATTAGCCAAAATGCTGAGTTGCTGAGGTCTGTCACGCAAGGTGCGCAAACTCTGCGGATCCCTAAGTATACCGGTGTCGGTTGGCATTGCTGTGGTGTTCGGGCAGAAGAAAGCTGTGATGTTCGGGCATCGCTGTGATGTTCGGGCAGAAGAAAGCTTATGAAGCTCCCGAACGATCGACCAGGAGGGAGAGAACATGCCAGTCGGGCATGTGTCTCTGCCAGGGTCCTACTCGAGTGCAGGCTGAACTCCTGACACTGGGAACTGTAGCTCTGTGAGGGCTAAATTGCAGTTCCCATGATGGGCTTTTGGCCTAACCTAACGGGGCTCTTCTTCCATTTCTTGGGACGCAGGGAGCTCAGCCTCCCAGTGACCCAGGGTCTTCTAGCTTGCGGCCGTTGCCAGAATGTGCCTGTCTTCAGCTTTTCGGTCTCTGAGCAACCTTGCTGCGAGATGCTGTCTTGCTTTCTTCATCTTCAGAATGAACAAAAAGAGAGCGAAAGGAAGAGGAGCATTAGAAAGAACCCATCGGGAAACTGCCCCAGAAAATGTGGTATTAAAATCGATGATAGGCCTTGACCTTTTATGATACTGTACATTTTAAAGCTTTCTATTGATTTTTCTTTTAATAGCATGTTTATTTTAGAGGACTGGCAAAGATCTGAGGAAATATGAAAACATTTTTTTCTTCTGTACCTTGCTTTGAACAAAACACTTGATAAATTATTTTGTGTGTGTGCCTTGCGTTTGCTCAGCGTGGTGAGTGGTAATGTAACGGGTTTCAGAACTGTTTTGATATTTGCTATATGTCATGATGAAATCTAGGCACACTGTGCAGTCTTTCAGATTTTGATGGCTGTTCTGTCTCTCAAAACGAGTTCAATATTGATGCAGAAGAATATTTATAATACCTTTTGCTGAGTGGTTTTTTTGACAGTTGTGCATTTTTTATTTCATTTCTGACAATGTGGGTGGGGCCCAATGCAGGACCCATCCCATCCCAGTACTCTATTGATCATTTCTGGCCTCTATTCAAAGTGTTAGGTTTTTACCTGTAATGGGGTTTGGGGTTGCTTGTGCGTAAGGGACAAACTGCTCCAAGCTGAGTAGTTTGGTTAAAACTTTCCCCTGGTTGGACAGTCAGTACTCCGTGACTGTCTCAATCACTGGCAGAATCCGTCAGTGGGCGTTTCCTGAATTTCCTCCAACATAAGAGTTCTTTGACACCAACTCGCCTCCTAGCTTCCCTGCGCGGAAGCTTTCTGCGCAGAGTGGGCGTCCCAAGGGGAGGTCCTGTGCTCTCCCCGCTGGTCTCGCTGGAACCGTCCCTGAGCCTTCCCTCCGAAGTTCCCTCCGCCCCCCTTTCCTCTCTGGTGTCACGTCTATTTCCTTCCCCATCAGAAGCTCTCCCTCTCTCCTTGCTGGTTCCCTCTCCTTGCTGGTTCCCTCTCCAGCGTCATCGGGGAGCCTTACCACCCCCCTTGGCTCCGATGGCAGTTCCCTGACATTACCTATAAAACATTATAGAGCTCAGGACTCCCAATATCTCAAGGACTGTTTAGCGTTATATGAATGAACCTGTGAATTGCACACGACCCTCCTTTCCTTGCTGTAAGTATGGGATTGGAAACTTTTTGCTTCAGTTTTTAATTAGCCACAGTTAGGCATGATGCCAAATTCCAAACTGTGGTTAATCTTTATTATATTTTGTTGAAACAGGCCAGTTTCATAAGCCACAATTTGAATCTGGCTTGTTTCAATAAACCATAGTTCAGACTAACCACAGTTTAGTTAAAGTGGAAGCAAAATTTTCTCACCTCTTTCTTGTGACTACACTAGAGGGGAGCAGAGTGTGCATTGGCCGAGGGTCACGCAGGCTTATTCACAAAATGCCACCATAACTAGCTTAGTGTTATATCCAGACAAGGCTAATATGAGCTCATTTCATATTTCCCAGTCTGCAAACTATGGTTTGTTGAATTGTCCAAGCTGAGCTAATAATGGGGAGGAATTCAGTGGTAAATAGGTAAACTCCTGTGCTCTGCCAGCTCTCTCCTGGATCTAAATTCTTCCCAGGAGCTTCTTATTCGGACTCATTTTAAAAACATGGACACGTCTGGAGAAGATAAGTGCTAAAGTCACATGAGAAAATAGAATTCAAAGCATGGGGATGGGAATTAGAGAGATAGTTCTCATAAAACCCCAATTTCTAGGTGAGTTTCACCCCTCTTCAGCCTTAAAATGTGGTATTTCAACAGACAGATTGTATATAGAGGTTCAGCTTGATAAATGTTGTGTTTTACCGGAGAAATGAGACATTGGAAGCTACTTTGCTATGTTTGGTGATGGCGCATTAGGTAAATACTGTACCACTGTAGATTACTGGCTGGAGAAGTAATTTTCTCCTCATCATCTTCACCAGTGGGAATTCAGAAGGAATGTTTGCTTCTAGATGGGAGATTTTTCATTTTGTAAAATAGCAAATGGAATAAGCATCGAAGAGCCATTCAGATTATTGTTTCGTGTTAATCTGTCATTTACCGTATTTTTTGTCCCATAGGACGCTCCGTCCCATAGGACGCACCGAGTTTTTTTGGGGGGAAATAAAGGAATTTTTTTTTCCCTTTATTTCCCCCCCATAAGCAGGACGGGGAAACCGAACCAGGTCGAGGAACGGCGCTGCGCCTCCCTGCTGTCCCCCGAGCTTGTGGGGCTGGCCGATGTCTGCCTCAGGCGGCAGGCTGCTATCCGCAGCGTGGGGAGCCCTGCGGGGAACTCCTGCAGGGCTCCCCACGCTGCGGATGTCTGCCTGGCGCACGGGGCGCTTTGCTTCAGGACTAATGGGCATCTAGAGTGCTGGGAAGTTGCTTGGCAGGACCTGCCGAAATGCTGGGGAGCTGCTCAGCAGACCTTCTGTGGCCCTGCTCAGTTCTCATTGATTTTTGTTAAGGCGTGGAGATACTGTACATTACATGATTGACTTTCTTACTATTTAACTTGTGTTCTACTCTTCCCCCAAAAGGAGCCTGTCTTTGGAATCATTCCCTCTGACCTTTCAATTGATGTGTAGTAGTAGATTATAGAATCAAAGAATTGTAGGATTTGAAGGGATCCCAAAAGTCAACTAGTCCAGCCCTCTGCAATGCAGGAATCTCAACTAAATCATACATGACAGATGGCCACCCAACCTGCTCAAAAACCTTTAGTGAAGGAGAGTCCACCACCTTCTGAGATGGTCTGTTCTACTATTGAACAGCTCTTACTGTTGGACATTTCTTCCTGATGTTTATCTGGAATCTCCTTTCTTGTAACTTGAAGCCATTGGTTTGAGTCCTCCCCTGCAGAGCAGGAGAAAACTACCGTAGCTTGCTCCATTTTCCATGGGGCATCCCTTGAAATATTTGAAGATGGCTATCCTATCTGCTGGATATGCTGGATATGGAATATCTGGATATGGAACAACTGATTGGTTCAAAATTGGGAAAGGAGTACGACAAGGCTGTATATTGTCTCCCTGCTTATTTAACTTATATGCAGAATTCATCATGCGAAAGGCTGGGCTGGATGAATCCCAAGCCGGAATTAAGATCGCCGGAAGAAATATCAACAACCTCAGATATGCAGATGATACAACCTTGATGGCAGAAAGTGAAGAGGAATTAAAGAACCTTTTAATGAGGATGAAAGAGGAGAGCGCAAAATATGGTCTGAAGCTCAACATCAAAAAAACAAAGATCATGGCCACTGGTCCCATCACCTCCTGGCAAATAGAAGGGGAAGAAATGGAAGCAGTGAGAGATTTTACTTTCTTGGGCTCCATGATCACTGCAGATGGTAACAGCAGTCACGAAATTAAAAGACGCTTGCTCCTTGGGAGAAAGGCAATGGCAAACCTAGACAGCATCTTAAAAAGCAGAGACATCACCTTGCCAACAAAGGTCCGTATAGTTAAAGCTATGGTTTTCCCAGTAGTGATGTATGGAAGTGAGAGCTGGACCATAAAGAAGGCTGATCGCCGAAGAATTGATGCTTTTGGATTCTGGTGCTGGAGGAGACTCTTGAGAGTCCCATGGACTGCAAGAAGATCAAACGCATCCATTCTTAAGGAAATCAGCCCTGAGTGGTCACTGGAAGGACAGATCGTGAAGCTGAGGCTCCAATACTTTGGCCACCTCATGAGAAGAGAAGACTCCCTGGAAAAGACCCTGATGTTGGGAAAGATGGAGGGCACAAGGAGAAGGGGACGACAGAGGACGAAATGGTTGGACAGTGTTCTCGAAGCCACAAACATGAGTCTGACCAAACTGCGGGAGGCAGTGGAAGACAGGAGTGCCTGGCGTGCTCTGGTCCATGGGGTCACGAAGAGTCGGACACGACTAAACGACTAAACAACAACAACAATCCTATCTGCTCTCAGTCTCCTCTTTTCCAGGATTGTTGCCTCCAGTAACCCTACCCCTCACATTTTGCACCTTCCTTATTTCCCAGTTCAAGCTCTGGGTTGAAGGCTTCCTTAGAGTTGGTAGCCCTTTCCTCGGGTCCCTGACAACTGCAGTGATTTCCAGCTTCCATCTCTTTCTGCAGCACTCAGGCTCATTAAATATTGAGGTCGGCATTCAGGAACATTATTCGTTCATCAATATTGCATTGTGACCTAAACTGCATTGTTCAAAACATTTTAGGATGTTACACAAGTCTGTCAAACGACATTAACAAACCTGCTCACGTTGAAAGTAAGCACAAAGTGACAAATGGCCTTGCACCGTAAATGTGTCCCGCGCTGTGCGTCTGGCTTGGTACAAATGCTCTCAGGCTGGAGCTGTTGCGCACACACACACACACACACACAGCCGTGTTCTGTGACAAGACCTTTTGAAAGTTGAAGGCAACCAGATGGGATGGGTATTTTGATTCACCAAAACATCTGCTGTACATCATCGCTAAACATAAAGGGACCCTGGTATTCAGACAACAGCAAAGAGATTCACACCTTGTTACATAAGGCACAGTAAAGTGCTAATCACTTTCTTGACCCCTGGAGACCACAAGATAGCAAGAGCTGCAATTGTGCAGGTGCACGTTGACCCGTTTAAAATTGCAACTCTCGTGGGATGTGTCCTCCCACCAGTAGGGTTCTTTACTTCCCTGTGATAATTCCGTGGGCGTTTAATGTGGTGAACCTATTGAAATACTAACCAGGTTTGAGTAGAGACTAAAAAGGTAAAGGTAAAGGTACCCCTGACCGTTAGATCCAGTCGCGGACGACTCTGGGGTTGCGGCGCTCATCTCACTTTACTGGCCGAGGGAGCCAGCTTCCGGGTCATGTGGCCAGCATGACTAAGCCGCTTCTGGCGAACCAGAGCAGCGCACGGAAATGCCGTTTACCTTCCTGCCGGAGCGGTACCTATTTATCTACTTGCACTTTGACATGCTTTTGAACTGCTAGGTGGGCAGGAGCTGGGACTGAACAACGGGAGCTCACCCCATCGCGGGGATTCGAACCACTGACCTTCTGATCGGCAAGCCGTAGGCTCTGTGGTTTAGACCACAGCACCACCCACGTAGAGACTAGGTAGCTATTTATAGCTATTTCAGGATGCGTTGGTAGTGTGTCTTAATCTGCAGGAGTCTCCCCAACAGTAAGTGTTCTCTTTCAGGTTGCAAGGGCTCTTGGGAATCGTGGGGCATCAGGAGCACATTAAGATGAAGCTGGACTCTCCTTCGTTGGAGGTTTCTAGGCAGAGGTTGGCTGGCCACCTGCCACAGATGCAACAGTTGAGATTTCTGTATTGCAGGGGGTTGGACCAGATGTTCCTTGTTCCTTAGGGTCCCTTCCAACTTTATAATCCTATGAGTCTATGACAAGCATAGGGGCACCTGTGTAGGCATTGGGAACCTATGTAGGCAGTACATTCAGATACACATACCTTTACTGGCAAGTGTTTCTGACTGTCTCCGAGTTACTCTTTTGGTCTTTTTTTAGCAATTAGACATAGAAGCACGACCGACTTTATTAGCCTTCCAGTACCTTTGGCTGTGCTATTGAGTATTGGAAAACCAATATGTCCGGGTAAGTGGCGTAGTTGGCGGAGTGAATCCTCTCTTGCTAAGTTAAATTATTCATTTTGTCAAGCTAACGTTCATACTGTGTGGGATGACTTTTAGCATGGTATCTTAGACTAATTACAGCATCATTATTGTCAGTTCAATATGGAAGTGGGGCCTAGGAAACAATGTGCTTCAGAAAATATTATGAATCCTGCCTGGAAGAATATATATATATATGGCTCCCCCCCCCCCACCTCCACAAAAAATCTTAAGTAGAAGTACAAGATCATATCCCCAATACATTATTTAATATCAATTACAGTGGTGCCCCGCAAGACGAACGCCTCGCAGGACGGAAAACCCGCTAGACGAAAGGGTTTTCCGTTTTGGAGGTGCTTCGCAAAACGAATTTCCTATGGGCTTGCTTCGCAAGACGAAAATGTCTTGCGAGTTTCTGCGGTTTTTTCCCCCCTTTCCCCCCTTTTTCTAAGCCGCTAAGCCGCTAAGCCGCTAAAAGCCGCTAATAGCGCTAATCCGCTAAGCCATCAATAGGCTTGCTTCGCAAGATGAAAAAACCGTTAGACGAAGAGACTCGCGGAACGGATTAATTTCGTCTTGCGAGGCACCACTGTATTACTGTAAGCAGCTTAAGACTTAAAGCAGTAGTCTCCAGCCCTTTTAAACTTTGGATCCACCATTAACACAAATGTGCATTTGGACACCCATTTTTTCACATCTCAAGGAAGTCAGATCAGTGATGCTAACACAGCAGTTTTACCCCCTAGAGCAGGGGTCTGCAACCCGCGGCTCCGGAGCCGCATGTGGCTCTTTTACACCTTTGCTGCGGCTCCGGGGCGGATACTAGCGAGGGGAGGAGGCGCATTGTGCGCCCCGACACTCCCCACTGTGGCGGGCGCTGTACTGGCTGTGACGTCGCATGGGGGCGGTGCATGCGTTAGTCACGCACCGTCCCGACGTCACCTTCCCGCCCGCTGTCAGATCGGAGGGCAGCGGCGTGCATGCTTTAAATGTCGCAATGGTTTTGCAGCTCCCAGTTGTTTTTTCTTCAGAAACGGGTCCAAGTGGCTCTTTTTGTCTTAAAGGTTGCAGACCCCTGCCCTAGAGCATGGGTAGGCAAACTAAGGAATCAGTGTGTTTTTACATGAGTAGAATGTGCCTTTTTATTTAAAATGCATCTCTGGGTTATTTGTGGGGCATAGGAATTTGTTCATTATTTTTTTTTTTCAAAATATAGTCCAGCCCCCCCCCCCAAGGTCTGAGGGACAGTGGACTGGCCCCCTGCTAAAAAAGTTTGCTGACCCTTGCCCTAGAGGCACACTCCACTGTCTCTCGAGACAGACAGATGCCAACCACATTTGCATGGCGGTAGTGCTGTACCCACTTTAGATTAGGCTGTGACCCGGTAGAGGGGCCCTGATACGCCAGCTGAAGATTGATGATTTAGAACAGTGGTTCCCAACTTTTTTAAGGACCCCTTTTAATTTCAAAAATGCTTACAGATGAGAAAGGAGAGAGAGAGAGAATGAGCATGGCAGGGGGAGACAGAGAAGGGAGGAATGTGTGGATGGAGAGGTGTGAACAATACCATTTTTCAAGGAAGAATGAAAGGGGGGGGGCAAAGAAGAAACTGGGGCTGCTAGCAGAGAGCCACCCATAGCTGTCAACTTTCAGATTTGAAAATAAGGGATCAGCAGCCTCGAAAATAAGGGATCCGCAGCCTCACCTGTCCGGGGAAAGACTACGGGATATATAACAATCTGGGATAGCAGTGGGAAGCAGTGGGAAACAGTGCTGGAATAAGGGAATTTCCCGCAAAAAAAAGGGAAGGTTGGCAGCTGTGGAGCCACCATCCCCTCCCCTACCCCATACTGTGCAGCCATCCCCTCCACTGCCAAACAGGCAATGAATCGGGGACTGTACGATGGCAGTCCAAGCCTGCGCCATATCAAAGCCTCAGTCGCTGAACACCTTCCCCAAGAGAGGCCTGCCTAACCACTTACAGTGGTACCTCGAGTTACAAATGCCTCAGGTTACAAACACTTCAGGTTACAAACTCTGCTAACCTGGAAGCGTTACCTCGAGTTGAGAACTTTGCCGCAGGATGAGAATGGAAATCGTGTACCGGTGGCGGCGCAGCAGCAGCAAGAAGCCCCATTAACAAAAGCATGCCTCTGGTTAAGAACAGTTTCAGGTTAAGAACGGACCTCCGGAACGAATTAAGTTTGTAACTAGAGGTACCACTGTATTTGCTTGCTGCTCGGTGAGCAGTGAAGTTGTGGTTTTAAAACAGATGCTTAAACTGTGGTTATCAAAGTCACGCATTACTGATTTAGTTATGCTCTTTGCCGTTGCTTGTTTGGTTGGTATTTTGTATCTTCATTATGTTTGTAGCTTATTGGCCAAAGTACATGTTTTGTCCTGGATTGTTGTTGTTTTTTTAAAGTGAGTATTTCAATAAGTTAGGAAACCAATATTTTGGTATTCGGGTGGCGCTGTGGTCTAAACCACAGAGCCTAGGGCTTGCCGATCAGAAGGTCGGCGGTTTGAATCCCCACAACAGGGTGAGCTGCCGTTGTTCGGTACCAGCTCCTGCCAACCTAGCAGTTCGAAAGCACGTCAAAGTGCAGGTAGATAAATAGGTACCGCTCCGGCGGGAAGGTAAACGGCGTTTCCGTGCGCTGCTCTGGTTCGCCAGAAGCGGCTTAGTCATGCTGGCCACATGACCCGGAAGTTGTACGCCGGCTCCCTCGGCCAATAAAGCGAGATGAGCGCCACAACCCCAGAGTCGTCCGCAACTGGCCCTAATGGTCAGGGCTACCTTTACCTTTAAGCATAGCTGAGTAAAAAAAGTAGGGTGTAAAGCAGCCCCTCTGACTCTTCTCCTTTCTCATAGCTTTCTTAGAAAAGACCCACAACAGTTACTATGCAATATGCAGTAAGTCTATACAAATGCGTACAGGTATCCCTCCTACATAGCAGTGTCCGATTTTGCCCATTGATTCCAGCTTCATTACAGTGGTGCCCTGCAAGACGAACTCCTCGCAAGACGGAAAACCCGCTAGACGAAAGGATTTTCCGTTTTGGAGGCACTTCGCAAAATGAATTTCCCTATGGGCTTGCTTCGCAAGACGAAAATGTCTTGCGAGTTCCTGCGGGGTTTTTTCCCTCCCCCCCCTTTTCCTAAGCCCTAAGCCGCTTATCAGCTGATCCGCTAAAAGCCGCTAAACCGCTAATAGCGCTAATCCGCTAAAAGCCACTAAACCGCTAATAGTGCTAATCCGCTAAGCTGTCAATGGGCTTGCTTCACAAGACGAAAAAACTGCTATACGAAGAGCCTCACGGAACGGATTAATTTCGTCTTGCGAGGCACCACTGTATTTATTTGCTCAAGAGCAAAGCTGACCGGCTTCCTTTCCTATATGTTCAAAGGCCTCAATGTTTCAACACCATCCTTGAAGAAGCCACTCTTTTCGCTGGTGCAAAGAACCTTGTGCGCCAGGTTTTTGTTGCCCTCCCACAAGAACATGCTCAGATTGATTGCAGGACAGAGCACAGCCTTTTCCCACGTAAATCTGGGGCAGATGCCAAAGGTCAAGGTGATGTGCTTTTATAATCAGCTGATTGCTCTGGGATTCTCATTCTCTTGTCCCACACTGGAAGTTTATTTATTGGTACCGTGTCCATGACCCTCTGCATGATTGTTTGGTATGGGAGAAACATTTTGTTGAAATCCAGGCGTGGCTCTATATCTAGCCAAGTTCCCCCCTGAGTTCCTCCATGAATGTCATGATGACAACAAATGCAAGATAATAAGAGCCGTGGTGGTTCCGATAGAGGCTCATGTGCTCCAGCATCCTGTATCCCATTGTTGCCAAACTTCCCTTCCAATCTGTAGAACAGCTAGAATGGCAAGGAAAATAATCAAGGGGCCAAGTGGCTAATTTTTTTTAAAGGGGGGGGGGGGTTTGCTTTTGATTGTAGAAAAAGGTGAGTAAGGGAGAGGGGATGTGACAGAGCAGTATGACATTATGCATGTGGGGAGAAAGTAGATAAGAGCAGGATCCCATCCCTCGAATACAAGAACCAAAGGGCATCCAAGGAAGCTGAATGTTCAGTATAGACCAGAAAATAAACGACTTATTCACACAATACATACTGTATTTTTCACCCCATACGACGCACCTGACCATAAGACGCCCCTAGTTTTTAGAGGAGGAAAACAAGAAAAAAAATATTCTGAACGGAACAGTGGATGTATGATTTTTGTGGTTCATGCTGTGGCCACAGACATGTGATTTGACGGTGAGTTTGGGGTGACCCAATGCAAAAATCCTGAGAATCCATGTGGATCCGTGCTTTGTAACCACGTTTTTGTGCCGTTGCGGCCCCACGAAACAGTGGGTGCATGATTTTTTTGGTGCAGGCTGTAGCCATGGACATGCTATGTGATCTGATAGTGATTTGGGGGTTAATTTGGGGTGACGCAATGTAAAAATCCTGAGGATCCATGGACTTTTACCTCCCCCCTCCCAGGCAGCCTCCTTTATTGCTAGTGTCCCTTATCTCCCTCCCGATCCCACCGATCAGCTGCTTCCTTTCAACACTCCCTTCCCTCTTGTTTGCCTTAGTGTCTTTTCCTTAGCTGGAGCAGTTTTTTGCTCCTCCTTTTCTTTTAATTTATCTCCTCATTTATTAGTTTTCCTGTCTCATCTCCTTGCAAGTTTGCTGTCTTTACCTCCCCACTCCCAGGCAGCCTCCTTTATTGCTAGCGTCCCTTATCTCGCTTCCGATAGCTTGCCATCAGCGGCTTTGTTTCAACACCCACTTCCCTCTTTCCAAAAAAAAAAAAAAAAAAAAAAAAAGCATGATCTGCTTTTTGCCCCTGGGCAATTCGGTTCCAGGGACCACGCATTCGCGCCATAAGACACACAGACATTTCCCCTTACTGTTTAGGAGGAAAAAAGTGTGTCTTATAGAGCGAAAAATATGGTAGTTAAACTGTGGGACTGGCTTCTACAAGATGCAGTTATCTGCTGTCCAGGGTTTCCCAAACGTGGGTCTCCAGCTGTTTTGGACTACAATTCCCATTATCCCCCTGTCCACTGGTCCTGCTAGCTAGAATAGCTCAGTTGGTAGAACATGAGACTCTTAATCTTAGGGTCGTAGGTTCGAGCCCTGTGTTGGGCAAAAATATTCCTGCATTGCAGGGGGTTGAACTAGATAGCCCTTGTAGTCCATTCCAGCACTATGATTCTGTGATATTATATTGTAGCATAAGACTTTTGATTGTTGAATGCGGTATTCTATGTTTATGATGGCTAGGTCCCATTAATTTATTAAATCAGGTTGTCTGTGTTGAACAAGCTGGATCAGTATATATGTTGCAAATTTCCAAGCGTGATACCTTCCTGGTACATTTGTTGGTGCATGGCCACCAATAAAATATGTCATTTCCCATCTTTCGTAATTTCCCTTTGATTTGGTGTTTCATATTGAACTGCAGGAGCTGCTCGACTCGATTGCAGTGCAGAGAAAATCATTTTGATACTTTTTTTGTGTATTTGAATAGTTCTTGAAGTCATTAAACTCAAATGATAGGGCATGGTGTGCATCTGTGTGCTTGCATATAAATTTTAGGTCTCAGGTTTTCTTTTAACATTAAGGTAGTTAGTGCTGTTCATTGTTGGAGATTTAGCTGGTGTGTGTTTTCTTTCAGTTCTGGTGCATACTGAATGCCAATCAAATGTGCTGGGAGAGAAAACTACAATAAGTTGATGCACGCAAGTGTTTGAGATCTTAGGACAGCGCTGACTTGTGTTTGTTTCATTAAGCTCCTTCAAGCCAGGCAATTACATAATGCAAATAAGTCAGGTTGCATTCAAAACGGCCCTGCTTTGCACTGAAACGGTGGTGAATCTAAAATGAGTTTGGGATATTTGTCCATAAACTTTGGTCAATAATACTTGGCTGGCTTCGTTGCAGTGGTGATGTGTGATGTCAGAAAAGGCACAAAAAGTCAAAGTTCACTTGAAATAGTTTTTGTTCTGAGAAAACTCCAAGAGAAAAAAGGCTTCCTTATTATGAAGAGCCTGTCATGAGGTCCGGAATGAGTCTTATTTACTAAGATGGCTTTCTCATATCCTTGTCCCCATTTTAACATTGAAAAGCCTGGGCTTTTAACTTCCTATATTGTATGAAGTTGAAAGGCCCATGTCCCCATTTCTTGTCTCCTTTCATTTCATCTGGATAATTGTGCCTTTTATGCCTGTTTATATAATGGTCCTTTGCAGGCATAATGTCCAACCATGAGCTGCTTGACTTCAGTGTGATTAAGTGCTTCATCAGAATACCTCAACATGGCTGTCAACTGGGATTGTGTTAGCACCCAACTATTTTGGAATCCCCTACGTCAGGATAGGGATGTGGGCGGTGCTGTGGGTTAAACCACAGAGCCTAGGACTTGCCAATCAAAAGGTTGGCGGTTCGAATCCCCGCGATGGGGTGAGCTCCCGTTGCTCGGTCCCTGCTCCTGCCAACCTAGCAGTTCGAAAGCATGTCAAAGTGAAAGTAGATAAATAGGTACTGCTCCGGTGGAAAGGTAAACGGCGTTTCCGTGCGCTGCTCTGGTTCGCCAGAAGCGGGTAGTCATGCTGGCCACGTGACCCGGAAACTGTACGCCAGCTCCTCGGCCAGTAAAGTGAGATGAGCGCCACAACCCCAGTCGGCATGACTGGACCTAATTTTCAGGGGTCCCTTTACCTTTACCTTACTTCAGGATATTTATTTGGCGCTTTACTGCTGACATTTTGTTCTTGACTAAATATCATTTTCCTGGTAGGTGTCTGGCCTGTCAGATCTTTGTAATGCTTTAGTTCTGACTTTTACCTGCTCCTTCATTATTAGAAGGTGGCAAGGTGGGAGTCGGGAGCAAGTCAACAATAACTCACAAGGTGTCAGTGAAGTTAACGCTTTATTCAAAAAAAATAAAACAGCTCAGGCTCAGTGATCTTGTCCCAGTGCAGTTCTGAGGACTGATTGTCCCCACCTTCCTATCATTCTCTAAGGCTTCTCCCTCGGCTCCTACCCCAGCAACCTGAGGCTCTTTCATCCTCTCTCTCTTTGTTCTTCTTTGTATTCTGGGAGAGCAAGAGAAGGGGAGCTGGCCACAACAGGAAAGGGAGACTTCCTGGCTTCTTCAGCAGCCTGCCTCCACTCTGCCTCTTGGCCCCCTTCCTCACCAGCCTCCGCTTCTGCCTCTGATTCTGGACTGCTCTCTGCCACAGAATCTTCCTGCTCGCTAAGCCCTGTTGCCTCTTCAGTTTCCAACACCATCTTCTTCTAGTCTGTCCCCTCTTCTCTATCTGACCATGCATCGTCGTCCCACCACCAATCCCCTGGCTCTGTGCCTCCTTCCCCTGGGGGTTCCCTTGGGGGGTTTCCCAGCTGGTGCTTCCCACCACTCTTCTGCATCCAGCCAGTCCATGACAGCAGGCTTATCTCATCTACTGCTTTGCATTTTTATTTTTATTTATTTTATTGATACTTGTTTTTGTATTGGTTTGAATTAGATCTGCATGGCTCGTATTGAGGGAGAAAGGCATGGCTTTAATGAATATGGTTTGCATGAGCTGTGGTTAAGCGTTACATGTGATCAAGTGAAATCATGGTCAAGGTGTCTTCCACCTATTCAGCTTAGGTCTCCATGTATCTTCTTCTTCCTTGGTGTTCACTCATAGCCGAGTAAGATTGTCTTCCACAAACACGGTTTTAACAATGAGTCCGTAAGTGACTGTGGAGGCCAATTCTGGATCCACACGTCCTTCCACAGTGGGGACATTGGTTTCTGGGCGGGAGCTGATCACGGTGTGGATTTGCCAAGCGTGCCTTCCTCTTAGCACGTTTCTCCCTTGCGTCCTGAGTTTGAGTGTCTTCAAAGTCTATGACAGCCTTTGGTAAAGGCTGTTCTTCAATTGGAGCGCTCTTAGGCCAGTGTTTCCCAGTTGTCGGTGTTTATACTACATTTTTTTAGATTTGCCTTGAGAGTCTTTAAACCTCTTTTGTTGACCCACCAGCACTACGCTTTCCATTTTTAAGTTTGGAACAGAGTATTTGCTTTGGAACTTTACCTTTATCTCTCCATGTCAGTGGACAGGGTTTAGCTGAGGAGGTTAAATAAGGGGTTCACCTTGTGTTGGATCCAGACCAGCCGTTCCACAAACAGAAGGACTCCTTTTTGTTTCTGGAAGTGAGTTGGACCCAGTGGGAGGTTTCTTGCCCATGAACTGGATGCTTCTGCGGTGGGAAGGAAAGGCAGTTTTTGCTGATTCTCCATCCGTCCTGCAGCCCATAATTCTACCTCCCATACTATTCTGGAGGGTTCACCAACCTTCCAGTACAGATTGGAGGGGTGTGGTTTTTTTGGGGGGGGGGATTTTAAGGTGATGGGGAATTGGCAGAAATTGTTTTCTGTCTTCCATCCATGGGAGTATTCAGTTGGAAGAGTTTCACTTTGCTCCACTCTGGATACGATCCCGTGTATTTTGGCTCTTAAACAGAGTTAGTTCTAATGATGGTTAAATGGTATTATGAAGCGAGGAATGAGAACAATGACATTGCAAGAATGCAGCACAAGAAATTGCTTGGCTCCCCCCAAAAGAGGCTGAGATGTTTGCCTTCATCTAGGCTGTTCCAGGTGATATTTCTTGGTTTCTTTTCATGCCTTGTGGGAACATTTGCAATTGAAAAAGCAAACTTGGTGTTCCCTAACTGTAGCCCCTCCCCCCGCCCAAATAATAATGCCATGAGACCCTTGTGGGAAAATAGTAATTGAAGTTTATGCTGAAAAGGAGGTGTGTGTGTGTGTGTTTTTTAAAAAAGTGGTATATCTTAATGAATGCTTCAGAGTTCTTTACACGAAAACAGCTAAGTACCTGACAACTGGCCCTAATTCTGAGAATTTCAGCACTAAATGGTTAAGCGTGGAAAAGTTTCAGGAGGATGAGAGAGACTGAGGGTGTTCTCTGTGAACCCCAAACAGGAGCTACGAGATTTCAGTTTTCTAACAGGCATTCTGCCATAAGAGACCTGCGGGTGACTACAGATGGTTACTGCACCCTCTCCTTGTAGACAACCAAGCCTATCATAACACCCTGCAAATATTATGGCACTTTGGAGTTCTCCTGTGTGTGTCAAAATTTCCATCAGTTTAGCCCTTTGTTGTAGAACTTACCCTGAATGATGATCACAAATTAGTTACTGCACCAAATTTAACACTCATAAAGCAGTGAAGAAAAGCTGTTTCTTTTAAACTCCTCTGTTTGGGATTACATTCGGCTTCCCTAAACTCAGATTTGTGTGTGTTGATTTGGCCTTCCTGTTTTCCGCATCATTGATTGTGCGGTAGATTCGATTTGGTTGGAATAATTTGGAGGATCTTGGGAAATCACTTGATGGAATTTGGTCCGTGTCTGCATAATCTAGCTTTCTGCTCGAGTAATTGAAGACGTTGCTTAATAAACTTGATAAAAACTCCCATTTGGTTCACATTCCAGAGGGTTGTATCTGGAGCACAAAGGCAATTCAAATCGTTATTGTCTGCTTTCACCACCCCCAACCTCTAACCATTTCCTTGGGGAAGAATATAAAGCCTTGTAATGTTGTGTGTGTGTGTGTGTGTGTACCTTTCACAAAGTGACCCTAGACATGATGATTTGTTCTCAGAAGCTCCCTTGGTAATGCACAAAAGTGGCAAGAACTGCGAAACCTCATCTCTGCTGCAATTTCCAAAGCCCGTTTGAAGAGCCGTATTTGATATTCTGTCACCAGCGGCAAACTTTCAGATGTTGACTTTGTGCTCAGCATGAGAACACACATGAAGCAGGTGTATTTTATTAGCTACATTATTTAATACATATTTTAGTCTCCATATAAAAATGTGCAGCGTTAGAACGGCAGGTACTTCGTTAATGATTTCATTAGCTTTGGCGGCTTTAGAGGTTGCCCGCTCGGAACGTCAAATTCCCCACGACAGACAGACAGACAGACTTGGATGAAGTTTTCTTCTTGCATCACGCAGTCCAAAGAACACTGCCAACATGGTCAAGATCCCAGATCGTAATGCAAAATACAGGCTTAAAATCCTCATCGGTCTCTAGGGTGGTGTCACAAGGCGGTGTCACTCGCAGAAGAGCTTGAGTCTTTTGAGCCCAGGGAGAACTTGAGCAGGAAAAGAAGAAACATTTTAGCCCATCCTGGAAGCAATGGAACCTTCCAGCATAGTTTTATTAATATAACTACACCATAATGGTATCAAATGCCATTGGTGTTGTAATTTAAATTGTCTCATAACCGAGTTGATACTGATTTTAGTGGTTTTTTTAACCCACAAATTATTCCAGCCCACCTCCACAATCTCTATCCCTAGATCAGATTCCTACTTCTGTTTTCACAGAGTTGCACCCTCCAATTGTTAACTTATAAATTATTTGATATAGTATAGAGAAAAAGTTTTTTTAAAAAATATATCCATTTGTATGTGAAATCAAATTTCTGAAGGATCTTAAAGGTCTTGTGGCATGCGCTTTAACTTCAGAATTTGATGTGAAATATATTTGACGGAGATAAAGCCAATTTGCACCCCCCATTCCACCCCCCCATTATTTGTTCAGCTGATATAGGTGAACCAACACAGGTGTTGAAGGCAGCACCGCCAGCCATGAGCTGCTACTGGGCTGGGGTCCTCCAAAATTTATGTTTCCGACAGGCTCTTGGTATGTTGCTAGTGACCTCCTGCTTGTAATTCAGGGATCATAGAATCATAGAATCATAGAGTTGGAAGAGACCACAAGGGCCATTGAGTCCAACCCCCTGCCAAGCAGGAAACACCATCAGAGCACTCCTGACATATGGTTGTCAAGCCTCTGCTTAAAGACCTCCAAAGAAGGAGACTCCACCACACTCCTTGGCAGCAAATTCCACTGTCGAACAGCTCTTACTGTCAGGAAGTTCTTCCTAATGTTTAGGTGGAATCTTTTTTCTTGTAGTTTGGAACCATTGCTCCGTGTCCGCTTCTCTGGAGCAGCAGAAAACAACCTTTCTCCCTCCTCTATGTGACATCCTTTTATATATTTGAACATGGCTATCATATCACCCCTTAGGCTAAACATGCCCAGCTCCCTTAGCCGTTCCTCATAAGGCATCGTTTCCAGGCCTTTGACCATTTTGGTTGCCCTCCTCTGGATCCGTTGACCCAAGCTGTTGGGTCATCTTAGTTTTTCTTCCACTCCAGTTCTCATAATCTCTTACCTGTTCTGCTTCTCTAGTCTACAGAATGGCTCTTGGGGTGGATACCTTCACCCATGTGCAGTTCTCCCTCTCTGGGCAAGCTCCTGATAGTGAACAGTTAACAACTCTGCGTGGGGCTGCCCTTGAAACTGACCCAGAAACTCCAGCGGATGCAGAATGCCACGGCGAGGCTCCTTACACGGTCCTCGCCATGGGATCACATTCACCCAGTGCTATACCAGCTGCCCTGGCCCCCGGTGGAGTACAGGATCAGGTTTAAGGTGCTGATTTTAACCTTTAAAGCCCTATACGGCTTAGGACCCTCGTACCTACGGGACCGCCTCTCCTGGTATGTCCCACGGAGGACCTTACTATCTTTAGACAAAAACATCTTGGAGGTCCTGGGACACATGGAGGTTAGTCTGGCCTCAACCAGAGCCAGTGCTTTTTCGGCCGTGGCCCGGATCTGGTGGAACGCTCTGTCACAAGAGACTAGGGCCCTGCGGGACTTGACATCTTTCCGCAGGGCTTGCAAGACAGAGCTGTTCCACCAGGCCTTTGGCCAAGGCATAGTCTGACCCTCTCCTTTGGTAATCCTCACAGAACTCTAGCCCAATGGTTGCCATTAATTTGATTTGAACTGATTTTATAATGAATTGATTTTAGAATGCTCTATTTTTTATTGTTGTTAGCCGCTCTGAGCCCAGCTCTGGCTGGGAAGGGCGGGATATAAATAAAAATATATTATTGTTGTTGTTGTTATTATTATTATTATTAAGTCGTTTTAGTGGCAACAAACAGGTGGTGAAGGATAAACAACTTTACTTTAAACAAGAATGGCTTGGAATAAGGATAACTCTCTGCCCGGGTTATACTCCATGTTCAGATGAAGAGATATTAATATTGTATTTAATCTTTCTGGGAAATGGGATCTTTACAGTCATAATGATTTTATATCTGGGTGTAGCACTGATAAGTTGAAACCGTGTTGGTTGCAATACTTCAAGCTTTATGCATGTTGTAAAATTTGGCATTCACGTTTATATGCTCCTTGTGCTTTTTAAAAATCAGTAATTATGTCTCGCTGCCAGAGCTACTGGATACCTTGTGGTATTATCAATGGGCACAAACTGTGGGAAATGCTTCCTTGTGCCTCACTGCATTGCTTCTGTTGACGTGAAATGATAGTAGAAACGGGATATCTGTGGAACAGGTCCAAGAAATGTGCGTCGTATTGCTTTGACCCAACCAGGTGTTAAGTTTTGAGTACACAATTCAGTTCCGTGCCTTTCTTTCTTTACTCTCTTGTAGACTGAAGCAGAATCAAATGCATGTACGAGATGAAATCAGCAAAGTTCTTGAGCGAGAGCGGGCTGCCTCAAACGAGCACTTGTCCAGAGCCATCCTTAGAGAGAGAGCAGCCACCGAAGATGAGCGCCTCAAGGCACAGCTCTTGGTAAGTGTAGAGTCGTCATCTTCCCCCCAATTATCAAGCAGTGAGAAGGCGCTGCAGAAGAACCAGTTCAAGGCAGGCTGGAATCCATCTAGGTGCTGAGTGATAGGTAGTGACAGGGAAACAGTATTTTGGTATATGATGATGAGATAATTGGAGAGGTTGTCATACTGAGTGCTCTCATGAAGATGCTAAGTCACAAATCTGGCATTCGGTGCTTCCTCTTTGCATCCGTGCAGCTGATGTGGTTGGTAAGATTCTCCATGGAACTATTTTCTAAAAGGACTAAAAAAAAATAAAAATGTTGAAAGGCTTGTTCCACTGAACAAATGGAATCGTTTCAGATTAAATGTGCTTTTCAAGATCTTTGCTTCAGCTTTCATGGCTTTGATCCGATGATAAATAATGTAAGGAAGTTCATGAAAGGATCTATTTCTATCCTTTCCTCACCTCTGCACCCCACGCCACCATGTTCTGGTGGGTTCCCCTGATGCAGAGCATAGGTAGTAGGCAAACTAAGGCTCGGGGGCTGGATCTGGCCCAATCGCCTTCTAAATCTGGCCCGCAGACCGTCCGGGAATCAATGTTTCTTTACATGAGTAGAATGTGTGCTTTTATTTAAAATGCATCTCTGGGTTATTTGTGGGGCATAGGAATTCGTTCATCCCCCCCTCCCAATATAGTCCAACCACCCTCCAAGGTCTGAGGGACAGTGGACCAACCCCCTGCTGAAAAAGTTTGCTGACCCCTGTTCTAGAGAGGGTTTCGGGGAGCTGAGGTTGGCTTCAGGAAAGTGAAGGGGACCACAAACTTCCCACCTGTGACCTTCCTTAAATTCACCTCAGGTTCTATGCCACTGTGTGGCTAAAAGATGCCCCAGTGGTCTCCTTGTGCAAGAAGCCCTGGCTTGTTTTCCTCACCCCAAACCAAACTTTAAAAATATACCTTCCCCCCTTGTGTTGCTCTTATGCTGAAGATTTTTCAATGTCAGAATATAATTCGTCAAGGGGCAAAATATATATGCACGCAAGGCTCTTTACTTTGGCCTTCAAGTTCTTTTCTGTATTAAAAACCAACAATAATAATCTTCCATGGACCTGAGCTTATGAAATAGAAGGCAAACTTTCAGCGTTTAAAAGCTGCTCCTAAGGAGGCATTGGAAATTGGATGAAGCGCTGCAAGTAAATTGAGTTGCTTGAAGCAGACCTATCATGGCAATGAGGTGTTCACAGGAGCGTCATTTTGCTTCAGAAGACTCCACAGGTCATTTTAGTGACCAGCCTTTTAAGTATACAACAATTCTGCATCCAGAACTCCACATGAAGTGTTCTGTGTTGCAAAAACTGCTTGGGAACCAGCTGAATTCATTCATCGTGGAATAATTTTCAATGTGGTGACAACGCCACAAATATCTTATTGACATTCCATCAGTGGAGCCGTACCGAGTGTCAAGGTGAGCTGTGGAGAACACGGAGTTAAATAAATAAATAAATCTATAGATTTATTTATGGTGCCCAAAGGCAGTTATATTTCCCTCTCCTTATAACGACCTGGCATTTGCTGCTAACATATTTGCCTTACTGCTTGGACTGAAATGAGCTGTCATTTAAAACCTTGCAATTTGGAAAGCAGGTCTGTTTGGGTTGCCAGCGACATTAAAGTCTCATTTCCTATTGAAGAGCCAAAGAAATGTAGTTCTGTGCACTTGGAGCTGACAATTGTTTGGAAGAATGAGCCATAGTGCTGAAACATTTGTGTACTGTCTTTTGCATTTTATCCTGGGCTCAAGCTTCTGATTCATTGTCTCTGTTAATTAAAACAAAGCAGTCCTTTCATCTTGACAACTACAAACTCAGCATAATAAAGAGCCGTATTTATCCATGTTTGATAACCTCAAGGACCAGCTATTGTAATGTACTGTATGTGGAGCTACAGTGGTGCCTCGCAAGACGAAATTAATCAGTTCCGCGAGTCTCTTCGTCTAGCGGATTTTTCCGTCTTGCGAAGCAAGCCCATTGACGGCTTAGCGGATTAGCGCTATTAGCAGCTTAGCGGCTTTTAGCGGCTTTTAGTGGCTTAGCGGATCAGCTGATAAGCGGCTTAGCGGCTTAGAAAAAGGGGGGGGGGGAGGAAAAAAACCCCCGCAGGAACTCGCAAGACATTTTCGTCTTGCGAAGCAAGCCCATAGGGAAATTCGTTTTGCGAAGCGCCTCCAAAACGGAAAACCCTTTCGTCTAGCGGGTTTTCCGTCTTGCGAGGCGTTCGTCTTGCGGGGCACCACTGTATATTTTTGAAGAGTGCCCAGGAATTGCAGTTAGTTGAAATCGCAACCGGTTTCTGTGCCAAAACAGGCAGGGACCTCCCCTTTTCCCGGGGAGGCATTAATCATCTCCCTGGCTCAGCCAGCTGTACCCTCGCTCCTGGCTTTTAGCAGCCTAGAGAAGTGAGTGTCCAGAGTGTGTGGTCATCCTTACCACTTCAAGAACATTAGAAGAAACCTCAGGACAGTAATAGCAGTTTTCAGGGCCGTCTTAAGCACATCCAGTGCCATGGTGCAAAGATCCCTCTTCCCCCCCTTTCCCAGAGTTGTCGACCTTTTTCAGGGAGGATGACGCTGCCGGCGACATGCCCAGCTTTGTGGGGCTGGAGGAGACAGGCAGCGGCTGGAGGGCAGCTCCTCCAGCGGGGAAGAGGCGGAGGCTGGACGCAGCAGATCCCGGCTCAGTTGGCTGCTTCGTGCCATGGTGGCCACGGCAGGTGGAGGCTCCGGGCGTGGTGCTGCTTTGGCGTGGCATGGTGGAGGCGGGCGAAGGTGGCGAGCTGATGCCTCCGCCTCTTTCCTGGTGCCCTCCAGAACTTGGCGCCCTGTGCCACTAGCCTCTATGGGTAAGAAGCCCCTGGCAGTGTGACAGTGAAACTAATGACCTAGAAGGGTGGTGGTAGGGATTTAAGGAAGGGCTGGGCAAGCATTTATGGGGGCTGCTCTAGCTCTGAGCATGTCCACTGAGCAAGGACATAGATGTTATAAAAGCTGCCCCCCTCCCCATTTTTCTATAGTTTTGCCATGAATGCAGTTTCATTCAAAAGCTGAGAGCGCTGACATCAACAGCCAGTTTCTCTTCACCTTTTCACTCTGCTTGATAAGTTCCCCCAATGCATATGATATTGGGTAAGCCAGATAATCCCCCCCCCAATGTTGCTTGGATCCATCTCCTTCAGACTACACAGATTGGGTTTTCACTAACAGCCCCATTTGTCTCCATTGTTTTTTCCCCCACTTGCTCACCTTTGACTGCAGGAAGGTTTCTGATTTTCTTCTGAAGCAGATTACACTTGACCTTTCTTGCTGCCGGCCAAATAATCCTTCCTCTCCTAACTACGTTTTCAGGATGGCTTGGCTAGAAAATACTGCAGGGCAGAATTTGCTAAACGAGGTAAAGCGCTTTGCCGTAAGAAAACACTAGTTTGTTTACCAGCCTGCAGTATTTTATTACATACCTCATTTAGCCCATTCATCATTTTAATAGAAAAACAAGTTCTTTTATATGATTCTGAAATTATTCGAGGGAAGCTACATAGCCTAAAACTGAATGCAATTAGTTATTCTAGGTCCATCCAAGCAGAAAAACCAAAATGGCAAGACTAGAAAGTTCAATAATGACTATTTGCTGTGTGGTGAAAATGTTCAAAAGATGAGTGTTTATACTTAAAAATTAGGGCCGGCCCCAGAACAGAATTTAAACCCAATGGCCCCATGTTTTTGCTGTTCTGATTTATTTATTTTTAAAAAGATAAACGTGTGACTAATGCTTGAGGTACTAATGTACAGATATGACTGGCCTGCACATATATAAATGAAATAGTAAAACTGCTCCTGGCCTCTACCACTTCAGCCCGCAGGTGGGGACTCACCTACGTAAATAGCTTCTCCATGCAAAACACACACAAAGCAAAGCAAGTCTAGCTACTCGCCATGATGGTTGGGCTGTACCTCTACAGTTTGAGGCAGCAGTGTTTCTGAATACCTGTGGCTGGGAAACACAGGAGGGGAGAATTTTGCTCTTGTGCTCATGTTCTGCCCCTTGGTGTTACTGTCATAACCTGTTGGTGTTTCGCAACTTTCTGACCAGTTGCAGGACCTTAGCCAGACCTAGCAGAGTAAACGCAGAGTTGACGAAAGCAATTGGCAACTTGGCTGCAGACAGGATGGACGAAGCAGGAACCAGTAACTTGTAGTTATAGGTGTTTATTATATACAGTGGACTATTTACAGGAACAGAACAGAACATGGATCTTTGACTAGCTCTCTCTTACACAACTCTCAACTCCTACACTCAACACTGAACCACTCACTAACACATTCCAGTTAGTAGGCCATAAATCATCATTCCCGTGAGAGAGCTTGACCAATCATGGAGCTGTCTCCATGCCTCTGTATCACCAGGCAGACTTACTCCTTCATATTGCCTTGGCTGTTGGCCAAGCCCTAATTGACTCTGTGTGTGAAGCTGCACGTATTCAGATTCCCAATAGGTGTGTCAGAGGCATCTGGTTGGCCACTGTGAGAGCAGGATGCTGGCATAATTGGGCCACTGGGCTGATCCAGCAGGCCCTTCTTGCGTTGCTAAATTATTACACATAGAAAACGAGCTTGTTAGAAGAAGAAGAAGAAGCAGCAGCAGCAGCAGCAGCAGCAGCAGCAGCAGCAGCAGCGTTTGGATTTGATACCCACTTTATCACTACCCGAAGGAGTCTCAAAGCAGCTAACAATCTCCTTTCCCTTCCTCCCCCACAACAAACACTCTGTGAGCTGAGTGAGGCTGAGAGACTTCAAAGAAGTGTGCCTACCCCAAGGTCACCCAGCAGCTGCATGTGGAGGAGCAGGGAAGCGAACCCGGTTCACCAGATTACGAGTCCACCGCTCTTAACCACTACACCACACTGGAGAACCATTCTAGCTCGACATTCTCGCTGATGTGCTAGTTTTCAATGTGAACTTCTGTTTTGGTGCCAGAAGTGTTCAGGCATCCATCTTAAAGTCTGAACTGGCAGAGGTCAATACTAGTTTTAATAGCTGCTGAAATAGTTTGCTTTAGAATATAATCGAGAGGCATCAAGCAAGTTGGCTACTGATTGCGGAAGACCTTTTGTTCATTTTTCATAGGCAGGAGCACCGCCTATCGCATACCACAATTTCTTCATTCAGCACATCGTCTGTTTCCTATAATGCAGTTACTGGGCAGCTTTGCTTTGAACCTTGAGTAAAAGGAAAACAATTTATTTGCCTGCTGCAGTACTGTCCAGGGCCTCGAGCAAACGTCTGCAAAATCCACAAAATTCAGAATTAATTCCTCCTGATAGTTAAACAGCGCAGCTAACTGAAATGCCCTGTAAGTGATGCAGCATTTTCTATTGTTGCATGGCGTAACCCCAGGATGACGTGTGCCCTGTGAGCTCCTGTAATAAAATTATTGTTCAACCACTAAATGCTAAATCCTGCATAGATTGCTGAATGCACTTTTGTTTTGATGCCTGTCGCAGACAGTCCAATGAAGAAATAAGTGGGGATTTCCCCCATTTGGATTGCGTGCAGCCAAGCTGTGAATTGGCTGAGAAAATAGCAAGAAGGCTGTGAGAAATAAATTCATTCATTAGTTAGGCTCACGTGAGCCTAGAGAACCAACTCATTGCAGAGGTTGCCTGATTCATTGTTTTTGGCCTGAGTAAGAACATACAAAGAGCACTGCTGGATTGGACCAGAGGCCCTTCTAGGGCAACATGCTTCTTTTCCACAGAAATCTCTTAGGAAGCACAAAGCAGGACATAAGCTCAGTTGTCTCCTGCCATCTCTTTGCTGTAATTCTGCCACATCTTCGCATCAAGTGTGCCTGGATCATTCAGTCATTTCCAGTGTGGAGAAGAATCACCCTTCGGGGAGGTTGCCCATTGAATCACCGGGCACTGGGCTGTCCTCTTTTCAGCGAGGCGGCATGGCAATAAAAGGGGTTGACTCTGCTGAGGATGTGTGATTATTTAGCCTTTCACTCTCTAAAAGTAAACCTCTGTGAGTTTGTGTGAAGTATTTTAGCTTTCAGAAACTTGAATTCTATCCCAACATGTTTCCTAAAGTTTAATGGTGTACGCACAGAAAGTTAATGAAAAATAGTTTTAAGAGTAGAGGCTCCATTCCTGCTAACATTTTGCAGAGGAAAACAGGGGCCTGCTTGTATCATTTCAATGGTAGGAAAGACTCATGACCTCAGGCTCCCTCCTTTCTGCTACTAATTGTTGCTGAGGTCTCTGTCTGCAGGGTTAGTTTACTCTGCAATAGCCTGTTTCTGCCAGCTTAAAAGCCAGAAGTGAAATGATAATCTGCAGTGCCTAGTATCTTAATATTTATGTGCATCCTCTCCCCTCTTTGAGATCTAAACTGGAGAGACCCTGGAGAGAACGCTCCCAAGGCATGGTCCATCATTCAGCCAACTTTCTGATGCTAAAGAGATTTGGGTCTGATCCAGTGCCTGAATTGGAAGTGCCTGCATGAAGGGCATGACTGGCCAGTCATTGGGGACAGAGGAAGAAACAGACGGTTGCTGGTCTGTTCTTCTCTAAGTGTTAGGAGACTGAAACCAGACTGATGTTTGAAAACTCAAATGTTTAATATAATATAATAGGTTCCCCTCACCCTTTCCTGTTGTTCGTTATACAGTTGTACCTAGGAAGTCAAATGGAATCTGTTCCAGAAGTCCATTTGACTTCCAAAACATTCAGAAACCAAAGCTCGGCTTCTGATTGGCTGCAGGAAGCTCCTGCAATCGGAAGCCCCATCAGATGTTCAGATTCCAAAGAACATTTGCAAACCGGAACACTCACTTCCGGGCTTGTGGCGTTCGGGAACCAAAACGTCTGAGTACCAAGGCATTCGACAACCAAGGTACAACTGTAATTGATAAGAATTGAGTTCATATTTTCTAGTCCTTTCCCTATATTTCCCTTGTAGCAGTTCCTGCATGAACTCATTGCCTTCATAATTGAACGAGATGCACATGCCACCTGATGAAAAGAGCTCCGCCATCTTTTGTCATGTCCAGGAAAGGGAGAAGCATGTTGACCTCACATTCACACAACTTTGCATTCTCTCAAGGGATCTTGCTTCCCCAAGATACAAAGCTGAGGACGTGCTTCCTAAACAGCATTTGATATGCTGTATATGTGTCTCTTACTTTCCCTTCCCCAAAACTTTGATAACTTCTGGGCCTTTGGCATGTATCTCTCCCCTTCCTCCACAAGCTGAGTTGGCAGAGCAAAAGCTGAATCTAAAAGATGCCAGAGTTTGACCTTCTATATGCTATGATGCAAGTGTGTGCCACAGAATACAGCCAAGTCCCCGATGGCACTTTGGCTGCATTTAAAGATTTCTGACGATGTAGCTTGACAAGTCTGTCCTAATACATTTTTGCTTATTTAAGCATAAATATTTTTTAACCTGGAGCTGAAGAATTTGCTTGTTAGTTTATTCTATTGTTTGGTTTTTTCGTATTGCCAAAAAAGAAAAAAAGATAAAAGTGGGATGGGGAAGAGAGAGAGATTACATTCTGTTAAAGCATAATTGTAAAGGGACTTTCCTTGTCTAGCATGTTCAGATTCCAAAGAACATTTGCAAACCGGAACACTCACTTCCGGGCTTGTGGCGTTCGGGAACCAAAACGTCTGAGTACCAAGGCATTCGACAACCAAGGTACAACTGTAATTGATAAGAATTGAGTTCATATTTTCTAGTCCTTTCCCTATATTTCCCTTGTAGCAGTTCCTGCATGAACTCATTGCCTTCATAATTGAACGAGATGCACATGCCACCTGATGAAAAGAGCTCCGCCATCTTTTGTCATGTCCAGGAAAGGGAGAAGCATGTTGACCTCACATTCACACAACTTTGCATTCTCTCAAGGGATCTTGCTTCCCCAAGATACAAAGCTGAGGACGTGCTTCCTAAACAGCATTTGATATGCTGTATATGTGTCTCTTACTTTCCCTTCCCCAAAACTTTGATAACTTCTGGGCCTTTGGCATGTATCTCTCCCCTTCCTCCACAAGCTGAGTTGGCAGAGCAAAAGCTGAATCTAAAAGATGCCAGAGTTTGACCTTCTATATGCTATGATGCAAGTGTGTGCCACAGAATACAGCCAAGTCCCCGATGGCACTTTGGCTGCATTTAAAGATTTCTGACGATGTAGCTTGACAAGTCTGTCCTAATACATTTTTGCTTATTTAAGCATAAATATTTTTTAACCTGGAGCTGAAGAATTTGCTTGTTAGTTTATTCTATTGTTTGGTTTTTTCGTATTGCCAAAAAAGAAAAAAAGATAAAAGTGGGATGGGGAAGAGAGAGAGATTACATTCTGTTAAAGCAGAATTGTAAAGGGACTTTCCTTGTCTAGCATATTCTCTTTGATTGGTAGCAAAACTAGAGGGAAATTGCCTGTATTATTAAAGGGTGGGGGGAATAGCCAGGTTTTCTAGACATTTGTACAATATAAAAGTTATGTGCAGCTATATAAGTGCCTGCAATCATGGTAGATTTCTGTAATTTATGTAATGTGCCTTTTGAAGAATGAATTGCAGTATACTCTATATATCTGCATGCAGGAGCTAAAATCCCTGACAAAAAGTACCAATTTCCAGGGGGAAGAGAGACAGGGGGGAGATAAAATAAACTTCCAGCCCAATCCTTACTGTGTTTACTTGGAAGCAAGTTCTGTTTATTTTTAATGGGATTTGATTTTTAGTGAGTATGCTTATAACTAAGTATGCTTGGTTAAAAAGGTAGATTCCGACTAATAGTTTATTTGGTTCAATGTTTCTGGTTATACCACTAAAACACAGTAGAACAGACTCCCTAGGAAGCTGATGGACTCTCCTTCATTGGAAGTTCTTTGTAGGCTTCGAGAACAGATGAGGAGGAAGGGGTAAGAGAAGGGAAGCAAGGACAAAGGGATAACTTGAGTGGCTTCCTTTAGTGGGATTCATGTTGTTGTTTAGTCGTGTCCGACTCTTCATGACCCCATGGACCAGAGCACACCAGGCACTCCTGTCTTCCACTGCCTCCCACAGTTTGGTCAAACTCATGTTAGTAGCTTCGCGAACACTGTCCAACATCTCGTCCTCTGTCGTCCCCTTCTCCTTGTGCCCTCCATCTTTCCCAACATCAGGGTCTTTTCCAGGGAGTCTTCTCTTCTCATGAGGTGACTCCTTCATGGATCACTGCCTTGTTGTGGCGAAGGGGCTTGAAAAACTCAGAGAAGCTATGAGCTATGCCACGCAGGGCCACCCAAGACGGACAGGTCATAGTGGAGAGTTTTGACTAAATGTGATCCACCTGGAGCAGGAACCGGCAAGCCACTCCAGTATCCCTGCCAAGAAAACTCCATATAAAAGTGGTATTCATAGAATCATAGAATTGTAGTGTTGGAAGGGACCATGAGGCTTGTCCTGATTACAATGCAAGAATCTCAACTAAAGCATCCGTGACAGATAGCCATCCAACCTCTGGTTAAAAACCTCCAATGAAGGAGAGTCCACTGTCCAACATCTCCCACCATCACAGAGTTCTTCCTGATGTTTGGTTGGAATCTTCTTTCTTGTAACTTGAATCCCTTGGTTTGGTTTCCAGCCTCCAGAGCAGGAAAATAACAAGTTTGCTCCATCTTCCATGTGACATCCCTTTACATAGTTGAAGGTGGCCAGCCTGAGGGAGGGAGACCTTGTAGCTGCATATAGTTTAAATCAGTAAAATGCTGATAGTAGCAATCTGTTGGATTGCTGGACTCTTCAGTGTCTGTTTTCCAGCTTAAAAAGGTCTGTAGTACCCACTGAGGGTTAGCCTAGGTAGAACTGGGAATTGGTGTCTGGTATAAGCGGTATGATCACAGCACTGGATCCTGCCCAGTTTTCTCTTGTGTGATTGATAGTGTCCGGCTTTTGAATGAATGGTATTATCAGTTATTCCAAAAACCAAAGACCAAAGTGGTTTGCCGAGTAAAGCATCCAGCCTGCTTTCTTCCCCAATATTGGTGGTCATTTATGTGGTGTGGTCTTGGAAGCACTCTCTGTTTTGGTTCCTTAGCTGTGCAATGAGAATAGCAATGCGTTACGTCAAGAGTTGTATTGTAGACAGAGGATTCATAGCAAGCAGTCTGCACCATTTAAATGCTGTGCAAATGGTTCATAGGAATAGTTTTCACTTGGTGCAGTCAAGATTGGGAAAGTAGCTTCAATGAGCAAATAAGCATTTCTGCTAATTTTGTTTTTGGCTTGATAGAAATTTGCTTTTTATATCCCCCTTCTTCCCCTCTCCTTCTCCAGCCATCCACAGCAAAGGTTAGCAACCTTTTCCTCTCTGCTAACATAGAAGATGCAGCATCTAATTAAGTTCCCCGCTTTGGAAATCCAGCGGCCTGCTAAGATGGTGTGCTGCCCCCCTGCCCTGTTTCACAGGGCCGTGTGATTCCAGTCACGATTTTAAAAACAATATTTCAGTCCTTCTCATTTTCCTAATTATCATGCAGATAAACAGTAGGGATCATGACATTAGGATAAGTAAGTGGATTATGAATTTGCCTTGGAGAAACTCTCTTGCTGCTTGCCTCCCCCCCCTTGGGCGGCACAGTAGTAATAAATGAGGAAGTTCAGAGTACTTTATGATAGATAGTTAATGGTGCTGTGACTGAGCCAACAGCCCTGTTTCTATAGCATCTGTCACAATTCATAGTCATTAGCATACCTTTAATGGTTTCTTTTCGTAATAATTTCTGCCAGGGCATTTAGAATACATCAGGAAGAAGAGAATTCTGAATGCAAGAAAATGTTCTTGTCCGTGTGTGTGTGTATATATTGCAGTGAGAGAACATTTCTTCTGCACAGTCACATGGCATTTGAATGCACTTCGGGCTACTAGTTTATGCTCAACACTTCTTGAAAGTTCCTCCCCTTCCCCACAAACACCCAGAGCCAGCATTTCCCCTCCAGCAAGCCGCTGACAGCCCTGGTCTCAGCCTCATCCAGTGTCTGTACTGCTTATATTAGTATGTCGAGCATAGTGCTACTTGAAGCATCTCAACCAAGGGGACAGGAATATATAGAACGCAGCAGCAGCCAAGACATTTTGCATTACGTGAGCGAAAGCCAAAAGGCCGCCAGCCAGCTTTGCAAAATGAAGTCAAGGTAGTACACATCACAGGGAGAGCCAAGCACTATTGCTTTTTCAGCCCAAGAGAGGAACTACATGAGCAGAATATGAATTGGGGTTTAGCACTTGCAATGGGAGCTGGGGTCATAGAAATGGTTTTGAAGAGGAACGTCGTTCTGGTTAAGCATGAGGACCCAGGGCTGTGGAAGGGGAAGCTCGGGTTGACCTTGATCACGGGTAGCCAATGTAGTGTCTGCAGAGATGTTAGCCCTCACCTGCATGACTGATAGTCAGGGATGGTGCGAATCTCGAAATACGTCCTGAAACACTGTATAGACTCTAGCTTCAACTATGGAAATTTGGCTGAACTGTCCAGAAGGAATAAAAGTAATGTTAGGATGGAGTTCTCTCGAGATTTGCTCTCTAGCATTAAAGCATATGAAGAAGATCTGCAGAAGAGACTTGGAAAAGAGTTAAGAGCCTCGGACATAAGATCTCCAGGTTGATGGACTATATGGAATTGACGGAAAGACTGGCAGAATCCGAAACCAGGGAGAGGAGTTGATGGAAGAAGATTGGAAAATTTAAAGTTTATATATAGAAATATCGCAAAATAAATGAGTGATAGAAAAATGGTGGATTGATATTTTATGGATTTAGCAGAAATGTTATAAGGAGTTAAGCACACATAAGTATTTTAGTTTTAATGTTAAAATAAGGTTAAAAAAAATTGGTGAAAGGAGGGAAAGTAAAGTTACATTATATTGAGATAAATCATAGAACAAAAACTGGAAAAGATGGAAAGGATTTGCTGAAATAGTTAATCGAATTAGAATACAAAGAAGGGAGGTGTGAGGAGGTCAAGGAAACAAGCAAATGAAAGATAAGTTGGGAAGATTAGTTGTGTTTTTTGTTTTTGTTTTGTTTTTTCCTTATTGTGATGTGTTGTTTTGTTTTTGTTTAACCCTTTGCTTTTTGTAACCCTTAAAATTTTTAATATATATATTTTTTTTAAAAAAAAAAGATAGTCAGGGATGGTGCAAGTTGTCATCTGGCAAACATCCGCAGGGAGACCTCTGGCCTAGAACAGTGCACCTGCATTTTGTGCACAAGATGCATTTTTAAAAATCCCCTAATATGTCAAGTTCCTCGAAGCTGGGACCCATCCATTTTTGCCTCCAAAACTCTTTTGTTCAGGCTCCGTGTACATGGGTAATAAATAGCCCCCAATACTACCTTATCTGAAGGGACGCGGGTGGTGCTGTGGGTTAAACCACAGAGCCTAGGACTTGCCGGTCAGAAGGTCGGCGGTTCGAATCCCCGTGACGGGGTGAGCTCCCATTGCTCAGTCCCTGCTCCTGCCAACCCAGCAGTTCGAAAGCATGTCAAAGTGCAAGTAGATAAATAGGTACCGCTCCGGCGGGAAGGTAAACGGCGTTTCCGTGCTCTGCTCTGGTTTGCCAGAAGCGGCTTAGTCATGCTGGCCACATGACCTGGAAGCTGTATGTTGGCTCCCTCAGCCAATAAAGTGCCAGAGTCGGCCACGACTGGACCTAATGGTAAGGGGTCTCTTTACCTTTACCTATTACCTTATCTGAAGTTTGTAACTTTAAGAACTTTACGAATATGTGCTTGAGCTTGCTTTCCCCTCCTTCCTCTGAGAGCTTTTTTGGCTAAAGGGTGCGGTATAAATGGCAATCAATAAGTCTACAAATAAATAAATACTGCACCATTCCTCGTTTATTCCTCCAGGAATGCAAATAGTCACTGCACTGTTGCTTTCTATCTCAAGCGTGGTCATTTTACCATTAACCCAAAAAGTTTAATCATAGTATGCCTAATTGCATATTTGCATTCACAGTGATAAGCAAGCGTATATGGCCTGTTGATTATATATAGTGCTCTTTTTCCTGAAATTATCTTTACTTAGTCCAGTTCCTCTTCCTCCTTCCTCCCCCCCTTTCAAAAATGTTCCCCATTTTTCATGGCTTACCAGAAGATGGACACAATGCATGGCCAGAATACTGTATGTGGCTGCTCCTTCCTTGTGGCTGCTGTTTGCTTCATTACCTTAAGCAGTGCATCACCTTTGCTGCAGTGAATTATATCAGCAAGCACACTCCAGCCATCGCAAAATGATAGCTTTTGCTGTTGCTGCCATTCTCCGCTGGTGTGCTGCTCTGCTGATGGAAGCTCCCCAAATTTTAGAAGGTTTTGTCAAAAGTTATGCATTTGCTGAAAGACTCCATAAAGCAGCTATGAGAGATCTCTGCAGGGTACCAGTGTGGTACCTTAGAAAACAGCAGTTACAGCCTACTGCAAGCAATTTTCTCTTAACTTGCAGTTGATATAGAACAATTTAGAAAATTGATGCATCTGTCATAATTCTAAATGGGTAAGGTACACTGCCAAGTTTGGAACTAACACACAGAAAACCCACAACTTTTGCTAATAGTGAGGAAAAGAAAATCCATTTTATGCTCCATTAAACTGTTACACATCATAAATAATTTATGCTCAGCCCTGTTCTATTCTGCAACGTAGATGATAAACTAGTCATTTTCGGAGCATTTTAATGAACGTAATAGTTTTCTTTATTCTCACTTTCTTAAAACGGAGCTGTGCAATTCTTGAATTCCCATGGTCATTGTATAATTGTAACAGGATTAAATGATCAGAAAGTGGATTTTAATATGTAGAAAGCAGCTGGCTGACTCTATGCAGGGTGTGTGTGTGTGTGTGTGTGTGTGTGTGTGTGTGTTAGGTGCCTTTGTAAATAATGTGATGGTAACTTTTTGGGGGATTTTCACAGGGAGAAAGCAGCTATTACTCAATGAGCATTGGGCAACTGAACTATTGAATAGGGATGAATGTGCATGATTACAAGTGACCCTACACATGATGGCTTTCTAGTGAGTGCTAACTTCTTTGACATGGTACTAGTGTAAGGCACACTGGCCACTCTCCAGGAAAGAGAAATATATTGAAAACATCCCACCCACTTCTTAAAGACCACAGGTAGTTAAAGGCCAAAGGCCTGATTGAAGGGGAACATTTTTGCCTGGCACTTAAAGATGTATAATGAAGGAGCCAGGCAAACCTCCCCGGGGAGAGCATTCCACAAACGGAGAGCCACTGTAGAAAAGGCCCCGTTCTTGTGTTGCCACCCTCTGAACCTCTTATGGAGGAGGCACACGAAGAAGGGCCTCACATGATGGTATCAGGGTCCAGGTAGGTTCCCAGAGGACAGGATCACACTTCAAAACGACCTTGACAGATTAGAGAACTGGGCCAAAACAAACAGGATAAATTTTAACAGGGAGAAATGTAAAGTATTGCACTTGGGCAAAAAAAAATGAGAGGCACAAATACAAGATGGGTGACACCTGGCTTGAGAGCAGTACATGTGAAAAGGATCTAGGAGTCTTGGTTGACCACAAACTTGACATGAGCCAACAGTGTGACGCGGCAGCTAAAAAAGCCAATGCAATTCTGGGCTGCATCAATAGGAGTATAGCATCTAGATCAAGGGAAGTAATAGTGCCACTGTATTCTGCTCTGGTCAGACCTCACCTGGAGTACTGTGTCCAGTTCTGGGCACCACAGTTCAAGAAGGACACTGACAAACTGGAACATGTCCAGAGGAGGGCAACCAAAATGGTCAAAGGCCTGGAAACGATGCCTTATGAGGAACGGCTAAGGGAGCTGGGCATGTTTAGCCTGGAGAAGAGGAGGTTAAGGGGTGATATGATAGCCATGTTCAAATATATAAAAGGATGTCACATAGAGGAGGGAGAAAGGTTGTTTTCTGCTGCTCCAGAGAAGCGGACACGGAGCAATGGTTCCAAACTACAAGAAAGAAGATTCCACCTAAACATTAGGAAGAACTTCCTGACAGTAAGAGCTGTTCAACAGTGGAATTTGCTGCCAAGGAGTGTGGTGGAGTCTCCTTCTTTGGAGGTCTTTAAGCAGAGGCTTGACAACCATATGTCAGGAGTGCTCTGATGGTGTTTCCTGCTTGGCAGGGGGTTGGACTCGATAGCCCTTGTGGTCTCTTCCAACTCTATGATTCTATGATTCTATATGGAAAGTGGTGATCCTTGAGATATTGCAGTCCTGAGCCATTTCAGGCTTCATAAGTCCAAACCAACATGAATTGGTAGCCAGTGCAGGCGGACCAGGATTGGTGTGATAGGCTCAAACCATCTTGCTCCTTTGAGTAACCTGGCCACCGAATTTTGCACTAGCTGAGGTTTCTGAACCGTCTTCAGAGGCAGCCCTGTGTAGAACATGTTGCAGTAATCTAACCTAGAGGTTAGCAGAGCATAGACAACCGTAGTTCGGCTATCCCTGTCTAGATAAGGACAGGACATATTGAGGGAATGGTGGCAGTGGGAAAGGTTTATTACGCTGAGGTGCTCTGAGGTATTGTATCAGGGAGTTTCATAGACCATGAAATGAAAATAAAGAAGCATAAACGCCTAAACTTGTTTGTATTAATGGTTAAGCCAAGGGATGTGTTTTGCTTTTGGTGGTGTTAGAGGGAACAGTTTCCCCTCACGGGGTGGTCGATTACTCATATTCTGTTCATAAAACAGATAGACATAAGCCTTGACCTAAGACAGTGAGGTAATTATATGGTGGTTGGAAAAGCATATAATGGTTGAATCATCTTTTAAACAGTAAAACGAGTGCCTGTTGGTCATAAAGATAAATAGAAGAATTCTGGCGCTTCCTCCTCATTCTAAATTATGCTGTAGGAAGGTGTTGAAGTGATTTGGAAGTCTAATTAAATACCTGATACTGCTCTTCCTACAACTGTTAGCATTTTTATGAAAAGCAAACAATGTGTTTGTAAGCGTTGAAATAATGGGATATGGCTAACGGGTAGCTGACTACACCAGATCTGTGACTGGGAGATAAGGGATATAGTTGCCAGCAAATTCTTATGTGTCAGTTCCATTAATGCTATTATGCTTGTGCATATATCAAGGAGCGAATATACTTCGAGTTAATTTCTTTGAGCATTGGAAGAGTGCTCCCCCCCCCTTGCCACAATATTCCCTTTCACGTTCGTGAAAAGAGTCTAAGTGTTCTGCTGTGACTATCAAAGAGAATTTTTCATTAACGGGCACCTTGGCCCGTCATTCCTCTCTTCTGTGATTGTCGGGGACATTGGGCAACTGAACCAAAGTAATCATAGAATCATAGAATCCTAGAGTTGGAAGAGACCACAAGGGCCATTGAGTCCAACCCCCTGCCAAGCAGGAAACACCATCAGAGCACTCCTGACATATGGTTGTCAAGCCTCTGCTTAAAGACCTCCAAAGAAGGAGACTCCACCACACTCCTTGGCAGCAAATTCCACTGTCGAACAGCTCTTACTGTCAGGAAGTTCTTCCTAATGTTTAGGTGGGTCTGGGAAGCCAGAGCAGATGGACTGCTTGATATTTCCTTGTGAGAAAAAGCTGTGTGTAGGTCTTGCTGCATGCAGACATTGAGGGAATCCTGTGTGACTTCCTGCAGAACAGATTTCTCCATGGTTATGGTGCAAAGAGGCACAAAGGTAATGCAATGCAGGCAGGCAGCATAAGTTCTCAGGCGAGCTTTCTGTACCTTAATTCCTATCTGTAGAGGAATTCATCCATTCATTTGTTTTACAGTGGTACCTCGGGTTAAGTACTTAATTCGTTCTGGAGGTCCGTTCTTAACCTGAAACTGTTCTTAACCTGAAGCACCACTTTAGCTAATGGGGCCTCCTGCTGCCGCTGTGCTGCCAGAGCACAATTTCTGTTCTCACCCTGAAGCAAAGTTCTTAATCAGAGGTACTATTTCTGGGTTAGCGGAGTCTGTAACCTGAAGGGTATGTAACCCGAGGTACCACTGTATTTGTATGCCGGTTTTTCTCACACAGGCAAAAAAATCACGCTCAAAGCAGCTCACAAACAAAGAAAACAGGAATACATTTAGAACAAACACTACAGACATAGTTTCATAATACAGTGGCACCTTGGTTCTCAAACTTAATCCGTTCCGGAAGTCCGTACCAAAACCAAAGCGTTCCAAAACCAAGACGCGCTTTCCCATAGAAAGTAATGCAAAATGGATTAATCCGTTCCAGACTTTTAAAAACAACCTCTGAAACAGCAATCTAACATGAATTTTACTATGTAACGAGACCATTGATCCATAAAATGAAAGCAATAAACAATGTACTCCAGTCACACAGTTGATCAATCCATCAGTAGCTGAACTGGGTTCCACACAGTCACAAAAACAAAACAAAAAGAGCCACAAAAATGCAAAATAAATAGCAAAAACAGACAGACCTCAGCGTAACACTCAAATTGGAAGTGTGGCACTCAAATCGGAAGCATAACACTCAAAATGAAGCACGTTCGACTTCTGAAAAAAGTTCGCAAACCGGAACACTTACTTCCAGGTTTGCAGTGTTTGGGTTCCAAGTTGTTTGAGTACCAAGGCGTTTGAGAACCAAGGTACCACTGTATAGCAAAACAACAGCACTGTAACACTTTCGTAATAACATAATGTAACAGTAGCAAATATAACATACAAAAATCCCCACATTTCAATATTATAAATAGAACAAGATTACTTAAACAAACATGCAGCATCAAATAGCCAAAAATGACAAGGGAGCTTCACAGTTTCACCTTAGTCCTAGGAACCCTCCCAGTGATGTTGCTCAGGGTCCCTCTTCTGCAGCCACTTGCATGGCTTCTGAGAGCAAAGTGTGGGGTAGCTGCAAACTGCCCCCCAAATGATATGTGTGTGAGTGTGTGTGTGAGAGAGAGAGAGAAGGAGAGAGAGAGAGATTGAGCTCCAGTGGTTCAAGAAGCCTGGAATGTTCTCTTACAAGAAGTGTTTTGTTGTTGTTTAGTCGTTTAGTCGTGTCCGACTCTTCGTGACCCCATGGACCAGAGCATGCCAGGCCCTCCTGTCTTCCACTGCCTCCCACAGTTTCGTCAAACTCATGCTGGTAGCTTCAAGAACACTGTCCCACCATCTCGTCCTCTGTCGTCCCCTTCTCCTTGTGCCCTCCATCTTTCCCAACATCAGGGTCTTTTCCAGGGAGTCTTCTCTTCTCATGAGGTGGCCAAAGTATTGGAGCCTCAGCTTCAGGATCTGTCCTTCCAGTGAGCACTCAGGGCTAATTTCCTTCAGAATGGATGCGTTTGATCTTCTTGCAGTCCATGAGACTCTCAAGAGTCTCCTCCAGGACCATAATTCAAAAGCATCAATTCTTCGGCAATCAGCCTTCTTTATGGTCCAGCTCTCCCTTCCATAAGATGTGTTTACAGAGGCATTTGACTACCACTTTGAAGGTGCCCTTTAGTCAGGCAGCTCTCATCCCAGGATATAGAGGGGGCGGCGGGTTATTGGGTTGTTGCATTTATTTTAATTATGTATCTTGTGGTTTTGTATTTTGATTTTATTCTGTGAACTGCCCTGAAACCTCCAGGTATAGGGCAGTGTATAAATTCGATATATAAATAAATAAAGTAAAATACTAACATGGAAACGTAGGAATGTATATTGATGTAAGTTTCCCTTAAATCAGTGCAGGCATCCCCAAACTCAGTCCTCCAGATGTTTTGGACTACAATTCCCATCATCCCTGACCACTGGTCCTGTTAGCTAGGGATGATGGGAGTTGTATTCCCAAAACATCTGGAGGGCCGAGTGTGGCGATCACACAGGGTCCCCGGACGTTTCACCATCTATTGATCCCTGTGCCACCACTTTATTTCTCGCTGCCACCACCCAGGCCCTACCTGGTACAATACTGAGTCCAATCAGGGTTAAATTGGAACATAAACTTCTGTTTATTTATTGCAGTTTAACAAGCGTGTGGTTTCATAAACGGTATCGGTCAATTACAATCATGGGGTGCCTATCCAGACCTATAACTTCCGCTACCTGCTCTCACTCACTAAACCACCTCTCAGATGTTTACTTGTCTTCCTAGCTCCTAACTGTTCCTGACTCAGCTTATTTCTCTACGCTAACTCAACCTACCCACAAACTCTATCCCAATTCACTCCCACTCCAACCAACCACCCAACTCCCAATGAACTCCTCCCTTCGCCCCTCCCAGAGCTGGTTTTATACTCCCTCTGACTCCACCCCCTGGGTTCTGATTGGGTAACCTGTTTAACTATTTCACCTCCAGCACTCTCGTATGTTAACGCCACACCGAATCTGGGGATGCCTGAATCCGTGAGACTCACTGCCTATTAAGTGTGCACAGGATTGAAGCCTTAGATGGCGAATGGAGGGATTGGTCATCTCGAGTGGATTTTAGTTGCTGTTCCTCTGCAAACCTCTCTAGGAAGAGCCCGAAGTGGCTCATTTTTCTGAATAAGCCTTCTTCCTGCTCTGCAACAACACCGAGCATAGAGAACCACACACTTGCCTGATTTGTAGGCATCATTTCTGCTGCGTAAGAATTTGAAGCCCGGTGCAGAGAAGACTTGAGAGGCGATGTGATAGCCCTCTTTAAATATCTAAAGGGCTGTCAAGTGGCAGAGGGAGCAAGCTTGTTCCCTGCTGCTCCAGAGGGCAAGACCTGAACCAATGGGGTCAAATGGCAAAGGAGATGCCGATTAAACATTAGGAAGAACTTTCTGATGGTAAGAGCTGTTTTACAGTGGAACTGACTACCTCCGAACCTTCGTGGGAGGTTTTGGAGCAGAGATGGGATAACCACCTGCCAGGGATTCTTTAGTTGTGATTCCAGCATTGCAGGGGGTTGGGCTAGATGACATTTGGGTCCCTTCCAACTCCACAATTCTATGATTCTACACTATGGTTAAGGTTATGGCAAAAGAGGAATACCCTGAGTAGGAGTGGAACACCTCAGGCAGTGGTATGAGGAGCCAGCATTCATAGCATCTAATAATAATAATAATAATAATAATAATTATAATAATAATAATATATTTATTTATACCCCACCCATCTGGCTGAGTTTCCCCAGCCACTCTGGGCGGCTCCTAATCAAGTGTTAAAACAATACAGCATTAAATATTAAAAACTTCCCTAAACAGGGTTGCCTTCAGATTTCTTTTAAAATAAGATAGTTGCTTATTTCCATCACATCTGAAGGGAGGGCGTTCCACAGGGCGGGTGCCACTACCGAGAAGGCCCTCTGCCTGGTTCCCTGTAACCTCACTTCTCGCGGCGAGGGAACCACCAGAAGGCCCTCGGAGCTGGACCTCAGTGTCCCGGCTGAACGATGGGGGTGGAGACGCTCCTACAGGTATACTGGACCGAGGCCGTTTAGGGCTTTCAGGTTCAGCACCAATACTTTGAATTGTGCTCGGAAACGTACTGGGAGCCAATGCAGGTCTCTCAGGACCAGTGTTATATGGTCCCGGTGGCCGCTCCCAGTCACCAGTCTAGCTGCCACATTCTGCATTAGTGCCTGGAGCCACGAAACAATCTATGCACAGTGTTTGAAAATTTAGCATGCTGTTCTTTATAGTAACTGTCCTAGAATTAAAAAAAACTCCAGTATACCTTTTAATTAAGGACAAAGTATTATGTACTCAACCTGTTGCTCTTTCCCACCTGGGTATTAGAAGCTGTTTTTTTAGGACTAGAAGAAGATGTGATTCAAAGGCTTTGTCTGCCAGTGAAGTACTTTTGACAATAAAATATCCTCTGACAAATGGGGATCATTTTTGTTATGTGGTGCTTTGCAGAACCAGTAACTGCTGTATTAAATCTTAATCAATAACAATGCTTTGTTAATTGCTGGAGCGGGTTTATATATTGGGTAAATTGCTGTTTGTAAATGTTGGATTACATTAACCAAAGCAGCTAATTACCAGCAACAGAATAAACATAAGGTTTGCTAAAAGCTCCCATCCATAGCTAGAAGCAGTTGCTTGCTGCTTGATATTACAGTCGGCGCTGAAAATAAGGTAATGACATTATACATACATCTATAATGCAGGCCAATTTCTTCCAAAACGCATGTAAGTATTATTACTTTACTGGGAGTCTGTGCCATATGATTTATTTAATGCATTCCAGTCCCCATAATGTTAAGATATAATTGAGCCAGGGGGGTAGGGAGAAGAGGGAACAGCACAGAGTCTGCGGCACACGAATCATGACCTAAAGTGCTTGTAATTTTAAAGACACTTAGGGAACCGTGAAATGTATATAATGCAGGTTGAGGAGTAGGGAAAGTTAAAAGAGCTTTGAAAGATTTAATGAAGTAAATAAAATATTTAAAAGGTAAAGGGGATGATCCAGTCAGTGTTAATTATCATAGAATTCCCATTGATGTCAATGGGAGGGTTGAGTGTTATCCCAGACCTCACCTGGAGTACTGTGTCCAGTTCTGGGCACCACAGTTCAAGAAGGACACTGACAAACTGGAACATGTCCAGAGGAGGGCAACCAAAATGGTCAAAGGCCTGGAAACGATGCCTTATGAGGAACGGCTAAGGGAGCTGGGCATGTTTAGCCTGGAGAAGAGGAGGTTAAGGGGTGATATGATAGCCATGTTCAAATATATAAAAGGATGTCACATAGAGGAGGGAGAAAGGTTGTTTTCTGCTGCTCCAGAGAAGCGAACACGGAGCAATGGATCCAAACTACAAGAAAGAAGATTCCACCTAAACATTAGGGAGAACTTCCTGACAGTAAGAGCTGTTCAACAGTGGAATTTGCTGCCAAGGAGTGTGGTGGAGTCTCCTTCTTTGGAGGTCTTTAAGCAGAGGCTTGACAACCATATGTCAGGGGTGCTCTGATGGTGTTTCCTGCTTGGCAGGGGGTTGGACTCGATGGCCCTTGTGGTCTCTTCCAACTCTATGATTCTATGATTCTATGACTTCTCTTTACTTTGGGACCAATAGGCATTCACAGTTCTCAACTTTGGCTGGAGCACGTTCAATATAAGTGAAGGTTTGCAGAGCTTTATAGCAGGTTTTATTATTTGTTCATTTAAAACACCTCCCCAGGTTCCATGTCTAAAAATTGTCCCAGAGCAGGTCGCATTTAAAAAATAGGGAACACCATAAAACAACAAAAGAAGTAAAAACACAGCACAACAAGCATTCAGGTCCGATAAATAACAAAACGTGGCAAGCTGCTCTGCTTCTCTAAAGTCCTAGATAAATAGATATATGCCTGCAGCTGGTGCTGGAAATTCCGTAAGAGTCAGCACCAGCCATATTTGGAAAGAGAAGACGAAGAGTAGTTTGGATTTGATATCCCGCTTTATTGCTACCCTAAGGAGTCTCAAGGGACGCGGGTGGCGCTGTGGGTAAAATCTCAGTGCCTAGGACTTGCTGATCGTAAGGTCGGCGGTTCAAATCCCCGCGGCGGGGTGAGCTCCCATCGTTCGGTCCCAGCTCGTGCCCACCTAGCAGTTCGAAAGCACCCCTAAGTGCAAGTAGATAAATAGGTACCGCTTTATAGCGGGAAGGTAAACGGCGTTTCCGTGTGCAGCGCTGGTGCTGGCTCGCCAGCTGCAGCTTCGTCACGCTGGCCACGTGACCCGGAAGTGTCTTCGGACGGCGCCGGCTCCCGGCCTCTTGAGCGAGATGAGCGCACAACCCTAGAGTTGGTCATGACTGGCCCGTACGGGCAGGGGTACCTTTACCTTTAAGGAATCTCAAAGCGGCTAACATTCTCCTTTCCCTTCTTTCCCCAAAACAAACACTCTGTGAGGTGACAGATAGGTAGCCGTGTTGGTCTGCCATAGTCAAAACAAAATAAAAAAATTCCTTCCAGTAGCACCTTAAAGACCAACTAAGTTAGTTAGTTCTTGGTATGAGCTTTCATGTGCATGGTATCTGAAGAAGTGTGCATGCACACGAAAGCTCATACCAAGAACTAACTTAGTTGGTCTTTAAGGTGCTACTGGAAGGAATTTTTTTTTTTTTTGTCTGTGAGGTGAGTGAGGCTGAGAGACTTCAGAGAAGTGTGACTAGCCCAAGGTCACCTAGCAGCTGCATGTGGAGGAGCGGAGACGCGAACCCGGTTCCCCAGATTACGAGTCCACCACTCTTAACCACTACACCATGCTGGCTCTCACGAATAACTTATAGGCAGGCCTGTTGTGAATCTGGATCCTAAGTGGTTTAGAGATTTGTATGTGAATGGAAGCCTCTTGAACTTGGCTCAGCAGCGTATATGCAGCCAGTACGCTTCCTCCAACAGGTGTAAAGTGCCCTCAGTAGGCTGTCCCTCATAATGGCCTAGACCAGTGTTTCCCAAGCTTGGGATTCCAGCTGTTTTTGGACTACAACTCCCATCATCCCTAGCTAGCAGGACCAGGGGTCAGGGATGATGGGAACTGTAGTCCAAAAACAGCTGGAGAGCCAAGTACGGGGAACACTGGCCTAGAATTGTGTGCGGACTGCAGTTTCTAGACCAACTTTGAAGGCAGTAGTCCGACCTTCAGGTTCCTGGTAGGTGGATCGCTGTGGCCAGGCTACCTCTTCCAGGCGTGGCTATACCACCGAAACTGGCAGAAGGTACTCGTCATGGATGCTACTTGTGCCTCCAGCCTCAGTGCTGAATCGAGGAGCACCTTCAAACTGTATGGCCGTGCCTTCAAAGGGAATACAGCCTCGCTCAGAACAGGCAGCTTGTTGGAATCTGAGAGTTGAATTTGGTCTTCCCAGCTGCTTAGAGCAATCCCAGTCCCAAGTGCTATTGGATGGATGATACAGTCAGCAGGTTCTGAGAGGAAATCCTTAAAAATGGGACTTAGAAAGCTGGCTATTACTGGCTCAAAAGCACTGAAACGACAGGATTCCCCTTGGTTTAATTATTTGGTTAAATAATTGCTGGTGATTGAGTGAAAGGCATGTGGCTTTCAAACAAAGGAGCCCTTCAACTATGGTCAAAATAGCAAACCTTTTTTTGACAATACCCGCCAAATTTTGTGGCCAATTCAACTGGTCAACTCTCTTCTTTCAAGGCTGGGATTTCATTTTCCCTTGGTCTCATTTTTCTTTGCCCATATGAAAAAACTTTGATTCAGCTTGAAAGCAGCCTGTTTGAACGATACCTGTTGAGATTTTCTGCTGCCCCCATTTCTTCTGCATCTCTGTGCTGCCCCACACGCTGCCCCAGCTTCCTTATTGTCAAGGTGCTTTTCTTCTCTCAGCTGACCTGGGGTGCCACAACTCCCCCCGTGCTGAGCACCCAATAAGTGCTCTAATTGGCAACAGTACAAACGAGCAGCAGCAGGTTCTCTCTTCAGTTTCCTAATTGGAATCAAAGGCTGTTTTGAAAGTGTTGTCTGCATCTGATGGATGGAAGCTCTTTGCAGATAAACAGAGGCTGCATTTGACCTGCAGGTTTATATAGACACCTACGACAAGCCCACAGAATATAGCAAAATGAGCCGATTCAGTTATTAAGCCGATAATATTTGTAACTGTATGTGAATGTTCCTTCTGTTCCTCGTGTTTTTCTAAAACCCAGGCAGTGTTTTCATTCTGTGATGCCATGAAAAGCTGCCTTAACACCTACTGCAAAGTCGGAGTCATATTGCAGAAATAAGCAGAACCCTTTTTTTAAAAAAAAATCTGTTTGAGTCACTCTCTTTAAGTATGCCTTTCCAAGAGCTGAAAATATGGATATACAGTCTGGTTTTACGCTATGTGGGGGGAGAGAAAATAACTCACCATGTGAATCTGTTCTAATTCATTTGTTAGGGATGGGTTGGAGGGAAAAGGATTAGCTTTGGAAAAAGGAACACGACAGGGATGCCCTATCTCTCCATTGTTATTTATTTCGGTCCTGGAGGTGCTTTTGAACATGATTAGAAGGGACCAGATGATCCAAGGAATTAAGGTCGGAGCCAAACAATATAAACTTAAGGCATTTGCAGATTACTTGGTGTTGACATTACAGGAGCCAGAATCTAGTACGAAAAGGATGTTAGAATTGGTTCAAGAATTTGGTCATGTGGCAGGTTTTTAACTGAACAAACAAAAAACTAAGGTTTTAGAGAAAAATTTGACAATAATGGAAAAAGAAAGGTTTCAGAAGGAGACAGATTTAACTGTGGTTAAGAAAGTGAAATACCTAGGGATTAACATGACGGCTAAAAATTTGAATTTGTTTAAAGATAATTATGAGAAATGTTGGATAGAAGTTAAGAAAGATCTAGAAATTTGGTCAAAATTGAAGCTTTCCTTGTTAGGCCGGATCGCTGCTGTAAAGATGAATGTATTGCCAAAGATGTTGTTTTTGTTCCAAACTTTACAGATTGTGGACAAGATGGATTGTTTCAGGAAGTGGCAAAGAGATATTTCTAAATTTGTCTGGCAGGGCAAAAAGCCCAGAATAAAATTCAAAATATTGACTGATGCTAAAAAAAGAGGGGGGTTTGCCCTGCCAGACATGAAGTTGTACTATGAATCAGCAGCATTCTGCTGGTTGAAAGACTGGCTACTTCTTGAGAACACTGATATCTTGGATTTGGAAGGGTTTAATAATGCTTTTGGGTGGCATGCATATTTGTGGTACGACAAGGTAAAAGCTAATCGAGCATTCAAAAACCATATTGTCAGGAAAGCTGTGTTTAATGTCTGGATAAGATATAAAGACTTACTGGAAAATAAGACCCCAAGGTGGTTATCACCTATGGAGGCTAAGGCTTTGAAAAAACTCAATATGGAGGCCAAATGGCCAAAATATTGGGAGATACTAGAACAAGACTGAGACACATTGAAATTGCAGAGTTTTGAGAAACTAAAAGATAAAGTGCGAGATTGGTTACACTATTATCAAATTAGAGAGGCCTTTAACGTGGATAAAAAAATAGGCTTCCAGGTGGAAAAATCGAAATTAGAAACAGAATTGTTAGAACCTAAAACTAAGATACTTTCGAGAATGTACAACTTGCTGTTGAAATGGAATACTCAGGATGAAACAGTTAAATCAGCTATGATTAAATGGGCACAGGACATTGGTCATAACATTATGTTTGCAGACTGGGAAAAGTTGTGGACCACCGACATGAAGTTTACGGCATGTAATGCCTTAAGAGAAAATATTATGAAAATGATCTATAGGTGGTACATGACCCCAGTCAAGCTTGCAAAAATTTATCACCTGCCTGATAACAAGTGTTGGAAATGTAAGGAAACTGAAGGAACATTCTTTCACCTTTGGTGGACATGCCCAAAGGTTAAGGGTTTCTGGGAAATGATTTATAATGAACTAAAAAAGGTATTTAAATATACCTTTCCTAAGAAACCAGAGGCCTTCCTTCTGGGCATTGTCGGCCAAATGGTGCCAAAGAAAGATAGAACACTTTTAATGTATGTAACAACCGCAGCAAGAATACTTATCGCAAAGTATTGGAAGACACAAGATTTGCCCACTCTGGAAGAATGGCAGATGCAAGTGATAGACTATATGGAATTGGCAGAAATGACTGGCAGAATTCGAGACCTGGGAGAAGAGTCGGTGGAAGAGGACTGGAAGAAGTTCAAAGAATATCTCCAAAAACATTGCAAAATGTTTGAATGTTAAAATGATGTTGGATATAAAGATAATATGGCATCAGTGACATAGTAAAAAGAAATATGTAAAAATGTTTTAAGAAAAAAAAGGGTAAGACCAGAGTAATATTATGTCGAAACTAAACAAAGGATATAAGGGATTAAGTTACAAAGAATATGCAAGATTGTATTTAAAAAGAAAGGGGAAATAGAAGACATAATAGGTTGGAATGTATAATATTGATTAAGATTTGAAAAAGGGTAAGGAGCTGCTAAATTTGATTGAGTAAAGGGGAACGCAGGAAAGGGAGATGTGAGGAAGTCAGGAAAGAGGGTTATAAAGATAAGAATTAAAAAACTAATTTTTCTTTAATCTTTGTTCGTTTTTACTTTTTCTGTTATATGTTTTTATGCTGTGTCTGTTATGTTGTTTTTTACTGTACCTTTTTTGTTGTTTTGTTTGATTGTAATATTAGTTTTACTACATAAAACCAAAATAAATATTTATATATATATAAAAAAGGATTAGCTTTGGAGCTATGTAACTAAGCCACAGGGACATGGGTGGCGCTATGGTCTAAACCACTGAGCCTAGAGCTTGCCGATCGGAAGGTTGGCGGTTCAAATCCCCACGACGGGGTGAGCTCCCATTGCTCGGTCCCATGCCCCTGCCAACCTAGCAGTTCGAAAGCACGTCAGAGTGCAAGTAGATAAATAGGTACCACTCCGGCGGGAAAGTAAACGACGTTTCCGTGCGCTGCTCTGGTTTTGCCAGAAGTGGCTTAGTCATGCTGGCCACATGACCCGGAAAAACTGTCTGTGGACAAACGTCGGCTCCCTCGGCCAGTAAAGCGAGATGAGCGCCGCAACCCCAGAGTCGATTGCGACTGAACCTAACTGTCAGGGGTCCTTTACCTTTACCTTTAACTAAGCCACACCTTTGACTCAACTTCCTTATATTGAGCACCAGTTCCTTATATCCCACCAGTTCCTCAAGGTTGGCTTCTACTATGACTGGCATCTTCAGCAGAGCAGAAATGCTTTCTCCGTCTTGCCCCATGCAATCCTTTTCAATGGTCTTGCAGGGGGCTGGACCTGATGCAGTCCACACGCAAAGCAGGGATTTTGACACTGAACCATGAACACCTCCTGCCCTTGGATGGGAAGTTTTTGATGTTGAGCCTTTAAGGAATGTGCTTATGTGATTGGCGAGATATTTCATATTTTTCTTAGATGCCATAGCTTTCTTATAGGCATTGAGTACATCATGAGAGATTGTTCAAGGCAAAATGAGTGTGTGTATATAATTGCGATATAAATATCCATTCTAATACAATATTAATACATTTCTTAACAGAATAAAGATTTCACTGTCTTTTAAACTGTTTCTTCTGAAGCAGGATCACCTCAGGACCCTCAAATCAAAAAAAATATTTCTTGGTTACTGATCCTGGGGTTATATGGGGGGTTGGGAAGTGCTATCAACTATCTCATTCTGCTCTAGGCGGGCAGTTCCCTGGTCTTCCACACAGCAGACAATCCTATCATAATCTTCCATAATTTTATTATTTGTACCCTGTCCCATCTGACTGGGTTTCCCCAGCCACTCTGGGCAGCTTCCAGCACATATAAAAGCATAATAAAACATCAAACATTAAAAACTTCATGATACATGGCTTCCTTCAGATGTCTTCTAAAAGTTGTGTAGTTCCTGACATCTGAAGGGAGGGTGTTCCACAGGGAGGGCGCCACTACTGAAAAGGCCCTCTGCCTGGTTCCCTGTAACCTCACTTCTCGCAGTGAGGAAACTGCCAGCAGGCCCTCGGAGCTGGACCTCAGTGTCTGGGCTGAAGCAATGATTGGGAGGGGAGATAGATTGACACTCTAGTTACTGTTTATGGATCAGCATAGGAGAAGGCTTAAAGCTTCGGTTGAACTGTGCCACATCAGATTGGATGGGAGACCATTCAGACATGCCAAAAACCTTCCTAGGGTTGAACCCTTCTTCCTGATGTGCTACTCTTCTATTTGCAAGGAGTCTCTTCTCCTCACAGAGCAGCATTCAAGCATTCACCCCCCACCTGCAGTCTGAAGTGTTCCAGCTACACCACTTAGTTCTGCTGTACAAATTGGCCTTCGGTCAGGGCACACGGAAGGTGGAGCTGAGGGGGAACAGGAGAATGCTCCTGCTACCTTCATGGAAGCCCATGACGCACTTTTGAGAATCATGGCTTTAAATTACCTGAATGAGCCCCAAGTGTCATATTTTATTTAAAAGCATCTGTAAGTGCAAATATAAGAGCTAAGTGTAGCAAAAAGCCTAGTACTTCTCTGGTCATTCATTTAACTATCCATCTGATGAAAGCACTTGAGTATAAAGTGTGCTCTTCAAGGTTGCTATAAAAGGAGGCTATCGGGTCTGGCCAGGAATTGCACCTGGCATTTCTGTGTACTTGTTCAAAGAAGATTTCAAAGCTTTTTCTTGGATAAGGTTGACAATTTAGGATTTCTTTATTTTTTTAAAAAAATCAAGGTCTTGGGAGTGGCTGCCTGGTGGCTAGTCACTACTGATTATGTTTGGTGGGTTCCAGCATTTTGGGCAAGACCACATAGTCCAGTTCAGTGGTAGAGGATCTGCATTACATATCAAATCAATAATATATAATATTCCCCACAAGGATTGTGACTGAAGCAGTCCCAAGTCTCACCTCTTCAGTGATGAGTGGCCTGGGGTCTAGATCATCTAGTCCAATCCCCTGCAGTGCAGGAAGCATCCATGACAGACTGCCACCCAACCTCTGCTTAAAAACCTCCAAGGAAGGAGAGTCCAGCAGCTCCCAAGGGAATCCATTCCCCTGTCAGAACAGCTCTTACTCTCAGAAGTTTCTTTCTAAAGCTTGAATAGACATGCTCTGGTCATCGGGGATGCTTTTTGACAGTTCAGAAAGGACAGGGAGAGTGTCAGCATTGCCCTTGAGCCAGTGTCACCAACTGGACTCATGCACTTCAACCCCGACTGGGCTAGGCGAGCTGGGTAGCACTTCCAGAGACCACCTTTCTCACAGGAACAGGTCAAAGTGCTGTGGACTCACAGCTTAGAGTTGTGAGCACCGGATTCACTTCCACAATACAGTCGTCGCACAGCAGAGTATGGCAGAGTCTAGCAGTGTATACACGACTTGGAGAGCAGCTCTGTAGAATATCTTCTTTTATTCTATAACTATAACTATAATACAAAACTATATACAGAGCTAAATAGGTCTAAGCATAAATGAATGCTGCACTGAGTGTCTGCAGCTGCTCTTAGCAGCAACCTTATCTCTACACACGATCTCTAACACTTAGTCTCTCTCTCTCCGACACACTGACTGACTGACTGACTGACTGACTTGGTGCTGGAGCTGAATAAGTAGAAAGCAGTACACTGCTCCTCGTCTCTGGAGAATCAGCAGACTCGTCAGGAGATTCTTGGATATGGGAGGGGTGAAATCTCCTCACCTGCACTGAAGGGCATTGTGTGCTCGTCCCCAGACAGGGAATCATGACATCTCTGACCACACGTCTTCCTGACCACAGCCTACAGCCAGGAATGTGACATCTCTTTCTGGGTCAGCATTGTGAGCTGGTGGGTTTTTGGCTGGGCCCACGAGGAGGATAACTTTCATATTCCACCCTATTGCTTCCCACACCCCTTTCAGTGTTGTCTCATTGGCCCTTGGTCTCATCAGCCCTTCTGCCAGCTCCTGCCAGCATGGCCAATGGTCAGAGATTATGTGTGTTCAGAAAACGTATATGGGAGTATATTGTATTTAAAAATGGGGTATCAGAGTTTTTAGGGGTCTAACCAGGTTGGGATAGCTGGGATAGCAGGCTTGTTGGTTTTTAAATGTCTTATGTAGATTTTTCAATTTTGCTGTTCTGTATGGGACAATGACAATAAAGATTATCGTATCGTATCGTATCGTATCGTATCGTATCGTATCGTATCGTATCGTATCGTATCGTATCGTATCGTAAGGTTTGTACAAAATCCTTATGGCTCAAAAAGGGTTTCCATCTTTTGCAGGTTGTGGGGAGGTACATTGCAGGGCAGATAGTGCAGAAATCCACAAATTCGGTTGCAGAAATGAGTTCAGTGTCCCCAGCAACTAAATGAGATGCAAAGTTCCAAAAAGCACATCCTAATAATTCCATTTTTAATGTCACCTCCCTCGGAGCACGCTGTTCTGATGATAGCCGTCCCCTGCTTTCTTGAACACACACCACTCCCTTTTTGGCCTCCCTCTAGACGTATCTGTTTCAGAGAAAGTGCAGCCTTGCTTTCATCCATTATAAATGATTTTCATTTGAACATGTCATTTTGCTTTTCTGTTACAATGGAGATCAAAGTGACACCGGTTCACCGCCGGTGTTCAGCAGCTCTTTGTGGTCCTGGACCTTCAAGTAATAGGATCCAGTTTAATTTGTTGCTGTCTTAGATCTCTCTGAAGGCGTGCAGAGTGCTTGCTTTTGTGATGGATTTCGGTTATTTATAAATAAAAAATAGATAGGAGTTTTATGTTTTCAGGCTCCGTGACAATGGTCTATTGATACAGACCTCGCTGTAGAATGGTGACATTGAAAGAGTTTTGAATCTATTTAAAATGGGACCATGCATTTGAAAAGCCATTCGTGAAGGTAAAATGAAAATTCCAAGACATCCATTTGCAGGGTAAGCTGTGGCATTTTTCTCAAGGAGTGTGCCGGTGTAATTTCTTTACCAGGAAAAAGGATGAAACAAGATTTTAGCAAGTAGTAATACATGCTGCCTGAAAGCATGGCAAATAGTTTTCAGTCGGGACCGGCTCTTCCCCAAAGTTTGCTTTGGGAAAACTGCACCCCGTACCTCTGTGGTTCAACAGAATGTCAAAACAAGATATATTACGACCTGATTTCATTAACAATCCATTAACAATCACGTATTCGTATGACTTTTCCAGTTACATTCCATTATGGGTCTCTTCTGGGACTGATTTTGTCCTTTATATGGACCTTCCCCAATTCGATATTAGCATAGGCAGTTGAGTTCTGCTTTGTCAGCCCAGTAGCTTCCATTCCGATGGGCATCATGTCTCCCAGGCTTAGGTCAGTGAGAGGTCTTTGACAGCACAGCTTACCTTCATTTGTTTAAATGGAGATGACAGAACTTGAACATGTAGAAGTCCCCCCTCTTCTATCTTATTGCATCTAGTAGGTTTAGACAACTGGTGGTTGTATACTCTGGATTATTCGGATGAAGCAAAACCATATTAAGTAACTGGAATAAAAAAAAAAACTGCATAGAAAATCTGCCCTTTTAAGGGACAGACACAAAGAACTCTGTTGTTTTTTCCTTCACTGGGCAGAGAGAGTCATTCTTAGTAAAGTAGTGTGTATGTATGCATGTGTAAGTATGGCACCATCTACATGTAATAAAGCAAATTGGTTTTGTGACCAAATTGGGGGTGTTGTAAAACATGGAGATGATACAGTCCTAATTCCCCCCCATTGTTGAATACAGACAACCCCCGATTTGCACGGGGTCATCATGTGCAACAGTGGAGTGCGTATAAGCCCGCTTTTCCCTGTCACTTCTGGGCTTGCAGTTATGCCGTGTGCATGGTCGTGTGTGCTTTGAACGTGCGCAAAATGATCGCCGTCTGTACTTTTTGCTATTTCAAAACCCTTATCCTGCTCTTCCTTTGCAAACCTCAGGAACATCAATTGAGAGAACGTGTGAGCCTCTCCCAAACAGAAAGAAAGCCTTTCATGCAATGCCAGGCTAGCCCATTTCTGCAATTTTAAGTGTGCCCTTTTGCTTAATTTGGATATGACCAACACATTCCCTCTCTCTTTCTCTCCTGGCTTAGCCCAGACCTCTCAGAGTCCTCTCCATTTGGACTGGAAACAGGTTCCTGGGGGAACCATTGTGTTGGAAGGTGGGCAGTGCATTCCAGTAACGGGCAAGGGCCGCTGAAAATGCTTAAGTGCTTCCAATTATAGCCAAACTCTCGTGAGGGACCCCCAACATTTCCTGGAATGGCTTCCTAGACATGGGCAGAGGGGTGAGTTACGTATGCGGGCACTGCAATCATGTGGGAAGGAGCATTGCCTGCCAGGAAAGCCATGAAGGCAGCAGACCCTGTTGTTGAAGGGGAGGGGGCAAGGACCCTCCTGAGAGAGCCTGGAGGCTTGGATTAAGCTCACAGGCGGGCCTTCCCTGTTTCTGCAATTTAAAAACACAGCCACGAGAATGCTGGAATTGGAATAGCTGCGTTTGATAGCTTAGAATGTGGCAAAATGGGTTTTCAGTCAAACAGCAGGCTATGAAAGCCCCAAAAACAAGCTTCTATGGTTGAGAATAGCAAGGCTTTTATGGTTACATGACCCCTTTTAATTTCTTGCCATCAGTCTCAAGTGGTTTGTGTAATTAAAGGGTAATTCTTACACATTGCTTATTCTTTTAATTGAAACTTGCAAGATATGCTGATATTGCATCTATGAAATCTCTTGCATCCTTTAAATGAGGAAGCGTTCCTGACAGTTATAGTTGGCATTAAACAAATAAAGAGTAATTAGATGCCTATTCAGTGATTGCTTCTGTTGATGATTCTGAAGTCATATTTGCTGTTGATTGTTGGCTAATGTTGCCAGAGGTTTGCGTATTTTTGTTTTCGTTTTTAACCCGGTTGGAATTTCTAGGCATAGTTTTGCAGCTGCATGATGAGAATATGCTGTCTGTACATCTGGCTCTGCCATAGACATGTGAACTCTGAACACACAGAGGTGGCTTTGAGTTCATGCCTATAGGCAAAGCAGGTGCGTGTGCAATCAGTGGCGGCTGTGCAGGTGATTTACTGTTACATAACAGGCTGCCATCACTGAGCCAAACCTGGGGAGAGACTGAACATTTTTGCTGGCGGGTGTTTCAAGGTGAGGCATGGCACCTGCAAAGTCAGCAATGGGCAGACATGCGGATACTGACTGACTGGCAATGTCGATGTCATGACCTGGCTCAGTGGCAGTGTGCTGACCCAGCAGCAACCATGCCTCTGCCTCTCAACAGTCCCCTGTGAGATCTATCATCTCAGAGTCCTCAGAAGCTGGTTACTCATGGCAAACTACATCACTGGGTGATGTAAAACATTTGTTTCCATGTTTCCATACTTATGTGTGCTTCAGTTTGACTGCATATCATAGAACGGGGTGGCCAACTCCCAAGAGACTACGATCTGCTCACAGAGTTAAAAGCTGGCGGTAATATACCCCTTTTTGAGGGGGTTCAGGTCAAAGTTGTTGAGCTTTTCTTAGGATGGAAAGCCCTGTTTTGGGGGGGTTCGGTCCTGTATACCTGAAGGAGCGTCTCCACCCCCATCGTTCAGCCCGGACACTGAGGTCCAGTTCCGAGGGCCTTCTGGCGGTTCCCTCATTGCGAGAAGTGAGGTTACAGGGAACCAGACAGAGGGTCTTCTCGGTAGTGGCACCCGCCCTGTGGAACGCCCTCCCATCAGATGTCAAGGAAATATGCAGCTATCTTATTTTTAAAAGACATCTGAAGTCAGCCCTGTTTAGGGAAGTTTTTAATATTTAATGCTGTATTGTTTTTAACACTCGATTGGGAGCCGCCCAGAGTGGCTGGGGAAACTCAGCCAGATGGGCGGGGTATAAATTATTATTATTATTATTATTATTATTATTATTATATTCAGGTCAAGGTTTTTTAGGAAGGAAAAGCCTGTTTTTTGGGGGGAGGGTTTCATATTTTTTTTAGAGAGGAGGGAAGCCCTGTTTTAGGGGGTGCAGGGCAAAGGTGTTGAGCTTCTTTGGGGGGAGCCAGTGATCTGCCACAGACATTCAGTGATCTACCGGAATATCACAATCTACCTGTTGGACGTGCCTAGCATAGAACATCAGACGAAGTTCTGAGTTGCAAATATAAATGTGTGATACTAGCATATTAGGCATGCCTGAAGCACCACCTCTTTCAAGGAAGCAGGGACACCCCCCCCCCTTATGCAGAGAAGCATTAGCCATGCTCTAGACTCAACCAGCAACTCCCCTCTGCTGGATTTAATAAGCCAGGAGGGACAGGGGCTGTTAGAGTGCAGCACCTTGTCCACAGCAGCTCAGTGCATAAGCTGAAATTGATCCCAGAAGACATTGCTGACTCTGGCATTGAGTACTTCATCCATAGTCAAACAACTTTATCTTCGAAGTGTGTAGCCAGTTGATCACAATGGGTGCTCAGATAGGAGTTCCTCCTTCAATGTAGGATTCAGGAACCTCCAGGACCATCCGATTTAACTCCACTGGCCAGACGCTGGAAACTGCAGTGCAGCTATGATATGAACCTTATTTGCAGCTGCGCTGCACTGCAATGTTGTACACGCAGTTATGTACAGTGTTCAACCGGCTTCAGAGAGAGAATTGGCCAGTTTGCAATTCAGTTTTCCTCCGGCTTGCTGCAAAGCCTGAAGCTCCAGAGAAAACACAAGTGAACAAACCAAAAACACTTGTTTTTAATAAAAGCACACAACCCTTCACCTGAAATGGTGCCTTGCAGATTTTAAAGTTTGTAAAGAAGTGAGAAATTTAGAATCCTTTTGGAACTAGGTTATTTTCTTCTTTTAGTAGCTCTGTACTAACACATCAATATTTCAACCAGTCTAAATGAAATAGTAATCTCTCAACAGCCAGTGGTTCAGGTATTTCGGAGATTAGATAGGGTGGCCGTTTCACTCTGCAGCTGCTGTCAACCCCAGGTGTACAGCTTCTTCGCTGTTAAGCCTGCCAATGGCTATAAACAGAGAAAAAGAGACATAAAATATTTGTCAGAAGGAATCCTCCCATAAATTGTAGTGAGCGATGTGTATAAGCTACTTCCTGGGCAGTACTAAAATTTTTGATGCCTGAACACTGCATGATTCTTCAGCTTGTTTTGTACTTTTATGTAACCTGTATGTTTTTTACAACCTGTATCTGCTTTGTAGCTGAAGGTGTGTGCTGTGAAGGTAATGGAAGTTTGTGCGCTCGTTTCAGAGGTCATTGCCAAGAAGGTTTTGCCCCCATTGCATATGTTCTGACACCATGAACTTGTTGTCTGAACTTTTTTCTTAATGGTTTGAAGGGCAATCTGAAAATTGGATGTAAACCAGGAAATCTTGGGTTCAACTTCCTCTTCACCCATAAAAGCTCCTTTGCAAACCCCAGCCAGGATGCCATCTCTCGGTATACTGTACCTGAGTTTTGTTGGGAAGATGAAATGCAAATAATAGTTGTCTCGGAGACAGAGGGGTTGACCAGCTTCATTTAAGTTCCTTGTTTCAGGTGCAGAATCATAGAACTGTCGGAAGGGACCCCATGTCCAATGCAGAAAATTCTAGTCCAATGCAGAAAATTCTCAGAAATTATACAGGCCAGCATAATTTTTCCTAGCTGTGGACCACTGTACCAGGTGATAAACAGAATTACTCATTTGCCCCTTTGAGAACAGCAGAGATGCTTCCTGTTAGTTAATATTTGTAGGCAGGACATAAGTATTATGCAAGAGTTGGGTTTTAATTATTGTAGATTGTATCCAGCTAAATTTTAGACAGAGTAGACTCATTGAAACTATGGACCAAAGTTGCAGTGGGTTTACAAAGAGTAGGATTAAGATTAGTTGCAATCCTAAATAGTTAAGGGATTTGGGTGTTTTTGGTTGTTGTTCCAATGTCTTCCTGCTCCATGGTCCATGAATCTGTGAAACATGGGGTAGATGCAGGTGATCAACCTCTGTATGATAGAGACAATCAAGCCATCCATGGATGAAAGAGCTCCCTTCCAGTGTAGTTTGGCCAACTGTGTGGACTCCCATGCCATCTTTTAGAAGTCTCCCTGATAGAGGAAAGTGTTAATTTGTGCACATTTTGGAGAAATTAATATCTAGAAAGAATCTACATAACACACTAGGAATTAGATCTGCTTGCTGTTCACTCTGCATGTGAGGCACTTTTAATACTCCTTCTTTAGTAATTTAAAAAAACTATATATAAAGCACTACCAAAGAATTGCTATTTAAAAGAGAATTGACTTTCTATGGTCAGGTGGAGTACCCCCCCCCCTTTTAACCTAAACTTTGTTGTTCCTTGTGGCCATGAGTTCTTCAGGTTAACTGTGCATTTAATCTGTTTCAGATATTGTTGCTTTTCAATTTCACTGTTCACTGGTCACCCCCCTTTTCTTACTGTGGCAAACATAAAGCGAAGCATGGAAATGCCTGATCTGCTTTCTTGTCATCCTTACTCTAAACTAAAGAAAGTCTCCTTTTCTTTTTGCCTTTTTAATATGAGACTTGTGCTACAGGATTTTAGTATTTTTGCTGTCTCATTTTGAGCAGAGGGCAGGCATTGTTTACTTCTAGGAGTACAGTACTGGGACACTCTTAAGTTAAAGTGAAGCAGAGTAGCCGGCAGAAAAACACATGGGTATTCTTTCAGATTTGGTTTCAGAAATGCTAAACGCAAAGGAAAATCAGCAAAGAGTTGAAAAACTCACTCTAGTGCTCTTGTGGATAACCTCCATACGATTTTCTCTGCGCTGGCACGCAAACATCCTAGATATGTTTGCCATGATAATGATCTTTGTCACTTATGGAAAAAGCACTGATGAAATCAGCACAGCAGATATTCCCATTGTGATACAAAGGTCAAGGATAATGCCTCCCAAAGATGTCTGTCTGCAGGGTTAGATTGCATTAAACAATTTGAACAGTGATCTCCAGCACTCTAAAACATATAGTTTAAAATTTAAAATATATTTAATATTTATAGATCATCAGGCATTTTCTTTTGCAGAACTGAGAGCACTCTTATTGGCATGAAACTTGGCAACACATGGCAATTCTCTCTGGATATGTGTGTGACTCAGGGCTTTTTTTAGACTTGGAGACGTATTAAGATAGAGTTCACTTTGCAATGAACACTGGACGCTGCCTCATTCGGAGTTGTCCCATTGGTCTGTCTAGCTCAGTATTGCCTACAATGGCTGGCAGTGGCTCTCCAATATATCAGGCAGGGGCCTTTCCCAGCCCCACCTGAACTTGTGGCATTTGCATGTGACATGAGCTTTACTGCTGATCTGGGACTCTTCCCTTTGAAGCCCAGACTCCTTCCAGATTTGCAACTGGCAGATACACCCGCCAGCACATCAGAAGTTGGTTCTGCCATCAGTGTTGCCCTAGCTGGGTCAGATGGGCGAGGTACAATAATAAACTGTATGAACATTTGTCTGTTCATTTATTGCTATAATTAAGACTCCAAAAACATTTTATGAAAAGTGAAATGCTTCTCGGGGCATTTTTTCATCTCCGGCAAGCTAAGCAGTTGGCTCCTTACCTCTCTCGTCCTGACCTAGCCACTGTGATCCATGCGATGGTCACCTCGAGACTGGATTATTGTAACTCGATCTACATGGGGCTGCCCTTGAGACTGACCCAGAAACTCCAGCGGGTGCAGAATGCCGCGGTAAGGCTCCTTATGGGGTCCTTGCCGCGGGATCACATATACCAGCTGCACTGGCTCCTGGTGGAGTACAGGATCAGGTTCAAGCTTCTGGTTTTAACCTTTAAAGCCCTATACGGCCTAGGACCCTCGTACCTACGGGACCGCCTCTCCTGGTATGTCCCACGGAGGACCTTACGGGCTTCAAACAAAAACATCTTGGAGGTCCCGGGCCACAGGGAGGTTAGGCTGGCCTCAACCAGAGCCAGGGCTTTTTCGGCCGTGGCCCCGATCTGGTGGAATACTCTCTCACAAGAGACTAGGGCCCTGCGGGACTTGACATCTTTCCACAGGGCCTGCAAGACAGAGCTGTTCCACCAGGCCTTTGGCCAAGCCACAGCCTGACCCCCTCCTTTGGTAATTCTTCACAGAACTCTAGTCCAATGGTTGCCATCAATTTGATTTGAACTGATTTTATAATGAATTGATTTTAGAATGCTGTATTATTTTACTGTTTTTAGCCACTCTAAGCCTGGCTTCGGCTGGGGAGGGTGGGATATAAATAAATTATTATTCCAGTTACAGATAGGTAGCCGTGTTGGTCTGCCATAGTCAAAACAAAATAAAAAAATTCCTTCCAGTAGCACCTTAAAGACCAACTAAGTCTTTAAAGACCAACTAAGTCTTGTGGGACGCAGGTGGCGCTGTGGGTAAAAGCCTCAGCGCCTAGGGCTTGCCGATCGAAAGGTCGGCGGTTTGAATCCCCACGGCGGGGTGCGCTCCCGTTGCTCGGTCCCAGCGCCTGCCAACCTAGCAGTTCGAAAGCATCCCCGGGTGCAAGTAGATAAATAGGGACCGCTTACTAGCGGGAAGGTAAACGGCGTTTCCGTGTGCGGCTCTGGCTCGCCAGAGCAGCAATGTCACGCTGGCCACGTGACCCGGAAGTGTCTCCGGACAGCGCTGGCCCTCGGCCTCTTGAGTGAGATGGGCGCACAACCCCAGAGTCTGTCAAGACTGGCCCGTACGGGCAGGGGTACCTTTACCTTTACCTTTAAGTTAGTTCTTGGTATGAGCTTTCGTGTGCATGCACACTTCTTCAGATACCTGAAGTAGCACCTTAAAGACCAACTAAGTTAGTTCTTGGTATGAGCTTTTGTGTGCATGCACACTTCTTCAGATACCTGAAGAAGTGTGCATGCACACGAAAGCTCATACCAAGAACTAACTTAGTTGGTCTTTAAGGTGCTACTGGAAGGAATTTTGTTTAAATTATTATTATTATTATTATTATTATTATTATTATTATTATTATTGATTAAAGCATGGGCACCATCCAGTGAGAAATATACATAGTTGGAGTCTGCTGCAAACTTTCAGAATCAAGTTTGACTCTGAAGATTATCAGTATATTTCACTTGGAATGCCCGTTGTTGTTCCAATGTCTTCTGCTCTATGGTTCATATCTTCAGCCCGAAGGTGGCTTCACCTGCTGCTTTAACTGCTGGTGATAACATCTGATTTGGGGAAAGCAGGTAGGTATTCATGTCATGTGGGAATGGCTGTACAAATGACTCTCTTGATTTACTTACCAGGATCCTTCTTTTCTGAGCTTTATTTATTTATGTATTTATTTTGAAACAGTCAGAAGAAGAGGGGGTTTTTCACCCAGTGCTTTGAGGATAAAAATGAAGTAGATTTAAAATACAGGAAGGCAGAATTAAGAAGACCTTATTAACCTTGAGAGTAGTTCGAAATCCCACTCACTCCGTACCCACACAAATTCCACATCCACTAACACACACATACCACACTTGGCCTGCTCCTGCACACATTCATTTTCTCTCTTTCTCTCCCCATTCTTATCAATTACTGGGCCAAACGACCCCCTGGGTACAGATGCAGAGAGACCACACTGCAACACTGGTATTCCCACCAACCCCAATTTAAAAACCCACCCGCAGTGCATGTCATTCACTAAACGATGCTCATTTGTGTTAGGGTTTGGTTCTGAGGTTGAGCCGTCTTCCTCATCATCAGCTACCATTTCTCAGCTCCCACCTGAACAGTGCTCAGTCTCCAGCCCCCTCTCCCAGCGACCCCACACTCTTTCCCTAGCGCCAGCAGAAAGATTTGCTGCTGTGTTTCATGCTCTTGAAACTCTTCCTATATGCCACCAGTGGCAATCCTTTGGCTGAGAGGCCCTGTGCTGTTTCGCCAAATACATGCTCCCTTAGCCAAGAAGCAAACCTCATACTACCTGGCAAGGAGGGAGATGAAAGAGCCTTATTTAGGAATCCCAGGTGAATGTACTTCAGCCAAGATCCTTGTTAGAAGGGTAGCTAGGCAGTGGAAGATCATCACCTGAGACTTTGGAGAGATGCTGCTGCTGCTGCTGCTGTTCTTGAAAATAATAATGATAATAATTGATAATAATGATGATGATGATGATATAGCCTGCTTTTCCCCCTGACAGAGACTCAGTGGGGCTTAAAATAGAACTGGCTAAAAACATTGGGGGTGGGGGAAGAGAATATTTTAAAAATTAATTAATAAAGGCAGCTTCATATGCAAATTTCAGAAAGGCTGTGTGGCACTGGACACATTCCGTTTCCTACCATTACACTGTATTACTACTGTATTCCACCTGAGCAGCTCATTCCATATAAACTTTTTAAAAGAGCATATTACAAGCAATTAGGCGGTCCATTAGTAGTGACAAAGCCAGCAGAAACCCAAAGCTGAAGGGCACTGGAGGAATCAGGAGTAAAACAGTGTGTTAGATTCGTTTCTTACCTCAGGGTGGTTCCCAAGCCACAGAGAGGGAGGGGTGAGGGTTGGCAACGCCTTGGAAATTATGGAAGCTTAAAAAATTCTGTTTTGAAGCTATATATATATATATATATATATATATATATATATATATATATATATATATATAAAGGTTTAGCAACTCCTTTTCCCAGGTAAAGTGTTTCGTGTCTTCCATTTCTTTTATGACTTACCATAAAAGTCAGAGTGTGTTGGTTTTGGGCCAGAGCTTATGGAAATCATTAGTGCCATTTTAGAAAGAGAGAGTGGTGTGCTTGAAACCAGAAGTCCTTGATGAAACTGGGACGTGCACACCTAAGGTCAGCATACAAGGGTGGACCTGGTTTGCACGTCATGGTAAGCTTGAGTATAGTTCAGCATTGTGTACAAACCAAGATGCCTCCTGAGATTGTTCACCCCACTCCCCACAGCCCCAGACCCTCCTCTGGTGCTACCATAAGGGGTTGGGAAGCCTTTGTATGCTAGGTCCAGCAGTAACCCAAGTAACGTGGTCCAGGTCTGGTTCTGAATCCAAGGGTTCTGCGAGGAGTCAGTGCAACAGGGCCAAGGCAGGAAACCAGGCACAGGATCACAGGCAGGTTCTGGCAAACAGCAATGTTGCTCCCACAACCTGGGGCGAGGTCCAGCAGCCTTTTATCTCTGTCAGGGTAACGGCTGGTCCTGATCCCCCGATGACTCACCTCCCTGTCTCGCCCGAAGTTGAGCACTCCTACTGTGAGTTCTCAGGTCTCTCGTTCTCTCAGACCTCACTTTCTGCAGCTTGGGAGATGTCGGTGGGTTACTAGACCCAGAGGCTGCCTCAGCCTCTCCTGACCTAACTGGTAGTGGAGCAGCTGTAAGTGATGGCCTAGCTGGAGGCAACGAGGTCATCCCTGCATCTGGAGCCAAGGGAGGCTCAGGCCCCTGACTCGGCTCAGCTGGTGTTTGTTGCAGGGGAACCTGTGCAGACTGGGGCTCTTCAGAATCAGGCCCCAGACTTGGTTCAGATGCCGCCTGAGGCAAAGAATCCGGTGCGGACTGAGACTCCTCTAGCTCCCGAGTCCGAGCCCGAGTCCCAGGCCATCACACTTTGCTTCTCTTTTTGATAAACCGAAGCTTGTTGATCCGTTCAAACTAGGAACTCTGGTTAACGCTCACGGTTGCCGGTTTAAACAAGCGCGCTTCATGCCGTGTGAAGTTGGCTTGCGGAGCAGCAAGGAAAGGCCTAAGAAGAGAGATTAATCGAGTGTCAGGCTGCAAGGCACATTGGGATGCAGTGGATGATAAACAGATGGCAGTGTTGCATGGGCAAGAACAGACGCACTCCATGGAGCTCGTAGATTTAACAAATGGGAGGTGGAAGGCTGGCAGTCTTGCTACCCTTTGCTTTCCTTCAACTCCTCCCTCCCAGCCCGTCAGCCTGCCTTACAACCTCCATGCTCCTAAAATGAGATCATCATGTAAGATAACTTTATGGCATTTACTGGCCCTGTTGCTTTGAGAGACCTCGCCAGCAGATTTCTGGGCAGAACTTTGCATTCCCTGCCCCGCACAAGCCCTGTGCTTAAACAACTGCTCTCTTTTAACATTAACCTTCCCTTTGAAGCTCTCTGTACTGCGCCTCAAGGCCCATAGACACTTTTTTTTACAACCTCCTGCTTTATTCAGTGCAAAAAGCCCTTGTTTCTTCACTTAACATTTCACCGGGCAGCCCTGTCAAGTCAGCCTTGATGGACAGATCTTTATTCCCTTCACAAACATGAGGCATGTCAGTTGTCGGCCGTTCAGGCAGAGAGATTGTTTCATCCTTCATCTGACCCATCCCTCTGTTTGTCTCTCCTCCTGGGATCGAGGAGGAAGTGGCTTAAGCAGCTTAGGTGGAATGGCTGCAACTCTTCCAGGCTGATAATGTGGCATGGTAAATATAGTGATGGATTTTTGTCAGATGAATGGCAATCAGTTCGATCTCAAAACCTCTTTTCTAAGAACCTGGTAAATATTTAACAATCATTACATCCTTACATTTTAAGGGTGGCATTCAGCCAAGTTTTACTCAAGAGTAGCTGTGTTGAAATGAATCAACTTAACTTAGACATGTTCACTAATTTCAGTGAGTCTACTCTGAGTAAAAGTTGATTGAATATCACCCTAAATATGTGTGTGTGTACGTGTGTGTGTGTACCCATTTATATGGATCAAAACTGGCCTGTAAGGAGTATATAAACTACGTACAACTTTCCACATTAATCTGTATCTCTTCATAGTCTCTGTTTTCTTATAATGAGGATTGATTAGTTTTATGGTATTTCAGCCCCATGAGAAAAAAAAAGAATGTGTTGACCTCAGTGAGAGTGAATGGGGAAAACTGAAATGCTGCATAGTCTGGGGTCCTGGGAATCTAAATTACCCTATGCTATCAGAATCCGAATCCATAGGACTTTCCTAACTCACTATCCTCCAGATATTTTGGACTAGAATTCACACCATCCCTAACTATTGACCATGCTGGTTTAAGCTCTTGAGAGCATAGTCCAGCAACCTCTGAAGGTTGGGGCAGCAGGTTGCGGGTGGCTGCCATAGAAAGTAACATCGGTATGTTTAGGCGAGTCATTACAGAACTCCACTATATCCCTTTAATGTACAACTTTTCACGTGTACTTGGCTTAATGTCTATTCAAGCAGGGAGTTGGCATTCAGTTCTCTTCTTTTAAGTGCTGATCCTTTTGCTATCATCTTTCCCAGGTCTTGCTGCTCCCCACCCCTCCCTCCTTTGGACTTCTTCCGACTAAGACTTCTTGCTAACATCTTGATCTCTCAGATACCTTCCTTGAGATGAAGTCATTGATTACCACTAGTGTATTATTGCACAGAGGGAATAAAGGATCAAGCTGCTGTCTGCAACTTGATGGCTCACATGCAGGAAAAGAGAGTAGTTTTCAATGTGGGATGTAATCTACTGGGAGCAGTCAAATACAACATTCCTTGTTTTCCTAGAGGGAACATGCAGGGGGATGCTTGGTCCAGCCAGTTGAAACTTCCTGTTCTTTCTGGGCTGGAGCATCCTTCCTTGCATGTGACTAGTGGGTGGGCGTGACCTTTCTAGACCTGGTAAAAGGCCAAGGCATGCTGCCACACTCTCTCTTTTCCATCTTCCTTTCGTCCTGTGAACTGCTGGACTGCTTGCCTGCAGTCACTAGGTAAATCTCCCTTATGGGGTAAACCTCTTTGTATATGTTTGAAATTTTAAGCCTTAAGCCTTCCTTCAGGGATCACACTGTGCGCTGCCTAACACCGGTCTTGAAAGACCTACACTGGCTCCCAGTACGTTTCCGAGTACAATTCAAAGTGTTGGTGCTGACCTTTAAAGCCCTAAACGGCCTCAGTCCTGTATACCTGAATGAGTGTCTCCACCTCCATCGTTCTGCCTGGACACTGAGGTCCAGCGCCGAGGGCCTTCTGGCAGTTCCCTCGCTGCAAGAAGCCAAGTTACAGAGAACCAGGCAGAGGGCCTTCTCGGTAGTGGCACCCGCCCTGTGGAACACCCCCCCACCAGATGCCAAAGAGAAAAATAACTACCAAACCTTTAGAAGACATCTGAAGGCAGCCCTGTTTAGGGAAGCTTTTAATGTTTAATAGGTTATTGTATTTTAGTGGGTGGGTGGAAGCCACCCAGAGTGGCTGGGGAAGCCCAGCGAGATGTGCGGGGTATAATAAATAAATAAATAAATAAATAAATAAACAAACAAATAAATAAATAAATAAATAAATAAAACTGCCTGATTGTGAGTAAACTTTTTTGTTACTTATGAATAAGACTGTGGTGTCTTTATTCTTTTAGGAGGGATTCAAGGGGTCTTACCAGGAAAATATCAGATTGAATTGCGTATTGTCTTAAGAAACACACCAGTTTGCAACTAGTTTTCTGCTGTGTAAAGGGGAATGGACTCTGCTAAGTAAAGGAACTTGCTAGCACAAGTTAGGAAGGGTATTAATAAACAATATACCCTCTCCTGCCTCCCCGAACATCCCCACATTCTACTTCCAGGGGAGGGAACCCCACATTCAATATAGTTCTAAGTGTACAAACACATTTCCTAGGGAAGCTGAAGATTAAGGAGATGCAGCCCCAGCATTGGCCCACAGAGTCAATGCCCTGCAAACTCACCAGTATATTGCTTTTTAAAATTACGTTTTATAGCTATTGATTGATTTTATTATGTTTTATGTTGTAAGCCGCCTTGATATATTTCATGAAAGTGCGGATCAGAAGTATTCAAATGAATGAATGAATGTTTATTGCCACATGTGATTTGACATTGGCTTAGCCTGAGGTATTGGAGTGTTTAAGGCTACAGTTTCAGAGGTGGACTCCTACTTTAAAGTCTTCCTAAGCTCAGCATTATGTGTGTTTGAACCACTCTGCAAAAGAATCAGTGAACCTTGTACAATTTCTCATTTACAACTAAAGTGCAACATTCAGCTAATTGAATACATGACCACTGTTAATTATTTTTGTTACGGCTAATTGATATTCACTGAGATCATGTTCTGTAGCCCCATAAATATAATATTACCTTGCCAAGTGTATATATCAGCAGTGAATTCTCTGCCACTGGCATGTTTATGCTGTCCCCTGTATAAAAGTTGCCACGGCTTCCTTTTTTATATATTTAGATTATTATTTTTTGCTTGCTCTGCATTATTTGGAAAATACAAATGTCATTGGCCACTTGGTGGATACTGTTCCCGTGAATTATTTATGTACTTGGCAATTCTTGCAATTCCTCTTAGAGAACAGAAAAACCATACTTCTTGGTTGTCAGTGAATCGGTTTTGTTGCAGCAAGGAGTAATTTCTTTATGCCACTGACACACATAGTGTAGCATAGCAGCTAAAAGCCTGTGTTGAGAAACATAGAATCATAGCACTTTAGAGTTGGAAGAGACCCCAAGGGTCATCTAGTCCAATCCCTTGCAATGCAGGAATCTCAGCGAGATGATACTTGACAGATGGCCATCCAACCAGGAAGTTATGGTGTGGGAGGTGGGGCAGGCTGGGTAAGCTTGTCCTTTGAAAGGCAGGTTTCTGTTCACTAACCCACAATAGTCCTGTCAGTTGGTCCAGATTACAGTGGCCCTAGAATTCCCAAATGCATAAAGCTTGTTGGGTGCACATTAATATTCAGCACCAATATTTTAGTGGGCACCTCAACATTTTGTTGTTGTTGTTGTTGTTGTTGTTGTTGTTTAGTCGTTTAGTCGTGTCCGACTCTTCGTGACCCCCTGGAACAGAGCACAGCAGGCACTCCTGTCTTCCACTGCCTCCCGCAGTTTGGTCAAACTCATGCTGGTAGCTTCAAGAACACTGTCCCACCATCTCGTCCTCTGTCGTCCCCTTCTCCTTGTGCCCTCCATCTTTCCCAACATCAGGGTCTTTTCCAGGGAGTCTTCTCTTCTCATGAGGTGGCCAAAGTATTGGAGCCTCAACTTCACGATCTCTCCTTCCAGTGAGCACTCAGGGCTGATTTCCTTAAGAATGGATAGGTTTGATCTTCTTGCAGTCCATGGGACTCTCAAGAGTCTCCTCCAGCACCATAATTCAAAAGCATCAATTCTTTGGCGATCAGCCTTCTTTATGGTCCAGCTCTCACTTCCATACATAACTACTGGGAAAACCATAGCTTGAACTATACAGACCTTTGTCGGCAAGACGATGTCTCTTTTTTAAGATGCTGTCTAGGTTTGTCATTGCCCTCAACATTTTAGTATTCCATATATCCCCCCCCGCCGCCGCCCAAATATTCAGTGGCACCATACCCTCATCTGAAGCAGCCTGTGTGTGGAACAAGAGAGGGCATCACACATCCATTTTCACCACTGGATTACTGCAACATCCAGGGTTGACTTGCTTGTGTGAATGAGGCAACCGCAGATCAAACACCAGCGACTAATGCGACTCACATCCCCTTTCATTAATGCTTTTCAGGAGACTCAGTTTGCCCATTTCACAAAAGTGTTGAATGAGGGATCCACTGATGAAAAACATTTGGAAAAACCAGGCTTTGTCTAGACCTGGGTAAACCGTGGCTTACAAAATGCTATTTGTGTTTGTTCGCTTCCTATTTAAAGTTTAGAATCCCTTTAATTTTCTTTCTCTTTCTCCTCGTTCCACAGCAGCGAGTCTGTTAATTTGCTGCTTTTGTTTTCCTTCGGAGAGGTCCAGGCAATTGCTTTTAATTGATCTGTTGAAGTAGGTGAAGAGAAGTTATTTGTGATTAGGTAGCTTGAAGCCTCCCCTACTTGCTTACTATGCATACGTGACCTTTTCTTCTTCTCCCTTTTTTTTAATACCCTTAAATTTCCTAGAATAGTAAATTGTCGGAAATTCAAATTGCCTTGTGACTTTTTTCTTTCCACTCTATTGACTTTTTAAACTCGCTCTCTGTAAAGGAGTGGAAAGAGACTGAGGCTTCATATGGATAGGAATTTCTTAGAACTAAAATCTGCATGCTCCAAGGATCCCTATCTACCAGAGATGGTCCTAATGTTCTCATACTGGAGAGCCAGTGTGGTGTAGTGGTTAAGAGCGGTGGACTCGTAATCTGGTGAACTGGGTTCGCTTCCCCGCTCCTCCACATGCAGCTGCTGGGTGACCTTGGGCCAGTCACACTTCTCTGAAGTCTCTCAGCCCCACTCACCTCACAGAGTGTTTGTTGTGGGGGAGGAAGGGAAAGGAGATTGTTAGCCGCTTTGAGATACCTTAGGGTAGTGATAAAGTGGGATATCAAATCCAAACTACTCCTCCTCTTCCTCTTCCTCCTCCTCCTCCTCTTCTTCTTCTTCTTCTTCATACTTGTCCATGGTAAACCACCATCCTTGTTGGTCTTAAAGTGGAAGTTAAGGGCTGACTTGTGAAAAGGTTGCTCTTCTTTTTATATATATATAAAATTTATTGGTGTTTCAAAAAGTTACAAGAATAAAAAAGAAAGAAAAAGAAAAACAGAAAATACAAAATACAAAAAATTAAAAACAATTAAAAACAAATCCATCTTTCCATATCTTATCTATCATTTGCTTGTTTCCTTGACCTCATCGCACCTCCCTTTTTTGTATTCTAGTTCATTAGTTGTTTCAGCAAATCCTTTCCTTCTTTGTTTTTATCTTACTAATTTATCTTAATATATTGTAACTTTACATTCTGACTTGTTAACAACCCATTTTTACTTAATCCTTTATAACATTACTGCTAAAACCACATAGCTTCATTCCAGCATCCTTCTAACATTCCTTAATTTTACAATGTTTCTGTAGATAGACTTTAAATTTCTTCCAGTCTTCTTCTACCGACTCTTCTCCCTGGTCTCGGATTCTGCCAGTCATTTCCGCCAGTTCCATGTAATCCATCACCTTCATCTGCCATTCTTCCCGGGTGGGTAAATCTTGTGTCTTCCAATACTTTGCAATAAGTATCCTTGCTGCTGTTGTAGCATACATAAAAAAATTTCTATCCTTCTTTGGCACCAATTGGCCGACCATGCCCAGGAGAAAGGCCTCTGGTTTCTAAGGTTGCTCTTCTTCAGATTTCAATTGCCTCTCCCATATCTTAGTTGGCTATTTGATGCATCCTGACTGTTGTGCACATGTGTGCATGCCAATGTGTAGTGTTTAGTCTACCGTTTCACATACTGCATATTAGAAGACTACTGTGTATGTCTTGGCCAGGGATGGGAAACATGTGGACCTCCTAATGTTGGAGGACTACAGCTCTATCATCTCTTACCTTTAGCCATGATGACTAAGGCTGATGGAAGTTGTAGTCCAACAGGTAAAGGTAAAGGACCCTTGGATGGTAAAGTCCAGTCAAATTCGACTGTGGGGTGCGGCGCTCATCTCCGCTTTCATGTCAAGGGAGTCGGTGTTTGTGCGCAGACAGCTTTCTGGGTCTTGCTGCCAGCAGCTTCTGGCACAACGGAGGACTGTGACGAGTGCCAGAGTGCATGGAAGTGGCATTTTCCTTCCCGCCACAGCGGTACCTATTTATCTACTTGCACTGGCGTGCTTTCGAACTACTAGGTTGGCAGGAGCTGGGACAGAGCAATGGGAGCTCACCCCATGGCAGGGATTCGAACTGCCGACCTTCCAATTGGCAAGCCCAAGAGGCTGATTGGTTTAGACCATAGTACCGCCCGTGTTCTGTAGTTGCAACAACTTCGGTAGGACTCCAGCTCTCGTTTATGTTGCACCAAAAGAATGTGCTTGTGGGACGGGTTGTGTGTGTTATTGGTTTATTTTGTTCTTGTTTTTCTTACGTATTTCATGCTTTTCTTTTGTATTTTTATGCTCTGAACCCTTCTGAGATGTAGGGTGGTATACAAATTTAAATAGCAGCAACAACATTGATGGGGTTTAGATGCCAGGTTATTCATCCAAGGAATGCCTCTTGCTTGGTTGATGCAGTTATGTTGTTAGTATACGGTCTTTCTTTACATAAAATTGTATTCAAATAAAATATTGTTGCATTATATTGTTGTTTCTTGTTATGGGATCATGCAAAGAATGTATAGTGGGTTATAAATAAGTTAATAAATAATAATGCTAATTAGGCAATAACCTCTCCCCCATTGTTTGTTTGGAAGACCCGGAATTCAGAGAGATATTCCCTCTCCTTTCTGAGACGTTAGACTTTCTACCTCTTTATCAGTGTTTTGTTCTTTTCTGAAGGCATCTTTTTCAACAGATGTTTGAGTCCACTGCCGCTTAGATCATTATATGTTCTTTCTATTCTTGTTTAAAAAGTCTTGCTCCAGTTTTGGTTTTATATTTTAAGGTCTGCTACTTTGTGGTTTTACTGCATTTGAATTGCTTGGTCTGTTTTTGTTAGACACATTGATTGTCCCTGTTTGAAGATAAAATTGCTTGGTGAAGATTTTATTATAAATAAATTAAATACTGTTGATAGACCTATCCATTTTTTTCAAGCATGAAATTTTGGAGGGCATGAAAATCATTTTAAGAAGTAATTGTAAACAGAAACAAATGAAGAGAACTGATGGCTAAACTTTGATCCAATTTCATTTTGCCATACTGTTAATTTATCTTATGCTCCAACATCTTCAGATACTGGGACTATCTAGTTTGACCTTCTATATATTTGAAAAGTCAAGAAACTTGCCCATGTTTTTGTATCAAATTGATTAATGTTGTTTTGTTTCCAAAACAAAACGGAAAAAGTAATCTAGGTGTCCAGAACTGTGAGAGTTTCATTATTGTCTCTTGCACATTTGTTGGTTCTATTTATATTCTGTTTGTTTCATAAATTGATGGCTTTGTTTTCTGGATTTACATGCTTTCAGGAGATGGAAATTAAGGTAAGCAGTAAAGTCAGAGTTTCAGTAAGGAGTACAGAATATACACCATAAGTTGTGTGTGGTTATAGGGTTTCTACTTCTTCAGGAACGATAGCTATGTGGATGGGGGGACAAAGCCAGGTGGGAACAAACAGAAAACATTAAAAAGGGACAAGTTCTCTCCAAAGGAGTTATTTTGTTGATATCCCTTCCTGTACGGAGTCCTCACTCTTCCTTTTTATAGGAAAGCCTCCTTTGCATGGAGTTGTTTCTTACTAGGAAATTAAAGTTGCAAATGGTTCAGGTTAAATTCTGCAAAATACATCAAAATCCCAGTGTGTGTCAGGCTCAGAAGGTCTTCACTATGGATACGAAACTGGCTCTTTGACTGGGACTATAGGGGGCAATAGGGAGAGAGGAGGGTATCTTTCACCTCTTAACAGCATCCCAGACTTTCCTAAGGAGGGCTCTCTCAACACTGTGCAGATCAAATGAGTCTCTCAGCCTGTTTTATGTGTTCAAATCAGGTACTCCATTAGCGTTTTGGTATGCTCCTTCCTGTATCTTTGACAGTAAGAACTAACAAAGCAACCTTGAGGAGTAAAGCATCAATTTGCAAAGTTTCCTGCAGATTTTGCCAGGATTAATTAATTTTGACACAAGTGATTAGTTTTGATATGAGAACCGACTGGCTGAAACGGGCCCAGTGAAAGTTGCTTTATGAAAGTCACCAATAGGCCAAGGTTTTTGTTAATGGCAGGTTCATTATTGTCAGTTTGGGATGAAATTTCACAGAGTTGAAATATCCCACGTCCTCCTGATCTCTTGATAATCATTACACTCTTAAGGACCGTTCTTCACAAGGCTCACTTTTTCTACGCAGCCTGCTCTGGTCAGGGAGGGATTAAAATGATCTCTTTGATCAGCAGCTGGGAAAATCATTTGTAAGCAAAAATATTATTTGAAGATGAAAGACGTATACTTTCGCTGAAAATGTGTGCGGATGTATCAGTGTCATCACAAACATTAAAGTTTCACAAAATTACTTGATAACGAGTGGTAATTTTCTTGGAGCTAGGTTGTGTTTAAAAGGGTAATGTTCTCACCAAACCTATAGCCCTTTGTGTAGTTGAAAGGATTTGAGTAATCTTGCCATCTTGGCTCGGATATCTGTGGTAAAACCCTAATCTCTTTTGACTAATGTGACGTTTTGTTGCCTCTGCGAATGCTGAAAAATAATTGTAGAGGGTGCTGCTGAGATCAGTGTAGTAGAGATCATGTGATATAAGGAACCAACGTGTTTATATTAGATACAGTAAAACTGCTGGCTTCCTCAGCGTAGTAAGTTCAAGCGGATGCGCTGCTGCAATGCCTATTCCTGCTAAAACATCTCCCTATTTCTAGGCCACTGCCTCGGACAACCCAGAACGAACAAACAAACAAATAATAGAATTACTTTCATGTAAGAATCACTTCTTATGAAGCATCTTGAAGCAATTCTGCAATACAAGAAACAAAAGCCTATAAAACAGTTGCCTGCATAAAAACAGTTAAAACAACCACATACAGTGGTACCTCGGGTTACATATGCTTCAGGTTACATACGTTTCAGGTTACAGACTCCGCTAACCCAGAAATAGTACCTTGGGTTAAGAACTTTGCTTCAGGATGAGAACAGAAATCGTGCTCCGGCGGTGCGGCGGCAGCAGGAGGCCCCATTAGCTAAAGTTTTGCTTCAGGTTAAGAACAGTTTCAGGTTAAGTACGGACCACCGGAAGGAATTAAGTACCGTATTTTTCGCTCTATAAGATGCGCCAGACCACAAGACGCACCTAGTTTTTGGAGGAGGAAAACAAGAAAAAAAAAATTCTGCATCTCAGAAGCCAGAACAGCAAGAGGGATCGCTGCGCAGTGAAAGCAGCGATCCCTCTTGCTGTTCTGGCTTCTGGGATAGCTGCGCAGCCTGCATTCGCTCCATAAGACGCACACACATTTCCCCTTACTTTTTAGGAGGGAAAAAGTGAGTCCTATAGAGCAAAAAATACGGTACTTAACCCGAGGTACTACTGTATATGAAAACAATTTTGAATCCAGTGCAGATGCTAACTGGGATAAAAATCTCCACTTCGAATAGCTACAGTAACCAGAATATACCACCAACCCTGATAAGCCACTCATAATGCACACTTAGTTACTAGGTTTCATTGAGGGGTGTCCCTGACAATTTAAAACAGTTTTACTTGAGTGGCTGCTGGATCTAATAATCCAATCAGACACTTTTGAAACATTTCACCTTGTGCTCCAAGCGTTCTTTTCAAAACACGTATTCTAGGAATGTCACTGCAGGTTAGCTACCTCATCATTGATCTTCAAATTTCTTTTGATTCCTGGTACCAATTTTTCACTAAACATTCACCCCGACGCTGTTTTCTTGGCACTGCCTTCTGACTCTTCCCAGCTCCGTTTGGATGAACTGTGGCACAGCTGTTGAGCAAACAGGGAAATACAATGGGCAAGCACTTAACTTCCTCAATACGCTAATCATGATCTTATTAATATACTGCCTTGGCAAAAGTGTGCCGACTGCAGGCTTCAGTCTCTATGCAAGAGTTAACGGGCACAATTTGCACTAGACTTTTGGCTTGCCAGTGTTCCTTTTTTTCTGATCCAGTTTTCTCTTTTGTGTATATGTGTGTGTGTGTGTGTGTTGCTTTTTTTAGGCTAAGCAGCTGGAAGAGAAAGACAGAGAGCTGAAGAAGCATGATGCTTACTACAAAGAGCAGCTGGCTCGACTGGAAGAGAGGGTGAGAAAGTTTATTCTCTTTTAATGAAGGGGTTTGCTGCTAATTCCCGTTCTGCACTTGCTTTTTGGCTAACTTTTAAATAGGGTGTGGAGCTCAGGGAGGAGGGGTAAGAACTTTGTCATAAAGCTCTTTTCCCTCTTGGGGAAAAAAAATTGGCATTCTGTATGTTCTGGGATCTTGTAAAACTGTTTCACGCTGTGGATAGATGTGTCACATCAATGATGTTAACCTGTTTCAGTGGCTGAACCAGAGCTATTGGAAGGCAGTTCAATTTCATAAGACTTTCAACTTTTTCAGGAAATGCTGAGGCTTTGATTTTGACACATCCCAGGAGGAAAGCAGTTCCACAGTTGAAGCCTAGCCTGGCCAGGGTGTGTGGGGGTCATTTTGGCTTCTCAGGCCCAGAGGTTCCCCATTCCTGGTCTAGCCACTAAGGTCATCTCCATGTGGTCAGAGAGCAGTCCAAACGTCTGTGTTCTCATGTTGTTTATTTGTGCTGATGACTTACATAATATTTGCTATACTTTGGCTTTTTGGCTTTAAAATACAGTGGTACCTCGAGTTACATACGCTTCGGGTTACAGACTCCACTACCCCAGAAAGAGTACCTCAGGTTAAGAACTTTGCTTCAGGGTGAGAACAGAAATCGTGCTCCGGCGGCGCGGCAGCAGCAGGAGGCCCCATTAGCTAAAGTGGTGCTTCAGGTTAAGAACAGTTTCAGGTTAAGAACGGACCTCCGGAACGAATTAAGTACTTAACCCGAGGTACCTCTATATGCATGAAGTGGCTGTTACAGTGAAACAGCTGCCCTTCCCTTTATCCCTGCCAAAGTTGGTAATAGGGGAAAATAACATAAGGCCTTTGTTAGGATTCTTCCTCTGGTTCAGTGTCAAAACAAAACTTGAAAAAGGGAGGCAGGCGAGGAAGAAGGGGAAAAAAAAGGTAATATATTGGGGACTTCCGGGATAGCGCGAACGGGTAATGGCGGACTCCCTCTGAGCTCCGGAGGGAGTCGGCTCCGCTAAGGACGGGTCTTGCCGTGCCGGCGACACGGGGACCCTTAGAAACCGCAGGCGCGGAAGCCTGCGGACATGGTGACTCGGTGGGCACCTTAAGCGCCCTCCCTGACCCGCGAAGAGCCTTTTTAAAGGCTACGGAGTGGACCGGAGAGTGGCGTGGTGCTGAGAGTCGATCGCTGCCTTGGCGGAGCGAAGCCGCGAGCCATGACCGGAGAGCGCTGTCTTTCTTCTTAAAATTTGGACTGAAAATGTAACCCGTGAGTAAAAGGAAATTTCGGCACTAAAAGTTTCTTATTTACGAATTCGAGTATGATCGGGGGGACGTGTTAAAAAGGAAGTCCGCACTCCCCCTCCCCACCAAAAGATTTAAAGCAAAGAGATAGCACCAGGTCGGAAAGACTTTGGTGCTTAAACGGAGAACTTTCACAAACTGAATTAAGAAGTAATTTGAGCAGGAGTGGAAGAAAGAGGAATTCCGGGGGTTTTGCTTTTTAAGTTGACCCCCCCAGACCCGGGTAGCGCCCAGTGTGGGAGCCCGAGAAACAGAATAAGGAGTTTGACAGCTGTCAAAAAGAGCTGTCAAACGACTAGCCGAAACGTGGAACTGTGTTATAACTGCTTTTCTGGATTAAATGCTACATTGAAACTGAATTGATTGAACTGATTGGAAACAAAATAATCCTTAACAACAAAGTAACTGACTGTTGGGTGAGATTCATGATGGAGATCCCTCTGGAGGGAACTGATGACATTGCAATGGCTGCTGAAGGAAAATTACTGGCAGAGATACAAAAAATGTTTTGTCTGGTGGGAACCTTGCAAAAACAGAACACAATTATGACTGAACAGTTGATGACCTTCAGTCTTAAACTTAACGACTCTGTCAATGGAACTAAACAAGTGGAAAAAAAATTTGCAGCTGCAGAAGGAGAGATAACCCTATGGGGGGAAGGAGAAAAAGAAAGAGTTCAACAAGAATGCAAACAGAAACCTGTAACTTTTGGGAATCAAAGAAACAAGGAGGATGACTATGGGATTGCAGATCTGCAGGGCCAGAGGAAGAGAGAAGCCCCTGGAATAATCAGAATATTGAATCAACAAAGAATGAACAAGTTCAATGGGGACTTCTTTCTGGGGCTGGACTTTGGGAGATTTGTTGTCTTTGGTCAAAAACTGCCTTTGTTTGATTTGGAAGAAAGAAAATATGAGGAGCTGCTGACAGAACTTCATGGAGAAGGGAAGACCAACAAAGAGGACTATAAACAAAATCGGCGGAGAGAGGCTAACTGGGGCCTGAAGGCCTCGGATGTCAGAAATCCGGGCTAAAACTGTTGTTTATCTATTTGGGTAGGGGCAAAGCGGGGGCAGGGGGGAGGGGAATTTGGGGTGGTAAAAACCTGGGATTTGGAACTGAAATATTATGATTTTAGATTTAATATTAAAAAAAAAAAAAAGGATGAGTTTGTGGGAGAGAAATTACGCCGACCTTGGAGAATAGATCCAATATGGGAAAGGGAACATGTAAAATTATGATAAGTTAAAAAGGGGGAAAAGATAAATTGGAAGGAAAGAATTGAATAATTTTTAAGAGACCTAATAAATAATTTGCTGAGCTATGTAGTGAAAATGGAAGGTGGGCAGGGGAGTGCGGGGAAGTCATTGAAAGAAGGAGATGAAAATTTGGTTGTGTTTTGTTTTGTTTTGTGTTTGTTTTACCTTTGTTTTGATTTTTTTTTATGTAAGTTTGTTTTGTCTTTAAAATTGAAAATTGAATAAAAATTATTTAAAAAAAAAAAAAAAAGGTAATATATTGGGAGCATGGTAGATTTTCTGTATTCTTGCAATACGTTACAGAGATGTTAACACATGTTCCATCCCCTTTCAGACTAATCAGATGAGATCATGTTCAGTGCAAAAGATTGTAGGTTGCAGCAAGTTGTACTGGGACAAAGAAGCAATGGCTCTTCTTTCTATATTAATAAAAAAGTTGGCAATTTTGTTTTTATGGACTGTATGTCGCTTGCTGTGTAGTGAGTGTGTCCAGTTCATTGGTATATTTAGTTCAATACTTCGGCAACGACTTTCCAATGTTTTACATAGAGGGTATTTTTTTAGACCTACTGATGGAGATCTTTTTAACTGGGGATGCCAGTTACTGAACTTGGGTCTTACGTTATTCAAAATATGTGCTTTGCTACTGTGATGTGGCTTCTCCCCAGCACTGTTATTTATTTATTTTTTTTAAAAAATATTAATTAAATTTATACTGTACCTGTTCTCCCAAAGGAGTCCAGGGTGGCAGTGGAATTGTACTGACCAGTTTGTAATCAAATATGTAAAGGTAAAAGTAAAAGTACCCCTGACCGTTAGGTCCAGTTGCAGACGACTCGGCGGTTGCGCGCTTATCTCGCTCTATAGGCCGAGGGCGCTGGCATTTGTCCGCAGACAGCTTCTGGGTCATGTGGCCAGCATGACTAAGCTGCTTCTGACGAACCAGAGCAGTGCACAGAAACGCCGTTTACCTTCCTGCCGGAGTGGTACCTATTTATCTACTTGCACTTTGACATGCTTTCGAACTGCTAGGTTGGCAGGAGCAGGGACTGAGCAACAGGAGCTCACCCTGTCACAGGGATTAGAACTGCCGACCTTTTGATCGGCAAGCCCTAGGCTCTGTGGTTTAGAACACAGCTCCACCTGCGCCCCCCAATTAAATATATACCACCTCTGACTGCAGAGGTTTTGTTTTACTTTTCGGTGGCTGTTGATAGGTGTATGAATATGAATATGAATATTTCTATAATCCTCTAAGAAGGCTAAAGCAAAGAATATGTGAATTGATAAAGAGTCGATTGTGCAATGACGAGCGTGAATCCCCGGTACTAGTGGGCAGAAGCTGTGTGTTTAAGGAAGGCCTGAGCTAGTGTACCTCTCAAAACCAAAAGAGAGAAAGCAAGCAATCACTGACAGTCTTGGCAAAGAATGCTCATTAATTCCTAGACCAATTCTCAGATAAAGTACCTTGGTTCCTGTTAAGGTGGCATTTGAGCATATTGCATCTCTGAGTGTCAGAGCTCCTCCATATAATTAACTGGCCATTTTTATTAGTTTTTTTTTCTTTTTCAATTAGCAATTTCATATTCATGTTTCTCTCTGCAGCAGAAACACCACCGCAGTCATTGATAATAAAGGGAGATGACAACAGAGCAGATTAGTGTCAGCCCCGTGTGCTCCTTCTAGAGCTGAGTTATTATACATATTCACTTTCAGATGACGCCTGTCACTTTGAAAATATTTCAGAGGCAGGAGTGAAGATGCGCCAACCTTTTGGTGAGGATTAATACAGGACAAAGTGACACGGCATCCATGACAGCTGGGATGCTGAAACATAAACAATTCTGTTCCCCGGGGGCAATAGCCATCCATAAATTTCATTTATGTGCAAAAAAAGAAAAAGGCATTGATACTTAAAAAGAAAAAAAAGAAAAGGAAGTAAGTGATTCCCCAAACAGCTGACAGTATTTGTAGGTCAGCAATGGCACACAGGTTGTGAGTTACTGCCTGCTTCACGGCGGCTAAGCAAGATGGAATAGTTTAACAAAGGAGTTAAAGAATAACCTTCCTATGCAGTATATCTGCTCAGGCTATAAACTCGTTATTTAAGAGTTCCCCACATTAGATTTCAAGAGAGAGATTCATTCATCAGTACTAAAGGGACATTTTCCTCTTCAGACCCTGGGAAAATATGAGCCAATTCTCTGGATTCACATTGATATCAGAGCAGCCCTCTTGAGCTTTCAGCAGGAGACACAATAGAAGAGGATGTAAGGGTATAGGCTTGGTTCTCTCCCCCCTTTTCCACCCCCTGCCTTAATTTTGAATGAAAACGTCCTAGCTGACACTCCTAGCCGAAAACCCACTAGCTGCATCTAATGCACACGGAGCCCATAGTGGGCTAATTGCCATTCTTGTATGGGAAATGGCAAATCAATGGGAAAATAGATTGAAATAATGAAGCCGCTTAGAAGGGAAACGCTCACTTTTCCTCCAGCAGGAGACATCAGCAAAACGCCCTGAGATACTCCATCATTATACTGCGTCATTACTTCATTTCCAAAGTGCAGATGTTAAAAATTGAAGAGAATCCACAATCTATCATTACCAGACTCCCCCAGCCCCAGCTTGGCATGTTTCAAAATTGTGCACAAGTAGTTGAGACAAAACACATCATCTTGTTTCAAATGCGCATGGCAGGACGTGCATAATTACAGCCAGTGTCGCTCAGCACATTATCTGCTGGATTTAGACCTGGGAGACCTGGGTTTTTAATCAGACCTGCAATTTGCTATTCAACCGGTTGCTAGTTGTGACTAGTGATTGCTCCCTTGGTGACTAGAACTGCCATACCTAGAAATGCAAAAGGCTGCCTGCTGTGTCACGATCCTGAGAGTGTCAGACTCCAAACCAAAATATGGATATAATGAAGACCCTCAACATACAGTTCAAACACTCATCATGAGGGTAAGCATCCCAAAATCAGCCTTAATTTCATATGGAAAAGGCATAATGCGCTGAGCGGTTTATGTGTGCAACTTCCTAGAGCAAAATGCATGTATTCTTAGCCCATAGAGGATGAAAGGTGAAGTCATTAAATGTAAGGATGCAGTTGTGTTAGCAGTCTTCTACCCTCAAATCCATTGGGGTGAGGGCAGCTGCTCTCTGAACCAGTTGCAGCCTCTGTGCCTGAAAAAGAGGGCACAACTTTCACTTGAACTTGTGCCTGACCCTAACTGAGAATAATAGAAACTCTCGCAGCTCTTAGACTTTAATCCATAAATCCTGTGATGGGAGATAGATAACATAAAGGCACTATTGCCTTTAATACTGAGGAAACACCCACCAAATAGTGACAGTGTGATGATGGAAGAGTTGGTGTAGAGATGATAATAGTGATGATGATGATGATGATAATTTATTTATTTATACCCCGCCCATCTGGCTGGGTTTCCCCAGCTACTCTGGGCGGCTTCCAACCGAATATTAAAAAGAATACAGCACCAGATATTAAAAACTTCCCCAAAAGTAAAATAGTTGTTTATTTCCTTGACATCTGACGGGAGGGTGTTCCACAGGGCAGGCGCCACTACTGAAAAGGCCCTCTGCCTGGTTCCCTGTAACCTCACTTCTCGCAGTGAGGGAACCGCCAGAAGGCCCTCGGAGCTGGACCTCAGTGTCTGGGCTGAATGATGTGGGTGGAGATGCTCCTTTAGGTATACTGGGCTGAGGCCGTTTAGGGCTTTAAAGGTCAGCACCAACACCTTGAATTGTGTTTGGAAACATACTGGGAGCCAATGAAGATCTTTCAGGACCGGTGTTATATGGTCTCGGCAGCCACTCCCAGTTACCAGTCTAGCTGGATTAATTGCAGTTTCTGAGTCACCTTCAAAGATACCCCGTGTAGAGTGCATTGCAGTAGTCCAAGCGGGAGATAACGAAATAACTCTAGTATCATAAGAGTGGAAAGGGTTCTGACGGTCATCCAGTCCAACCCCACTCCAATGCAGGAATCTAATTCTATGACAGATGGCCATCCAACCTCTGCTTAAAAACCTCCAAGGAAGGCGAGTCCACCACCTTCTGATGGAGTCCGTTCCACTGTCAAACAGCTCTTGTCATCAGAAAGTTCTTCCTGATGTTGAGTCGGAATCTCCTTTCTTGTAACTTGAATGCATTGGTTTGGAGCAGGAGAAAACAAGCTTGATCCATCCTCCATGTGACAGCCCTTTAGATATTTGAAGATGGCTCTCATATCTCCTCTCAAGCCTCCTCAAGGGTAGTTGAGAGATGAGTGAGTGGCGTCCCCAGTGTTCCTTAGCAGTGGGCTTTACCCACCCAACTCCTACCCAGAAATCTGTTGTTGTTGTTGTTGTTGTTGTTGTTTTTTTTTTTAAAGGAAGATACCACCCACTGCCATTGTAAACCACCTCTCTATTTCAGAATTTGCCTAAAATCTCCCCTCCAAAATTAGATAAGTCCCCAAATATGGTAGAGGATATTACCCATGGATGTAGGCATGCAAATAGGTCTGAGATTGGTCTAATGAGTGCATATGCCATTTAGGGCTGGTCAAGGAGAGTAATGCAATATTATTCCCCAATGCATTTTGGGGGGAAGGTTGGGTGTTCACCCAGACAGTCAAAAGGTTGCAGGTTTCCCAAGCAGCTTTCAAATGCTATTCTCCACAAAGCGGTTTGGGAGTGGAATGTGATAGTGTTCTGATATCACACCTGTATTAGTGTGACCCGAAGAGTAGTCCAGCAAAGCTTCAGAGTCCTCTCTCTTTTCCATTGTCATCCTTTCCAGAGCTGACGGTGAAGAAAACTCCTTGCCCGCACAGTTCAGTGTAAAGAGTTTTATCAACTCGAAGGCACAAGACAATTCAGACACACTCTGTAACTAAAGTTAAGAGATGCTGATGCATCAAATGCTGTACTACTAAATGCAGTAACCTGGTCTTAGAGGTTAAACCGAAAAGGTTCAAATATACAGAGAGGTCCAAGTTTGAAGAAAGAAGAAGAGTTTGGATTTGATATCCCGCTTTATCACTACCCTAAGGAGTCTCATAGCGGCTAACAATCTCCTTTCCCTTCCTCCCCCACAACAAATACTCTTGTGAGGCTGAGAGACTTCAGAGAAGTGTGACTGGCCCAAGGTCATCCAGCAGCTGCATGTGGAGGAGCGGGGAAGCGAACCTGGTTCACCAGATTATGAGTCCACTGCTCTTAACCACTACACCACACTGGCTCTCCACCAGTCATTGCCAACACAGTCACAGTCACTGCCAATACACACCTGACTGCAGAATGCAGGGTTGGAGCCTGTGGCCTTCAGCTCTTTCGAAAGGCAGACCACAGCTGGTATCCTGACCTTGAGCAAAAATCACATGCAGGATAAGGGCCACTTGAGGCACAGACCAAGCAGTTAGTGCAGTTTCGCACATATCCCCAAATTACAGTAGCAGGATGTGGATAGACAGACCAGTGAAGTTCTACTCAGAGTAAACCCACTGAAATTAATGGGCCTAAAATAGCCATTAATGTCAGTGAGTCTGTTCTGACTAGCACTGAATACAACTCAGTGTTAGGGAAGCTTGCCAATTTCTTTTCTTTTTTTAGCTTTTTTTTTCTAAAATACAAGTAATTTAAGCATACTAAGTTAGATCATTCTTTAGGGCAGCGGTTCCCAAACTGTGATCTGTGGAGCCTTGGTGTTGCCCCGAAGCATTTCTAAGTGCTCCGCGAAGAGATTGGAAAGAAAAAGTTGGTTAGAGACTGGTGCTGATAACATCAAGGTTGCAGTTTTGATCCCCGTATGGGACAGCTGCAAATTTGTGCATTGCAGAGGGTTGCAATGAGGTCCCTTCCAACTCCTGAGGGTCTCTTCCAGCTTTACAATCCCATGATTCTGTGAAATATGTACCCTTAGCATAAGGGCGACAATAGTGCTCCCTGACGAATTTCTGTCATGGAAAGTGCTCTGCAACTCAAAAAGTTTGGGAGCCACTGCTCTAGGGCATCAGAAAATATTCTGATGCATACTGGAAAATTCCCAGTTCAAAATTTTATGGGAAATCAGGGTGGTTATGATATATGTGGAAGGAAATCTTGTTTACTCCCGAACAACACTGTGATGTAGGGTTGGCAGAGTTTGACTGGCCTGAGTGCTTCATGGAGGTTTTAATTTAATAATTATTCAATAATTATTCAATAATTATTTATAATTATATTATTATTATTATTATTATTATTATTATTATTATTATTATTATTATTAATTTATTTATTTCTCCAGCACAAGTTGAACTCTTGCCTCCATTTGCTCTTTCAGCTCCTCTGCTGTTATAGAACAGAAGTGATCCACACAGAAATGCCAGCACCGTATCATGGCAAAGCTTTAATAAAATCTTATGGAAAAAGGAAATAAATAAGTACCAGCATTGAGACTGACCCCTGCTCTCGTGGCAAGCTCTCTATATGTTCGTAATGCTGCATATGCTACAGTGTAAAGTGTGGCTTTTTAAAGGACAATGATAGAACACCTGGCATTTATATAATGCTGTGTAGTGTTTAAAAGCACTTTGCATACATTTCCTGGTTGCAGTCTCCTTGCAGCTACTCTGCACTGTAGGTCCTGGCTGTTCTTTCCATATTTCTTTCCTTAAAGACGAAGAATACATTTATTATGGCGTACATTTTCCAGGATCAGAGCCCATGTCAGCAAATGCATCGCATGTAAGCCTGAAATGGCAGGCCCAAAAGACACATGAATGTATAGAGGGTAGGGGGTGTCAGCAGCGAGTTTAGAGGGAAATGGAAGTGCAAAAGCGCAGGTAGTGATAATTACACGCACACAGAGAGAGAAATAGAGGCTTGCCTGAGGCCACCTAGTGATTTTTGTAGCAGAGGGAAGACATGAATTTATTTGCAGCTTTGACAAGGATATAGGCAACATTGGGCAAAAGATTCCAGCATTGCGGGGTGTGGGGGTGTGGAATAGATGACCCTGATGTAGTGTCCAACTCAGGATTCTATGAGCTATGCAGAAGCTGTATGCTAATTCACAACTTGCACATCTCCAAATTCAACCATCAATTGACTTTGATACTAGATTTGGCTGCATTTGGGCAGGTACATTTCAGAAAAGCTATGGTTTTCCCAGTAGTGATGTATGGAAGTGAAAACTGGACCATGAAGAAGGCTGATGGCTGAAGAATTGATGCTTTTGAATTATGGTGCTGGAGGAGACTCTAGAGAGTCCCATGGACTGTAAGAAGATCAAACCTCTCCATTCTTAAGGAAATCAGCCCTGAGTGCTCACTGGAAGGACAGATCCTGAAGCTGAGGCTCCAATACTTTGGCCACCTCATGAGAAGAGAAGACTCCCTGGAAAAGACCCTGATGTTGGGAAAGATGGAGGGCACAAGGACAAGGGGACAACAGAGGACGAGATGGCTGGACAGTGTTCTCGAAGCTACCAGCACGAGTTTGACCAAACTGCAGGAGGCAGTGGAAGACAGGAGTGCCTGGCGTGCTCTGGTCCATGGGGTCGCAAAGAGTCGGACACGACTAAACGACTAAACAACAACATTTTGCACAGGCAAATGGGATCTGTCTTCACAAATCATGCTTGGGTTCAAATTCCTGAAAATGCAGACATGAGTTACAATCCTCTCTTTTTTATATAACTTCTGTTTTTCCTCTGTGGCTTATGTCTGCAGGTAGGATTTTTAGCTCGTAGGATCGGCGCTTCATTTGCAGCATCAGTTTACTGCACAGGCTGTCAAGGAGTATTAAACTTCAAATAAGATGAGCACACAGACAGTAAAGCTGCGAGTTGATGGCACACACTATACCTGGTATTAACCAGTATTATCCATCCCGCTTGCTGCAGTAAATAGGATTTTGCTATTATGATGTGTCAGGGTTTTCAGAGCAATCAAATTTACTAGACACTAAACTGCTCTCCTCTCCGCTGAGCGGCTTTAGTCTGGATTTTTGTGCTCGCATTAATCCTGTTGGTAGGAAATCCTCATCCCAATAGCGTAGAGAAATTATAATTTAATGATCTCTTCACTACCCCCCACCCCCTGCTCCATTCAAGGCTCAGAAAGGAATGCTGGGCTTTTGCAGTGATAGCTCTAGGGCTTTGACAAAGGAGATAATGCACAATTCAGCTTCTAAGCCAAGTATCATCTCTGTGCATGTGTGTGTACATTTGCCGTGAACAAAAGTATTACAATGCAAGCCACGCGGGTTTCAGATTTCCCTGCGCGCACGGCTGTATTCATCTTCTCAGAGGTTCAACAGGTGAATGATCTAGCAATTGGATAGTTTGTTTGGTGAACTCCGGCTTGCAAATGTTGGCTGTAGCTGTGCAAACATTTCTGACCTATATGTTAGGCTTAACTATAGCAAAGGGACCGTGTTGCCCTCTGAGCCACATAATAACTTCAGAGGCAGAAAGCACATTCTTTGGAATTTAGGCATCACATTCCTTCCACAGCAATGTTGTGCAGAGGTTTTTATTGCATGTCTTACAGCTGCAGATTATGTGAGAGGTCGTTTCTCATTCAACCTGAGCTTTTTCATGCAGTTCGCTATCCACAGGGAATGTAAATAAGTGGGACCTGCAACAAAACGTTGCAGCGTAGAGTGTTTCTGTTCACTTTTCCAAGTCAGCCTGCCATGCCATGCCATTGCAACCCTCCCCCTAATTTTCCATTGACCCGCCCCCCAACAGACACTTTGCATTCTGTACCCACCAGTCATGCTCAGCTACCAATGGGCTGTTTCGGTTGCCCTCCCCCAAGATGTTTTTATTCATATCAGCTTTTCACAGCTGGGGTAAGAGGGGGTTCAAGAAGGAGAATTAGAATAAAGTTACCCACTCCAAACACTTGGGAAGAGGATAAGCTTTGTGCTCAGAGAAAGATATTATGGAAAAGTTTTAAAATCTCTGTTTTAGGTTTGCTTTAGGGTTAACTGGAAAAAGACTAGGATATTAGTGCAGGTTTTTAGCTGTTAATCTTAACTTTCAGCAGGGTTTTAGTACATTATCCCCAGCCTATCCCAAAGGCACACATTTAAATGAGTAGATGGCTAAATACAAGCAAAGATATTTGGCTTTCAAAAAGTAGGTTGGCATTCGCTACCCCCAAATAATGACTTCCAGGAATGACAGAAAGCCAGTGGTAACATTACCAGGTCAGGCCCTATTACTGACTTTAGATTTCACCGATATCTGTTCCTCCCTGGTGCTAAAAAATTCTTTCTATCAGCTTTGAATCTGGGAATGCTGTACTTCTGGTAAGAACAGCCCATGATTATATATTGTAATGAAGTAAAGCTGTTCAGACCTCTTTATTCCCTGCAGTTTCCGTGAATAGTTGAAGCATGTGTTTGGCACCGTAAACACATCACTCCCTTGGGTACAGAAGGCAACTGTATAGTTAAAAAACACTCAGCTCCTTAAGAGAGGCCGTCTTGTGTAGTCTTTGTGCGAGTCTTGACTGCATGCTTTTGGATTTCAGAGGCAATATTCTGAAACGAGGAGCTTGATTAATTTCAGCAGAAAGTGCTGTTATATGATAATGGGACCTCCCCACTCCCACAAACCCCCCTTTGAGGGACTGAAGTACCTGTTTACCTTCAAGGGACTGCACAAGACTTATTGAAACAATTGTGAGATGGGACTTGCAGTCCATTTCCTTTCTTGCCAACCGTTGTCCTGGAACTCATTATTGTGGCATTTGGGGGCAAGTACCCCGGGGCTGCTTTGCAAATGTACTGCAAGCTGGAGGGCAGCCACTAAGCAGCATCTACTCTTGTCACATTCATGAATTTAATTTGCATCAGTGTGGTGGACACTAGAACTTTTGATAGTTTGAAGTCTGTCTTACCTGCTGGGCTTTCTGGAAAGTTGTGTCGGCTATTCACTTTTTTTTTGTTCTGAACGTCTTAACACAGAGATGGTAAGCCTATAGCCCTCCAGATGCTCTTTGAGTCCAACTCCTATCAGCCCAGCCAGCAGAACCAGCAATCAGAAATGGTGGGAATTGGAGTCCAGCAACAACTGAAAGGCCATAGGGTAGGCATTCCTGCTCCATCGTGTGTAAACACTGAGCTTTCAAAAATCGTAAATGTCAGAAATTATAGACTGGGAAGGGAGCAGAAGGTCATCTCGCCCAACATTGGCTCCTCACTTTATTTGTACTGAATCATTCCAATTCCCGGATTTTTTTCGCTCCATAAGACGCACCTGACCATAAGACGCACCTAGTTTTTAGAGGGGGAATGCAAGGAAAAAAAATATTATTTACAGGGAGCGTTGAGCAGAGCCTGTATGCATCCCAGGCTCTGCTCAGCGCTCCCATTCACGAGCCGCATGGAGCGTGTGTGTGGTGCTTGCAGGCTTTTCCCCGAGGAGGGAGAAGGGCAGCCCGCACACTCGCTCCGTGCGGCTCTTGGGGGCTTTTCCGGGAGGCGGGGGAAGGGACTGAGGGGCTATCCCAGAAGCTAGAACAGCAAGAGGGAGCACTGCACAGTGATCCCTCTCGCCGTTCTGGCTTCTGGGATAGCTGCGCAGTCTGCATTCGCTCCATAAGATGCACACACATTTCCCCTTACTTTTTAGGAGGGAAAAAGTCCGTCTTATAGAGCAAAAAATACGGTTCGCCACAGGACTCAGACCACTCCCTTTAGAGAGAGGTGATTTGCTTAGCAAATGAAGAAACCCACAGGCTCTTAGAAAAGGCCAAGACTACCCATGCTTACTGTAATGGTTGTAAGGGGGTTACTTGTGCGTAAATTGCCTTCAGTTTAGTTAGATTGCTTGGCCAACCATGCTTAGGCTGACAGCTCGCCCTCCGTGACCTGTTAGTCACTTGCAGAATCCGTCAGTGGGCATTTCTTGAACCTCTTCCAGCATAAGAGCTGTTTGACGCCAAGTCTCCTCCTACTTTGCCAGCGCGGAACTCGTCTGCGCAAGTAAGGGGAAGGCAGGGGCGTGTCAGCGCTCTCTCCACTAGTCTCTGGTGAAGGGTCTTGGAGACCTGTCTCCAATTCCTCCATCTCCCTCTCTTCTCTACTGGTGTTACGCTGAATTCCTTCCCCCCTGCTGGTCCCCTCCGGCATTGCTCTGGAGCCCTGCCTCCGCCTCTCGCTCTGATGTCAGTTCCCTGACACTAACCAAGCTGTGTTTCCAAAATTGCAATAGATTCTGCATATATGAGACAAAGGACGCCGTAGTGCTACCACCCTTGAAAAGAAAATGCTCAGGACCAGGAAGTCCTTAACATAAAAGACCCATTCCTGGGCAATGTGCTTGAATGAGTGTTAGCTCATCAGTATCAAGCACTCTCTGATGTTCATCAACTTCAGTTAGGGTTTAGGCCTTGTTTTGACACGGAAACAGCCTTGTGGGATGACCTTTGCTGGGCGAGAGAAATGTGGGATATTTTCCTGGACTTTTCAGTACCATCAGCCACAACATCCTTCTGCAAAGGCTATCCAAACTGGGCGTGGGTGGTGCTTATCTACAGTGATTCCACTTATACCTGGAGGAGCATTTTCTGAAGATTTTGGTGGGGGGACTTCAGATCAACCCTATTGAATTACCACTTCAGGTTCCCCGCAGTGTTCCATTTTATTCAAGCAGCCACAACTCTGCTTGGATACCAGGAACCTGGCTTCAGTGACAGGACAAGACTGTACTGATGAGCAAACAGACTAATTAAATAGAGGGCGGACAATATAGATAGGGGAGGAAAATGGAGGCAGAGATAAGCAGAGGGAAAAATACATGGTTTTATTTCAGTTGCCCATAACTTGTAGGGGATGTTCTTGATATCCTAGCACAAGTCCTGGCTTGCATCTTCTCGTTCCTCACTGTCACATTGGTTGCAAGCATTCTGGAGCTTTTCAGGCACACTGGCCTGCTGCTTTCAATCTTATCACCACAACTATGAGGCCTTGTAATTTACTGAACACTGTGATTCTCGGGATTCTAATAAACCCACTGACTTCACAAAAGTGCTTTAGGGTCATGTGCGCAGACATCATTGGATTGCAGCTTGAGGTGATCATTCTTGTCACCTAAATGGCATTACCCTCCGCTTCCGAGGATCTGAACGACAGGTTGCTTTGGCGTGCGGGCGATATCCCAGGACCAAATATTGCTTAAGACTCGGGTGAGTCTTGGCTCCAATGCTGTCCGCAGTGGCCATTTTTCAACTCTCTGAATCTCTGGGCTCTGCACTGGAAAGATTAAAAACAGAGAGTTCATCACAGCTTCACAACAATGCATTGATTAACACAATACCTTCTGTATTGTGGGTCAGAGTTTAATACTTCACACAATTGAGATGTCAGTTTGGTCTAAAACATGACACTCTGTCATCAGAGCTCCTGCCTTCCTTTCTGTAGATTGCCCTGCATTTGGAGAGGGTATTGTAATGGGAGAACTCTGTGCCAGTTAGACCAAGACTAGCAAGTTTGTCAATGACAATTACAGTATCTCAGAACTCAGCTTGTCTGGTGCAGGTGGAAAATGAAGTATCATTTTTAAACGATGAGTTGGATCTGAAGAAGTGCAAGTGGAAGGAAGCTAACCACTAGTTGCTGTGCAGACACTTGCAATATCCATAGCAGAAGAGTGGGTGCAGACACTTTGTGTTTGTTACAGTAGTGTAGCTCTTCTCTTGTTTATGCAAGCAGAAGAACCTGATTGGATTTACTTCCACTTTCTTCGCACAATGCTCTACTTTTTCAGCAGGGGGCCGGTCCACTGTCCCTCAGACCTTGTGGGGGGCTGGGCTATATTTTGAAAAAAAGAAGAAGAACGAATTCCTATGCCCCACAAATAACCCAGCAATGCATTTTAAATAAAAGGACACATCCTACTCATGTAAAAACACACTGATTCCCGGACCGTCTGTGGGCCGGATCCGGCCCCCAGGCCTTAGTTTGCTTACCCATGGTCTACCAAAATGTGTGCAAAGCAGCAAAAACTACCTTTCTTCTTGTTTTGGACGGGTGCCTCTGGATCCAACCTATTTCAACTATATTAGCATTCCAAACTCCATATCCCAGTTCCCGACTGTCTAAGTTGTGCAGTCTTCCCCTGATCATTGCTATGTGCTCATTTTCATTTACTTCTCCCCCTCCCCACATTTCTTCTCCTTTGGCGATCACTCATAGCTGACTAAGATTGTCTTCCATAAACATAGTTTTAATAATGAGTCCGTAAGTGACTGTGGAGTCCAATTCTGGATCCACACATCCTTCCACAGTGGGGACATTAGTTTCCTGGCGGGAGTTGATCACGGTGTGGATTTGCCAAGCGTGCCTTCCTCTTAGCTCGTTTCTCCCTTGCGTCCCAGTTTGAGTGTCTTCAAAGCCCATGACACCTTTGGTAAAGGCTGTTCTCCAACTGGAGCGCTCACAGGCCAGTGTTTCCGAGTTGTCAGTGTTTTTACTACTTTTTTTTTTAGATTTGCCTTGAGACAGTCTTTAAACTTCTTTTGTTGACCACCATATTATGCTTTCCATTTTTAAGTTCGGAATAGAGTAGTTGCTGTGGAAGACAATCATCAGGCATCCGCACAACATGACCAGTCCAACGAAGTTTATGTTGAAGAATCAGGGCTTCAAAACTGGTGATCTTTGCTTCTTCTAGTACACTGATATCAGTTCACCTGTCTTCCCACATGATGTGTAAATTTTTTCGGAGACACTGTTGATGGAATCTTTCGAGGAGTTGGAGATGGTGTTTATAAGTGGTCCATGTTTCACAAGCATATAGTAAGGTGGGCAGTACAATAGCTTTGTAAACAAGCATTTTGGTTTCCCTCTGAATGTCCGGGTGCTCAAACACTCTGCACCTTCAATCGGGAGAAAGCCGCACTCGCAGAGCTCAGGCAATGCTGGATTTTGGCATCAATGTTGGCCCTTGTGGAAAGATAACCGCCTAAGTAGAAGTGATCGACATTCAAGCCCTTCAACATCCCATTAAGCGGGATTGCTTCCAAATGACTCCTAAGGACCGTCTGCTTTCAGAATTCCGTGATAACATCGAGGAACACTGGACCAAGCTAAAAACATCCATTATTGCAGCCTGGATACCAAACCAAAAAACACCAGGCCTGGTTTGATGAGAATGACAGTGAGGTTGAACGCATGATTGACAAGAAAAGGAAGGCCTTTCATATTTGGCAAAGAGATAGAAACTGTGCCACTAAGAAAAAAACCTATGCCATCACTAAGGCTGAGGGTCAAAGAAGAACCAGAGAACTAAAAACCACCTGGTGGATAAAAAAAGCTCAAGAGATCCAGCACTCAGCCGACACTCATGATGCACAGAGTTTCTTTAAAGCCACAAAGACCATCTATGGGCCAATAAATCATGGCATATGCCCCCCTATGCTCAGCAGACGGTATCACACTTCTAAAAGATAAAGAAGCTATTACATTGCTCTGGAAAGAACATTACCAACATCTCCTTAACTGCAACTCCCCCGTAGCTGCTGAGGTCCTCTCGCAAATTCTGCAAAAACAAGTTAGAGATGTGCTTGCAGTATCTCCAAATCTGGGAGAGTTGTGTACAGCTATTAACCAAATGAAAAACAAAGCCAGTGTACCTGATGGGATACCTGCCGAAATCTTGAAAGTGGGCAGAATTGAACTTACACAACAACCTCACAAGCTCTGCAAATAAATCTGGGAAAGAGAAGAAATCCCAGCAGACTTTAGGGATGCCAAAAGTATCAATCTCTTAAAAAAAAAAAAAGGTGACAGAACTGATTGTGGAAACTATTGAGGCATCTCTCTACAGTGGTACCTCAGGTTAAGAACTTAATTCGTTCTGGAGGTCTGTTCTTAACCTGAAACTGTTCTTAACCTGAGATACCACTTTAGCTTGTGGGGCCTCCCGCTGTCACTGCACGATTTCTGTTCTCATCCTGAAGCAAAGTTCTTAACCCGAGGTAATATTTCTGAGTTAGCGGAGTCTGCAACCTGAAGCATATGTAACCTGAAGCATCTGTAACCCGAGGTATCACTGTATTAGCTGCGGCCGGCAAAATTCTTGTAAGGATCTTAGCAAACCGTCTCTTAACAATATCCGAGGTGACCCTTCCTGAATCCCAAAATGGTTTTTGGCCTTCTAGGGGGACAGTGGACATGATTTTCACCGCTCGACACCTTCAAGAAAAATGCAGAGAGCAAAACCAACTCCTGTATATGGCATTTATTGACCTGACTAAGGCTTTCGACACTGTAAATCGTAATGGCCTGTAGACTGTCCTTCTGAAAATTGGCTGCCCAGATAAATTTGTAAACATCATTCGGCTCCTCCATGATAATATGACAGCAACAATCGCAGATAACAATGGCTCTCAAATGTGAACCATTCACATTCACAATGGGATCGGGTGTTAAACAGGGTTGTGTTATTGCCCCAACTCTATTCATTATTTTCACTGCCATGTGAAAACAGATTGTCTTTTACAATCATTGATCCATTTTGGGGTGCCACTGCAGATCCCCTGCTTCCCGCAATCTGTTCAACGTATATGAAGGTGAAACTGTCGGAAACTTTCAATTTGGTTTGTCTGTATCCTGTGCTGAAGCACTTTAGCCATTGAATGCAGACATTCCTTGTTTATCAGGGGAGAAAGAGATGCACTATCTTTTATTGTGTGCACACAAAATTTCAGCTTTTTAGTTGGTATGGAAGTACTCTCATGATACCTCTGTCAGCGAGACCTAAGCATTTTTATATATGACAGCAGGGACAAATCCTTACATGCATTTAATCATTGCAAAGATATGCTACCCAACCGCGGTTACAACTTGAAGAGCCTCTATGTTTGATGACACTTTCCTTTGTTAAAAAGAAATTATTCTTCTCATTCATTACTGTCCTTATGATAGATAGCAACACTGAAGTATCACTTAATTTTTTATATAAAAAACTCCCAAGTTGTTTTTCACATTGAATAATAAGCATTAATCTTATATTTCTTGCAAGATTTTTTTTTTCCAGGCAGACATATCGTATGTTATAGTTAAACGTGGCCATTTAAGTTTTAGACTGGTTCTCCCTGGTGCCATGATTTGTGTTAAGCATTAAAACATCAGCAGTAGTAGCTGTGCTTTGGAAAGAGACAGCACCTTTAGTTGGAAGACCGGCCTGTTTCCATTTTCCTGGGCAAAACAGCTACATGTATGACTTATATGGAAACAAGGTCTGAGGCTTATTTATCACTGTGCATTTGATAAGTAAAATACCCCCTCTCCCACTTTGTTTTGTTACGTTTCAGTACTTACTTCCTTACTATAACATTCATTTTTCAAAGCATATACAGGCGAAGACAAGGAACACACAGGATTAGACAGAAATAAATAAAGAGCACTCTTCAGAGTGCCAATCATTACATAATCAAAATGGCAACATCCGCACGCAGACTTGAGTGACCCCAGGATTTGCAGAAACACAAAAGAAAATCTTCTAAGAACAAATCGTAAAAGAAAGGGGGGGGGGGAATGGACCATTGCGATTTTAACATGTTCATTGTCCACACAGTGCTGAGTGTCTTTTGGAGTCGGCACTGGAAAATTGAGGAGGATCCAGGATAGAATGGAGTATTCTGAAAAAGGGCTTTTAGCATGAGCACCCAGCACATTTTGTTGCAGGACCTACTTGTAATTTATAAAAGGTAACAAGGGAAGTATTGAAAGATGGTGCTCACCATTTGAAAATTATTGTAAACATTCTCAGGTTTTTTTTTTAAAAAAAACCCTACTCGGAAGCTACTTATAAAAAAATCAAAACATAGTTAGAAACAATATTATCCATCAGCTGCTAAAGCAGTGTGTTTAGGGAAACAGCAGTGGTAAAGAATTTTGCTTACAAAAGTGTGTTGGTTACTGCACGCCTCGTTTTTTGATGCAGATTGCTTCTGGGTTGCCTCTCATTTTTGAACTTTTAAGACAAGACTTGGGAGCTGCAGCATGCAGCTTTGCCTTGCCGGTTTCCCTTTTCCCCCAATCTACCGTATTTTCTGCCCTATAGGGCACACCGGCCCACAGGGTGCACCTAGGTTTTTTTTTGGGGGGGGAATAAAGAAAATCCCCCCCAGGCGCGGGGCTGGGGCAGGGGAAGCCCGAGCTTCCCCTGACCCCAGCCCCCAGAACAGGCTGCTATCTGCAAGCCTTGGGAGCGCCCCAGACTTCGGGATGCAGGCTGCTATCCGCAAGCCTGGAGAGCCTGGCGGGAACTCCCGCTGGGCTCCCCAGGCTTGCAGATAGCTTCCTGAAGCCTGGAGAGCGAGAGGGGTCAGTGCGCACCGACCCCTCTCATTCTCCAGGCTTCAGCGAAAGCCTGCATTCGCCCCACAGGACGCACACACATTTCCCCTTCATTTTTGGAGAGGAAAAAGTGCGTCCTATAGGGCGAAAAATATGGTACGTTAACCCCTTTATTCAACAAAGTGAAGCTAGAAGGGATGAAATATCATTGGCTGAAGGAAAAAACTGAAAAGTTGCTTGAAGATACTTCTTGAATTCTCTGGGGCACACTGGTGCAAAAGAAGGCAAATATGGCATTTATCTGGGCAAATGGAGACTTAGGGCTTGCCCAGATTCTCCAGTCACTTTCTCTTGGGGACACCCGATCTTTACTACTGAATTGGAGCGAACGTCAGTCGGGTTTTCTGCAGATTGATGCCTGTTTTATTCAGCACTAAAAATTGGGTTTTCCTGGGGAAAGGGGTGGGGCAGACAGAAAACTTCACAGACAAGTGGGAAACCGCTTAGACCCCTTGCTTTCTAGGCATGCGGCAAGCAGAAGTGTGGACAAGCCCTTGATGGATACTTAGGAAGGTAACCTCGGCATCATTGATTAAAGAGTAGGCTACCATGGACAGCTCCGCTGAAATTCATTTTTCCTCTTGATTCTCTGCTGGGAGCCAGTGAAGAGCTGAGTCCGCTCACTTTCTTTCTCCCTCTCTGTCTTCTATATCTCACACTTCATTGACCACAGCTGAAAATAACTTCCTGTGTGCTCACACATGTGCAGGGCCAGCGCTCTTTGATTGAAGAGCCTTCTCGAACCTTGATTGCCTAAATGATTTGGGCATCTAGAACAGTTCATTGTCATTAATGGAAATTAATGCCTGCGTTTAAACCCAGACATTCCTGTTCTGTGCTTTTTGAAGTGCTTGTGGCATTTTTTCTTCTTCTCCATTCCCCCCCTTTTTAATAATATTTATTAAGATTTAACAAAGTCATAAATACAAAAATACATAATGAAGCAAAAAGAAGACTCTCAAACAAAAATACAAAATACAGAAAATGAGAGAAATACAAAATACAGAAAAAAATTAAAAAGAAAAAATTAAAAAATAAATCCATTTTTTTATAACTTTGGACTCATTAGCTTGTTTCTTTGACCTCCTCACACCTCCCCTTTTTGTATTCCCATTAATATAATCAAATCAGCAAATCCTTACCCTCTCTCATTTATCTTAACTCTATATCTTAACATATTATAGCCCTATATTTTCATCCATTGTCAATTCATTTTTACATACTTTTTAACTTTGTTGCTAATGCCACTTATTTTCAGTCCAACATCATTTTAACATTCATTGATTTTACAGTGTTTCTGCAAATAGTCTTTAAATTTCTTCCAATCTTCTTCCACCAACTCTTCTCCCAGGTCTCGGATTCTGCCAGTCATTTCCGCTAATTCCATATAGTCCTCTTCTTCTCCATTCCCTGCCTGAGATGTCTCGGAATAAGTTTGTAGCTCCTTTGCAATTTCAGACAGCCTATGTAAAAGTTGAGCTTGACAAGCCGCATTGTAATACAGGAAATAGTTCTTTTTTGAAGAAGCAGCTCATCCCAGCCTGTATTCACTTATTGGTTCCTTCATGTACCTGCCCTTGGCTGAGATGGCCAACTTATTAGTATTGTGCTTTAAAAGTATCCTGTACGGTTTGGGTGGCCAAGGGGCTCCTGTCTAGAAATTGCTTGAGTCCTCAAAGGCTGAAGTAAAACACTATAAAGAGACGTCCAGAATTGCTCATCTGTTAAGGGACGTTTCAGAGCGTGGTGCAGTACCTTTTATTCAGCAGCCGCATTGGGATCCTGTGCTGGCTTGTACTTTGCCGCTCATGTGTTCTGCAGTCTTGTGATAAAAAGCAGTGGGAACTACCTCATCTTGCTCCATCCATTTTGCTGAATTGCTGTGATGTCATGGAATGTCCATGACCTATCTGAGTATCTGGAGGGGACCCGTTAACTGGGATTTTAAAAATTGCTGTTGTGATGAAGGGATCGGAAGGTTGGTTTGGCTAAACAAAAACCTTTCAGGCAGCAGCTGGGGAGAAGAAGGTACAGTTCTACCTCCGCTAATGAATCCCTCCAGTTACATAAACTTTGGGATACATAAGCGGCAAAGCCGGAAGTATATTTCTGGGTTTTTTGCTGCATGCGCATGTGCAGAAGCGTCTCTCCGGTTGCGAAAACCTTGGGATCCGGCCGGACCTCCAGAGAGGATCCCGTCCGCAACTGGAGGTACCACTGTATTATGTGCCCTTGGGAAGTGTGAGGGAAAGAGCTAGGAGTAGATTCTTTTTTTAAGACTTAGGAAATGGCCTGTAGATTAACTTTAACCAGCCATATCTTTGTAGAGAGATTTCTGTTTTGAACGGATGTGTGGTGCTTTTTGACTTACAAAGCTGAGATGGAGTGACAGTGAGAGGAAGCATGTAAAATATTTGTGGCCTTGGGCAGTTAGTTGTGCACAAATGTGACACGAAAAGGGTAGGTTTTCCAAACACATTCCCCGGTCCTGCTGCTGATTTTTGCAAAACATGCATTAGTGGAAGCGGCCAGGCCCTTTCATTTATCAGTGTGAGGATATTATGCAAGGAGTGTTATCCCTGTGCAATTTTCGAACCCTCTTTAGTCAATAGCCTTGTAAACTGAAAGCTCAAACATCCTTCTCATCCGCATATAGACCTTCATTTCCCCTCCTGTCAGCCTGAGTGATATTTTAATTTTTCTGCCCCTTAGAAAACTTCAGTCTCTTATTCAGTAAATAAATGAGTCAGCCCTCAGGAAATGCTGCTGCCAGAGTGTTTCCGTTTGCTAGTGCAATAAATGTGGGAGCTAATAAATGTCCTCTCCCATCAGGAGGAGGCGTATAATGAGTAAATGATGGGAAAAGGAATTCGGGAAACAAATGATCAATCCAATCTAAGACGACAAACCATTTCTTAATAACTTGGTCTTCAGCTGAATAGAGGTCTTTTCACTGGCCACGGGGAACTGCTGAGGCAAAGCCCTGAGAGAGGGCCGTACATCTGTGGCAGCTGATGGATTTTGTAAGTCTGCTTTCTAGGTTCACTGAGCAGTAAGCTCTGGTTCAGAGACAACCCGTCTCACGTGATGCATTGCTCGTTCGCTGCTCCTGTAAGTGCATCTGTATGCTGGAAAGTGAAATCCCCAAACTTAACTCTGAGTGAATAAATAGTGGTGGAAAAAACCCACACTCTTCCGTCTTGCACCTGGGAGGAACTAAACATTCGTCCAAAGTAGCACACATGTTACATCTCGTCAGGTAGAGCTTTCAGTTGCAGTCATTTGTGTGCACACGGTCACTTGTACATGCAAACAAACTAAAATAGACTTTGTTTGCCTCCAGCCAGAAATTCAGCATGCAGAGACTGTGTACACACACTGTGGGCTGTATTCAACTAAGTCCTACTCAGAGTAAACCCGTTGAAATTAATGAACCTAGGTTAGTCATCTCCGTTAACTTCAGCAGTAGGACTAGCAGCGAATGCTGTCCCAACCCTTTAAACCACGCTGGAAGCTCGTTCTTTCCCTCCAAAGAATTCTGTGCACTGCAGTTGTCCCTCAAAGATCCCAGCAACCCTTGACAAACTACAGTGCTCCAGATTCTTTTTGGGGAAGAATTTACTTCAGAAGGTAGTGTGCACAAAGCTAGAGTGTTGACTTCTCCATTGACTCAGCAGACTGAAGACTGTGACACATCATCCGTTTTTGCTTAATATCTAATACCGGGGACTTGCTTTTGAAAACGTGTTTTCTAATCCCAGATATAGTCAGTTCTGCTCCAACTGGCGTCTGATGGGTAGCAAGTTTAAAAATGTAAGGGGGTTGTGGCCATGGAAGAGGAAAGTGCAGTGGTTCTAAGGGTGGTAGCTGGAGGCATAGTCAGAGGCAGTGCCAGGAAGGCGTGTGAGCCAGGTAAACTGTCTAAACATAATGAGGTGGAGAGGAGACCAGGGCAGCTAGCAAATTAATTAGCTAGGTGAGTCTAGTAGGTTCTAAAGACCCATAGTGCTGCATCACTGGTCCTTCAGAACATCTGCCAAATGGCTACATTGGTAGGCTTGAGTCCTGCTCTTCTTCTTTGGTGATGACTTGTAGCCAAGTAAGATTGTCTTCCATGAACACTGTCTTAACGGTGAGTCCATAAATGGATGTGGAGTCCAATTCTGGATGCACACGTCCTTCCACAGTGGGGACGTAGGTTTCCGGTCCCCTCCGCCCCTGAAGCTCTCTTTTCTAGCCAGTTGCTTTGGCAGTGCGTGAGAGAGCCACGGCTATTTGGCACACTGGGTCTGTGGCTCCTGGCAAGCTTCTGGCAAGCTGCCTGGGTGGCACAGGAAGTGAAGAGCTAGAACTGCGCTTCTCAAAGGGTGTGGCAGAAGGAGGACGGCAGGTTGGCGTGAAGATCTGAGGACAATCAGTATTATTTTTTGGAAAAGATTCTTGTTCTTATGTAGCTGCATTGTTTTATATTTTCTGGGTGTCCCATGATCATATTATAAAGTAGTTGGGGAGTGTTATAAATCAAGCACTGCTAAGGGTTGTTTATCTCCCCCCTCCCCATGTATTTCTTATCAATTAAAAAGTTGGTGTGGTGCGAGCAATTTTTTATACCCCAAATAAAAAAGTTTGAGAAGCATTGAACTATAATCTGGCTGCCAGTTCCTAATTTGAGACCACCTTTCCCCATGAAATTCAGGAAACCAATACAACTGAAATACAAACTAATTTTTCACTAGAAAATGAAAACTTTGTTAAAGAAGTACCTTTTAAAATGTACAAAATTACTCAAAAAGTATTTTGTTCAGGTAGTAATCTGTATCACCCTTAATGAATGCGGGTAATAACAACAGCAATGGTAATAATCATTTGTGCATTACATAGATGACCTTGCTGTCATCCATAAATAAAGGTAATGGGCTCAGAGCTTCACCATCAAGCCACTCTACCAGCTCCTTGCGCCTCTCCTGTTGGTGGCTCCCCCACAAATTCATACTTCCTCACATGTAGCCCTGCATCCGTGCAGATCCTTGCCTTCAAAATACAGACTGCAGAAAAAAATAAGTCTGAAGTTTGCTTCAAAACTAACCATGTGTACTGATCAAGCTTATATGACAAAAATAAACATACTGCCTTTCACAATATGAGTTCCATCATCACCTCCGGTACCTCTGATAGACCTCCCAGTTCCTCAGTGTGGTGCATTGTCACCTCCTACACCAAGAATTTGAAAGAGCTGAGGCACGGATGCATAGCAGCAAATGGCCAAACCACTAGATGTTGGGATATTGCAGCCTCTCCCCCAACCCTGCTCCCCTTGACTCTTCTGTTTTACCTCCACTAAAGAACTGGTTCCCAGGTCAGCCTTGAATGCCTTTCTCAGACACACAGTTTGGGGAGAAGAGGAATATGGGGGTGCATTGCAGTATTCTTGACCCTCGGAGGTGGGAAATGACAAGTCTAGTTCTTACCTAAGCAGAAGCTTGAGTGAATGTGTTTGTTGAGTTTGTAACTGCGGAAGATCAGGTGGGGATATCTGAATATATGGTGCCAGTTGAAACCTGCAGGTTGTGGACCCCAGCGTAATGTCCTTTGTGCACATGAATATGTTTATGAGTACCCTCTAGAGCAGCTGTTCTCAACCTGTGGGTCTCCAGATGATGTTGGACTACAACTCCCATCATCCCTGAGCTCTGGCCTTGCTAGCTAGGGGTGATGGGAGTTGTAGTTCAACAACATCTGGGGACCCACAGCTTGAGAAAGGCTGCTCTAGAGGCAGTGAAATGGGTTTTGATGCAAGAAGAGTGCTCCATATTGGCATGGAGATTTTAGGATAGACAAAATTAACACAGCATCTGGAATCAATGAAGAAGTCAATCCTGAACCTCTTTGGCATATCCCTGTGATGGCTTTCAGTTTTTAAGAAAGAAAATCCATTGACTAGCTTTAACTTAGAATTTTTCTACCTGGATTTCTTCTGCAGGGGAAGGACAGGGTTTATGTGTGTGTGTGGGGGGGGAAATGATTTGTGTTTCCACACACAGCTCAGGCGAGTGTTATACTAATATTTTAACAACCTGCATGACTCGTATTAACCGCCTTCCTTGCTTTATTCTTCTTTGATGAAATTAAACATTTCAGGCTCTTTTTTATTTTCTTGGTTTTTAATGTCTGCTTCAGATAAGATTATCTGCACTAAAGGAATAAAGCTTCTCCAGAAATTTTATGGGGAGCTTGCGGTAGCTATGAGAGGGCTGTGAGACGGGGGGGGGGTGCGGGGAAGGGAGGAAATTTAATGAACCATCAGTTTTTGTAGCTGGGCAGGGGTGATAATGCAGGTCTGATGGCTCTGCTCCACTGTGTTAAAATGTGCCACAGGGAATCAAGTCCTGTAGCACATCCAGCGCTCTGACTGAGAACCATTATACCTGAAAGCTCCCGGCTTTTCAATATGCCTCTATTCAGATGCATATTTCCATGCCAGATCTTTCAAAAGGCCTTTCCTTTGAAATATAGGAAGATAATCACGCCTTTTGAAATGAATAGTGACTCCCCTGCCACTTTTGAAATCTTCATTCACACTCCCCCCCCCCAAAAAAAACTGGATTTAACCCTTTCTTATTGTGTACCATATATTCCCATGGTATTGCTTCTTTGTGCGTACCTAGATGCACAAACTGCAGCAAAGTGATGCTCCAGATGGCTCCGAATTCCTTAGTTTTTGATAGCCATCACGGCCCTCTGTCCTCACCTGTTCTGCCATTGTGCTGGGGTCATCGTTCGTCTACCTGCTGTTGGAAATCTTTCTGCTGCCTTTTAGCCGAAGCCCAGTAAGCTGTCTAAGCCCTGCTTTCCTGAAAGTCTGTTGCCACAACAGTGATGTCAAGGAACTACTTGGAGGGCACTGTTCTTAAAAAGAGATGGGCTTCTTGAAGGACATTTTGTTGTTGTTTAGTCGTTTAGTCGTGTCCGACTCTTCGTGACCCCATGGACCAGAGCACGCCAGGCACTCCTGTCTTTCACTGCCTCCTGCAGTTTGGTCAAACTCATGCTGGTAGCTTCAAGAACACTGTCCAGCCATCTCGTCCTCTGTTGTCCCCTTCTCCTTCTGCCCTCCATCTTTCTCAACATCAGGGTCTTTTCCAGGGAGTCTTCTCTTCTCATGAGGTGGCCAAAGTCTTGGAGCCTCAGCTTCAGGATCTGTCCTTCCAGTGAGCACTCAGGGCTAATTTCCTTCAGAATGGAGAGGTTGGATCTTCTTGCAGTCCATGGGACTCTCTAGAGTCTCCTCCAGCACCATAATTCAAAAGCATCAATTCTTCGGCGATCATAAAGAAGGCTGATCGCCGAAGAATTGAAGGACATATCCTCTACCATAAAGGAGCCAGTGTTGTGCAATGGATAGAGTGCTGGACCACAACCCACATTCAACCCCCTCACTTGTCTCCATCCACTAAAGCAGGGGTGGATGCTAAATTTCTTGTTGGGCTACAACTTGCATCATCCCAGACTGGAGGGCATGCTGGCTGGAGTTGATGGGCACTGGAGTACCACATGGTATGTAGGACCTAATGTTCCTGACCCTGTGCACTTAATCGTCAAGTTCACCGGATGACCCTGTGCTAGTAAGTGTCCTATCAGCCTCACCTGCTTTTCTACTGAAGTCCTTAAAGTGGCTCACAAAATAAAACCACCTCAATTGAAACAGGTGCCTCTGGAATCCTCACCATCTCTGGAGATAACCCCTTAGTGCAGCGATTCTCAACCTGTGGTTCCCCAGATGTTGTTGGACTGCAACTCCCATCATCCTTGAGCTCTGGCCTTGCTAGCTAGGGGTGATGGGAGTTGTAGTTCAACAACATCTGGGGACCCACAGGTTGAGAAAGGCTCCCTTGGTGGATATCCACTATAATCTTAACACATTAAACTGGTAAACCTCTCTAGCAACTGAATATCAAAACCAGGCTGAATTGTAAACCTGTTTATCCAAACAACTAGTTTTAATCCAGGTAACTGTTTGTTCATCTTGGTTTTACTTTCATGCAAGGCTGGAATGCCTGGCAGCTGAAGTACTCAGTGCTTTGTTTTGAAGATAGTAATCTCTGCTTCTGCTTTCTGCAGCATAAATTGTTATGGGGTTCCGTTCATTTTCATTCTCCCTGGAACGCTAGCATTGCCATATCCAGGTGACAAAAATAGATGTGCAAGCTCCCTCTCTTGTGAACAGCTCCATATGTAGAGGTGTTTCTTGCTGAATTCAGATGCGTGCAAGTTGGACAGGTTAGTGCTGTGAATTTTAACAAGAAAATTTAAATGCCAATTTTTTTTTTCTATATAAAAAAACCCTTCGGTTGGTAATAGATAGCATATGTGTTGGGCTTTTATTATATTCAGATTAGCTAAATACCACTTCTCTTGCATAGTATCTCCCTAATAAGTCATCCTCAGGCTCCCAGAACTCCTCAGTTACAAAGTAATGACCGTACTTTCAAGTGCGACATACACTAAATATATAGAGTTTTCTCTTCTTTTTTCCCCTGGACTCCGTGCACACTAAAGGAAATTATAGTACTGAAAATAGAAAATGAAATGACACAAAGAAACTGCTAGAGCCACAACAAGAGCCGTTTTTTTATTTATATAGCACTTATATAGCACACTGATAGAGCTCTGGGAGAATCCCATAATACGATAAAAATCACTTACTGCAATTAAAATGGATTTGAAACAAAGGGAGAGGAAGGCAAACAATAAAAAAAGTCTTCATACAGCTTTTATAAGTGATGCACGGGGTGCTGAGATGAATATCTGGCAGGAGAGCTTCCTGAGAAAGCAACATTGAAAGGACTCATCACAGTCAAGGCTCAGTTGTTCACTGATTTTGAGATGAATTCGCCTTGTGCTAATTCGGATCACTGATTCATGTGAACTACACCTGTCTTCTGTGCCTCCCTGGCAGCAGCTCTCCACCTTAGCTTGCCATGCGAGGTGGTCTAACTGTAGATGCTAAAGGTTAACCCTCGATCCTTCAGCAGTGGCAACCTTTCTGCTCTGCCACTAAACCGTAGTCCTTCCTGCAGAAACAAATGGCAGGATCTGGAAAAGGTTTCAGATACTGCATTTGCACCTTAAAAGGGGGCAAGCAATGTGGGTGGCGCTGTGGGTTAAACCACAGAGCCTAGGACTTGCCGATCAGAAGGTCGGCGGTTCGAATCCCCGCGACGGGGTGAGCTCCCGCTGCTCAGTCCCTGCTCCTGCCAACCTAGCAGTTCAAAAGCACGTCAAAGTGCAAGTAGATAAATAGGTACCACTCCAGCGGGAAGGTAAACGGCGTTTCTGTGCGCTGCTCTGGTTTGCCATAAGCGGCTTATTTATGCTGGCCACATGAACCGGAAGCTGTACGCTGGCTCCTTCGGCCAATAAAGCGAGATGAGCGCTGCAACCCCAGAGTCGGCCACGACTGGACGTAATGGTCAGGGGTCCCTTTACCTTTACTTTAATGTGGCAACCAGTGAGCATTTGGGTTTAAGGTGAGGTCAGGGAGCTGTGCAGTTCTTGTAATCCCCTCCCTGTACTTAGAAAGCATTCAGAGCATATCTACTAACTTTCCTTGGAAACGGTTGGCATCCGTCTGTCTTGGGAGACAATGGAGGAGTGCGCCTTTGGGAGCGAGGTCAAACTGTTGGCAGATTGCAGTTGCTATGTGGGTTGGTTTTGGGAAAAGGTGAACTGAATGCTAAGCAAGAGACAAGTTTTACTTTTGACTTGGCAGCAAGCGCTTGCTTGCAGACAGCCACCCCTCACCTAGGAGCCACATACACACACAGCATGCCCATGCTTCTACGTGAGTTTAGGGTTTGCTTTTGGTGCTCAGAAAAGGGACAGAAATGGAAATACTATCTTCACATGAATATGGGGCAGGGGGAGCTTGAGGAAGAGATTTGGGCAGATGAGAGCGGAGAGGGATTATGCATGCATTACAGTAAGTTGCGTGTGAAAGTTATTGGGGTGGATAAAATGACAGTGGAAACTGATGGGGGCAGGCAGGGCAGGGAGAAGGCGGATAATTGCAAAGCTGAGTGAGGAAATCATGTTGAATAGGAAGCTGCCATAAAGATTGTGGTGTTTTCTGTTCTTAAAGAAAGAATGCCAATAATGAAATGAATGAGCTGGTAGTTTGGTAGTAAAGGAAGGGGCCGTGAGAACTCTGAAACAGAGAACAGTCAGCGAGTTTTCATACCGAGTTGGTAGGTAGATGTGAACCAGGTGGGAATTTAAGCCGTGTAGGCCTGACATTGATTCTCAGAGACAAATGTCGAATTGAGGAAGGAAGAGATGGAGAATACTGGCACAGCATTTGCAGAGGCTGACCGTGAAACAGTGCGCTGCTGCCCATGTGAGGGGGAGTCACAGAGTGACTCAGTGCTTCTGGTCTGCAACTGGAGAATGTGCCATTGTGAGTTTAAATGCTGAGCAGGTGGTACATTCTTTGCCACCTCCACCAACAGCATTTGGGATTCATTCATGCCATGGATTGAAGACTTATGCCTATGAGTGGGCAAAAGTAACATACTAGTTCTTTGTGGTCCTCAACAAGGAACTAATTTGGGAGCATGTTCCTTTTGCCCATTCATAAGTTGAGGGAACGCCATACATGAATGAATGTAAAGAACAGGAATGATTTGCAAACTCCTTCAACCTTTTCAGGGGGCCTCCAACTGACCAGAGCTATAGATGGAGTACTGAAAGGCATGTGGCCTTTGATTTGGCTGAGCAGGGCTTTCTTAGAATAAAATACAAATAGAAAATATCCTGGTTAAATGTAATCTATAATTCTTAAAAGGCCCAAAGTCTTACAAGTAATTATCCATCATTGTTAATTCTGTTTCTGCCTCACCCTCTTTCTAAGTTGCTCAGGTCATTGTGCATGGGATTTTATCAACCCTGCCATCCTTAAAAAATACTGGAAGCAGAGATATCATGCAATAACTCCAGAGATTATTGAGGCATGGTTGCTGGATTGAGCAATATTAATTGGGGAAATAACATAGCTCAGTGGCAGAACATCTGATGTGCATGCAGAAGACCCAAGCATCTCCAGAAAGGGCTAGGGAGACCTTGGTCTGAAATCCTGGAGACCCCTGCCAGACATTGTGGACAGTACTGACTTAGACACATCAATGGTCTTGCTCAGTATAAAGACATATGTTTATCTTTTTGTCTTTCTTGGTTTGTAAGTTGCCAAGACAGAGATCCATAATTTTGTGGCAGCCACAGACAACTAACTTTATGGCTTGTCTGTCTTGTTCTGCTACTTGAATGGCACCTCAAGAGGGTATGCTCTTTTGACCCTGGAATCCCATTGAAAGATGCAAAGCAGGTGGTGTCTTCTTTTGGCCTTGATGCCAAAGCCAAGGTGGAATAACAGTCATCAGCAGGTATTTTAATCCCCAGAGACGGCTTTATTTCATTGAGAAACTAAATTATCCCTCCCCCCTTTTGCATATTTTTGAATGTGAAGAAATCAGCTAGCGTCCTGCGCTACAGAATTCAGTAGATGCTCAGCAATATTATAGATGTGCCATTTCTGCTAATGCGTGTTCACAGTCTGAAATGCCGGTATTATCAGAGTGGGAACAATGGTAAGTTCTTGCTTGCCAATTAAGCCTCCGGAGCCTTCTCAAAGCAGCGCGAGATGACAGAGGGCCTTCAGAGTACAGAAGAATCACAAACAGTGGCTTAGCGAGGATGAGATTTGTAATATGTAGTATCACAGATACAAGGCGCCAAGGAACAAAAAGTTGTAAACACGAATGGCTTTGATTAGGCATCCTGTCAATAGAATGTGTAGATATCATTGAGCATCTAAGAATGTGCCAGGGATCGAGAACATTTGTATTAGCAGAATGTGCTTCAATTACATGCAGATTAGATGGTTGAGTGAATAGCTACAAGGCTTGTGAAATAGGTACGTCCTTTGATGAGAGGTTTCCATTTTCTTTCGCATCTCTCAAAATTAGCTGGTGAATGTTTTAGTAGTGAAGTGATGCATCCGTACCTTTTGAAAAGGGGGTCCAGTTAGTTAGCTTTACCTGAGTGGTGGGTTTGGACAGTCTACTTAGAATGCTTTGACACCATAGAAGCAAAAGATGCTTGAAGCTAGGTAGCTGATCACATGCGCCCTCAACTCCTGTCCATATTGGCTTACAAAAAGCTAGGTTGGAGAAATTGATGTGGTGGGGGTCAAGTGGCAGGGAATGCCTCTCTTCATGATGGGGCAGTGCCACTCACCTTAAAAGAGGTGGTGGTGCACTCTCAAGAGGTTCTTCCTTGAACCCTGAGGTTAACAGCTACTGCTCAGTGGCATATATCTTCTTTTGGGGCAAGGTAGTGTCATAGTCCCATCCAGGTCCTGTTGCCGAGCATGCAGGGGCTAGGAGTCTCCTATGAACACTTGTCTGAGAGCAGAATCCACATACGAAGTCAGACGGTCCAGAGGTCAGGGACTCCAGATGGAGAGCAGGAAGCATCAAAGTAGGGCCAGGAACCACAGGTGTTGTTTCTGGCATCTGACTGCTGCTGAGAGCTCTGTTTCAGAAGTCCAGAGCCAGCTGGTTCTCACCAGTGCCTTCTGTTCTGTGTCCTTGAAGGCTGATCAGCTGCAGGTGGAGTCACCCTGCTCTCCTCCCTTCAGCTGGTAAAGCTGACTCCTGGCCCTGGCCCATGACAGATAGGAGGTGCTTGCTAGGCAATCTCTGCATACCATCTCTATTAAGTCCACTGGAAGCCCAGGTGGGCGCAGTGGCTGAGTGCCTATTTCCACACCCTGCAGTCATTCCAAATCCAGGATAGTCTTGCCACAGCAACCTGGCATGTAGACTGCTGTAATGCTCTCCATGTGGGACTAGACTAGAAGACAATCATGAAGCTGCCACTAGTGCAAAATGTCACTGCTTGAATGCTGAGTGGTGTATCAAGTTCAGTCGTATAACACCAGTTCTCTGGGTTCTACACTGGTTGCCCTTACACTGCTTGGCAAATTCAAGGTATTAATGTTGACGTATAAAACCCTGGACAACTTGGGGCCCAAATACTTGAAGGTACACCACCCCCCATATCAGTTGGCCCAGGCATTATAGACTGCAGTTGAGACCCATCTTGCGGTCCCACCAGTTGGCATGGTCCCTCATGTGGTCTCTCAAGTTAGGGCATTCTTTGTGATGGGGCCCTGCCTATGGGGGCAAAAGGGCAATAGCGCAGTGGTAGAGTATGAGCTTTGCATAGGAAAGGTCCCAGGTTCAATGACCAACATCTCCAAGTAGGGAAGGGAAAGAACCCTACAAGAAACCCCAAGGAGCTGCTGCCAGCCAGTGTTGATATTACTGAGATTGATGACCAGTGGTCTGACTCAATATTCATAAGTTGCTAAATCTGTCCCTCATTCTTGGGTTTTGAGGGCACTCTTATTCACCCAGGCCTTGTGGTGATATTAATGTTTTAACTGGGTTGTTAGTACAGTGGTACCTCAGGTTACATACGCTTCAGGTTACATACGCTTCAGGTTACAAACTCCGCTAACCCAGAAATAGTGCTTCAGGTTAAGAACTATGCTTCAGGATAAGAACAGAAATCGTGCTCTGGTGGCGCAGCGGCCCCATTAGCTAAAGGGGCCGGCGGCCCCATTAGCTAAAGTGCTTCAGGTTAAGAACAGCTTCAGGTTAAGTATGGACCTCCGGAATGAATTAAGTACTTAACCTGAGGTACTACTGTACTGTATTTTTTTATCTGCTGGATTGATATGAAGAGTTGGTTTTATTAAACAGTTTCTGGATAGTATTTTTATTGTTTCGTTCATATACTGTGAGTTGCCCTGTGATCCTAATTGGATGAAGGGCAGTGGGTAAGTGTGTAACTGAAATATGTGATGGGAAGAATGTGTTCCCTCCCTTTATCATGGCTTAGGTTTCTTGTTTGATTTTTCTTTTAACATGAATATTGTTCATGTGCTCTTGGAGTTGTAGCCATTTGTTTTGAATTATGTAAGGGAACACATGTTTTCCAGTGAACAGACATAATCTCAAAGATCAACATGGCTTGCTTTCTATTCTTGTCAAGGAATGGAGCAACACTTCCAGGCGTCAGTGTCTTCAAAGGGGAAATCCCTATCTTGGACTTCCGGGTTGGCGCCTCCGGCAATGGTGGAGCCCCTCCGATCGGGAGGAACATGCTCCGTGGAAAGTAGGGTCTGAACCGCCACGGCGAAGGCGAAGACCCACTGAAATCACAGGCGGAAGAAGCTTGTGAACCTGGGATTTGGCTGGCACCTTTTGCGCCTCCCCTACTCGCGGGGAAACCCTGTTTTGGGGATCTGGAGCGACGTGGGGTGAGCGGCGCGGTGCTTTGAATCGACTGCTTCTTTCACAGAGTGAAGCCGCATTGCTGTTGCCGGAGAGCGCTAACTTGTTCCTGTGGACAATTGGACTTTAAACAAAAACCCATGCATAGAACGGAAAATTGGATCTTTAAATATCTTAATTTGGCATCAAAACGGGAAGGTTTTAAACAGGAAGTCCGCCTTCCTCTTTTGTAAATAGATTGGAGCAAAGACGTTACAAGCTAAAGTCTCGGAAAGCCTTTGGCAAAGGATTAAATTTCCATCGGTTAAAATTATCAAACCCCCCTTGGAAGCAGGAGAAGAGGGGAAAAATTTTGGACCTAGCGAGCCTGCAGGAGAGAGTGAAAAATCAAATTACCACTGCTCTGAACCTGGAAACGGGCTGCCCCCCCCCAAAAGGGGACGTTTTGGGAGAGTTCATTGACTGTGAACAGAACGTATTTGACAGCTAGCTGAAAGGATTGATACAGTTGTGCTTGAAAGGATTGATACAAGTGGAGACTGTTTTCCTCTAGAGGGAGCTTTTGAAACAGTTACAGGAGTGTAACTGAGGAATCTCCAGCTGCAGGATAAGAAATTGTGGGAACCAGGGATTGACCTTGGACCATTTAAAAATGTTGACAGGAGAAGCCATAGTGACCGCATTATGTAAGATAAGCTATTCGCTGGAACAGCTTCATAAGAAGATAAATGATTCGACCACTAAAACTGACAACTTGGGACAAAAAGCGATTAATTTGAGTCAAAAAGTGAGCACCAACACAGAAATTACTCAGGACTTGGTACAGGAATCTACTCTGGCAGGACAAACTGTGGAGGAGAAGGAGAAAGCTGTTGTTGTCGAACCTAAAGTAATACAAGTGGGATCCTTAGCCCTACAGAAGCAAATTGAGGACTATAAGTTGAGGCCTTTTATGTTTGAATCTAGAAAAAGTCAGATTTTGAGGATCGGAGACTGGCTTGGACTGGAGAAGGAAAGTTGGAAAGATCCCTCTATGCAGGACTTTGGGGATATGGACTTGGGTCAGGAGGAGATTGAAGTTCTGGGGGTCTTTGGATTTGGAGGAAGCTTGAAACATGTTTTGAAATGCTTTATGGATCTTAACTTTAATTATGGAAATTTGGATGACCCGTTGAGAAGGAACCAAAGCATTGTTAGGTTGGAGTCTCCCCGAGACCTGCTCTTTAGCATTAAAGAATATGAAGAAGACCTGCAGAAGGGACTTGGAAAAGAGTTAAGAGCCTCGGACATAAGATCTCCAGGTTGATGGACTATATGGAATTGATGGAAAGGACTGGCAGAATCCGAGACCAGGGAGAAGAGATAGTGGAAGAAGATTGGAAAAAGTTTATTTATAGAAACACTGTAAAATTAATGAGTGATAGAAAAATGTTGGAATGAAATTTTATGGCCTTAGCAGAAATGTTATAAGGAGTTAAGCATATATAAGTATTCTAGTCTTAATGGAAAATAAAGTTAAAATATGTTAAGATATTTATAGTATGACAGAAAATAGAGAAAGATGAAAAGGACTTGCTGAAATAATTAATAGAAGTGGAACACAAAAAGGGAGGTGAGAGGAGGTTGATGAAACAAGGGAATGAAAAATAGAGTATGGGAAAGGTGTGATGTATGTTTTTAAATTGTTTTTGTTTTTATTTTGTTTAGGGTTAGGGTTAGGGTTAGGGATAGGGTTTTGTTTAGTTTAATGTGTTCAGTTAGGTTGTGTATTGTATTGTTTTTTTCCCCTTTGTTTTTTTCTTCCTTGTTTTTTCCCCTATCTTTTTTCCCCTATTTTGTATGCTTTAAAAGTAATAAATATCTTTTTTTAAAAAAAAATCCCTATCTTGATGAGAGACTAAGGATTACTTCACATGTGGCAATCTCCCGAATGGATGTCCTCTTTTAGGAGAAAAAACATATGTTCCCCCGGTGTGAAAGTGTGAGCATACGTAAAAGACTCACAGGCTTAACTATATCCTCTAGGGATAAATGGAGTTCACTGTTAGGACTGATGGAGTTCTCCAAAGATCTTCACGGGAGGTTTTTAAGCAGAGGTTGGGTGGCCATCTGTCATGAATGCTTTAGCTGAAATTCCTGCATTGCAGGGAGTTGGATTTGATGGCACTTGGGATCCCTTCCAAGTCTATGGTAGTATGATTATTGCCAAGGCTTTCTGGACATGCACAAGGTTCCTACATGAACATCTGTACTGTTAAGTCAAGAGTACGGAACATGTGGCCTTCCAGATACTGGAATTCCCAGTATTCCTGACAATTTGTCATGCTGGCTAGGGCTGATGGGATTTTTAGAGTCCAACAGCATCTGGAAGGCCAGAGATTCTCCATTCATGGTGTAGGCAAACATCTCATACACCACTAGCATGAGAGACATCCATCTATGTGTTTCACTAGGTAGACAGGTGTGTCTCTGTCACATGGGATGGTGCACAAGATGTTTCCCTGTACAGAACAGTAAACCTGCAAGTTCAGTGACCTTTTGTAGGTTCTGATGTCAATCTGTTGACCCTAAAGGTCCCCTGCCCACCCTAATGGTGATTCCCATTTGTCATTAAGAGTTGTATTTGGTAAAGTGGGTTTTTGCCAGTCCCCAACTCAGAGCCTTCACACAGAGTAACTCACTCTGTGTGAAGGCTCTGAGTTGAACATAAACATAAAGTGTGAACATAAACTTCATCTGAATTTGTTGTAATATGAGGCATCAGAGTTCAAACTAACACAACAGAAAGGAGATACACTCTGTTTCTGAAGTACAGTGGTGCCTCGCAAGACGAAATTAATTCGTTCCACGAGTTGTTTCGTCTTGCGATTTTTTTCGTCTTGCGAAGCACGGATGCACCCTGGTACTGTATTACTGTATGAACATTATTACAGTACTGTACTCCTTTTATAATGGGATAGCGGGCAAAGCAAAAAGCGGGTCACTCCCCAGCAGGAGGAGTTTCCCCAGCCTGGAGGATCTGTTGCCGGGAAGAGGCAAAGACACCCCCTCCCACCTCCCCATGAAAACAGCCCCCCTTCCTCTGTCGCCAAGCCTTGCCGCGTCTTCGCTCCGTCAAACCGCGTCCCACATCAAAGCTCCAGCCCGCTCCTCTCCCTCTCTCTCCACGAGCTGCCAAAGGAAGTTCAAGCCCAGGAACCAAGGGTGGATGCACGAAGCGCCCGGCGCGGACTCTCCCTTGCTCCCTCCGCTACCTTGCGCCACGCCGCCGGGCTCCCCACAGTCTCGGCAGCTGCTCCCGGCTTCTTCCCACCCCCGCAAAGGCGCCTTCGCGGCGGCCCAAGCGCAGTGGATGCCTTCTCCTCCTCGGTCCCCCTCCTCCTGCCTTCGCGCAGTTAGGGCAAAATGGAGCAGCCACGTGGGGAGGGGGAGAGAGAGAGAGAGAGAGAGGCGGCGGCGCAGAGACCCAGCCAGATCCGCTGCCTCCTCTGTGCCCTCTCCAGAAGAGGATCCCTCTGCGTCGTTCTGCTAGATCCTGCTTCTGTTGCGCCGAAGTCTGTTATTTGTTCTTTGGCTCCTTCTGCAGTCTTTCTTTCGTGTGCTTTTACGCACACGCTCTGTCTCTGGAGTCTCTCTCTCTCTCTCTTTCTCTCTCTCTCTCGTATCGGGTTACTCGCTTCCCGCTTCAAACTTGGTACAGTACTGTATTACAGTAACGGTTTTAAGAAAAAGGAAACAAACTCGCAAACTCCATAGGGAAATCGTCTTGCAAAGCGACTCCAAAACGGAAAACCCTTTCGTCTAGCGGGTTTTCCGTCTTGCGAGGCGTTCGTCTTGCGGGGCACCACTGTAAAGGTGGTTCCAGCAGATTTGCAAGTGGGAAGGCACATGGAAGAGCTGGCTGTTTCTGTGAAGTGCAAGCGAGGACTCAGATGCATTTCAATGGTGATAACCTTTCGTCTGCTCGGATGACATGAGATCTTTTAGCACCTTTTCTAATGAAGCACCCTGAGATGATTTTCAATCTAGGTTAAAGGCACACATACTTGCTGAGTTTCCATACACTGAGAAAACAGCTGACCTTGTAACATTCTGCAGGGACCTTTTTTTATTATTGAGGATGTAGAGCATGTCCCATTGAAGGTGTGATTCATACATTAGTTTTTAAATGGAAGCCAGTGAGCTTCATTCCACATCAGAAGTTGGTTGGGTGAAGTAGCTCCTCAGTTGTTTTTAATTTAACTCTTTCCACAGCTTTATCGAAAAAGAGGCCTGTTTTCAATAAATCACAGTGTCTGAGAAAGGCATTCAAGAACCACCTGCACTCACATAACTTGCCCAGGCTTTAAGAGTGGATTCCAAGGCCTTTCTTCTGGGTCTGCCACTGCCAGTGAATAGATTTAGAATGATGGACACACAATAGAGGGTATTTTCAGTGGTTACCGTATTTTCTGCTCTATAGGACTCACTTTTTTCCTCCTAAAAAGTAAGGGGAAATGTGTGTGCGTCTTATGGAGCGAATGCAGGCTGGGCAGCTATCCCAGAAGCCAGAACAGCAAGAGGGATTGCTGCTTTCACTGCGCAGCGATCCCTCTTGCTGTTCTGGCTTCTGGGATTCAGAATTCCCCCCCCCTTTGTTTTCCTCCTCCACAAACTAGGTGCATCTTGTGGTCTGGTGCGTCTTATAGAGCGAAAAATACGGTATTTATTTATTTCCAGTATTTTAACACCCACGGGCCACTGTGTGTTATGGCAATCTCTTCCATGAGAGTTGTGTTTGGCTCCTGCCTTTCTTTCTGGTGAGCCCAGAGACTTTTCTTTCCCAGTTGGCTTTCAGATGGGATGAGCTGAGGTTGCTGGTATCATGGGCTGGGAATGCAGACGCTGACTTTGGAATTCGTAGAAGGTTTTATTCTTCCCCGCTCCTCTGATTTATATTTAATGAGCTAAATTATGTGCTTCCTTTAAACTATTTTTGTGCCACTTTTCAGGGGCACAGATCTTCCCAAAGGAGCTGGCAATGAAAGAATCACAACAAAACAATAAAACAACAGTAATTAATAATTACTTATTACTAAGCTGCTTTGGGAGGATCTGTTATCTGAATGAATGATGAATAAGTAAATGAACGAATGTAAGTCACTTGAGTATAACTTGCGGACAGTGTACTGTAACAGAGGACACAACAATACTGAAATCAGGAGGAAAGAAAAATGTGGGAAGAACATAAGCAGAGCCCTTGTGAATCAGGCCAGTGGCCCATCTAGTCCAATATCCTCTTCTCATAGTGGCCAACCAGATGCCTATGGGAAGCCCCAAACCAAGACCCGGGAACAAGAGCACTTTCCCTCCTTGGGGTTCCCAGCAGCTGGCATTTAAAAGCACACTAAATCCAACAGTGTAGGTGGCTCATAGCCACTTTGGGAAGTTGCCATTGATAGCCTTATCCTCCATGAATTTCTCTTTTAGAATTACAGCGTTGGAAGGGGCCCCAAGGATCATCTAGTCCTACCTCCTGCAATGCAAGAATACACAGTTGTCTCATACGGGGATCAAACCTGCAGCCTTGGCATTATCAGCACCATGATCTAACCAACTGAGCTATCCAACTAAAGCCATCCAAGTTGGTGTCCATCACTGCTTATTGCGAGAGCGTATTCTGTAGCTGAACCAAGCATATTGCGAAGAAGCACTTTCTGAAAGTCCAAACATGCAACGCCAAGTGGATCACTTTTATCTACCAGTGTTGGACCTTGCTGAGCTATGGGGCACAGGAGGAGGGGAATGGGACAGCAAAGAAAAGGTGGTCTAGCATGGGAGCAGTAGAGCTTTTGTTGTTGTTTAGTCGTTTAGTCGTGTCCGACTCTTTGTGACCCCATGGACCAGAGCATGCCGGGCACTCCTGTCTTCCACTGTCTCCCGCAGTTTGGTCAAACTCATGCTGGTAGCTTTGAGAACACTGTCCAACCATCTCATCCTCTGTCGTCCCCTTCTCCTTGCACCCTCCATCTTTCCCAACACCAGGGTCTTTTCCAGGGAGTCTTCTCTTATCATGAGGTGGCCAAAGTATTGGAGCCTCAGCTTCAGGGTCTGTCCTTCCAGTGAGCACTCAGCTACACTTAATCACAGAGGGAGCTTGATCTGAAAACCTTTACAGAGGCTTAAGCAGTGCAATAGGTCTATCGCTGCTCATATGCTTCCTGGCTGATCTAGTTGGTTCCCCCCAGTGTTCCTTGCCAGAGCTTCGTGTTGGTGCGCAGGCTGTTTCCTTGCTTGTTATCCCTCCAGTCCCACCTTCAGGTTCTGTTACAATCTCAAGTCCCATCAGAATTGAAAGAGTAGAAGATTTGCCTGTTTCTCTGTTACAGCATACCCCTCAAGCTCCTGAGAAGAAACACAGAGTTGATATTCTGGTGTAAAGGCATTTGTAGTAGCTGCATGCCACCACATTTCTTTCTCATTAGTTTTGCTCTGATTGTGTCAACATGCAATTTTGTAATGTACTATAAGATGAAAATTGCTATAAAATTGGCTTTTCTGTTGTATTTACGAGACAAAAATAAAATGGCAGCAACCTCTCGAAGTGCTGCTTCACACACACTGTTCTCCTAAGAGAAGAGGACCCATGCGGCTCAGTTATCTGGCGGCTGTCATGCTGCAAAGGTGTGCTAGTAAACTGACTCATGGATACTCCTTCTGTTCCGCTGAAATATATTCCACCCGGAAACGCCTGCCATTTTGGCCAACAATTCTTTAAACCTAGTTTGCCCTGCAAGTTGCATCTAAAATGCAGGAAAAATTTTTAACTGTAGGGCTCAGTATGTGATTGCGCATCCTAAAAGACAGTCTGCGAACAGTTTTTGTCTCTTGCATGCTTGGAATTCGTTGCACATTAGGTTCTGTATTTAAAAGTCTGTCTCTCATTCGTATGCCACAAGTGGAAAATGTGAAGACCTTGCTTGTTTCCACCCTGCTGTTTTGCGGAAGGGTTCCAGAGCCCCACTTTACCTGATCTAAAGCTAATACAGCCCCACAATTTATCGTCCTATTAAGTGACAATTTCAATTAACCATCTGAGAAGTGAAAAGCCATTTCTCTGGCAGTACATTAGAACCTGTACAGTAATGTAGTTTCTAATTGACAGTCCATTAAAGCAACCACGATCATTTCTAGCTAATGTTTGCATAGTTCTAGAGTTTCTCTTTAAAATAAAGAATTTCGTTAGACAATGAAAGCCTATTTGCTCATTTCAGCACACCACTCTGCATATGTGGTGTGTGTGCGTGCGTGCGCGTACATACTTTTACACAACTTCAAGCGAAAGCTGTGTCATTTGAAAGCCACGCTAAACTGCATCTAAGTTGATAAACGGCTGCTTGATAGTCTGCAGTCAGATTAAAGCTTCTCAACGTGTCGCGACTCAGCTGTTCCCTCAAATGGCAGATTTAAAAAGAAAGAAAGAAAAAGCTGAACAACTACACTATGAATATTGCCTTTGTGTCAGAAATGTGCCTTCATGCTTTAAAATGATAAAAAATTGCAATCGATCCTTACAACTGTTGTGTTCATCTTTATTGATCAGGCACAAGAAAGATAAATCGCTGCCCAAATAAGATTATAGTAAATGTTAGCATCAGAGGGGACTGTTGGTTGATAGAGGACTATTCATCATCTCAAATGGTGACCTGTCCGTATGTGCATTGTCGTCCGTCTGCTTGTCTAATCACATCCCTATTGATTTTATCTGTATCTGAGGAACCTGGATGTGACTGTCATTGGGTGAGCAAGATTGCTAAATGCAATGGGGGTCAGCAGTGTGAAGAGGATTTCATTTTCATTTTCTTAGCAGCCAACAATGATTTATTAAAAAATAAACTACCCCCAAAATCACATGCTTGGAACTTGGGTCTGCAGACAAATGAATTATTAGGTCTGGATCACAGGAGCAAGCTCCGAGTTGAGAGACCACCATGTTCTGTCTAATATTTGTGTGCCCTTTTGACTGTGGTATCTGTTACACAATTTATTATAATTTGCGTAAAAAGTGTGAGGCTCAAAACACAATCTTGCCCTTCTTCTCAGCTTAATGATTTTCCCAATGATTTTTGTAGATCCCCAGCGAATTCAGAGCTGCCTGGTAAAGCATAAGACACAGGCTCAGATGATTAAATATCTGTCCTTTTACCTTTCCAGATGGAGTAGTTTCTTTCACTCATCAACATAGTAAAGGAGTAAAGGAGCCTTGTTTCCTGTTGCCTGTCTTCTGCTCTTAATGTGGCACAAGTAGAAAGAAAATGTCTTGTGATGTTTTCTTCTTCTGACTTCGCATAACCATGGTTTGGATCTGATAGTCAGGAGCGTGTCTGAGGTTAAAAGCTTCTACCTGCTGATTAAAAAACTCTTGGGGATTTTCAGCTTAAGAAAGTTGGTGCCCGAGGGACAGATTACCCATTTTGCAAGCCATAGAGATGTCTCCAAAAATGATGTCCCCATAAGTAAGCTCTCCCCAAGCCAAATGTTTGATAGTATTTACCACATGGAGATTGTGAGTTTCTTTACCTGCATGGCAGCCAGTGATGTGAGGTGGGGATACTTGCAGCATGATAATGTTTAGTGCTAGATTATTACTGTAGCTGGTGGGAGGACTTACCATGCAACCATCTCTGAAGCATAGGACAGAATTAAACTGGAAGTTCCCACCATAGATCTAGGTTTAGCCAAGAACTTGCTGGATGACTTTGAGCAAACTGCTCTCTTTTGTCTTCAGCCCCCAATCCATAATAGGATCATAGCAATACTGGTCTCCTTTACAGGTTTGTTATCAGGTTTGCTTAATGGAAGTGATGCTCTACTACATAAAAAGGGTCTCTTAACAGCGAGGATTATGTTTGCTATGGCTTGGTCCAAGAGGACATTCTTGGTTGACCATGAAGATTGTGGCAGGGCACAGAGAAGAATTGCATATGCAGATCCCAATCAAAAAATTAGCTAGTCTCATTTAAAGAGTGCTGAGAGCAGGGTCCTAGCATGTTGTCCCGTTTATATGTGTGAAGTGTAGTCTATATAAATATGAAATGCATAAGGCATCAATGGTGTAATATAGAGGCACCATTTTAATCACCATGTTGGTACAGGCCAGCTATTGCAACTTGCCTTCTGAACCTTTAATCATCTCGTACATGGCCCCTGCATCTAGGCAGTATGAAGCGGCTGTTGATGGGTCAGGTTCTGCTTCCATTTTTTATGCCCGGCATTATGGATAAGCAATCCAGCTGTTGTTTGTATTAAACTAGCAACCAGTTTCTAGGCCTCGTTACAATTAGCGTCATGGTTTTTAATTTGCCTTGAATACCTACGGGACCGCCTCTCCCGGTATGCCCCACGGAGAGCCTCAAGGTCCATAAATAGCAACACCCTAGTGGTCCCGGGCCCTAAGGAAGTTAGATTGGCTTCAACCAGAGCCAGGGCCTTTTCAGTATTGGCCCCGACCTGGTGGAACGCTCTGTCTCATGAGACCAGGGCCCTGCGGGATCTGATTTCTTTCTGCAGGGCCTGTAAGACAGAGTTGTTCCACCTGGCCTTTGGCTTGGAGCCAATTTGATTCCCTCTCTCTCTCTCCCTTTTTCTTTTCCTTCTCCTCCTGCGATGAGGCTACATTTTAATATTTTAATGTTCCATTATTTTAATGTTGTATTTTATTTTTGTTTTTAAGTTGCAATCATTCTTCTTGTTTTTATTATTGTTTGTAAGCCGCTCTGAGCCCGGCCTTGGCTGGGGAGGGCGGGGTATAAATAAAAAATTATTATTATTATTATTGAAGTTTTGCCCTCCTGCTGTTTCCCCAGCCACCAGCTAGAATTCCACATCTGGGTTGGAAAGATGGGTTTGGGGTCTTTTTGTTACAGGAGGTGGCAGATTCTGAGCAGTGAGGTGGTTGTAGAACCTTCATCAGACCACTTTTCCCACTAAAAATTGCCTCCCCCAGCCTCACTTTGCAAACAGCATTTCAAGACATATGTAGAGATAGAATGTGTGGTTCTGCCACTCAGTAATTCTGATTTTGCAAAGCATGTCCCCTTTCAGAGGCACAAGGAATTGGGAGGTTCTGCAAAAGCCCTTCCCACCTCTTCCCAGATTTATATGTGGGTGCCATTTCAGGGTCCAATTATGTAGATAGATTATTTTAACTATAAAACTAAAGCAAGGGTCCATTCTCTCTCTCTCTTTCCCTCTCATGGTTCTATCAGTTTATCAGAAACGGCAAGCTCTAGCAATGGGCAATAGAGAAAGCAGTAGAAGCTGCTGTGGGCATTTGATATTTCCATTGGCTGAACTGTTACGATGTCACAAAGCTCAGAACAAGGCTGGGGAGCAGAGTCAAAATGGAAGGCAAGGAGACATGAGCTGTGAATGCCATGGATGTTAAGGCTAGAGGGGAGCCCAGTGACAGAGGGAGAAAGAAGCAGAAAATAGATGAAAGTGGGGAGCCTAGGAAACAAGAAGCAGAGGGAAAAGAGGGCCAAGGAAAACAGGTAGGTAGGTAGGATGGGAGAAAAGCAGGTCTGAAGAAGCTGAATGGCGGAATGATTAGGAATAAATTGGTTATCTACTTTCCAGTCAATAGGCTGAATTCAACTAGTGCAATGAGCCCTCCTAGCGCAACAGGGCTTTCTCGCCTCTCCTTCTGCCCCTTCCTGTGCCTCCCACCAGATTAGGAGAACACTCCCCCCCCCCCCCGAACAGCGCACAGGGGCAGGAGAGGGAAGATTGTTTCATCTGGCAAGCAGAAATACTTGCACTAATGGAACAGTCATAATAAGGTGACACTGAATTCTACCCAGTAAGTTTTTCGCCACTTAGAATAACCACAGCGGCAAATTTAACAAGGTTCTCTTAGTAAACGTTGGACTTGGAGTGAGAGCAGCTGTGGATGTCTCGTTAGGGCCTCATGAATTACTAAACTCTCCCCCCCCCCGAAAAAAATGCTTTTCTCATTTGGCATGCACTTCTTTGATTTCTTACCCTTATTTCCCTCACTCTCTCTGTATTTCTAGAGCTCGCAGTTCTATAAAGTCACCACGGAGCAGTACCAAAAAGCTGTTGAGGAAGTAGATGCCAGATTCAAGTAAGTTCCTCTCTTTTTTTCTTTTTACCCTTGTACTGTTTTTGAAGGAAGACCATGAATCTGATTTCTTTCCCTCCCACCCCCACCCCCACCCCGGCCTTTGCTGGGAAAGCGAAAATGAAAATGAAATGAGTTGTGGGTATTGGCATTGCAGGAAAAGCCTTGTGATCAGGGCTCCAAATCAGCTGAACTGTGTCCTGGTTGCACCATAGAAATTCAAAGCAGACACATGTCCTTAACTTTTGCATGATGCATATTGGGAAGAATGGGACGGAATCTTCAAAGAAGGATGCGTCTCCTGGATCAGGCCCACTAAGATGCAGGGGATGACTGCAAACACTGTTATTTCTTTTAAAGCATGCACTTGCCATCATAGGAATCCCAAAGATTACATTAGGTTGCAGACCAATGGATGGGGGCCCTTCTTTAATTTTATTAATCATATAGTGTTTTCTGTTTTTTAAAGCGCCTTAGATTATATTGCTACCTCTGTGATTAGATTTCAGCCATTTTGGTAAAATCTCTCTCTTCCCCCGCCCCCAATGGCTTGAAAGGTATTTAAATCAGTAATTTAACTTTGCCCTTGTGTTGAAGGTTGGGTTGAATTCTCTTTATTTCTCCGGAGGGCTTAATGAAGATCCAGTAATTGCCAGGACCAAAGCGACTCTGACCTTTTGCCCTGGTCTTTCCTCCTTCTTCTGCTAATTCTTGCAGGAAGGCATCATCCATCATATTTCATGGCTTTCATTTCAGAAATGTTAACCCCCCCCCTCCCATTTTCCTGCTGTTTTCTGATGAATGCTGTCAGTAGAAGACAGAGACCAGTACTCTGTTGTTATCTGGAAGTCTGTTGTTGCTGAAAGGCTCTCAGCCCCCATGACAACATATCATTATAGCTACTTAATAACTTGATAAAGATCATAAAGGAGCCTTATGGCAACTCACGGCTTTAGTCAGCCGTTTCCCATAGGAAAACATCCAAAGGACGAGATATTTTCTGCCTTTTCAGTATATCCCGGCTGGGGCAGGCAGGAGTTACACTCCAAAACATCTGAAGGGTGCCAGTTGCATGCAGTTTTTCCAGTGCACTGTGAATATTGGTAGCTCTGTATCAGAGCTTTCCAAACTGAGTGTCACAACACATTAGTGTGTAGGTGTGTTGTGCAAATGCTCCCCATTCTCCTCCCGGGGCTGGAAAGGAGTTAGTTTAATCTCCAGTTTGCTAGTAAAAAAAAAAAAAGCAACCCCTGAATTTCTGTGTCATGAAATGGTGCATGTCTAAAAAGTGTGTCACCAACATGAAAAGTTTGGAAAGCTCTGCTCTATATTAATAATTGTGGGGATCTGGCATGTTTCCACATCATAAAGTGCCGACCCGATTCCTGTTTCTGTTAAACCCACAGAAAGCAGCATTTAAAAAACATTTAAACATTAAAAACATTTTTTTAAAAAAATAAACTTTAGCACATAATACAGACTACACAATTTAACCAAAGGCAGTTTAAAATATAGTAGTACCTCGGATTAAGAACAGCCCTGTTTACGAACTATTCGGTTTATGAACTCCGCAAAACCGTAAGTAGTGTCCGGGTTTGCGAACTTTACCTTGGTCTAAAACGGAATCTGAACAGTGGAAGGGCATTGTCGGCGGGAGGCCTCATTAGGGTTTAGGAATGGATCCGGTTTAAGAACAGACTTCCGGAATGGATTAAGTTCGTAAACCAAGGTACCACTGTAGTAGTTTAATTGAAATGCAGGAACCATCCTATAGTAAACTAAAATGGAAAACACTAAAAGCACACTGAAATAAGAGGGTCTTTAGCAAACACTCTAAAATTGAGTCATTGCACAGTCCTGTCAATATGGAGCCTTTCAAGGAGTCTCCTCTATGGTTTTCCCTTTGGACTGCAAAATAAGTCACTAGATAATTTCTTCAGGCCCAGAAACTCTCAGACCCAATTTACAGGGATTTCTGAGGAGGCTTCCCTTCTCTTCCCACACCCCATTTGTAATGAATGTATGGGGGTTGCTCGTGCGTAAGTTGCTACCATGCCTGGCTAGTTAGCCTGGTTAAACCTTTCCTGACTGGACAGCCCTTCACTTCGTGGCTGTTCAGTCGCTAGCAGAATCCGTCAGTGGGCGTTTCTTAAACTTCTTCCAGCACAAAAGCTCTTTGACACCAAGTCTACGCCTACTTTCCCTGTGCGGAAGTCTTCTGCGCAGGGTGGGTGTGGGCAGAGGAGGACCAGTGCTCTCCCCGCTGGTCTCCAGCGAAGAGTCCTGGAGACCCCTCTCCGATTCCCCCAACCGCCCCCCTTTGTCCCTGGTGTTACGCTGATTTCCTTCCCCAGCCGATGAGTTCCCTCTCTCCCTGCTTGCCCCTTCTCCGGCATCGCTTGGGAGCTCTGCCTCCACTCCTGGCTCCGATGTCAGTTCCCTGACACCATTCAATAGTTGCACTGTATAATGGTCTTGAAAAGCAATTAGAGTGGTAAAATCACAACTTTCCATATACAGTGGAACTTTGGTTCTTGAACGGCTTAGTTGGCAAACAAAGCAGCTCCCAAAGGCCAAAAACCTGGAAGTAAGTATTCTGGTTTTTGAACTTTTTCGGAAGCTGAATTTCCGACATGGCTTCTGCTTGAGTTCAGGAAGATCCTGCAGCCAATCAGAAGCTGTGCCTTGGTTTTTGAACGGTTTCAGGAGGCGAACGCCCAGAACAGATGAAGTTTGAGAACCAAGGTTCCACTGTACTAAACAAATTTCTTACAGTACAGATGTATAGGAGAAAAGTCACCTTATGGTGACTCAAGACTAAGCCTTATGAAAATCAATAAAAAGAATGGGGGGGGGGGCCGGAATAAGAGTAAGCCTTCTATACTTTTCATTCTCAAAGTTGTCACATGCATGAGTTTGAGTCCTCTCAGACATTCAAAAGGGCCATGACAGCACATGATAAGAAGTAGTTCCTGGGCTTATTTATAATAATGAATTACGTAAAGGTAAAGAACCCCTGACAGTTAAGTTCAGTCGCAGACAACTCTGGGGTTGCAGTGCTCATCTCGTTCTACAGGCCGGCATTTGTCTGCAGACAGTTTTTCCGGGTCATGTGGCCAGCATGACTAAGCCATTTCTGGCGCAATGGAACACCGAAACCAATGCAGCACATGGAAACGCCATTTACCTTCCTGCCAGAACGGTACCTGTTTATCTACTTGCACTTTGATGTGCTTTCGAGCTGCTAGGTTGGCAGGAGCTGGGGCTGAGCAATGGGAGCTCACCCCGTTGCGGGGATTCGAACCACCGACCTTCTGATCAACAAGCCCAAGAGGCTCAGTGGTTTAGACCACAGCGCCACCCGCGTCCCCATGAATTACTTAAACAGGCTTATTCACCCCCATTTAAGAAGACTAGGCAAGTTCATGGCGGTTGGGTCACCCCAAATTTCCAGCCATGACAACTATAGGCTCTCATGGCTGGAAATTTGGCGCTTTGATTGGGCGCTTTGATCTTATCCCGCAAGACCATTCTTCACTTTCTCTTTTAGTTTAAGGTTTTCCTTACTTGAGAGCTTGAAACGACTAGAAATTAAGACAGCCCGGGAAGAACAATGGATTGCATTATTTTCCCAAGCTAAACGTTCCCAGTGCAAAATGTTTTATGCATAACCTGACACAAAGCACTTCTGGCAAACTTATGGAAATAGGCATGCCTTTTCATACAAATAATATCGACAAATAATACCTGCAAGCTTTGGACATGCAATTAAGGTACAGCACTCAGGAGTTATCTGTTTGCCTTTATAGAGAAAAAAGATAGAAAACACAGAGGTGTATTTCATTGGGAGGCAGGGTATCAGTCCTGCCCATTCTGTGAAGTAGAAGCTCACATTTTTCTAGTAGTTGTTCAGCCAGAGGACCTACTTTCTCCTTTCCTGCTTGCATGATTTCAACTTCCAGGGCAGAAGTGGCAAGAGGAAGGAAGTGGGTGAGACGTCTCTTAAGCAGAGATACCAGCATATTCTCTGGAACCTGAAAATATTGCTTTAAATGTATACATAGCTTAAGTTATTGAGTACAAGCTTATTATTCACTAGAACAGTGCTTCCCAAACTTGGGTCTCTAGCTGTTTTTGGACTACAGTTCCCATCATCCCTGACCACACTCGTCCTCCCTAGGAATGATGGGAGTTGTAGTCCAAAAACAACTGCAGGCCAAAGTTTGGGAAACAGTGGGCTAGATGCAAACTTGTTGTCTCTGTGGCCACAGAAGCAATTGACATGTAGTGTTTGATACGACCATAATTCACTGTTTTGGGTTAATTTATGAGTAAAACTTATAACTAGTATAATAAAACATGATATTTAAAACATTACGGGGCATCTTATTTTACTGTTAATTCAAGACCCAATATTGCATATGATTTTCTTACAGCCTATTAACATCTTTTTATTTCCCTTTTTCGGCCCGTAGAAATATTAGGAGGGGTGGGGGAAGATGTCTTCCTGTCTGCCTTGATACATAAATGCATATTAAAAAAAAAATAGTCACAGTTTTATTTTCATGCTCCCAAGAGTTTAATTTAAACAGATGTTCTTTTAACTGTCTTCTGGAGTATAGCTTGATAAGTAAATTATGAAAGATTCAGTAGAAAACTAAACATCGATGCTCTTCTGATGCCTCGTGTTCAGTTTAATTGAACGTGAGGATTGAGGACAGATTTTTCCAGCTAAAAGTGCTTTAAAGAGCTTGTTTAATTGTCTGTAAAAGGAGAATTAAATAAGGTTGAACTGCTAAATTTATAATTCTGTTAAATGCATAAACCAATGTGCTGTGTGTCAGTGTGACTTCAAGTTGGGAGTGTGAGATTAATAGAGCTAATTGTGGTATTGTTGCAAAGCAGCTCCACTTCAGAATGGCAAACATGCCTAGAATTTTCAGCAAGTTTTCCACTAAAATATTCACTTCCTGCTTTGTTTTTGAAGCGAAAGTTTCACATACTGGGCCTAATTTGGATAGTAGTTGTGCTGCAGAAGGTAGGCTGCCAGTATTAATTCCTATTGGAATAGAGAGGCTAAATGTAATAATAATAATAATAATAATAATAATAATAATAATAATAATACCCTGCCCATCTGACTGGGTTTCCGCAGCCACTCTGGGCAGTTCACAACAGAATGTTGAAAACACATTAAAACATCAAACATTAAAAATTTCCCTAAGCAGGGCTGCCTTCAGGTGTCTTCTAAAAGTCAGATAGTTGTTTATTTCTTTGACATCTGATGGGAGGGCATTCCACAGGGCGGGTGCCGGTACCGAGAAGGCCCTCTACCTGGTAATCAAGAATGGACACAGGGCTTGTGCTGGAGTGTATGGGGTGTTAGGGGGTGGGACCGCTGATGGGGAACATCTTGTAGCTTGTCTGGGGTAGTTTGTCCACCTTTGGTCCCCACCCTGCTCTCACCTCTGACTCCTCGAAGCTGTCAGCATGAGACAGTGGGCACAGCTCAAGAAATGGCCTCCAGGTATAATAAGAGCCCATACGATATGTATGTGTGATGGGATAGTGAGCTGCTTGTGCGTAAAAGCTTGATCCCTCTGGGGTTTGGCTGGTCATCCAAACCGATGCACTAACGGAGCCCCCAAAGCATGACTCCGTCAGTCGCTGGTAGTATCTGACAGTGGGCGTCTACGGAATTTACGCCAACATAAAAGCTCTTTGACAGACATGCGCTTTCGAGACTCTCTGCGTGACAGTTTCCGGCGAAGGGTGGGCGTTCCCAACGGGGGTCCCGTTACCTCTCCACTACTCTCACTGGAAGCATCCCAGAGCCTCCCCTCCGCTGTGACTCCTGCACTCCCCCTGCTGGTTCCCTCTTCTACTGCAGATTCTCTCCTATTCTCCTGTAGCCTGTCCACCACCTGTCTCTCCGATGGCAGTTCCCTGACATCCACCTCCCCCCCAGGGCCCCCTTCACCCCCTCCCGCCTCCTCTCCCACTGGCGGTGAGGGCGGAAAGCCCCTGAAGGAACTCTCCTCGTCGTCCGAGGATTCTAACACTTCCAGCCACGGCGTACCGTCTCTCTCCCCGTCTTCCTCTTCTTCGTCGGAGTCGGCTTCTTCACCCACCCCTGACTCTGGGAACCCTTCAAACTCTCCTTCCTCATCGGTGGTCCCAAAGTGTTCCCTTCTAAATCGAGCCACGGGTTGCGGTTTTCTTGGGAAACGCTGATGAAATGTTTCTATTAAAACCTCGTCATTGACTACCTCTGCTGGTACCCAAGTGTTTTCCGACTCTGCTTCCCCCTCCCATTCTACCAGATATTCCACCTGATTCCCCTTCCACCTGGAATCAATGATTCCTGCCACGTTCATGTCGCGCTCTCTCTCTTCTATCACGGGCGTTTGGGTGGCCTCTCTCTCACGCTCCCCCCACTCGCGTCCCTCTCGGTACGGCGACAGTAATGACCTGTGAAATACTGGGTGTAATTTCATGTGACTGGGCAGCCTGAGTTTGAATGCCACTGGGTTGACCTGCTGTATGACCTCAAAGGGTCCCAATCTTTTGGGCCTCAATTTCTTACTCCCGCCCTTGAACGGTAGCCCTTGGGTGGACAACCACACCCGGTCCCCCACCCTTATAGTTTCACCTTCCCTCCTATTTCTGTCTGCTTGCTTCTTATATTCTTCCTTGGCTTTCTCTAAGTTAAGTTGAAGCTGACGGTGGATCGCCTCCATCTCTTCAAAAAAATATTCCGCCGCCGGCACGCTCCACCTCTCCCCTCCCTCTCCTGGGAATGCCCGGGGGTGACACCCATAATTTGCCAGGAAGGGACTCATCCCTGTGGACACGTTCTCCGCGTTGTTGTAGGCAAATTCTGCTAGAGGTAACTTATCCACCCAATCATTTTCTCTGTCTTTTACATAACACCTCAGGTATTGTTGTAAAACCCCATTTGCCCTTTCCGCTTGCCCATTGGTTTCTGGGTGCCGGGCAGTTGAGAAATTGAGTTCTACGTGCAGTAAGCTCATAAGTTTCCTCCAGAACCTGGAAGTAAATTGTTTCCCTCTGTCGCTGACCACCCTCAAGGGGGCGCCATGCAACTTGAAAATATGTTCTACAAACAACTTGGCGGTTTCCTCCGCTGTGACTGCATGTGAACAAGCTATAAAATGACACATCTTGGTTAATTGATCTACCACCACCATGACAGCTGTTTTGCCTTTGGATTTTGGCAGGTCCGTCATAAAATCTATGGATACTGCCTCCCATGGCCTTTCGGGCGTGGGTAAGGGTTGTAATAGCCCCGCTGGCGCCACCCTCTCTCCTTTCGCTCGCTGGCACCTGTCGCAACCCCTGACATATTCCCGTACGTCCTCCCTCACCTTGGGCCACCAAAACTCCCTGGTAACCAACCACATGGTTTTGTGCTGTCCAAAATGTCCCGCTGTGGGGCTGTCATGCAACTGCTTGAGTACTCTGCCCCTCAGTTCCCCGTCGGGTATGTACAGTGCCCCTTTGTAATACAACGCCCCGTTCTTTTCTTCGAACCCCCCTGTGTTCTCCTCTGTCCTCCGGAGCTCTCTGAGTTTCTCTTGGGCGTATTCATCTTTCTCCGTACCCTCTATCAGTTCCCTCTGCCCCACCAATGCCGCCCCACACACCCAGCGGTCTTCAGAGATTACATGCCTTGCCTCAGGCGCTCCCTCCCCCTCTAAGTACTCAGGTTTCCTGGAAAGAGCGTCCGCCCTCACGTTCTCGGAGCCGGGCACGTAACGAATCTCAAAGTGGAATTTGGAGAACTCCTGGGCCCATCTCACTTGTCTCTGGTTCAGCACTCGGGCTGTTCTCCAGTATTCCAGATTTTTGTGGTCAGTTCGGACTTGAACCTTGTGCTGCGCCCCAATCAGCAAGTGCCGCCATTTCCGGAATGCTTCATGAATGGCGAGCAGTTCTCGGTCGTACACTGTGTAGTTCCTCTCTGATTTGTTCAACTTCCGCGAGAAGAATGCACACGGTCTCCATTCAGACGTATCTTTTCCCGGCTGGAGAAGAACGGCCCCCACCGCTCGGTCTGACGCGTCAGTCTCCACTCTCATTGGTTGTTGTAGATCCACGTGCAAGAGTTGCTCTTCCGACGCAAACGCCTGCTTTAAGCGTTCGAACGCTTGTTGCGCTTCTCCCGTCCAAACAAATTTCTTTTTGCTACTAAGACAATCCGTGATGGGCGCTGTTAAATGGGCAAAGTTTTTGATGAACTTCCTATAGAAGTTTCCGAAGCCCAGGAACCTTTGCACGTCCTTCTTGGTCTTTGGTGTTTTCCATTCCAGTACCGCTTGAACCTTGCTGGGATCCATGGCCAATCCCTTGTCAGACAACCGGTACCCCAGGAATTCCACCTCCTTGGTATGAAACTGACACTTCTCCAGTTTCACCCACAGCCGGTTTTCTCGCAGCTTGCTCAGTACCTCTCTTACATCTCGCACATGCTGCTCCTCATTGTCTGAGTACACCAGAACGTCATCTAAGAACGCTACGCAGTTCTTGTAGAGCAGTGGCCCCAGGACGTGATTCATGAATGATTGAAAACAGGCGGAGCCCCCTTGTAATCCGAAAGGCATAACGGTGTACTCAAAGGCCCCCAAGGGGGTGAACATAGTGGTCTTCCACTCATCCCCCTTTCTCACACGTATCAAGTTATATGCCCCCCTAAGGTCCAGCTTGGTAAAAATTTTCCCTTTTCTCACCCGTGTTAGAATGTCATCAATTCTGGGCATAGGGAAAGTCACTGGTTCTGACACTGCATTTAGAGCCCTGAAATCACATACAAGCCTGGGCTTGCCCGTGTTGTTTTTGTCCACAAAGAACACTGGGCTGCCCCCCACCGCTCGTGACTCTCTGATGAAACCTCGCTTGAGATTCTTGTCAATGAACTCCCTTAACTCCTGCATCTCACTGTCTGACATTGCATACAGCTTGCCCACTGGCAATTGTGCTCCTGGGAGTAAGGTAATTTGACAATCAAAGGGTCTGTGCGGGGGCAGTTTATCTGCTTCTTTTTCGCTGAATACGTCAAGCAAGTCAGCGTATTGTGGTGGCACCCTCCCTTTGTCCATCACTTCCATCCCTGCTAGAGTGCCCCTGGCGCCTGCCTGAGCCTCTCCCTCCTTGCAGTGTTCTAGGCAATGTGCTGATCCAAAGGAAACCACTCTCTGATGCCAGCCTACTAGCGGATCGTGTAGCGCCAGCCAGCTCATACCCAAGACAATAGGAGCTCCTCCCAAGGTGGCTACGTTAAACGCTATCAGTTCGGTGTGTCGTGCCACCCTCATTATCATTGGTACAGTCTGTTGGCTCACTTCTCCTCCCAACAGCTCCCTCCCATCAATCGTGGTAACCTGCAAAGGCTTACTCAATGGGATAGTCTGTATTTGGTGTGCAGCTGCAAACTCTTTGCTCATGAAATTACATGAGCTACCTGAATCCAATAGCGCCTTTATCTTCAGTGGGTGTCCGTTTGCCAGTTCCAGCAACACCTCTATCACAAGCGCTGGTCTTGGAGGTTCCGGCGTGGGCACATTCATTACTCCCTGGCCTGGCTGCTGTGCCCTGATGTTGGCAACCAGGCGTTGGCTTTTACTGGCTCCGTGATTTCTTCTTCCTCCTTCCCCCCAACAGTTCCCGCCATCCCTTGCCATTCCTTCCTTTGCGGACAGACTCTGGCAAAGTGACCTGGCTGTTGGCAGAGGTAGCATCTCTTGCCGCTCTTTCCCTCCTTCTTCCGCCCTTCACTGGTGTTTGAAACTGCGCGCGCGCGCGCTGTTCCAAGTTCCATCGGCTCTGCTGGCGGGAAAGGCTGCTCCGGAATCTCTGGAATGCGGAAGTCCTTCCAACGTTCCCCCTTTCCTTCCCGCTTTTCCATAGCTCTAGCTTCCTGGCGTGCCCCAATGGACAGCGCTGATTTAGTCAGCTGATCCATAGACTCCGCCCTAGGCGCCCGGGAAAGTTCATCTTTCACTGCCGGAGAGAGACCTTCTTCAAACAGCATTTGAATAGGTTCACTAGCAAGGTCCCACCCAAGTCTATGAATCAGCATGGTGAACTCAGTCCAGTACTCACGTACAGATCGGCTCCCCTGTTTACACGCCATTAACTGCCTGCGCACCACTCCCTGCTCGATCTCGCTGGAAAACATCAAGTCCATGGCGCGGAAAAACTTCATTGTGTCCTTTAAGATTTCATTATTGGCTGCCATCAGGGGCCGAACCCAGTCCCTCGCCCCTCCCTCTAGATGGCCAATCACGTACGCCACTCTAGAGTTCTCGTCGGGGAAGTCATCAAACAGTAGATTGAGAGCATATTGCATCTCTGTCCTAAAGGCTTGATAGTTCCGGGGATCCCCCCCAAATTTCTGCACCAGTCCAGGCACCCGTCTGGCAAGTGGGGTGGTCTTCCCCTTATCTGCATCTTGAGCCCTCCTCTCCTCGAGCCTCGCCGTTTGCAGTGCCAGCTGGACCTCCAACGCCCTGTACCTTTGTTCCAGGCTTGGATCTGCGCCAGCTCCCGCTCCTGCTCCTCCGGTTCCGGATGGTTCGCTCATGATGCCTTCTGCTTGCACAAGCTGCTTTCAAAGACTGTCAGATTGCTGTGATGGGATAGTGAGCTGCTTGTGCGTAAAAGCTTGATCCCTCTGGGGTTTGGCTGGTCATCCAAACCGATGCACTAACGGAGCCCCCAAAGCATGACTCCGTCAGTCGCTGGTAGTATCTGACAGTGGGCGTCTACGGAATTTACGCCAACATAAAAGCTCTTTGACAGACATGCGCTTTCGAGACTCTCTGCGTGACAGTTTCCGGCGAAGGGTGGGCGTTCCCAACGGGGGTCCCGTTACCTCTCCACTACTCTCACTGGAAGCATCCCAGAGCCTCCCCTCCGCTGTGACTCCTGCACTCCCCCTGCTGGTTCCCTCTTCTACTGCAGATTCTCTCCTATTCTCCTGTAGCCTGTCCACCACCTGTCTCTCCGATGGCAGTTCCCTGACAGTATGACTACTGCTGCGGTTTACCTCCCTTTAAGACATAACATTTGCATTGATCAGGTTCTAACTGGTCAGGTTGAACTAGTTCCTGCACTGCTCAGATGAATCCGTTACGATGACTGTAGTCAATTAAAAGGTATTTTTCATAATCAGTGGTGATCAGTACAGGCATGTGGGCACAAAATGCAAGACGAGCCCTGCTGGGTCAGATGAAAGGCCTATCTTGTCCCACAGTGGCCAACCAGATGCATTTGGGGGAAGCCTATGCGCAGCCCATGAAGGCGATGTTGCTGCCCACCAGCTGATGTTCACAGGCAAGGTGCCTCTCATCCTGCAGGTTGCGTATCGCCATTTAGACTAGTAGCCATCGATAGTTGTTGTTGTTTAGTCGTGTCCGACTCCTTGTGACCCCCATGGACCAGAGCACGCCAGGCACTCCTGTCTTCCACTGCCTCCCGCAGTTTGGTCAAACTCATGCTGGTAGCTTCGAGAACACTGTCCCACCATCTCGTCCTCTGTCGTCCCCTTCTCCTTGTGCCCTCCATCTTTCCCAACACCAGGGTCTTTTCCAGGGAGTCTTCTCTTCTCATGAGGTGGCCAAAGTCTTGGAGCCTCAGCTTAAGGATCTGTCCTTCCAGTGAGCACTCAGGGCTGATTTCCTTCAGAATGGAGAGGTTTGATCTTCTTGCAGTCCATGGGACTCTCAAGAGTCTCCTCCAGCACCAGAATTCAAAAGCATCCATTCTTTGGCGATCAGCCTTCTTTATGGTCCAGCTCTTACTTCCATACATCACTACTGGGAAAACCATAGCTTTAACTATACGGACCTTTGTCGGCAAGGTGATGTCTCTGCTTTTTAGCAATCGATAACCTGGAAATTTCCCCAGAATGGATGGTTCTTAATTCAGGGTATGATAGGCTTTCTTTTAATTTATTTTTATACTTTTCAGCTCTACCTTCTTTGAAGGCAGCCTTTGTGATTATTTTCTGTCTTGACACAAAAGTACTTCCAATAGTGAAATGAACAAGCAACTCATCTCTTCCCTTGAGCTTCCCTTCCCTTCCTGTTTTACTTTTAGTCCTTTTGAATTACATGAGATGTGGTTTGAGTAGTCTTAATGGCTAATTTGCCAAGTTTAAGAGGAATGGAGGGCACACTGCATAACCTATCTAGAATTTATTGGAAAGCTGGCAGGCTCACTGTACATTGTCTGCGGTACTTACCTGGATGCCTGCTTATTGCCTGTTCCAGTGCTGCATTAATTTGCTTTAATATTCCAAAACATACCTGATGATTTAAAAAAAAAAAAAATCTTTATGGGGCTCAAATTGCATTGATCAAATCCTAAATTGTCAAATGGTTTATCTCCCTTTAAGACACTAATTCGCATTGATCGAATTCTAAATGATCAGGTTGAGCCAGTTCCTGCAGTACACAAATGATATTAAAACAACATTACCAGGCCCTGCTGCTTTTTCCTAATGCAGGCGTTATGTTATTCACAGTTGCATTATAACCAGAATGATTATGTTACAAAGATGTCTTGTTCCTAATGAAAAGTTTACATAAGGAAGAAGAAGGTGGGGGAGAGGAAAGTGCAGTATTACAGGAAAAGCTTGGCTTTGGGCAAAAGGCTTTGGGCTTTCACTGAGTAATTGCATTTTGCATTTCTCTTGGATTCCTTTCTTACACTTCACTTTCGAGGGCTGAAGGCAGGAAACTTGGCGTCTCTGGGGATGGCATCTTATTTTCCCATGACCATCAGGGCCAAGTAACATTCTGATCATTCAGTTAGGGGTTCAGAATGGGGAATAGCCAAGCCTCTGCCCTGCAAGAGAATATATGTAAAGGGTAAAGGGACCCCTGACCACTAGGTCCAGTCGTGGCCGACTCTGGGGTTGCGGCGCTCATCTCACTTTATTGACCGAGGGAGCCGGCATACAGCTTCCGGGTCATGTGGCCAGCATGACTAAGCTGCTTCTGGCAAACCAGAGCAGCGCACAGAAATGCTGTTTACCTTCCCACCGGAGCAGGACCAATTTATCTACTTGCACTTTGATGTGCTTTCAAACTGCTAGGTTGGCAGGAGCTGGGACTGAGCTTACCCTGTTGCGGGGATTCGAACCACCGACCTTCTGATCGGCAGGTCCTAGGCTCTGTGGTTTAACCCACAGTGCTACCCACATCCCTTAGATATATAGTGGTGCCCCGCAAGACGAACGCCTCGCAAGACGGAAAACCCGCTAGACGAAAGGGTTTTCCGTTTTGGAGGCGCTTCGCTAAACGAATTTCTCTATGGGGTTGCTTCGCAAGACGAAAAAATCTTGCGAGTTCCCGCGGGTTTTTTCCGCTCCCCCCCCTTTCCTAAGCCGCTAAGCCGCTTATCAGCTGTTCCGCTGATAAGCCGCTTAACAGCTGATCGATAAAAGCCGCTAGACCGCTAATAGCGCTAATCCGCTAAGCTGTCAATGGGCTTGCTTCGCCAGACGAAAAAACCGCTAGACGAAGAGAATCGCGGAACGGATTCTTTTCGTCTTGCGAGGCACCACTGTATGTAGAGTTATCTTAACTGCAAGAGAAGAGTTATCCTGCTTTGTCTGGTTGACTTTTTGGCAGGCAGCTTAAGCCTGATTTGATATTCCAGGTCTCTGGTGGACCCACTTGATTGTCCTTTCATTGACTGCACAACGTCTTGGAGTCTGAGATAGTTATTTCCCCACACACCTTGATGTGCAGTGAGATCAGGAATGGACCTCAAGCTCTTGCACTTATTTCCCCAAGACACAGAATTGTGGTGGCCAACTGTTGTGGCAACCGTGCAACAATATAAGATGCTTTGTAGTATATTTATCCTGCTTTGCCTTAATATGGTTTAGCTTCTGGCTTGCTGGCCAGTTGACCCATGCAGATGTGAAGGCCTGTCTGCATGTCACAAGTGGCCCCTCGGGTCATTGTTTTTGCTCTTATTTTAAAGATTTTGTCAGGGAACTGGCATCGGAACAGGGGCGGGAAACAGAGGGGCAGCCGTGTTACAGGGAGCCTCCGAAAATCTTGCGAAGCCGTTCCTCTTCCGGTGATGAGGAAAGCCCCATCTCCAGTGGGGAAGAGGGGAAAGGACCAGAGGATGCTGCGGGGAACCTCAGCACCGCTCCTGGTCAAGGCGGCCAGGAGGGAAGCACGCCCCTTCCATCGCCCACCCTGCGCAGAGGTCTAAAGTGCAAAGAGGGAAGGAAAAGCCTGGGAGTAACGAGACTTTTTATGTTGGGGGAGGTCCAGGAAACAACCACTCCCGGATTCTGCTAGCAATTGAGGCAGACATGAACTTGTGGCTCTGCACTGTAAATAGTTAGCACCAAAATAAAACCTGTAAAAGACAGGTCGGAGTCCTGCCTGGTTACTCATGAGCAACCACCATTGCCATCTGACAGATTTGTACCCTGCCCTTGATCAAATGTCTTCAAGGCAGTTTGCAACACATTACAACAATGCAAAGTACTCCCTGGAGACTTTGGCTGGCATCAGAGTCCAGAGTAATGTTCCCATTGTTTCTGCAGTCCCAGAGTAGAGTGTGTTTTTTTCTGCTAGGGAGGTGGGAACAAACCCTGGCAGATGTCCTTTCTCTGGCCAGTGGCTGAGGCTAGGCTGCTCTCCAGGTTGCAAACTCCCAGTTTGTCTGGCTGGTAGCAGAGCTTAGAGTCTCTTTCTCCTCATTTCTGGAGGTGTGCCACTAACACAACATTTGCAGCACCCACACCACGGATTTGGCCATGTGTATGAATTACATACATAGAAAGTAAAAAATTGTACTGGGAGACCAACAATGGTCTAGGATCTCTGGTCTTCAACAAGTGGGTCTCAGCAGAGATGTCACCACCATTTTCTCTTCTGTTGTTTTGTTTTCTGTGCGATAAGTTGCCAGAGAAGTCAGAAGTGGTATAGTTCAGACATAGGTTCAGCACCTCACCTTGCTCTTTGAGACAACTAAGCCAGACAGATAAAAGATAGCATGCCAAAAATAAATGAAATGAATTAAAGCAGATCAGTTGTTGAAAGCTAACCCAGCAATTGTTACATCTGATTCCTCTATCTGGAAAGTTAAGACCATTGATTTATTTTACCCACATCTTCTCTCACATCAGCCTCAGTTCCTCATTTATGATCTGGGAAGAATTCATGTTTGTTTAGCCTGGTGATTGTGAGGATAAAGGAAACCAGGTCTTGAGAGCACTTTGCATTTTCAAAACATGGTACAAATAGGAAGGAAGAAGAGTGCACTTGGAAGAAGGGCGAACCCTAGGAACAGCAAACCATATACCCTGTAGTGAATTAAGCCATTCTTTAGGCACTTGCCTGGAACTACTCAGAAAGCTAATAGCCCAGCTGAGATGAAGGCATGACTTTGATGTGGTTCTTGTGTTAAGGTACAAGGTGTATTAGAATGGTGCTAATGGAAAACGTGATCAAAACCAGAAAAATAAAAGTGGAAGTTGCTCTTATTTTAAATCTTCTTACTTGTGCCTTTCTACAAACTGAAGGCAGCTTACAGCAACCTTATTACCAACTAGTTTAAAACTTCTGCAAACATATTCCTGGCCTTAGGCAGTTCAGAGAGAAGATCAGGGTTAGTGGAATTCCTAAAGAAGGCAGCCTTGCATACCTGTAATCATGGGTCTAGCACTATCTGCTGCTATTACAGACTGCTTTGCTTTGTGGGGATAGTCTCTTCAGTTGGTTCCCAGATCGTTGTCTTAAATATTGTAGTTTCCTTTGCAGGTTGAGGAGGAGTTGCCTAGATTTTACAGAAGCTCTGCTTCAAGTCTTAAACCTTTGAACAGTGATCGCTTTATAACTGACAGCTTTAGTTTTCCCTACAGCAACACAGACGTTTTCCTTTCTTCCTTTGATCAATACAATCCATTAGGAATGTAGAGTATCCAACACTGCTATATGAAATATTAATTAAGCACATTTTAGCTATATAAATGTGTACTCTGCATCCAGTGAAAGCGGGAGGTGATGAAGGAGTGCATGTATTTCCATTTCACCAAATCACAGTTCTATAAAGACATGTTCATACATTTGCATGATAATGATGTGCACTCTTTCCATGCGCCATGTTGTTGTGCCCCAGCATCTGCAAGAGGCCTTCTGGATCATACCAAGGGGTGCATCTAAATCAGGGTTTCCCAAACTTGGGTCTCTAGCTGTTTTGGGGCTACAGTTCCCATCACTCCTGATGACCGCTGGTCCTCCTGGCTAGGGATGAAGGGAGTTGTAGTCCAAAAACGGTTGGAGACACAAGTTTGGGAAACCCTGATCTAAATGAACACCTTGTTTCCAAAGGTGACGAGTTCACTGGGTCCAAGAAGCCAGCCAGCCAGCAACCCTTTCACTTTGGTTTGCCCCCAAGAGCTGACATTCAAAGGCATGCTGAAGATGGAGAGTCCATATGGCTTTCATGGCCAGTACTTATTGGTTGACATTCTCCATGAATTTGTCCAAACTCCTTTTAATGGCATTGCAGCCAGTGTCCATTACCACATCTTGTGATGGTGAATTCCATAAATCTACATATGTGCTGTGGGAAGAAGTATTTGCTTTTCGTCCGCCGTGAATCTCCTGCCCATCAACTTCACGGGTATATTCTAGCATAATGAGAAAGGGAGTAAAATCCTCTTCCTCTCCACTTTCTGCAAATCATGCGTACTTTTATATAGACTTCTGAAATAAAAGTTTCATCAGGCAATTTGCGAGCATGTCCTTTGTGGCAATTTGTGAGCATGTGTTAGATTGTGGAGCCTGGTTAGAGCACACTTTCTTATCCCAGTAAAACTACTTTAAAGGGATCATAATAGGTATAGCAGCGCAATTCCCTTGTGCCTGAGGGTACATTTATTCCAGGTGGGAGTCTATGCCAACATAGTTATACCGGAACAAAGAGGGAAAGCAGACAAGCTGACAAACCCTAAGATATGTGTTCATTAGGAAGGTCAAGACTGCTGTCAGCCAATTAAGGACTCCCCCTTTTTTATAATAATATTTTATTCTTTTTTCCATATAGAAAATTACATTTGTTACTCAACAATTATATTCCAGTTCAACGACAGTAGTGGCTTCCTGCTCACCCAACATGGATGTTTGTAACCCAAATTACATACAATTGTGTTTTAAGGTTCCGTCTTATCTAATTTCATCCTCTCTACCATGTTTCATAATATAATCTGCTGTTTTCTTACACTTCAAACCATGCTGTGGTCTTCACATATGGGAAATGACTTTTTTTTTATAGACTAGAAAAGGCTCCCAGTCTTCTTTAAAGGCTTCTGAATGAGCTATAATACTTGTGTTGGTCACATTCACAGCTGAACACTTGAAGCATCTTCCTAATATATATATTTTTAAAGGAAAAAATGCATTCCTAAAAGATGTATAAGCTTGGTCTCTGATAACTTTAAGAAAAGAAGAAAAGCACCCAGTCGGATGTCCATTCTTGATAACTGGGACTTGCCCCATCACACAGTAAAAATGGGTGGACAGTGGTCCATGTGGAAAAATTCCAGCGGCTTCCCATGCATGCTCACAAAGATAGATGGCGTAATTTTCAATAGACCTTTTATGAAATCAAGTGAGTGAGTGAAACTCTCTCTTCTCCCTCTCTCTTTCTCTTTACACATCAGTGCCCAACAGTTAAATTGGCACGTTTCTTATTTTTGTGTATCCGTAATCAACCAAGTCCTCTGAAAATTGATAGATGTGCTCATTAAGGGCAGTTCTTGCTGCCGGCTGCAGTTTCACAAGCCTCCGCCTCCAATGGGAAGGAGCGCTTCACGCTCAGCGCTGGCAAGTGATACTCGGCCGTGATACATCTGGCTTCCAGCTCCCTTTCAGAGATTCTAAAGCCTCTTGTTTTCATGTATTGAACATGCTTTGTTGGGAATTTACATGAGTACAAGTCACCCATTTCCCAATTACAGTATGGAAACAAGGTGGGAGGCTAAAAGCTGCAATCTATCTCGTGTGCCTTCTCCTCCTGTATGGATGAGTTTTGCAAGCGCTCTCCTCCCCGCCCACTCCCATTTTGCAGTGAGAGCCATTTTGCCAATTTTTGAACATCTGTGTGCATTTAAACATATCCCAGTGACTTCACCAGTTTGCATGAAAAGGAATGTACGTCTGCACGGCTGATTATATGGGGGCTTTTTGTTTCGTGTAAAGTAGCGGGCCACCTGTTTCTGGTTATAGGAAGAAGGATAGGCTGTTGGTTACCTTTTTTACATGTTAAAACGTGGAATGGCTTATGCTGTTTCCGTACCTCCTGCCCTTCTCACACCTGTTAAGCTGCCAGGATTCTGAATGGGGGTAACGGTGGAGGGCAGATGGAGTTGCAACTCAAATACCCGTAAATTGTGTCTCATGTTGGTGCCTGGGCAAAGCTGCAGGAGGGAGGAGGTCAGCGCCACTAACCTCTCTTATCCCTGCAGAGCTCTTGAACAAGATGAAGTGATCAAAGCAGGATGCCAGGACATCGTCACAGCCTCATTACTTTGCAAGCTGCATGCACAGATGCTGCCTTAGCTGCATCGTGGGCATGGTCTGATTTACATTCCTAACACCTCCATTACAGCTCATTTGGTGCTGATGCTGCTTGTAATTAACCGGCTCCTTTCTCCTTCTTGAAGTTGTGCTGATCTGAAAGCTCAGCAGAGAGGATAGTCAGCAGGTGACTGTGCCATCTTCTTCAGGTGTCCTGGGCACAGTTCAAGGTGAGGACTCCAAACCAGTAGAGCCATAAATGGCTTGAGTCATAACTTCAAGATGGTGGTGTAGTGGTTAGGAGCAGTAGTCTCGTAATCTGGGGAACCGGGTTCGCTTCCCCGCTCCTCCACATGCAGCTGCTGGGTGACCTTGGGCCAGTCCCACTTCTCTGAAGTCTCTCAGCCCCACTCACCTCACAGAGTGTTTGTTGTGGGGGAGGAAGGGAAAGGAGAATGTTAGCTACTTTGAGACTCCTTTGGGTAGTAATAAAGCGGGATATCAAATCGAAACTCTTCTTCTTCTTCTTCTTCTTCTTCTTCTTCTTCTTCTTCTTCTTCTTCTTCTTCTCCTCCTTCTCCTCCTCCTTCTCCTTCTCCTCCTTCTCCTTCTCCTTCTTCTTCTCTTTTTCTCTCGTTCCACTGCTTAGCTTGTTCTGTTTGGCTAGCTTGGTTTATTTATTTACTAATTACGTTCAGATACTTCCTTTCTCCCAAAGCAATCAAGGTAGTTTACATTTAAAATAATGGCTTACAGTCTAAGAGGCATGGCATAGAAGGAATGGAAGAGGAAGAGGAAAACAAGCAAATTAAAGTAATGATTCTTTCGTACTGTTGCGCAGTAAAGTCCCATAATGACTAGGTGGGAGGGCTGGTGATGAGGGCATTTCTGGCAAAGGTCAAGCCAAATTGCAGTTGCTCTGTTGACTTGTGCTAAGCTTGTGGTCCACCAAGAACCCTAGATCCTTTTCAGATGTACTCCTAGTAAGCCAGCTGTCCCCCATCCTATATTTGTGCATCTGTTTCTTCCTGCCTAAGTGCAGAACCTTCACATTTGTCCCTGTTGAAATTCAATTTGTTAGCTTTTGCCCAGTTCGCCGATCTTTTGTGGTCATTTTGAATTCTAATTCTGTCGCCAGATCTTGATCTAGGGCCAGGCTGGGTGTGACAAGAAATATTCCCATCTTCTTGAACTTAAAATAACAAATGAACAAAATGAGCATGCAGCGGTTCCTGATTCAGTTCACCATTTCTGGGACAGACCCACATGCAGCCAATATTTTCTCTGTGCTGAAAAATAATTTCGTTTAGCACTATGTGTAGTTCACCGGCTGATGCAGAGGTTAGAGCAAACCAGAAAACGGAGGCGATATGGATGATGTGGGTTGGGGAGAGCTCCTGAGAACCTGCGGGGCACTCCTGACTGCCAAACCACAGTTTGGTGCTTGGCTGCCATGACATCTAAAGCACTGAGCCTACCTATTTCTGACCTGCCTGCCAGCTGAGCTGTATTTATTGAGCAGGCTGGAGAACGAGAAATGTGTCTTTGTGGAGAGCTACATCTGGCCGTGGATCAAGCCTCGTGGGGCAACAACACGGCTAAGGGTGACCAGACCGGTGCCAACCCTGGAGGCCCCCTGTCCTCGTTGGCAAGACGGAGTCGATTCTGCAGCAAGGTCATTGTGTTTTGCATTGCCGTGCTGCAGCAGATTGGGAATTCTGTGCAAATTGAGGTTTTTAATTATTTATGGAAATGACTAATGCAATCAGTACAGTAGCTCTGGTGTTATTAATTTTGAAAATGAAATTCAGTTTATTTTGTGCTGTACCAACAACTTTCCCCTTCAATATGCCGCAGCTATTTTGACTGGCAAAGATTTAACTGCCTCGTAGGTGTCGCTGGGTGCCAAACCAGGTGGGGGGAGCCTGGCAGAAGAGGACCTTCACTTTTGGCACTGCAGGGAGGTACTTAGGAGAGCTGGGTTTGCCATCTTTTCATACAGCCAGGTGAAAGGAGACAACCAGTTCCTTTTTAAGAGACTATGAATGAAATACCTTCATGGTCAGAAGGCGCGTGCTCAAATCACATAGCCACACTACTTCCAGTTGGCAATTCAGAAACTAAAAACCGAGTTCAGTTCTGAATGATGAACATCATTATCATGGGCATAAGTTTCAGTTCTGACTATTACTTTCATAACCATAACAAAAAATTCCTTCCAGTAGCACCTTAAAGACCAACTAAGTTAGTTCTAGGTATGAGCTTTCGTGTGCATGCACACTTCTTCAGATACACTGAAACAGAAGTCACCAGACCCTTCTATATAGTGAGAAGGTGGGGAGGGGTATTACTCAGAAGGGTGGTGGGAATGGGTGATTGGCAGATCGCTGTGATGAACCTGTTGATGACTCTTAACGACTGCAATAGGTCTTACAGGAAAAAGCAAGGGGTGAGAAGGTGAAAGATGGCTTTGTCATGTATAATGAGATAAGAATCCAATGTCTTTGTTCAGACCAGGTCTCTCCATGGTTTTAAGTTTGGTAATAAGTTGCAATTCAGCAGCTTCTCTTTCCAGTCTATTTCTGAAATTCCTTTGTAATAGAACAGCTACTTTGAGATCTTGTATAGAATGTCCTGGGAGATTGAAGTGTTCTCCTACTGGTTTCTCTGTCTTGTGATTCCTGATGTCAGATTTATGTCCGTTTATCCTTTGGCGTAAGGTTTGGCCTGTTTGGCACTGACTGGCATCTTCTTCCTCAGTCTCAGTATTGACCTTGCAGAACCCAGCAGCGAGGAGGATGGGGACAAAGCTAGAATTAATCTGAAGACGAAACCTTTTGAGCAGTGGAAGAGCTCTTTGAACAAGGTGGTTTCTATCAATGCTGCTTTGAGCAAGTGAACATTGTTGATACCACTTGCACCTTGATATAACCTTCACTTGCTGCCTCGTGTAAGTCAAGGAATTTTTGCCCTTTGCTTATGCACCCAGGTTTGTACTCAATAGATTGGTTTTCTATACGGAAAACCCATCATACCTTTTAGAATCCAAGTCACTGTAACCCCTACTAACGAAGTCACTGTTTAAAAATAATTCCCTGCAAAACACAGCTTTGATTTAAAAAAATGATTCTTTGCAGGTTGAATTTGACAACATGTTCCTCTTGTAAGCATCCTTCATAACCACCTTTTTTTACTAGTCAGTGGATCAATAACGCATTTCAGGCTGCCAAACGCTGGCAACAAAATCCAGTTAAGTTTGTGTCTCAGTTAATATGCACACGCATGCACAACAACAATACGTTTGCCTTATTGTAGCAGATTGGATCAATGATCCATCGAGTCCAAAGTCCCACTTCCATCAAAGACTAATGTCTAATGCTTCAGTGGAAATGAATCCCATGTAACGATTCTGTAATTCACCCAGCCAATTGTCCAAAGCTTTAAATTTTGTGGGAATTGGCACTCTTTAGTTGGTGTGGGAAAGATCCATTAGTAATGTCGTACCAAATATTTTCTGATTGCAATATTCACTTGGACAGGAGCACAATCTCTCTAACCAAATTCCTTGGGCTGGGACACACACACACACAGAGAGAGAGATTTCACTGAAATGTTGTCAGTAAATAACCAAGTGTTCATGACATTTCACAACTGTTCAGGACCCTTTTGTTTTGCAACTGCTGCTTGACACCATTGTCCCTATAGTTTTTTGCCCCTATAGTCCTTGTCATAGCTTGCCCATGCTGCTGTTAATCTAGCCATGGCAACCCATATGATTTCATTCACAAGGAATGGTAGCACCATTGTGTTACATCATCATGAAGCACATGTGATGTCAGCCACATCGCATGGCTCATCTCAGCTAATGGGATTACATGTGAGGAAATGAGGCCAGTCCAGAGTGCAAAGACTTAAGGAAGATGGTGCCAGGAAGAAAAAGCAAATCAAATCCGTTTATTGTGAGGACCATGCCTGTGCACAAAAATCAACACTACAATAGTTAAAAATATTAAAATTCATTACATACTATGCCAACAAAACCTTCTTTCCACAGAATAGAAAAGGAGGGAAAACGAGCAGCGAGTTAAACAGATGATGAAGGGGTCTTTACATTGTCTTTACATTGTCGACCATTGTCGACCATAAATCTTTCCCTGGCTTTCATGGCCTTCATCACAAAGACCGCTACCACATGGGTAATGCGTGGGTTTGCATCAACTAACAAAAATTTCACTCTATCTTCAGGACTGGTTATAGAGTTGGGTATAATTTGCAGCAATGCGTCTCTAAAGCCCGAGTAAATGGGGCAATAGAGGAAATAATGTGTAAGATCCTCTTTAATTTTCATAAGGCAAGGACATAAACAATGTTCTACTGGGGTTTTTGTGTATCTCCCGGTCAGGTAGGCAGTTGGCAATGTTTGAAACCGTGCCATGGTGAAAGCTCTCCGAAGGGTGGGATCAGTGATCTCCACAAAGTAGTTGGCACAGGAAGAAAAAGCATTTAAACAGCACATGCGTTGTTTGCAACACGTGCCAGAAACTGCTGCTACTAGGAGGTACTTTCCAGCTTTCATGAAAGAGAATGCAACATGAAGTAAGTTCAGACTTGGCTCTCATTATTAGTTTTTAGCAGTACATAGTATGTGCATCCCCTTTCTGTTGGCTTTGCATTCATGGGATAGCATGGAGAGCTTAGGGTGGCTTATAACATTTTCATCAGCATTAGTTGCCTGGACTCACAGCTTTATCATTCTTCCTTTTCTAGTTTTGTGACTGGTGCAGAGATAACTCGCCCTGCACCTTAACAATGGTTAGGAGGCTGCAAGGAGGTCTGGAGGTGGCAGAATCCTTCCCTTCTGCACAATTTCTCCCCAGCCTTCCCTGGGCAATCATAGCCACAGGTTAGTCATTAAATCTGTGTATCTGCCAGCCATGTTTAATATACACTAGGGGCTTGCCAGGATTTCTAAATTTAAGAAAAGGGCAGCTCTGCCTCTGGAGCAGCCCAAAGCTTTGGAAGTACCAGTTCTGCTTTATTTCTCTTTAGCAACTTCAGTGTCAGGTTTCCTTGCTGTATCAAATTCCCACTTCATTCTGAGTCCCAGGTCTCCCATTATTTCATTATCGCTCAGCTGGTTTGGAACCTGGTCATCCTTTTACCTAATCTTTGGTGATCACTCATAGCTGAGTAAGTTTGTCTTCCATAAACACGGTCTTAACAGTGAGTCGGTAAGTGACTGTGGAGGCTGATTCTGGATCCACACGTCCTTCCACAGTGGGGACATAGGTTTCCGGGCAGGAGTTGATCACGGTGAGGGTTTGCCAAGAGTACCTTCCTCTTAGCTCATTTTTCCCTTTCGTCCTGAGTTTGAGTGTCTTCAAAGTCCATGACACCTTTGGTAAAGGCTGTTCTTCAACTGGAGCGGTCGCAGGCCAGTGTTTCCCAGTTGTCAGTGTTTACACTACATTTTTTTTAGATTTACCTAATATTAGATACTACTCTGAGGGCATGGGGCATGAGTTCCAGCAATCCCCTCTTTACTTTATTTCTTTATTACCAGGGTGTGGGTGGTTGTAGATAATGCCTCATCCAAGCAGTCTTGAGATGGTGTACAAAATTAATCTACCACAAAGAATGTTGTTCTCTCAAAAAATATCGCTTCAGTGCATGGCAAACTCTGATTTCTAAAAGGCATGTTTCATTTCATAAGAAACTGGATCCATCTCATTAATTTTTCAGAGGGGGTGGTCCATGAAAACTAAGATACTTCCTATTGAACCTGATGCTAACTAGCTGTAGTTACTGTCTGAACATCTATTTTGTGGTGGTGGATGGGAAAGGTTAACCGAATCTTGTTCTCCTCGTGCTGAAAGCAAAGCGAGAGAACGTGCAGAAGCGATGAGTGTCAGAAATCTGACCCATCTTTGTGTGCCGTAGCAGTTAGCTTCCCTGTGTTTGTGATCACAATTGCTGTCTTGCAAAGGATCTGTAACTGAAGCCACAGAAACCTTTCATTATGGCAGCGTAAACTCTTCCTCTTTTGCCCCTTTGTCTGTTTCTCTGGATTCCCCTCCCCATCTGGCTGCCATCTTGAATGAAAGCGTCCACTAAAGAGCGAAAGGCGTAAACTTAGATGGAGGAGGCTATTTCAGATGAAATGCAGGAATTTAGAGAGAGCATCCTCGCGAGGATCATATCACTGCTTAGTTCTTATACCTAAATGACGACTCTCGTAGTTCCTTCCAACTCTGAATTTCTGTGGTTCTAATGGGCAACTTCTTCCATAAAAAAACACCTGTGTTGATGAGGCTTAAATATGTACTTAATTCTCCCACTGATGCAAAGGGAACTCACAGTGCTTAATTTAAGCTGACAAAGCAACACGCTCTTGCAATTGGTCCTTTTTTTTGGTAATCTGGTTGTTGAAGGACAGTTGCTTTGGGGGTTTGGTTCACATTTACAATTTTGTAACATCTGAGTTAGCCCTGGCCTCCAGCCTATGTTTAGCATATCTGGGAGTTACCAAGTGATGAGACTTGAGAATGTGGAGGTGGTTTTACGATGATATCGGCTGTTTCTAGGTGACATTAAAAAAAATAATAATCGAACGGCCGTGAAAGTTTTCATTCATACAATGCATAGACAAGCAAGATGTGTTCTTGCCCTTAGACCTTGTAGAGTTTAAATACAAAAGCTGTCAAGGCCCCTCCTGACCCTGGAGCCGCAGGTTGCGCCGCACTGTGAAAACCTCCATATAAATCAGCCTCCTCTTCTGTAATGATTAAGCAAGATTTATGGGCCTTCTCAGGCTTGATGTATGACATCTGAGTCAGATGTGGTTTATTTGTTCTTTTGTTGGAGACCAAACCTCTTTCGTGTAGATACATGCTAAAAAGGAGTGAATCAAACAGAAGTGACAGGCTCCTTATCAATAGCTTAGCTTATCAATTCTTTTTATATTTGGTGTTAGCCGCCCTGAGCCCAGTCTTGACTGGGGAGGATGGGGTATAAATAAATTTTATTATTATTATTATTATTATTATTATTATTATTATTATTATCTGACCATGGCTGCCACATCTCCTCCCTCCCACCCATTTTTATTTTTATTTTTAATTTTTACAACTGCATATTTTATTTGTTTTGAGTGGGAGAAGGGGAGGATTTTCAGTCTCTTAAGATTCGGGGCAGGTGACATTCCGAAAGACATGACCAAAACAAGGGCTAAGCAGATTGTTTGGGGTGGGAATTCTTTGCAGAAAAGTTTGCCTCATGGTGCAGATATCTGTTTGGCTGTTTGGGGGTGGTTTCACAGGAAAAATTGAAAACGCCCATTCAGAGCAAGGGCAGGGAATTTTACCTCACCTTATTTGGCTTGCTGATGTCACCACATAAAGCCAAATCTGATTGTCTTCACTTTGATTTGGCTTCCTGGCAACACTATTCAAGCAAAGTTTCCTGCCCTCATGATGTCATCATCAAACCAAATAGAGCTGTGTGATGTCATCACCCTGCCTCCGCCTGACTGAGGTGGGATTGGATGGGATACTGCAGGAAATGGCTCCTATCTTCCTTTTCACTTTTTTCTTTTTCTTTTTTTGGAAGAGAACTTGCTGAAGCAGTAGATCAGGGTTTCCCAAACTTGTGTCTCTAGCTGTTTTTGGACTACAACTCCCTCGCTGTAGATAAAGGAATGACGCAGCTTGAATGACGCTGTAGATCAATCCTCGCTGTAGATAAAGGAATGACGCAGCTTGTGAGCAAGATAACACTTTTCACAACGCTGAATTCCTTCCTTTGACTCAAAAGTTTTTGGAGGGAATATTTCCACAGCCATAGACAAAAAAAAAACAACTTTAAAAATCAGCCACAAAAGAAACCATTGCTCATTCCTTACCATAACTTGCTTTCCTGTACATAAAAGGCTTACTTTGCGAACTGCACACATAGAATTAGACTTTTTAAATCCCGGAATAAACGAAATTCCAAATTTGAGGGTAGCCACCTGGCAACTTTGCTCTGTGGACTAGGACGGAGGGAAACCAATCTGTGAATTCCATTGCAGTTGAATACAATGAAAGAAAAAGAAGCATGGGTGTCTTTCCCTTCAGATGTTGAAAGAAGGGAGGATGCAGGCATTTGTTATGGCTAAAACCCCCGAAGACACCTAAATCCCCAACTAAAATGCACACACACATGTAATTTTGAAGGCCCATTAAAGCCCCAGGCTCACTCTTCTGCTTGCATTATTAGCAAAGGGCTCGTGAACTGTGACAGGAGCTTTTTCCATAGCGGGGGCGCATTTATGAAGATTGATAACAGGCAAGGCTCCATGTTAACTTCTATTGTCAAACAGGCTGCAGGAGAAACTGCCGGCTATTGGCTTTTGCTTTGATTTATGAAAAGATTGCCACGTGAAAAAGGCATTGCATAAAAAAGCTCTGCTGGCAGAAGTGTTACGAAATGGGTCTGTAAGGGGACCAAACAATAACTAACTATAATTATGTTCATTATCTTCTCCTTGAGCTTTTCGCTTCTCGATGGGTTGTTCTCAGCCCCTGCTGAGCAGGGGCTGCAATGGAACTGCCTTTACATCGGTGTGGGTAAGAGTCCTGTGCTGTGTGCATGACCCCTCCTCCCTTAAAAACAAAACCTTCCCAATAATGACTAAGATACTGTGCCCTTTAAGAGGAGGTGGTTTCACCTGAAGGGTAAACCAGGGTAAACCAGAACTCATAAACAGGATGTGACTTTATAGGGCTGAACGAAAACCTGGCCCAACCCTGGTTTCATGTCTCCAAGGAAAGGGGTCATTTCAGTGGTTTTTGAGAAAGGAAAAGGAAGAGGGCAAAAACTGGCCAGTGGTGGTGGCATTGTTGGTGCTGACCTTTAAAGCCCTAAACGGCCTCGGTCCTGTATACCTGAAGGAGCGTCTCCACCCCCATTGTTCTGCCCGGATGCTGAGATCCAGCGCCAAGGGCCTTCTGGCGGTTCCCTCATTGCGAGAAGTGAGGTTACAGGGAACCAGGCAGAGGGCCTTCTCGGTAGTGGCGCCATCCCTGTGGAACGCCCTCCCTTCAGATATGAAGGAAATAAGCAGCTATCTTATCTTTAAAAGACATCTGAAGGCAGCCCTGTTTAGGGAAGTTTTTAATATTTAATGCTGTATTGTTTTTAACACTCGATTGGGAGCCGCCCAGAGTGGCTGGGGAAATTCAGCCAGATGGGCAGGGTATAAATAATAAATTATTATAATATTATTATTGCATGCAGTTTTGCCAGCCGGTGGCTTTCATGTTTTTGTCTTTACCTGGAAGTCCTCTAGAGCCGGGGTGGGCAAGGTTTTACCTGCCTGGGCTGGTCAAGTCCCACGGCGATCTTTTCGTGGGCTGGATCATGTGCGCGATTTCTGGCGTCTGGGCATGTGCAGCTGCAATTTCCAGTGTCTGGGCATGCGCAGATGCAATTTCCAGCATCGCGGAAGCAAGTCCCCACATTGTTCCTGTTTAGGGACTCACCGAGCAGGCTGCTCGGTTTGGGAGCGGCTCGTGGGCCGGTTAAACTGCCCCCATGGGCTGCTTCTGGCTCATGGGCCGCAGGTTGCCGACCCCCGCTCTAGAGTAGCGTTCTTCCTCCTTAACTCCCCAGGTGGCCAGCTTAAGCCCAGTGTTCAGGGATGATGAGGAGTCACAGTCCATGGAGAACATTGTAGGGGATGGCTTAACCTACGGCTAGATGTTGTTGAATTAAAATTCCCATCACCCCCGACCATTGGCCATGCTGGCTGGGGCTGATGAGACTGGAGCCCAACATCTGGATAGATATCCATGCCTTCCCTTGAGTGAGCTAGGATAGTTCAGTCGGTAGAGCATGAGACTCATAGTCTCAAGGTCGTGGCTTTGAGCCCCAAGCTGGTCAAAAGATTCCTGCATTGCAGGGGGTTGGGCTAGTTGACCTTTGCGGACCCTTCCAACTTCACAATTTGACGAATTGTCTGCTGGAAGGTGGGCAGTGCTTCCAGCCTTGGCTCAAGGGACCCCTGGGTAAAAACAATGGAAGCCACCAGTGGCTAGGAGCCTCTTTGAGTAGGGCAGTTGTCTTAACAGGTGGTGGTGAGAAAGAGGAGACAGTGCAGGTGATTTCAGAGCATCCTTCTTTCCCCATAGGCACCCCATTTCGCTTTGACAGTTCTCTGCTGAGAACTTGAGCTCAGTCTTAAATTCATTCTGCAATGATGAGGATAGGGGTTTTCGGGGGGCGGGGATAACTTAAGACTGGTAAGAGCAGACAAGTAATACTTTGCTTTCCCGCTCTAGTTCTGCAGAACTAAATATTCAGAGTGAAATAGAGGGGGCTAAAGCCACGACCCACAGAAGCCCAACTACATGACAGTCCAGCAGCACTGTAAATTTTTTATTGGCACTCTTTTAGGAAGAGCTGCATAACTCACTCCTGGCTCAGTAGACCTGGGAGCAATACAGCCACCTCAAACTTACAGTAATAAAATCTTTATAGTGCCTCACACTACCACAGAAACTGTGCTTTCCTTTTATATCAGTAATATATACTGTACTCTCTCCTTAAGTGGAAGCAGCTTCTCTCTCTTTCTCTCTAAGGTCAACTGCAATGCTCAGCATCAAACACCTTTAAAGGTGCACAACACTAAATTTCAGCATCATTATCCCCAGAGCGTCATTCTGTTGTGAAAAGAAGAGGTAGAACTTTTCCCCCTTTTGCCATGGAGACCAACAAGAATTAGTGTATTTGCTCCAAAGCATTTGATCATCTGCTGAAAAAAGAATTTTTTTACATGGAACATGTACAGAACAGAACAAAGCAACCTGAGACTTAACCATTTAAAAATTGCTGCAAAGTGAGGGGAAAGAGAGAGCGAGATTCTTGTGAATCCAAGTCCTGTGTAAATTCATAGTGATGAGCTCTGCCACCGTATCTGCGTCTGTATCTGTTTTAGTGGCATATGTCAAGCTGTAAAGGTGATGAATACCGCCCTATGGATGGGAACAACTACTTTGCTTTGACCATCCTAGATTATTCCATCGCCTAATATTACATAAGAGGGAGAAAAAATAAATCTGCTTTCTCTCCATATTGTGCATAATTTTAAACATTTTGTGGGGAGTTGCTCCAGCCCCCTGATAATTTTTGGGTGCCTGTTACATTACTTGTTATCTTCTGCATGTTAAATAGCTATACATGTTGTTGTACTGTCTTTCTTTCTACTTACCGTACATAAAGTTGTGAGTGTTTATTCAAAACCTGCCAGTGAGTCCATCTCTTTTTGTTGTTTCTGTAGGTAAGTTGGGAAAGGTTCCCATTCTTTTTTAAAGTCACTATTGTCCTTTTCATGTAATTTGTCTGTTAACTTTGCTAATTCAGCGTAGTTCATCATTTTTTCTTGCCATTCTTCTTTCGTTGGTACTTCTCCTGTCTTCCAGCCTTGGGCTAGCAAAACTCTTGCTGCTGTTGTAGCATACATAAATATTTTCCGTTTTTTCTTTTGGCAATTCTTGACCTGAAATACCCAGCAAAAAGGCTTCTGGCAAAAATATGGAACGCTTCACGAATTTGCGCGTCATCCTTGCACAGAGGCCATGCTAATCTTCTCTGGATCGTTCCAGTTTTAATATATGTGCTGCCAAAGCGAGCACACAAAATAGAATATTTTCAAACCTTTCCTAAACGATCCCCAACATGAAATTCGCATTTTTCGCAGTAGCTGCCCACTGGCACCGTTCAATGTTTCATTGAACTTTCCACCGAGAGCCCATTCCTGGCCATTTGCCACTGGTTTATAACCTATCAGTGTATACTGTGCATCAGTTAAGATTTTTTTGGAATCAGTGTGCATCACTTTACACTTATTTATATTGAACTGCATCTGCCCATTCGCCCAGTTTGGGGCGTTCATTTTGGAGCTCTTTGCCATCTCCTTCTCTCACCCGAAATAATTTGGTGTCATAATTCAAACTTAGCCAGTTCACTGCTTGCTCCAAGCTCCAGAACATTTATAAACAAGTTAAAAGGCACATGCTAAGAAAGGCTAGGGGACGCAGGTGGTGCTGTGGGTTAAACAACAGAGCCTAGGACTTGCTGATCAGAAGGTCGGCAGTTCGAATCCCTGAGACGGGGTGAGCTCCTGTTGCTCTGTCCCAGCTCCTGCCAACCTAGCAGTTCGAAAGCACCTCAAAGTGCAAGTATATAAATAGGTACCGCTCCAGCGGGAAGGTAAACGGCATTTCCATGTGCTGCTCTGGTTCGCCAGAAGTGGCTTAGTCATGCTGGCCACATGACCCGGAAGCTGTACACCGGCTCCCTCGGCCAGTAAAGCGAGATGAGCGCCGCAACCCCAGAGTCGGCCACGACTGGACCTAATGGTCAGGGGTCCCTTTACCTTTACCTAAGAAAAGCTAAGGAATGCCAGAAGGTAAATAAGAAGGTTGCACGCGAGGTTCAATGTACGAGGGGCAGGAATTGCGAATGAAGAAGACTTCACTGGATATATTTTGGATGGTTAGTCAGTCAAGAGCTGGTCACACTGAAGGACAGTGGGTGTTCTCAATGGCATGGGAAAAAGGAAGGGTGGAGTTGATTTTGTTAAAAGAACAAGAGCACCTAAACGAGTAGTAAATCATCCTATTTGCAGCCTTGTTGCAAAGTGCCTAGCAGCCCTACAAAAATAAATTAATGAACAGATTTTAAATTAGATTTATGTAAACCTGCAAAGAAAGGCTATGCCTTCCATTTGGCACAGTCTCTCTGCCCCAGGAGAGCTGTTTTTGCTCAAAATGGGAGTGGTGTGTGCAGTAATACAATCAGGTTATACATTTTTTAAGACCACCTTCAGAGTTTGATAGGGGTGGGGGAATGGCTTGGTCAATCAGAATTTAATTTTCAGTTCACCAAATCATATTGCTCGTGCATTAGAAGACTGCTTTCGATTGACAAGCCAGTTATTAAAGCAATGTAGCCGGTGTGCTATGATCACACATTGCAGCTCTTTCCGTGTCTCTTAGGAAACCGGGGTTGTTGGGTTTTTTGCAAAGTATATGTGAAGGTGCTTCTCCACTTTGATGGAACTAGTAGAGCATTTCAGTTAAAGGCCCAAAAGTTTCATCATCATCCAATTTTGAAATGCTTGCTTGAAAGGTCAAAGAGGAATCATAACATTGTTCTCCATATTGCTTGTTACTACTGTTAAACTGGGAAGTAGAAGCAGACCGATCCCTTTTGCCAGTTTGCAAACAGTAGCCTAGTTGCAACTAGACTGTGTTTTGCGGAATCCTGACCTATTTTGGGAAACAGCTTTGACATTATTTTATCGATACGGCTGGGTGTAAATAAATACTAGAACTTCCTCATCTAGAAGATCACTATGAGGCCGGCATATAATACAGCATATTCATTGCAGTGAACGGGCAGCTACCTGGATATGTTGTTGTGTTGTATTGTACAGGTATAGGCAAAATCTCTGGATTGGAAGATACCTTACTGCACATTTTGTAGCTAGCTCATGCTAGGCAGTTAATGCTGCTTGGCCTTTTTCCAAATGGGTAAACGGCGCATTAGGGGAGCACAACAAATGGAATTGTTCAATATGCAGCCAGGGCTTCTTTCTAGTAGGCTAATATAGTGCATTGTCATTTACACAGCCAGACATATTGATGCTTGGTCATCTCAGGGTTTCCTTTGGAGGATAGGAGAACCCACATGCAAAAAGTGCCTACGCTACGTACTTCTGGAGTGCTCCGAAGCTCTGTAAAACCTTTCTTCCACTCGACTGTGCTAAGGCGTACATTGCCTCGGCCATAACAACTATGATTCGAACTACTCTCTGAATTATTAGATTCCACCCCTAACTGTGGAACAAATCTCCCTTGCCCTTTTGCTTCTAAAGCAGACACATGGTTGAATGGCTCCTGTCATGGAACTGCCACCGGAACAGCAGAGGGAGGCAGTGGGATAGAGAGAGCCTCCGACACTTCTGAGGAACAGTTCCTCGTCCAATGGTGGGGCAAGCCACACCTCCAGTGGAGCAGAGGGAGAAGGGGGAAGCCGAGCGAGGGGAGGGCTTGAAGTTGCTACAGAGAGCCCAAGCACCTCACCTAGCCTGGCCAGCCAGGAAACAGGCACACCATTTCCGTTGCCCAGTTTGTGCAGAGGGGTGAAACGTAAGGAGGGGAGGTGGAGATTTGGGGTGTCTAAGTTCTTATGCTGAGGGAGAAACCAGAAAGGGCCACTCCCAGAATCTGCAAGTGACTAAGATGGACATGAACTTTGTGGTTCTTCACTGTAAATAGTTTGCACAAATAAAAACCTGCAAAAGACAGGTCGGAGTCCTGCCTGGTTCCTCATGAGCAACCGCTTCACCACCTGACAGCTCCTGTCATGGATGCTTTGGTTAAATTCCTTCATTTCTGGTGTTTGGACTAGATGACTCTCGGGGTCTCTTCTAACCCCACAATTCCATGATTCTGTTTGTCAAGGAAGATCCTAAGATCAGAACATCTTGACTCGGTTTAAGGCAGCTGCCTATGCAGCACTTGCTGTGGCAGCAAAAACAGAAAAAAAGGGAATGGAGCAGCCCTACTTTTTCTACGAATGGTGAGCCCCCCTCCTACAAGAAGCTGCTGGGAGAATTTCTCCTCCCTCCTGATAAACTGGATGATAGGGTGGAGAATTTTGAGAGGCCGTGTGTCTGCCACTCTCAATTTGAACTGTCCTGCACATTGAGGATGCTTTTGCTAAGGAAGCAAAGCCTTGCCATCGGAATTACCTCATCTGAACAGTTCAGGAGCTGTTCTAAGTTTAGGTTAATTGCTTTGCTTGCAGTGACTCTCCAAACAAACCCTATTAGCAGTCCGCAGCTGGGCTTCCATTAGGTTTCATTAGAAGTGGTGAATCATGAGAGTGGTGAGTCATAAGTCATACGAAGCATGTGCATGCTGCGTCCCTCCGAGCTTTTTCGGGGGGATGGATGCAGCTGTAGCCTTCACGGTTATCAGTCACAGAAGCCGCAGCATCACTTCTCATATTGTGACACAGTCGACTTCTGAGGACACAATTAAGGAGGGTGGTGCTCAGCTCAGGCCCATTTCTGCTCACTCAGAAGAAGAGCCATGGGGGCAAGTGGGTCCTTTCAGTGACTCATGTCCCGAGGTTCCCTAAAGAGGCTCTCTGAGGAAGCACACATGGGAGGCCTTTGTCCTAAAAGGTGGGTGTCAGGTGCTGTTGTGGTTGCTCGAGAGTAACCAGGCAGGACTTTTACAGGCTTTATTTTTGTGCAAACTATTTACAGTGAAGAGCTCATGAGTTCATGTCTGGCTCAGTCGCTAGCAGAATCCGGGAGTGGTCTGTTATTGTACCTCCCCCAACATAAAAGTTTCGTCACCCCCAGCCTTTTCTGCCCCTCCCTGCGCCTCTAGCTACTGCGCATGATGGGCGAAGGCAGGGGTGTGCCTCCCTCCTCTCTAGTTTGCTCAGGCGCTGTGTTAAGGCTCTTTCTAGCATCCTCTGGTTCTTGCACCTCTTCTCCACTGGAGATGGGGGTTTCCTCCTCGCCGGAAGAGGAACTGCTTCGCAAGATTTTCTGAGGCTCCCTGTAACAAAACTGCCCTTCTGTCGCTGGCCTCTGAGCTGATGGCAGTTCCCTGACAGTGGGTTATAACTACCTGTCACAAGTAAACCAACTCTGGACACCACTCTGGCTCCTGGCCTTGACAGTCCACAAAAGTCTGCATCCAGCAGCATCACACATTGTGCTACCCAGTCTTTGGATCATCCTTGTGAGTTTGCTCTTGCTCCCCCCAACCCTTGCAAGCATAGTAGATGAATGTGCTAATACGGGGAGAATTCCTTTCTTTAGCTCAAATCCTGAAGGTCGCAAGTTGGTGAGGAAGCAGTTGGCATAGCAGTGTCACACACCACACCCTGTCTCTCCAGACAGAAAGACCAACTTTTTGACTAGGAAATGCAATGTGCAGATCAGTTCTGCAGTTGACATAGGGGTGCATTTTGGATTGTGCCTCCTGACTCGGTCACATCCTGTATCCAAAGTGGTGGAGTATAGCATCTAGATCAAGGGAAGTAATAGTGCCACTGTATTCTGCTCTGGTCAGACCTCACCTGGAGTATTGTGTCCAGTTCTGGGCACCACAGTTCAAGAAGGACACTGACAAACTGGAACGTTTCCAGAGGAGGGCAACCAAAATGGTCAAAGGCCTGGAAACGATGCCTTACGAGGAACGGCTAAGGGAGCTGCGCATGTTTAGCCTGGAGAAGAGGAGGTTAAGGGGTGATATGATAGCCATGTTCAAATATATAAAAGGATGTCACATAGAGGAGGGAGAAAGGTTGTTTGCTGCTGCTCCAGAGAAGCGGACACGGAGCAATGGTTCCAAACTACAAGAAAAAAGATTTCACCTAAACATTAGGAAGAACTTCCTGACAGTAAGAGCTGTTTGACAGTGGAATTTGCTGCCAAGGAGTGTGGTGGAGTCTCCTTTTTTGGAGGTCTTTAAGCAGAGGCTTGACAACCATATGTCAGGAGTGCTCTGATGGTGTTTCCTGCTTGGCAGGGGGTTGGACTCAATGGCCCTTGTGGTCTCTTCCAACTCTATGATTCTATGATTCTATTCAGGCAGACGTTTGCCTCTCCATTGGCAGAGGCCTGCACCTCCTCAGGGAAGCCCCTCTCTCAATATGAGGTCTTTGGATCTTGAACATTTAGGGGTGGCACACGTTGATGTGATGTGGAATGCAGGAAGCTGCCTTTATCCTGGCTTGTCCATCAGCAGCTCTTTGGGGTTTCAGGGAGGGAGGGGTATTTCCTATCATCTGCTGCTACATGAATCTTTTTTTTTAAAAAAAGGAAATTAAACCCAGGATCTTCCACATTCAGAGCATTAGCTTTACCAGGGTCCCCCTGTAAAAATACTTGTTGATAGCAGGAGCAGTTGGTAGAGCATGACTCTTAAATCTTGTGGGTTCGAGCTCCTTGTTGGACAAAAAAGATTCCCGCTTTGCAGGGGGTTGGACTAGATGACCGTTGTGGTCCCTTCCAACTCGATGAGTCTATGAAAGCCTCTTGGCCTCAAGTATCCACAGAAGTCTCAACTTTTGGAGCCTACAGAGCAAGGCCACTAGGCTGGATTTTTAATTTGGCTTCCCAACATTTTGCAGTGAAACAGCATAATGATCAAGAGCGCCAGAGAGATGGGTTGTTGTTTTTTTAATCTGGCGTGTGCTGTAAAATGAAGGAGATTTAGCAGTCACCCTCTGGTTTCTTTTTTGCTTCTACATCTTGCAAGGCTGCCAAGAACCGAGCCCTCCTAAGGAGCAGTTGACTGATTTGCATCTCACTTTCATCCTTTTTGTTAAAATATGGTTATTCCCAAACCAATCCGAAACAAGGTGCATAAAAATATTCATTGCAGGACACACTCACAGATGAGCGTCTCTCTCTCTCTCACACCATGTTCTACTTAAAATGATACTATGTGGAAGATATGATTGAGCTGCATATTGGATTTATGGGGGAAACATGTGTGTTCACATATTGATTTTCAAAAGAGAGGAATGAGGTGTATTTTGAATGCTATGTGGTTTTCATTTACCAAACAGCAGAAACAACGACTTCTCAAGTCTGGTGGTGGGTGCTGGAGAGTGATGATGGCAGAGGGACCGTGTGTGTGTGCGTGCGCATGTGCGCACACACGCATGTGCCTGGCTTGTAGTTGCTTCTGTTATTCAATGCCCCTCTGAACAGGTGGGTGGCCTGCAAGGGGGGGGGGGGACTGAGGATCTGTGCCATGGGGCACTTTCAGTTCCCACTTCTGCTATAGTGAGAACAACAGGAAGAAAGGTTGATGCCTAATTTCATAGGATTGCATAGCATTTATGCAGCTGGACGGTGCAGATGTCGGCTGGTAAAAAGCCAGCTATTTCTATGTAAATCTGCACCAGCGTAATTTCTAAAAGATGATGATGATGGGAGACCTTTGGAGAGAGGCAATCCAGGTAACCCAAACCACGAGTGACTACATAAGTCCTGCGAATCTAGTAAATGTCGAGGTAGGTTCCTAAGATGGATTGTAAGGCGGAGGGAGCGTACTGAGTTAATCTTGGACCTGTCAACATTGGAAATGCTGGTTGTAAATCTGTTGTAGAAAGACTGGCTGGGCTAACTGTGGAAACCAGTTGAACTGCCAAAACGTATTGTGTTTGCATGGATTAGGGAAGTCTGGCAATATACACTGAGTACTTGAGAAATCTTGGTTCCCGTTCATTAATTCTTGGGAGAACAAATGCTCTGCGATTGCGCTGTGTCTACTGTTTTCTTTTAATGTTACATGTGTTACTTCCTTGGGCTATACCTGTCTTGGGATCTTGGGGTGAAGGGAATGAATGAATGAATGTTTCTTTTGGATATTGTATGAAACTAGCTTTGGAAATAAGTCCATATATGTTTCTACCCCACCCCAAAAATGTACTAGCCCACATGAAGCCACGGTAGTCATTTCTGGTACATTGATAAGCTGGCAGGCGGGGGGGAGCTAACAGTCTCATCTGATTTCCAAAAGTACGCCTACGATATCTTCTGATGTCAAGCAACAGGGAAGGGTTCAGGGCATGAGGGTGGCAATTATTGAAACAGAGTGCTGGACTGGATGGACCTTTAGTCTGTATGAATCTTGATCATATAATTAAGAAAACAAAGAACCTACTTTCTGCCAGCGAAATATTCTGTATAATAATACATTGTTTCATATAAATTAGTATGAAAGTAGCCATTCAATACCTATCATCATCTTCTTCTTTCTCCTCCTCCATCTTATCTCCCCTCCCTCCCCTCGTTGCAGGCGATACGAGTCTCGCCCTGTGTGTGCTGACTTGCAGAGCAAAATCTTCCAGTGCTACCAGGAAAACTCCCAGCAGACGCTGAGCTGCTCAGTTCTGGCCAGCGAGTACTTGAAGTGTGTCAACCATGCCAAGCAGGTGAGTCCCAAAAAGCAGGTAGAGGGAGCAGGGAAACGGCGAGACATCCGTGGAGCTCCCTCTGGGCCTTCTGGGCAGTTTCCTGACTTAGACCATTTTGCAAGGTCGTTTCCATTCTCTGCACTTCTTTTTCATTATTTCATGGTGTGGTCTAGGGATCCGGCCGATCCTGTTCCATTTATTTCTACGGTATTGTTTAACACTTAGCATTGTGAACAATCTAATATTGGTTACAGATAGGTAGCCATGTTGGTCTGCTGTAGTCGAAACAAAATTTTAAAAAATCCTTCCAGTAGCACCTAAAAGGTAAAGGTAAAGGTACCCCTGCCCGTACGGGCCAGTCTTGACAGACTCTAGGGTTGTGCGCTCATCTCACTCTATAGGCCGGGAGCCAGCGCTGTCCGCAGACACTTCCGGGTCACGTGGCCAGCATGACAAGCTGCATCTGGCGAGCCAGCGCAGCACACGGAAACGCTGTTTACCTTCCCGCTGGTAAGCAGTCCCTATTTATCTACTTGCACCCGGGGGTGCTTTCGAACTGCTAGGTTGGCAGGCGCTGGGACCGAACAATGGGAGCGCACCCCGCCACGAGGATTCGAACCGCCGATCATGCGATCGGCAAGTCCTAGGCACTGAGGTTTTACCCACAGAGCCACCCGCGTCCCAAGTAGCACCTTAGAGACCAACTAAGTTTGTTATTGGTATGAACTTTCGTGTGCATGCACACTTCTTCAGATACACTGAAAAAGAAGTCACCAGACCCTTATAAATAGTGAGAGGGTAGGAGGGGTATTGGGACACGGGTGGTGCTGTGGGTTAAACCACAGAGCCTAGGGCTTGCCGATCAGAAGGTTGGCCATTTGAATCCCTGCGATGGGGTGAGCTCCTGTTGCTCGGTCCCTGCTCCTGCCAACCTAGCAGTTCGAAACATGTCAAAGTGCAAGTAGATAAATAGGTACCACTCTGACGGGAAGGTAAATGGCGTCTCCGTGTGCTGCTCTGGTTCGCCAGAAGCAGCTTAGTCATGCTGGCCACCGGAAGCTGTACGCTGGCTCCCTTGGCCAGTAAAGCGAGATGAGCGCCGCAACCCCAGAGTCGGCCATGACTGGACCTAATGGTTAGGGGTCCCTTTACCTTTTACTAGGAGGGGTATTACTCAGAAGGGGTGGTGGGAATGGGTGATTGGCTGTCGTCAACAGGTTTACCACACCTATCAGCCAATCACCCATTCCCACCACCCTTCTGAGTAATACCCCTCTCCACCCTCTCACTATATATAAGGGTCTGGTGACTTCTGTTTCAGTGTATCTGAAGAAGTCTGCACGCACACGAAAGCTCATACCAATAACAAACTTAGTTGGTCTCTAAGGTGCTACTGGAAGGAATCCCCCCCCCCCCCGCCCATCTAATATTGGATTTCTCTTCTTCCGATTTGCTTTCAATTCAGAGTTTCTTTGTCGTTCTCTCCATATACCTTGCTTAAACTGACGGCGGGTGAGCTTAGTTGCAGTTGCTGGGGGTTTGGATCCATGTCTGCATTTGAAATGCATTTAAATCCTCCCCCGCCTTTCGCTGCTTCTAGCCGGCCTTGAATCACGCTGTTGCAAGTAGAGATTCTTCACATTTTGTCAAATCTGTACAGCATCGCCTGGCACCCTCCTTGCTAGATATAACCTCCTTCCTTGCCCCAGTAATACCACTCTACCTATTTTTGGATGTTCTTCGGCTTTTCAAGCATTGTGTCTGCTTTGCCTGTTCCAGCTAAGCTAAGGGCAAACCCTTCAGTTTGTAGTCAACAACATCTGGGGACCCACAGGTTGAGAACCGCCGAATTAGAGGAAAGTGTCTTGTCTTGTCTTTTCTTTTGGTAGCATTGCTCTTATTCAGTTCCCATTTATTTCAGCAAAGCTCTGAACTTTTTGCTGGAATGCATCCAGCGGCTCCGCGGCGAACGTTGCCAGCAAAGGCAGTTGCACACATCCTCTTGGCTTGCTTCTGGTGGTGCTTTATAAATTATCCTCTTCTGCTCCTGTTATAATTCCATTTCCACCAAGTTGGCCCGCTCTCTTTCAGAGAGCGTCCCCGGTGGACCGGCAGGGCCAGAAGCCACGCTCTAGCTTGTATGGCTATCGTTTGCTTGCTTTGCATGTCTGCAAATCCAGGGACACGCCAGTTTATAATGGTTGTCAAGGCAGCTTGCCAAGTTTACTTTGTGGAGTCTCTCAAGAGAACACAGTAATCTGGCGTAGACCGTATGCATGGAACTGAGAGATGGAAAGGGCCAATTACGGCATCTTTATAGATACATGATTGTTGCCTGCCCTGTGTCCTGCTTGCTCCCTCGCTGTCGTCTCCGAGTTTCACGCTTGTTCTTCCAGTATTGTAGCCCCTCACGGCACTCCTGCTATTCTGATTCAGCTGGTGGCAGAGAGAGGAAGCAGAACCAAGGCCTCCTCTGTTCTCTTATCTCCACTCAAGCCTACAAAGTCTGAGGTTTGCTGGGGAAGAACAGAGGAAGCTATATAATCCTGATACTCAAATCACCAACAACCGTTGCCCTGCTCAAAATCAGATCTTGTCTGTCCGGGTTCCATCAGTCCTCACTGTTCAAAATGACCTCAGTTTCCACTTCCACCATCAAATTATATGGGATACTTCAGCGTCTGTGGTGTGCAACTCAGATAAGAACCTAGAATTTTGGCTATGCTTAATTCTCTCCACCACTCGGACAATAATCATTTCACTATCCTGAAAAAACAAAACAAATTCCTTCCAGTAGCACCTTAAAGACCAACTAAGTCAGTTCTTGGTATGAGCTTTCGTGTGCATGCACACTTCTTCAGATACACTGAAACAGAAGTTTCCAGACCCTTCTATATAGTGAGAAGGTGGGGAGGGGTATTACTCAGAAGGGTGGTGGGAATGGGTGATTGGCAGATAGCTGTGATGAGCCTGTTGACGACTCTTAACGACTGCAATAGGTCTTACAGGACCTATAAGACCTATTGCAAGGTCCTGTAAGACCTATTGCAATCGTTAAGAGTCGTCAACAGGCTCATCACAGCTATCTGCCAATCACCCATTCCCACCACCCTTCTGAGTAATACCCCTCCCCACCTTCTCACTATATAGAAGGGTCTGGAAACTTCTGTTTCAGTGTATCTGAAGAAGTGTGCATGCACACGAAAGCTCATACCAAGAACTGACTTAGTTGGTCTTTAAGGTGCTACTGGAAGGAATTTGTTTTGTTTTGACTATGGCAGACCAACACGGCTACCTATCTGTAACTTCACTATCCTGAGTTAACTTTCACCCCTGGGTCCAGCATGCTGGCTTTCACGATGTACAGTGGTACCTCTGGATGCGAACGGGATCTGTTCCGGGGCCCCATTCGCATCCTGAAGCGACCGCAACCAGCGTCTACGCATGCGCGGGTCGTGATTCGCTGCTTCCACGCATGTGCATTATGTCATTTTGAGCATCTGCGCATGCACAAGCGGCGAAACCCGGAAGTAACGCGCTCCGTTACTTCCGGGTCGCCACGGAGCGCAACCCTATGGGCGAAGCAAGCCCATAGGGAAATTCGTCTTGCGAAGCGCCTCGAAAAACGGAAAACCCTTTCGTCTAGCGGGTTTTTCGTCTTGCGAGGCATTTGTCTTGCGGGGCACCACTGTATGAGCCATTCAGGTTTTTTGAGAAATGGCCACATAACTCTTCTGTTGCAGAGGATTTAGATATCTTCCCTGTAAATTGCACCTCTGTTTTCCCCCACCCCACAGAAACCAATCAGCAATTTGGTTTTGCTATAAAAATTCAAGTCTTTCCCCCACACCAAGGTTTGTGACATCTATGTAACTATTGAGGCTGACATGTGGCCTGCACTGTCTCCTTACACATCAAGAACTGCATCTGTTTGGTGGGCCAGATGGTTAGGTCTCCTACTGTTTGCAGTTCAAGTTTGACAGGTGGGTGGGCCAAGTCACCTGACACCTCAGTGATACCTTTTTTGCCCTGCACTTTCAGGGCTTCTTTCAAAGCATTCCACAGGACAACCGTTCGAAAGAAGCTTAGGAAAACCCAGACAGTCAGCTGACGGTTCGGTCTTAGGGAACCCCTTTCAGATTGGCTTGCATACGGTGTTGCAGGCACTGCCGATCACCCGGTCGGCAGTGCCTGCAAACCCCCTTTTGGCTGAGCCAGGTTTTCACCTGCCCCCACACCTGGTGCCATATATACGATGCCAAGCATAAGGCACATGGCTGTGGCTTGGCTGAAATAGCATTGCAGGCTAAATGGGGAGACCTCGCAGGTCCAACTAGGCTTATATTTTTAAAAATGTTTTATTAATAAACAACATAAACCAATGGAGAGAAAGCATAAAGAAATATCATTATTGCAGCATGTTGAAAGCAGCATAAAGTTAGACATTATCGTCAAACTTTCCGAAATGGCAGGAATAGAAGGTGGAGTCATGGCTGTCATCTGCATATTTGCTGAGCGTCCAGAGTAGCATCACATACTATCGCTGCTGTGCCTTCTGGAAGAACATCAGCACCCCAATACCACACTTCCTCCCTGATGCAGACAGTTGTTAAGTTTTGATGGCCCTCTAACTGTCAGTGGGATTTCACTCCACTCTCATGAACCTGTTCTAGGATATGGATATACAGAACACAGCTTACGGTGCATGTTAAAACAGGTGGTCTGGAATCCTGGTCAGGTTAGGAGGAGTCTGGGGGTCCCTAACACCAAAATGGTGTTTCCTAGAGTCCTTTGAGAGCAGCGATAGCAGTTAAACCATGCTCATGTATGTTTGGATGTGCCCATATGGGAACAGAAAGCGCTTTTATCATGCTATTGAAAAGGCTTAGAGGGAGCTATATTTTTACTCCTACATCCCAAGGGAGGATGTTTTTGTAGTCCTCGTGGGCCGTAGGTAGGGGTGCAGTCCCCCCCCCCCTTATGCTGCCGGTGACTGAAGAGTCTAAACAAATAGACTCTGGCTCTGAAGCTGCTCTGAAAAGGGCTGTATGAAAACCAGACTGTGATTAACACAGACAGATGTACGCGAGGGGATGAATAAGCCGAGGAGAGGGAAATCAGGAGACGAAGAAGCCAATCCGAAATCGGCTACCGAAGAAGAAGAACAGCAGCAGCAACAAAAATTGCGTTTGGAAACCGGCTCAATAACGCCGAGAAGCAGACACAGGAGGGAATCTGAAATCCAGGTAGCGATGGCTCCCACCAGCACGGCAGCCGAAGACTCTTTTTGTGCTGCTCATAAATTGAATTTATTGACTCCTCTTTCCTTCCTGCCTCGATTGCAATCGGCTCGTCTTGTCATCTGCACACTCCGTATTTCGCACTCGGTAATCTCCTGACTCCATCTCTCCCTTAGAAAAACCTCGTGGAGCTGCTAATATTGAGGGCTTTGACACTTGGCTGTATCTCGAGTTAAATCTTTATCTGAAGTTCTCTCAAGGCAGTTTGATAAAGCGAAGCATATTATTGATATATTCCTCCCCTCCACCGGAGCAGGGCTCCGATGACGACAGTTGTTTATCATGACCATGTTTATCAAGGCAAGGCAGTGGCAGCCGGCGGCAATCAGCGTTTATGCGCACTTACAGCAAGTATGGGATCTTGAAGGGGTGGAAACATAACAGTAAGCTTTTCTCCCTCTGTCATAACACTGGAACTTGTGGACATTCAATGAAGCTGACTGTTGGATCAGAACAGATAACAGAAAGTGCTTCTCCATGCAGTGCTTGGTTAAACTGTGGAACTCACTGCCACATGTCTTTCTTCTGTGTTTCCCCATAAGCATCCGGTTGGCCACTGTGAGAACAGGCTGCTGGACTAGATAGGCCTCTGGTCTGACAGCTAGCTTGGTTGCATTGAGCAGGGATGTAGCCAGTTGGTCTTGCCACATGTACCATGCCAATATCTTAAGCAACCAGATGCGCTCTTGCTCCTAGTGCAGGGGTTGGCAACCTAAGGCCCATGGGCCACAAGCGGCCCATGGAGGTCATTTAACGGGCCCGTGAGCTGCCCACAAACCAAGCCATCCGCTCAGGGAGTCCCCATGCGCTGCGCTAAACCAGCGCGGCACGGGGACTCGCTTTCGCGATGCCGGAAATTGCACCTGCACAGATGCAGACTCCGGAAATCTTGGGCAGGTGCGTGCCCATGGAGGGGTCTCCGCTGGAATAAACCGGCCCAGGCAAGGTAAGCCTTGCCGACCCCTGTCCTAGTGCCTCTCCTCACCATGACCACCTCCCACCCAAAATATGGTGTGTGTGTGTGTGTGTGTATATATATTTCCCAGCTCAGGTTCATCAGCTTCATTCTTGGAATATATTGAGAGCTATTGGTGGTGGGAGGGAATATATTCCCCTCCCTCAGCCAAACCCCTTGTGCTCAGAATTGTTTGCCTTGATTGCTGCTATAATATTGTCCTTTATCTAAGCAGCTAAAAGTATGCCGAGGAGGCACAGACGATTCTGCTTTTCTGCCTGAAAGTCCTGCGCCTGCTGTTCTGATTGAAGTCATTGCAGTTCATAATTTGGCGCACATGCGAGAGAGATTGTTTTTAACCAAGGGAAATGTCCAACAATTAGCAAGTTTTCTGAGCAATTAATCCAAAATGTTGCAGGTGTAGCTGCTGCTGCTTCAAAAACACAGAATGGAACCCCCTGCGTACCCAACTCAATCTTCTCTGTGTCATACAGGGCATCTCTTGCAGTGGAAATGTGGGTGGTTGTTTTCCCCCCCCCTCTCCTTACAGTGGAAATGGTGTTTTGTGTTTTTTTAATCTGTCAGCAATCTGTGTGATGGGCAGCCACCTGTATTTTCCTGCCTCACCTGGCAGATTCCTAGAGGGAAGTAGCGGGGTTCTGCTTTTCAAGTTGTGGCATTCCTCACCCCACCCCCCACTTTGCCCCTGAAAGATATTATGTTAATTTATGCAGTGTTTAAATTTATGCAGTGTTGAATGTTAAGAGCCTGGCTATGTGTTGCATTCATCACACGGAAAGTATCCAAGCATAGGCTTTAGCTGCTGAGATTTCCGAAGGTTCCCTAGAGGCAGGCGGAGAAAACTATAGAGAAGGTTCTGGCCCTCTTTCTCCCTGCATAGCTCCTTGAGGGGCTAGCTGTCTTTGGGGAGAGGAGTGGAGACCTAGACAAGGAGGAAGACAAGAGGGAGAAAGATTACCAAGGGCTCCTGTTTTGCTGCAAGACCCTATAGGTTACCCTGCCTGTCTCCAGGGAACTTCAGGTTATTTAATAGTCAGAGCCCAGTTCACGTTCTTCACACCATGAGAGTAACGTGTAGCCAGGCTTTTCATAATAAGATTCTCTTGCAGAAGATGCCTTCCTCTTGCAAGGAAGAAGCCATCAAGGTTATATGAATGGGTGAAACAAGCTAGCGTGGAATGAAATGCACACAAACATGCACTCTGTATAAACCCAGGACCCTGCAGCACTGTGCCATCATCACAGGTGGGAAGAAAATGCCTTGCAAGAACATTGGGAGGGAAAATATGCTGGGGCAAACTTTTCCCCCTTGTACCCCACTTCAGGAGCCTCCGCACCACAATGGCAATGTGAAGAGGAGCCCTTGTTGTTGACATCCGTCTGTCTTGAGAGGCAAAGGAGGATGCCGCCATGGGCTGAGGTCAAACCGCTGTGTTAGCAGCACCAAAGTGACCTCCCTGGGGCGCAAGCCAGGGCAGTGTGTCTGGAGGTCTTGGGCTGCCCAGATGACAAGATCCTCCTCTTGGCCTTGATGATGTGATGCAAAGGAAAGGAGAGCAAAATGTTTGGCACCAGCTTGGCTGCAGGAGTTGCTGGAAAGAGGCGTACAAGGCTCCATCCAACCATCTTGGGCACACTCCTCTGGATATTTGTAGGGTTAACTCCTTAGCCTTTTCTTCTCCCAAAGATATCCTGCAAGGAAGAAGAAGAAGAAGAGTTTGGATTTGATATCCCGCCTTTCACTCCCTTTAAGGAGTCTCAAAGCGGCTAACATTCTCCTTTCCCTTCCTCCCCCACAACAAACACTCTGTGAGGCGAGGCTGAGAGACTTCAGAGAAGTGTGACTGGCCCAAGGTCACCCAGCAGCTGCATGTGGAGGAGCAGGGAAGCGAACCCGGTTCACCAGATTACGAGTCCACTGCCCTTAACCACTACACCACACTGGCTCTCTGGCAGTGGAGGTTTAGGATCAGAGTTTCCTTCTCCTAGATGGGCTGCCTTCCCGGGTTGCCTGCATATCAATGCCAGAGGGACGCTGGTACCATTTATCAATGCCAAGTGTGATCAGAAGATTAAGCCTAAAATGGGTGTCCAAACTTTTTTCAAAGAGGGCCAGATTTGATGAAGTGAAGGGCCGTGGGGGTCGACCAAAGGGCCAGCCAAAGTGTTGTTGACCTTTTTAGGACTGAAGTTGTTGAGCCTTTTTTCAAAATGATTTTACCCCAAAGTTATTGAACTTTTTTTAGGATTGAAGTTGGTGAGTTTTTTTAGGATTTTACCCCAGGAAATAAACTGCCACAGGGACCTGATTATGCCCTTGAAACGGACTTTGGACGTGCCTACTCTACAGCATGTTTGGTCTCATCTGCTCAGTCTTCACGCAGGGGCAGTTGGGAACTTATCAAGCCCTTAGTAATAGGCTAAAAGATTGGGAAATGTGGCGCGGCTGCCGATTTTCATCACAGGTGCAAGCTGCTTTCGCGCAAAGTGTGTTTGCAGAGGGGATGTGTCTGGTCTCCGCACGTCGACACTCCCCCCTGTTCTGCTGGCAGTGCTGTTTCTCAAGATTGAGTGGCAGGTGTTGATTTTCATATAGATCGCAAAAAAAAAAGGTTGTTGGGATCGTTGCAATATTGCTGCTGTTTGTTATTTGAAATAGCACCCTTAAGGCACATTGAGCTTTGCAGAGTAAGCAGCAGCAACAACAACAAAGGGAGGGAGGAAGAAAAGGTTCCTGCCCCAGGGAGCATACAGTCTACATTTCAGCAAAAGGAGGGGAGCACCAAGTGTACCAAAAGGAGGGGTGGAAGAAGGGGGGTAACAAGGGATGAATCTTGACATTTTAGACTTCATTGCAGTCAAGTATCAGTTTTGGGGGTGTCAGTTCAGCCAACAGCTTCACTGCAATAGTGGCTTTGTGGAGGGTTTGGAAGCGGGTAAGAATTAGGAGGCAACAGAAAGAGAAGAAGAAGAGTTTGGATTTGATATCCCGCTTTATCACTACCTGAAGGAGTCTCAAAGCGGCTAACAATCTCCTTTCCCTCCCCCCCCCCCCACAACAAACACTCTGTGAGGCGAGTGAGGCTGAGAGACTTCAGAGAAGTGTGACTGGCCCAAGGTCACACTGCAGCTGCATGTGGAGGAGCGGAGACGCGAACCCGGTTCACCAGATTATGAGACTACCGCTCTTAACCACTACACCACACTGGCTCTCTAGGAGGTGGAGGGAGCAACACTTGCCCAGACCTTTCCTACCAGACAGAGCCCAGTTGTGTTGCATATGGCTGGAGCCCCAAGCAGTGGTCACCTGCCTTCCCTCACTTAAAGAGAGGCAAAAAGTATGTTGCCTGCCTCTCCACCTGCAAGGTGACACATAGGCAGTTTGGTCTCCCAACCTTCTCACTCTGCATTCACTCTGCATTGTAGGATACTTGAAAAGGGTGATGCTGGTGAGGGCTCTCTGAATGGGACCATGAGTTGCCTTCCTTTGCAGTTCTGTGGGGAGGGTGCCTTCCAGCTCACTTGTTTGAGCCACCTACAGCTCTTTTGGTCTGCAGCCATCTCACCTGCTGTCAGGTGTGCGTGCAGGAGCCAGGCCCTGTGACCAATAGGACTTCGCAGGACTGGGGCCTTCCTAAGTTTGTTCTGGAGAGGCAAGGCGCAGTCACACAGGTGAGGCCGATTGGTAACTCACAGCACCTGATGGCAAGAGCCAGGAAGGGATATAAGGTCAGCATTTCCCTTCAGCTCTTTGCCACAGCAACACGCTTTCTGCCTTGATGTGTTTGGCTTCTTGCTTCCTGATCCTTGAACCTCAGTTACTTGACTCCCAGCTTCTTGATCCTCGTACCCCTGACTTTGTGCCTCCTTGCTTCCTGACCCTTGGCTTCTTGACTCCTGGCTCTCTGACCCTCGGACTCTTGGCTTCCTGACTCCTGGCTTCTGGACTCCCATTCCTACTCCCACCCCGCCATCTTGCCCCCGGTCCTGACGTCCCCTGCTGGGACTTTGATCGCCCCTGAACCAGACCGTGACCCCTGCAGCCTCCTGGTGGCATGCAGCTGGGCTCAGATTCTGTCGTGGGGGCAGGTGGAGTGGGGCTGCTGCTGTTGGGAGAATAATCACCCTGCCTTTTGGGTGTGTCATTGGGTCAGATGGTGTCATGGCCCCTTTTGGGGGGAGTTGGGGGGGGTGTAAAGTTTTTTTTATTTCATTTTATAATGTATATAAAACAGAGAGAACAGTTTTAAAAACAGATGGAAATTACCTGTGTCAGAGGCAGGGAAGGGAGGATATCCCAGAAAAAAAGGGAACCTCGCAGGTGAGAGCTAGAAAGGTTCACCTCTCTCTCTCTCTCTCTCTCTCTCTCTCTGGGACAAGTTGAGATTTACGTGTGAATGAGGACTTTGTTTTCTTCTTTCCTTCTTCTTCTTCTTGGTTTTTGTTTAGATTAGTTTTTTATTGTAATACATTATGAAATGTCTTAATAAAATCATAAACACACAACAAAAAAAGGATGAAACTTGAGAGATGAAAAACCAAGCTATAAAGTAGGCACTTTGAATGAGTACAGCTACAGATGGGTTAAAACAACTAAAATAAAGCACATTAGTGTTATCTGATTATCAAATCTGCCAGGTTTGTGATGAGGGTCGTCTTCAAAGGATGGTTCCGTTGCACATGTAACAATAAAGGAATGCCAAATCATATTAAAAGTGTCTGGAGGTTCTAGCCCTTGTCGAAATCTCAAATTAGCCCCCCTTAACCCTTCTGTTTTCAGGCACACTGTTTCCCTTCGCGGTGGGTTGAAACTTCACCTTGCTCCTTTTCGTTCCCTTGCAGAGCCTGGCTGGCAGAGGAGGATAGAAGCCCCTCCACGTCAAGTGTCAACCCATCAATTCCAGTTCCAGCAGCAGAACGGGGCGTTTTATTCGAGAGCCATCCAGCAGCCCATTTGCAGGGCAGGCGGAAGAGAGAGAGAGGGAGAATCCAGAAGGGCCAAATCAAGACCGTAGGATGTGGCAGCTCAATCAGTGTGGCCAAGACCCGAATCTCATTATGCTAGATATCATACATTGGAGGGAAGCTTGTGAAACCCACTTGCCGGTGATTGCAGGAAGGCAAGGCAGAAACCTTCCCCTGACCTTAGGAGGAGGCAGAATATCTCGTCCCAACACTGCCATTTTCTCTGCAGAATCTGCTTTTGCCTCCAGCCTTTCCCTGGGCCTGCGTTGGCCGCCTCCTGCTGCGTTCCTCAAAGAATTGTGTTTTTCCTTTGCATAATCATGAGAATGTTGGTTTAATTTATTGCCAAAATTATGTCACTGGGAGGGTCATCTGTCTTCCCCCCTCTGCTGGAATCATGTTTCTAAAACCTCCATTGCATGAGAGTTCATTGATTGCAAATTATAATTGTAATAAGGCATTTGATTACACGGTAACCGTAGCCTGTGATTGTGCTGTGCTGTCACCAAGTACTGACAATTATGTTCTCTCGGCATCGATAATAAAACGCGCTTCGTGAAACAAGAGGGTTGTCTCTCCCTGGCCTGTTCTTATTGTGGGGAGGGAAGCCTGGGTAGGTCACAGAACCCATGGAAAGGAAAGGGACACATTTCACGGGGGCTCATGTGTCCCATGCGGGGAGTCAGACTCAGGTCAGCAAGGAAGGAAGAAAATATCTCATGCTGGTGAAGTTAGCTGGAAATGAAATACAACTCAGCCTCGTCACAGCAACAATTCCTAGTAGGACTTGCCCCTTTGGAGCAGTTGCCAGGACTGAAGGTCGTAAGGCTTCTCCTCTCCCAGATGTTTCCCAAGCAACTCTGGCCTCTGTTCTGCTCCCCTCATTACTCTGTGGGTTCTTGGAGACTAGCAGGAAGGGAGTTTGTCACAGTAGGATAGGGAGACTCCCTGGCTGCTCCTCCCCCCCCTTTTTGAATTAATTTATTTTTATTACTTATAAACACGTAAATACAGTGGTACCTCGGGTTACATATGCTTCGGGTTACAGACTCCGCTAACCCAGGAATAGTACCTCGGGTTAAGAACTTTGCTTCAGGATGAGAACAGAAATCGCGCAGCGGCAGCAGGAGGCCCCATGAGCTAAAGCGGTGCTTCAGGTTAAGAACAGTTTCAGGTTAAGAACGGACCTCCAGAACTAATTAAGTAGGTAACCAGAGCTACCACTGTATATCAAATATACATAAATAAAACTAAAAAGAAAAATAGAGAATATAAAAAGAAAAAAGAAACAGAACAAAGAATGAAAAATAGAAAGATAAATATTTTCAAATCAGCTTCTACATAGGGAGTTCAAGCCTTTTTTAAACAACTTCAGCTTGGCTCCTTATTTCATATCTCTTAACTTCCTGCTATCAATGGACATACTTGTAAATCAATATTTTTTCCAGATACCGTATTTTTCGCACCATAGGATGCACTGGACAATAGGACGCACCTTGTTTTAGAGGGGGGAGAACAAGAAAAAAAATTCTCCCCCTCTCTGCCCAGCGCCCCTTCAGCGAAGCGGCAGGATGCGCTGCGCAGAGAGGGGGAGAATTTTCCCCCTCTTGTTTTCCCGCTCTAAAACAAGGTGCCGTTCAGGCGGCTACCTTGGAAGCCTGGAGAGCGAGAGGGGTCGGTGCGCACCGACCCCTCTCTCTCTCCAGGCTTCAGGTTCCTTTCGACCTGCTCTTTGGGGCTGGCGGGGGAAGCCCACCACCAGCCCCAAAGAGCAGGTCAGGGAGCAGCGGAAAGGTGCAGCGGAGAGGCTGCTGCCATAGTTGCACGTCACCTCTCCAGCCGGGAGAGGGTCGCGGGGCTATGGCGTCTTCGCTCCATAGGACGCACACACATTTCCCCTTCATTTTTGAAGGGGAAAAAGTGCGTCCTATAGAGCGAAAAATACGGTAACTGTATTCAAATGGTAAATCTTGGAGAGACAGTCTGACTGTCAGTGAGATTTAATCTATGCTAAGCCAGGTGGTGTTCTGGAAGCCTTCTTTCTCCATGTTTATTAGGGACTCCCTGGCTTCTTCAGCTATCTCTTGAGCCTGCCCCTCTGCTTCAGCCTCAGAGCCCGAACTGCTCCCTTTCACAGGTTCCTCCTGCTCACTAAACCCTGTTGCCCCTTCAGCATTCAGCCTCTACTCTCAATCTTCTCCCTCTGACCTCTCCTGTGTCCCACCACCAATTCCCAGGCTTGGAGCCTTCTTCCTCTGAGGTTTCCCTGGGGGTTCACCGATTGGTGCCTCCCACTGCTCCTCTTCGTACACCCAGTCCCTGGCATCATGCTCAACAGCTGCTCTCCTCCTATTTCTCATCAGGCTCATCTCCAAATTGCGAAATTTCATTCTTTCAGCATTTCTACACCCTAATGATGAATGTGTTTTCTTTGGAGTTTTGTGGGTTCGGGAAGGGCCTCGTTTCAGATTCCCATGCCCATGCGTCTGCGCACAGAGCTGCCAGCTCAAATAATGTACCTAAGGAGTCGCCAACATGGTGCCCTTAACAAAACAGGTAACGTATCTCCACTTAGAACCACTAACAGGGAGTGTGGGGGTCCTGCTGCAGTGTTTTAAAATTGCACTCAGTTCATAGAGCAGGTCAATTCTGTATCCAGGGCAGCTGTCTACCAGCTCCATCTGGTACGCAGGATGAGACCCTCCCTGCCCGCAGACTGTCTCGCCAGAGTGGTGTATGCTCTGGTTATCTCCCGCTTGGACTACTGCAATGCGCTCTATGTGGGGCTACCTTTGAAGGTGACCCGGAAACTACAACTAATCCAGAATGCGGCAGCTAGACTGGTGACTGGGGGCGGCTGCCAAGACCACATAACAGTGGTCTTGAAAGACCTACATTGGCTCCCGGTATGCTTCAGAGCACAATTCAAAGTGTTGGTGCTGACCTTTAAAGCCCTAAACAGCCTCGGTCCAGTATACCTGAAGGAGTGTCTCCACTTCCATCGTTCTGCCCGGACACTGAGGTCCAGCTCCGAGGGCCTTCTGGCGGTTCACTCATTGTGAGAAGCAAAGCTACAGGGAACCAGGCAGAGGGCCTTCATGGTAGTGGCACCCGCCCTGTGGAACGCCCTCCCACCAGATGTCAAAGAGAACAACAACTATCTGACTCTCAGAAGACATCTAAAGGGCAGCCCTGTTTAGGGAAGCTTTTAATGTTTAATAGGTTCTTGTATTGTTCTGTTGGAAGCCACCCAGAGTGGCTGGGGAATGGGGAAACCCAGCCAGATGGGTGGGGTATAAATATTTAATTATTATTATTATTATTATTATTATTATTATTAACATGCAACTACTGCATATAAACATCATCATCATCATCATCAACAACAACAACAACAATAATAATCTCTTCATCTCCTTGGTCCAATTCTTTTCAGGTGTAAATGAAGATAGCCTTCTAAATAAGGTCCCCTGTTTTGCAATCTTAAGATGCTGCAACGTTCCAGGTTTAACCAGTGCAAACTGTTTTGACTTGGGTCCCTGCTGCCAGCCAGTTGTTTGTTAAGGGACTGGTGTGGGATATGGCCAGTGAGCTGCTGCTGCGGCAGCAGCAGGAGGCTCCTATTCTTTCCACTTGGACTGAGCATGGACCTACTGGTGCAGAGCTAAAGAGAAGCCCTGGCATCCCAGGCTTGGAGTTCAGGGAGCCACTGAACTCCAAGACGATGGAGTTTAAATGCACCTTTCCTCAAATGATGAGAAGTTGAAAGTGCAAGTCCTCCGAGGATGGATTCTGGGGCCTGTGCTTTCCTGCTTCTTCATGAACAGTCTGTAGATTTAGAAGTGAGCGGTGAGGGGGCCAAGCTTGCTGATGACACTAAATTGTTCAGGGTCCTTGGAAACAAAAAGATTGCGAAGAGCTCCCAAAGGACCTCTCCAAACTGAGTGAATGGGTGGCAGACTGGCAGATGTGTTTGAATGGAGACAAGTGATGCATTTTGGCCACCGATGGCCATGCCCAAGACGTTTTGGCACCTGAAGCGTACCACAAAATGCTGCCCCTCTGTCACGGTCCAGTTCACGGGGACGTCAGGACCGGGGACGTCAGGACCGGGGGCAAGATGGCGGGGTGGAAGCAGGAACGGGGGTCCAGAAGCCAGGAGTCTGGAAGCCAACAGTCTGAGGGTCAGAGAGCCAGGAGTCAAAATGCCAAGGGTCCGAGGGTCAGGAAGCAAGGAGTCACAAAGTCAGGGGTCGGAGGATCAAGAAGCAGGGAGTCAAGAAGCTGAGGTTCAAGGACCAGCAAGCAAGAAGCCAAACGCAGCAAGGCAGGAAGCGTGTTGCTGTGGCAAAGAGCCGAAGGGAAATGCTGACCTTATATCCCTTCCAGGCTCTTGCCACCAGGTGCTGTGAGTTACCAATCGGCCTCACCTGTGGGGCTGCGCCTTGCCTCTTCAGAACAAACTTAGGAAGGCCCCAGTCCTGCAAAGTCCTATTGGCCACAGGGCCTGGCTCCTGCACACACACCTGATACCTTCTCTCCACCAGGGAAGAAGGGGTGAGAGAAGACACACATCAGTAACAAGGAGTAATAAATATCTGCATTGGGATCTGCCGCCTGAGGCGGTCATCTCACCTTGCCTCACAGGTGGGCAGTTACTAGCCAGGATGGCTATGCTCTGCTTGCACAGTTGGGCGCAGTGATACTTCTGAATACCTTTCACAGGTATTGATATGTCCTCGTCTTTTAAAGCATGCCGCTCTCTCTCCCATTCTATGTCCAGGAAAGGCACAATGGTCTCCCCCCCCCCCCCAGTCTTCATGGGTAAGAAGTCAGTGTTGGATTTCTACTGAAACCCTGTATATCCCCCCTCCCTATTCCCCCAATTTGTTTTATACTGTCTTGGCACTGTGAATTGAAGAGGCTTCCGTTCAGGTTGGTTTTCCTTACATTGCTATTTCCGCGGACAGCTTTTTAAAGTGTGCATCTCCTTACAAGCAACAAGAAGAGGGTAAACTCGGCTAAATACCTGCAACCTTCTCTTATTTATTTACCTGTTCTAATTCCCTAATTGGCAACATTTGAACTGCATTGTAGTGTGGAATTGCAGCACACCTGCATATCTCATTGGTATTCAGCAGAGCTTCCAGTTGCTCTCCTGCATTAATTACTGAGGGGTGTTGTGATTACAGTTTAATTGATGGTATTTCGTGTGTGTGTGTGTGTTTTAAACGGTGCAAAAACGGGAGATGGGTTGTGAAGAGCGGAAGGAGCCAGGATGATTCCAGAGGGGAATAATCTCGCCCCCGGGTATGCTAACTTGGCACACGGGGTGGAAAAAAACAGGCACATGAACGACTTGTTTATATGGGCACTCTATGGAGTGTTTATACAAATCAGTTAACTTGCAAATGATGGTGTGTGTTTTTTAAGCCAAGACATTGGCAGAGCTGTTCTGTGGGTTACCTGCAGAAGATGTTGCTGAAAGAAAGAAAAATATTTGAGGGCCAGATCATACAACAAAACCAGGGAATGGTTTATTATTATTACTTAAGAATCTATAGGGATGCGGGTGGCACTGTGGGTTAAATCACAGAGCCTAGGACTTGCCGATCAGGTCGGCGGTTCGAATCCCCGCAACGGGGTGAGCTCCCTTTGCTCGGTCCCTGCTCCTGCCAACCTAGCAGTTCGAAAGCACGTCAAAGTGCAAGTAGATAAATAGATACCACTCCGGCAGGAAGGTAAACGGCGTTTCTGTGTGCTGCTCTGGTTCGCCAGAAGCGGCTTAGTCATGCTGGCCACATGACCCGGAAGCTGTACACCGGCTCCCTCGGCCAATAAAGCGAGATGAGCACTTCAACCGCAGAGTTGTCCGTGACTGGACCTAATGGTCAGGGGTCCCTTTACCTTTTCAAGAATCTATAACCCACTTGTGTTACACACACACACACACACACACACACACACACACTGAACAAAAGGTTCATTAAAAATATTAAAAATATCAACATAACACCCATAAATACTGATTGATGAAAAGGGGGGAAATCATGTTGTAAAGACCTGTCAAAACTTTTTTTAGGTTTTCAAAAGACTTTAGAAGGAAAGGAAGGAAAGGAAAGGTGGTCCGGTAGCAAAAGGGCAACCAGTGCAGTTTTCTCAACAGCCAAGTAAGATGTCAGTCAGTCAGTTTATCATTCAACAATTAAAAGAAAATATACTGGATTGATACAAAAAACTTAAAACATTTATATTATCAAGACATTACCTGCTCTAAACAGCTATAAAAGTACCTTAATATACAAGTTAAGACATTAAACAATAAAATTTATAAGCTAAAATTATCACATGGCCACTAATATATTTAAGTAAGATGTTGCTGTTCTCATGAGCAGTCTGGCTGCTGCATTCTGCACCAGTTGCACATTCCAGACCAGGTGCAAGGGCAGCAAGTTATATCAAGGAAGAAGAGTTCTCTGACCAAACAAGGGCACCAGGTTGCTCCCATGATTGAGGGGGCCTGGCATGCATCGTGCGTGCGACATTGTGTTGTCTGGAGGAGGCTGAGTGGCTAGTGCTCTTTTTTTCTAGAAAAACAGGTGCCAGAGCTTGCCATGAACACCTCCCTCGTTCTCTTAGAATGGCAATGGTGCCCACCTGAGAGCTGCTGGAACTGAGTTCCTGTGAGTTCCCCCTATAAAAAAGCCCTGAAGAGACTGGCCGCTGACGCTGCAATGCACAACGTGGCCCCCTTTCCAACAAATATTGAGGGGGCTAGAGACCCCTCAACCCCCCAGAGTTGGTGCGCCTGTGAATAAATGTTTAAATTAGTGATGACCCCGACATTTTTCAAGCTTTCGTCTTTGAAAGTGGCAGAAACAGGAAGCAGATTCCCACCTCACCCAAAGCTCTCAATCCTACCACTGTTTTACCCTTTTGACAACTGTTTTGGAAGCCATTTTTCATTCCTCCTCAAATGATCCCAACCGATACGAAATCTGAGGTAAACACAAATCAGCCAACACTCTTGGAGATGATATTTGCCACATGGTGGACAAACTTGGGTACATGACGCCAGCACTAAGAGAATGAATTCTACTGGAACAAGGGCAATATTTTCTGTCATGGTCACATGGGAAACCCTAGCCCTTCAGAATCAAACAACTTGTGAAGTCTTTTGTGACATTCTCTGGGGGAAAAAATCACCTAAAGAAACTCTGGATTCTGAGGAAGAGATATTTGAAATTACGCCTCTCCACCGTCCTTGGACTCAGCACAAATCCCGACAACCCAGAACAAGAAAAAAAGCACATTTCCCCTCCCTCACCTTGTTCCACTTGTCGGGAGACCTTCGGGGCTTCTTCGTAAGAGATCTAAAAATGAAAGAGCCGTTCCAAATATAGAAAGTGTATTTCAAAGTACAGCCATAACGTTCAGTAGGTGCCAGGAGCCATCCCAAGGCCTCGATAGACAGGGTAATGTGTGAATTGTTAAAACACAGTTATCTGCCTTGTTAACAGGCCCATGAAAGCTGGGGTCTCCGAATAGGTTTCCGTCAGCCATTGCGCTGCAACAGGTCTCCATCCTTTGGTCTAGGACACAAAACTGGCCAAAGCAAATGTACCAGGGATGAGCAAGGGCCAGGGGCAAAACTAACCAAAGCAACAGGTGGGCATTTTACCTTTCTGTAGTATTCTAGCCTCTGCGCGCACTCACACACCTCTCTCGAACCTCCACCCAGGCATGTTCAGAGTCTAAGGACATGTTCCAAACAGGCAAAAATGTTCAAGGATATTTTGAAGCAGGGCCAGCGAAGGGGGTGGTCTGGTTTCGAGGGCCACATTTGGCCCTCAGGCCTGAGATTCCTGCCTCTTACCCCTCTTTGTTTGATGAAACACAATTAACATTTTTGTGTACCATTTGTTGGAGGTGGTTGATTATTTTCTCTGTCTGGGAACCACCATAACAAGCAACCTCTCCATCAACACTGAGCTTAGGGAGGTTTTAAATGTTTTATGTTTTATTGCATTATTATTATTATTATTATTATTATTATTATTATTATTATTATTATTATTACAGTGGTGCCTCGGATTACATACGCTTCAGGTTACACACTCCACTAACCCAGAAATAGTGCTTCAGGTTAAGAACTTTGCTTCAGGATAAGAACAGAAATTGTGCTCCAGCGGTGCGGCAACAGCAGGAGGCCCCCATTAACTAAAGTGGTGCTTCAGGTTAAGAACAGTTTCAGGTTAAGAACAGACCTCCGGAACGAATTAAGTACTTAACCCGAGGTACCACTATATTATTTTATTGCATTATTATTATTATTATTATTATTATTATTATTATTATTATTATTATTATTATTGGGACACGGGTGGTGCTTTGGGTTAAACCACAGAGCCTAGGGCTTGCCGATCAGAAGGTCGGCGGTTTGAATCACCGCGACGGGGTGAGCTCCCCTTGCTCGGTCCCTGCTCCTGCCAACCTAGCAGTTCAAAAGCACCTCAAAGTGCAAGTAGATAAATAGGTACTGCTCCGGCGGGAAGGTAAACGGCGTTTCTGTGCGCTGCTCTGGTTTGTCATGCTGGCCACATGACCCGGAAGCTGTACGCTGGCTCCCTCGGCCAATAAAGTGAGATGAGCGCCGCAACCTCAGAGTCGTCCGCGACTGGACCTAATGGTCAGGGATCCCTTTACCTTTACCTATCATCATCATCATCATCAATAATATTTTGTTGGGAGCCACCCAGAGTGGCTGGGGAACAACAGCTCACCTCTCCAAATAGCTTTGGGAGATTGTGATGCCAGGAACCAATACCAAGATGACCCTACCATATGGGAATCCCTTGCAGATGACTGCAGTGCCTGGAGACAGACAGACGGGTTGTGCATCCACTGCAGTGATCAGAGGAGCGCAGAGAGAAGAAACGCCCTGGTGCATCTGCAGCAGCGCAATCAGACGTTACTTTCTGCCCCAGCTGCAGCAGAACATGTCTCTCCTCTATCTGTCTCTGCAGCCACAGCAGGCAGTGTAACTCTCCAATGGATTGAATTTGACTTCACCCCCAAAGGCTCATTCCTCCATTGTCTCCCGAGACAGACGGACCCAGGTTAATGACCTTCCGGGTTTCACTGATAAAACCACGGCTCAAAGGTCTACTACCACTCGAGGAAGATGTTTTTGCCCCTTATTGCCACCCCCAATGGCACCTCACAGGGGATGCAGGGTCAGTCCCTTGACCCCTCCACCATCCCCAGCGCAATGAGATTTCAGGGATGAGAAGGGCAGCTTTGCCTTGTTTCCTCCAACGATCACTCCTGGCATTAAAATTCTTTTCAATATTAGCTTTACATTTCGACAGCCTCTTCTTGGCCTCGTCTCTCTGGAGAATCGTGTGATTTTTATAACCTTGCGAAGATAGCACTTCTTCCTTAAAAAAAAAAAAAAACATTTGAAGGTAACCTCTGATTCAAATTAAAAAAATAAAAAAGGTATTTGCATACTATCTTTAATATTTGAGCGGAGTTGCTGACAAGGTAGATTCCGTGGCTCAAAGGTCCGTCGCTTTACCCCTGCGAAGGGGGTCTTTGGTTCTGGGGAGGGCAGGGGAATTTCTTCTGAACGGAGCAGGGATGCCCCCCCAACTGGGATAACATCTGCTGGAATAAAATGTCACCTCTGGAAAGGAGAAGCTCTTTACGTCTGAGGTGCCAGATGTAGAAGAGTACTGCATCTCCCCCTCCCGCTCCTTTCCCCGGTGTAATGCAAGAAGAAAATTCTGTCACCATCTCTGCAAAAACCCTCATTAGTATCAAAATGGAGAGAATCAAGTGGCAGTAAGGACTGCTTTAGTGGACGACTGTAGTTCGCAGGAACCTGCTTCACTTCCATTGCTTCCCGTCCAGAGTAACCGACCACGTCACAAGCTGCTGCCCCAAGGCGTCCTCTTGGGGACACAGAGATTAGAGTCCTATAGTCAGCCAGATGATCCTACTGATATGTTAAAAAACCCCTGCTCCTTTTCCCTTATGGGGCACCCAAGAGCCCATATAGAGTCCTTTTGTAGGTTCTCTATCGGTAGGAGAAAATAACAGAGACCAACCAGAGAATATTGAGAAGCAAAGCAGCTAGTAAGCCTGATCTTTATTAACTGTTGCAACAGGGTGTTCCCCCACACGCAGGAGAGAGGAGGACCCCAAGCCATGTGCGCAAGCCCTTATATAGATGTTTTAAATTGCCCATCCTGGAGTCCAAGACCACCCCCAGAAACATCATACATACATCACAGAAGGGGTGTAGCCCAAGATCACCCCCAGATACGTCATACCTATATCACAGAAAAGGCGGTTTACAACAGAAATCTGAGTGCCTTGTTTATCTCCTGTCTGGCAAGTTACCTGATTGCATTATTTGGGTTTTGGACACTCTTTTGTTATTATAACTACTTAATTCTTGAATCTAGGTGACAGGTCACAGGCTCACACCCTGTTCATATCTTGAATGTGCCCTTAAGACAGGATTTGTGAGGAAAGAGACAGTGGGTAGGTTTCCCACTTTGACCCTAAAATTCTTATAACACCACTCATGGAAAAGAAATCCATCAATGGCTACTGGCCTTATCCCCTTCAGAGAGCTAGACTTCCCAGCATGGCTTCACCCTCAATTCCACTTCACAAGGAAATCGTCAGGAGCTGGTGTCAGGAGTGGGTCAGCAATAAATCACACCAAGAAGTGAAGTTAACTCTTTATCAGAAGAAACAAGGGCTGCTCAGGAATGCCAGGCCTAGTGAGCACTGCAACTTGTCTTGGTAGATCTTGCCCCTATGAGGCAGTTGTGGGGGCTGAAGGTCATAGAATCATAGAATCATAGAGTTGGAAAAGACCACAAGGGCCATCGAGTCCAACCCCCTGCCAAGCAGGAAACACCACCTTCCCACAGCTGCCTAAGCCTCCTCTCTTGGGTTATTCCCAAGAAATCTGAGATTCCGCCAACATGCCTCTTCTTCTCCCTCTTCAGACCTCTTCTGGTTCCGGGAGACCAGCAGGGAGGGGAGCTGGTTGCAGCAGGAGGGGGAGACACCCTTGCTTCTTCGCCAACCTGACTCATCTCTGCCTTTTGGCCTCCCACCCCCCTACTTCTGCCTCTAATTCTGGGCTGCTCTCTGCCACAGCCTCTTTCTGCTCACTAAGCCCTGTTGCCCTTCAATACTGACACCTCCTTCCAGTCTTCTCCCTCTTCTCCCTCTGACCACTCAGCATCATCCCACCACCAGTTTCCAGGCTCCAGGCCATCTTCCCCTGGGGGCTCCCCAGCTGGTTCCTGCCACCATTCCTCTGTGTCCAGCCAGTCCATAACACCTAGGGACTCGGTCAGAGAAAAGAGAGGCTTATAGTCACCCAGATGACCCTTCTCATGGAAGAGAAGTCCACCAGTAGCTACTGGTTCTATCCCCTTTAGATATCTAGACTTTCCAGCATGGCTTGAGCATCACAAGGAAACTTGGAGATCCTAGTTCTGTGAGGAGAATGAGGCAGGGTTCTCCTAACAATTCTCAGCACCCTTAGCAAAGGACAGGCCATGGAATTTCTTGGAGGAAGCCATGACTGTTTAAAGTGGTGTCATGGTGGTTTAAATGCATGGTGTGAATGTGCCCCTAGGCAGCAGAGCCATTGCAAGGTGGGCCGGGTGAGGAGAAGGCACAGCATTGTGTGGTGAATTCAAGGGACTGTAAAGGAAGGCCGCCCCTACTTTCCTAACACTCCTAATATCCCCATTTTACAGAACTGAAAAGCCATACAGCTTTCCATCCTAGCCAAGCAGGGGCTGGATATCTGAGACACAGGCCTAGGGCTTTAGCCACGGTGTCTCATAGTTTGCAAGAAACATGAAGTTTGCACTGAGAGAGATAAAAGGTAAAGGTAAAGGTACCCTTGACCATTAGGTTCAGTCGTGGACGACTCCGGGGTTGCGCGCTGATCTCTGTCTGCAGACAGCTTCCAGGGCATGTGGCCAGCATGACTAAGCTGCTTCTGGCGAACCAGAGCAGCGCATGGAAATGGTACCTGTTTATCTACTTGCACCTTGACGTGCTTTCAAAATGCTAGGTGGGCAGGAGCAGGGACCGAGCAACGGGAGCCCACCCCATCGCGGGGATTCAAACCGCTGACCTTCTGATCGGCAAGTCCTAGGCTCTGTGTTTTAGACCACAGAGCCACCCGCGTCCCTCTGAGAGAGATACCCTTTGGTAAAACTAGGGTCTCTCTGTCCGTCTTGTCTGTCTCACCCTCTCTCTCTCTTGCTTAGCCTCAGCCTAATCAAGGCCTCTAGGAAAGATTTGCTCTTCTGCAAAAGGGAAGAAGAAATCCCATTAGCAGCATTATGTGCTGAATGTGCTGGAGGTGATAATTAAAGGCAAATATATTCCACTCTCAGAAGAAGCTAAATCGGAGAAGGAGACCTAAGATGGCCACCTCAGAATCAACCCAGGACTCCATCCTAATAGGGAAAAGCTCAGAAAGTATCCATTTCCTGACAGGGTCAGGCGATGGTTGTTTCATCCCTTGACGGTCGCGAGAACCTCTTCCTGCACCTGGGATGGCTGAGGGAGCCATCTTGGATTGGGCGAGTGGATGGCAATGAGGAAAAACAAGGCAAGGTTATCTGTTGCTGGGGAGACACGAGGTACCTCTCATCTAGCTACAAAGAGGCTCAATAACCCTCGCTGGTGGAACATTTGCAGGAAATAATGCCTGCTCCAAAGATCCTTGGCAATTAGCGAGACAATTAGTTTTGGTAATTATGGAGGTAATTAGTTGGATTCTCAAGCCAGTGACTGCTGTGCAAAGGCTCTGAACACTCCAGTGCAGAAGGGCGCCTGTTGCCTTACTAAGGAGATGCTGGAATTAACTCTTTTCTCCCCAGTCTAAGGTCTCCACGCAACTGGTGATCAAGGAATCTACACTGACGCAGCCGGGGAGCTCCCTGAAGAATTCTGCAATGTAATTCAAGTTGTTAGTCCTCATGGTAGCACCTTTCTGAAAACACATGCACAGCCTCTGCTTGGTTAGAGTAACAGAGGAGGAAATGGATGGGAATGGATGCCATTTGGTGATCGATTCACATGTAGTGGCAAGAAGAGCTTTAAAAATCAAACAAACCCCAGTTTCTACTCTGCAGAATCAACAGTTACTGGTCATTAAGGCCTTCCTTCCTTCCTTCCTTCCTTCCTTCCTTCCTTCCTTCCTTCCTTCCTTCCTATAAAGACCTGCTTAGATATATATTATTAAATCACCAAAACTTTCACATAAACATTCCAATGCCTAATAGGTTATCCTTTC